>NC_052153.1:143901941-144501941 GCF_902713615.1 Scyliorhinus canicula | reverse complement strand
CTTCTTACTATCCAGCTGAGTGGTATTGATCAATACCTTCTGTCTTCCCGTTGTATAATTGGAGGAAACATCTGCCCATTGATTACAGGATGTCAAACAACCAGACAGGCAATTTGAAAAGGAAGAAGAGTAAAAGGAGGTGGAGGAGAAGTAGAGATGGGTATAATCATGTACATCTGGAAACTGATGCCACGATTTTGCATGGTGTTACCAAAGGGCAGCATGTAGTTGAGAACAGGAGGGGGACATGGATATTTCTTTAAGGAACACCAGGGGTAATGATGTAGATATGAGGGGAGATGCCATTGTAGGTGATTCTCAGATGCAACAGGATAAATACAAATGAAATCAGGTGTTGTACAATACCACTCAGCTGGATAACAGGGCAGAGGGATGAGTGAATTTGACAAGGTCAAACATGCCAAAGACTGCAAACAGGTTGAGTGGGGTAAGAAGAGAAACACTACCTATGTTTGCACTGAGTGCTGAATTTGGGGGCATTTGAGTGCTATAGTGAGAGTTTGGTGACTGAGTGATATTAAGGATATTTTGATTTGTATCTAAAGTCTAGTCTTTCATTTATTTAGTTAATTAACTTAAGTTGCTGTTTGGTTGAGAAGAAGGTGAATTCTCAATCAGCTTTAAACAAAGGTTCTACTTGTAACTACTTGCAACTGGAGCTTGTTAATTAGTTAATTGGATTAGGTCAGTTTTCAGAGGCTAGATTCACAGTACAAAAGTGAGCCAACTACAGTGCAGACTTTGTTTGCACTGAGTGCTGAATTTGGGTGCATTTGAGTGCTATAGTGAGAGTTTGGTGACTGAGGGAATTAGGTGAGGAGGGAGTACGGTGGTCCTTTTCTTTTCATTTCCTACAAGGGGCTGGTTTAGCACAGGGCTAAATCGCTGGCTTTCAAAGCAGACCAAGGCAGGCCAGCAGCACGGTTCAATTCACGTACCAGCCTCCCTGAACAGGTGCCCGAATGTGGCGACTAGGTGCTTTTCACAGTAACTTCATTTGAAGCCTACTTGTGACAATAAGCGATTTTAATTTAATTTCATTTCATTTCATTTCCTCAAAGAGCATGAAGGGAGCCGGGAGTTTACAGAGAGTACAGCTGAATGGGAGCACATGCGGAGGGTGGAGTTCCAGTTGGTCGACAGGGCAGCTATATTCTGTAAGGTAAGAGGGGATGGAGGCTAGGGCAGTTGAATGCTCCTCCTTCCTGTAGGATGTGGTTGGTGAGAGATACCACCGGTGTCCCCGCTGACTATACCTGCGGGAAGTGCACCCAACTCCAGCTCCTCAGACACCGTGTTAGGGAACTGGAGCTGGAGCTGGATGAACTTCGGATAATCCGTGAGGCATAGGGGGTAATAGAGAAGAGGGACAGGGAGGTAGCCACACCCAAGGTACAGGACAAGAGTAGCTGGGTTGCAGTCAGGAGAAAGAAAACAGTACAGGGATCCCTCATGGCCGTTCCCCTTAAAAACAAGTATACGATTTTGGATGCTGTTGGGGGGGGGGGGGGGGGCTACTGGGGGAAGGCCCTAGTGGCCAGGTCTCTGGCACTGAGTCTGGCTCTGGGGCTCAGAAGGGAAGGGGGAGAATAGAAAAGCAATAGTGATAGGAGACTTAATGGTTAGGGTAATAGATAGGAGATTCTGTGGTCGCGAGTGAGACTCCCGGAAGGTATGTTGCCTCCTGTGTGCCAGGGTCAGAGATGTCTTGGGTTGTGTCTTCAGGATCCTTATGGGGTGATGCGATCATCAATTCACTCAAGACACGAGTAGAAGTAAACTGTGGATTTAATCGACTTACAAGTGAGCCTGCCTGCGACCAGAAGAACTGAGGGCAGGCTCACAAGACCGCAGCACTTTATACTTCCGGTAGTGTGAGGAGTCATGGGCGGAGCCAAGGGTGGAGCCCTGTACATGCTCCTCATCACCCCCTGTGGGCAGAACCGCACAACGGCTCACAGATGGAGCCCACAGGGACACAGTGATACACAGTGTGAATTATACATATTATACATTCACCACATGGGGGAGGGTGAGCAGCCAGAAGTCATGGTGCACATTGGTGCCAACGCCGCAGGTAGGAAAAGGGGTGTGGAGGTAATAAAGTTCAGGGAGTTAGGCTGGAAGCTAAAAGCCAGGACAGACAGAGTTGCCATCTCTGGTTTGTTGCCGGTGCCACGTGATAGCGAGGCTAGGAGTAGGGTGAGAGTGCAGTTGAACACGTGGCTGCAGGAATGGTATAGGAGGGGGGGACTTCAGGTATTTGGATAATTGGAGCGCATTCTGGGGAAGGTGGGACCTGTACAAGCAGGACGGGTTGCATCCGAACCAGAGGGGCACCAATATCATGGGAGGGAGGTTTTCTAGTACTCTTCGGGAGGGTTTAAACTAATTTGGCAGGGGAATGGGAACCGGATTTGTAGTCCAGCAACTAAGGTAGCCGATGTTCAGGATGTCAAAGCATGTAGTGAGGCAGTGGGGAAGGTAACACTGACAAAGGAGAGTACTTGCAGGCACGGAGATGGGTTGAAGTGTGTATACTTCAATGCAAGAAGCATCAGGAATAAGGTGGGTGAACATAAGGCAAGGATCGGTACTTGGGACTACAATGTGGTGGCCATCACGGAAACTTGGATAGAAGAGGGGCAGAAATGGTTGTTGGAGGTCTCTGGTTATAGATGTTTCAAGAAGATTAGGGAGGATGGTAAAAGAGGTGGGGGTTGCATTGTTAATTAGAGATAGTATAACAGCTGCAGAAAGGCAGTTCGAGGAGGATCTGCCCACTGAGGTAGTATGGGTTGAAGTCAGAAATAGGAAAGGAGCAGTCACCTTGTTGGGAGTTTTCTATAGGCGCCCCAATAGCAGTAGAGATGTGGAGGAACAGATTGGGAAACAGATTTTGGAAAGGTGCAGAAGTCACAGGGTAGTAGTCATGGGTGACTTCAACTTCCCAAATATTGAGTGGAAACTCATTAGATCAAATAGTTTGGATGGAGTGGTGTTTGTGCAGTGTGTCCAGGAAGCTTTTCTAACACAGTATGTAGATTGTCCGACCAGAGGGGAGGCCATATTGGATTTGGTACTTGGTAATGAACCAGGGCAAGTGATAGATTTGTTAGTGGGGGAGAATTTTGGAGATAGTGACCACAGTTCTGTCACTTTCACTTTAGTAATGGAGAGGGATTGGCACGTGCAACAGGGTAAGGTTTACAATTGGGGGAAGGGTAAATACGATTCTGTCAGACAAGAACTGAAGTGCATAAGTTGGGAACATAGGCTGTCAGGGAAGGGCACAATTGAAATGTGGAACATGTTCAAGGAACAGATACTACGTGTCCTTGATATGAATGCTCCTGTCAGGCAGGGAAGAGATGGTCGAGTGAGGGAACCATGGTTGACAAGAGAAATTGAATGTCTTCTTAAGAGGAAGAAGGATACTTATGTAAGGCTGAGGAAACAAGGTTCAGACAGGGCGCTGGAGGGATACAAGATAGCCAGGAGGGAACTGAAGAAAGGGATTAGGAGAGCTAAGAGAGGGCATGAAAAATCTTTGGCGGGTAGAATCTAGGAAAACCCCAAGGCCTTTTGCACATATGTGAGAAATATGAGAATGACTAGAGCGAGGGGCGAGGGTGGGTCCGATCAAGGACAGTAGTGGGAGATTGTGTATTGAGTCAGAAGAGATAGGAGAGGTCTTGAACGGCTACTTTTCTTCAGTATCTAGTATCTTCAGAATGAGAGGGGCCATATTGCTGGAGAGGACAGTGTGAAACACTGGTAAGCTCGAGGAGATACTTGTTAGGAAGGAAGATGTGTTGGGCATTTTGAAAAACTTGAGGATAGACAAGTCCCCCGTGCCTGACGGGATATATCCAAGGATTCTCTGGGAAGCAAGAGATGAAATTGCAGAGCCGTTGGCAATGATCTTTTCGTCCTCACTGTGAACAGGGGTGGTACCAGAGGATTGGAGAGTGGCAAAATGTCGTGTCCCTGTTCAAAAAAGGGAACAGGGATAACCCTGGGAATTACAGGCCAGTTAGTCTTACTTTGGTGGTAGGCAAAGTAATGGAAAGGGTACTAAGGGATAGGATTTCTGAGCATCTGGAAAGACACTGCTTGATTAGGGATAGTCAGCACGGATTTGTGAGGGGTAGGTCTTGCCTCGCAAGTCTTATTGAATTCTTTGAGGAGGTGACCAAGCACGTGGATGAAGGTAAAGCAGTGGATGTGGTATACATGGATTTTAGTAAGGCATTTGATAAGGCTCCCCATGGTAGGCTTATGCAGAAAGTAAGGAGGCATGGGATCGTGGGAAATTTGGCCAGTTAGATAACGAACTGGCTAACCGGTAGAAGTCAGAGAGTGGTGGTGAATGGCAAATATTCAGCCTGGAGCCCAGTTACCAGTGGCGTACCGCAGGGATCAGTTCTGGGTCCTCTGCTGTTTGTGATTTTCATTAATGACTTGGATAAAGGAGTTGAAGGGTGGGTCAGTAAATTTGCAGACGATCCGAAGATTGGTGGAGTTGTGGATAGTGAGGAGGGCTGTTTTTGGCTGCAAAGAGACATAGATAGGATGCAGAGCTGAGCTGAGAAGTGGCAGACGGAGTTTAACCCTGAAAAGTGTGAGGTTGTCATTTTGGATGGACAAATATGAATGCGGAATATAGGGTTAACGGTAGGGTTCTTGGCAATGTGGAGGAGCAGAGAGATCTTGGGGTCTATGTTCATAGATCTTTGATAGTTGCGACTCGAGTGGATAGAGCTGTGAAGAAGGCCTATGGTGTGCTAGCGTTCATTAGCAGAGGGATTGAATTGAAGAGCCGTGAGGTGATGATGCAGCTGAACAAAACCTTGGTACGGCCACATTTGGAGTACTGTGTGCAGTTCTGGTTGCCTCATTTTAGGAAGGATGTGGAAGCTTTGGAAAAGGTGCAAAGGAGATTTACCAGGATGTTGCCTGGAATGGAGAGTAGGTCATACGAGGAAAGGTTGAGGGTGCTCGGCCTTTTCTCATTAGAACGGAGAAGGATGAGGGGCGACTTGATAGAGGTTTATAAGATGATCAGGGGAATAGATAGAGTAGACAGTCAGAGACTTTTTCCTCGGGTGGAACAAACCATTACAAGGGGACATAAATTTAAGGTGAATGGTGGAAGATATAGAGGGGATGTCACAGGTAGGTTCTTTACCCAGAGAGGAGTGGGGCATGGAATGCACTGCCTGTGGAAGTAGTTGATTCGGAAACATTCGGGACCTTTAAGCGGCTATCGGATAGTTACATGGATTACTGTAGAATGTTGGGTTGTAGATTAATTTGTTCTTAATCTAGGACAAAAGATTGGCGCAACATCGTGGGCTGAAGGGCCTATTCTGTGCTGAATTTTTCTATGTTCTATGTCACAGTCAACGAGGATGATATTTGTGACTTTTCTCGGTTAAAATGGAAACCAATTTGCACTCACCGTAAGACCATCAAACCTTAAAGTCTTTGGTTGTGATTGTTGCCACAATATCAGGGCATCCCTCCTCTTCTCCCAATACTGCTATCATCCTCAGTGATTTCACTCTCCTTCTCAAATCTTCTGGTTCTGTCTCCTGAGTTGTCAAACCTTATTTCCTCACGAAATACCTCTGCATATAAACTCTATTACCCATGTACACGGCCACACCATCAATCTTGTCATTTCAGACAGACTTGGCAACCCATCATAAATATAATTGACAGGGCAATTTACTATTGTTTCTTTGTATGGCTCTGTCATGAAAAATGCTATATAAATTCAAATTTGATATTTATTTCTGGTCTAATAAAATAACCAAACTACATATTCTCGTGTATTGATCTGAACAACATGGCCAAGATTCTAATTTTGTTTTCAATAGGCAGTGTAGACACCAATTGTATCAGTTCTCCATACAAACCTCTTTACATATCACAGAATGACATACCTGCCATGAAGCTGTACAATTGGGCAGTGATTGAGAACGTAGTTTTGTTTATAAAAGCAATCAGATTGTGAAACAGTCCTTGATACACTTTTAATAAGTAACCTCATGCAGTTTCTTATTCCAGCTGAAAATTGTTTTTTTATCACAAAATAAAAGCTTTTTAAATTGTGTCACACAATTTTAATGCAACTGAAACTGACTTAAAAAACTGTACTTACCGATGGTGGTGCAGTGATTAGCACTGCTGCCGTACGGCGCCGAGGTCCCAGGTTCGATCCCGGTCACTGTCTGTGTGGAGTTTGCACATTCTCCCCGTGTCAGCGTGGGTTTCGCCCAAAGATGTGCAGGTTAGGTGGATTGACCACGCTAAATTGCCCCTTAATTGGAAAAAATGAATTGGATACTCTAAATTTTTAAAAAAACAACTGTACCAAAGTATTTATTGGTGCACAGTCGCCGGTTTTTAAGTACGTTTTAAAAGGAAATACATTTTCAAACATAGTGCCGGGCCTTAAAAGCATGGCTTATTAAGATCTCTGCAATGGCCTACAAACGAGCAGTGAGTAGAAATGTCCAATGGTGATTATTTTGATTGTGGGTGTGGACAGTTTAGTGAATAGGGCTGCTCCTCGTGCAGTTTTTAAAAGATTGCGCAAAAATCATGGAAACTCGATTTACACAATGTAATTTGTGCTGAAACCCTGTCATCACCATCTCTCTCCTCAAAACAATTCTTAAGCCCTCTGTCCTGTCATTTTCAATAAAGTGAAAGCAAAATACTGTGAATGCTGGAACTTTGAAATATAAACAAAATGCTAGACATTCTCAGCAGAACTTGCAGCATCTGTAGAGAGAGAAACCAGAGTTCATGTTTCGAGTCTGTCTCACTCCTTATTTTCAGCCTCCCTTTCCTCTCTAAAAGTCTTTTGTTGAGACATATCCTGGAACTTCATCTTTGTATTGCTTCAAAGAGATTGGTGCTCTGCCAAAACAGCTCTCATCAAAGTCACATTACTTCCTGCCTGACTAACAAAAGCAAGCTATCCCTCTGACCTATCTGCAGCATTTGTTAGGGTTGACCACATCATCCTCCTTCAACACCATTGCACCATCACCCAGCTGGCATTCTCCATGGCAACGCTGCTACCAATCCAGAATCCACTTGCCAACCAATCAACATCCTCATACAGTATAAAGTTGATTTTCCCCCTGACATTGGTGTTCGTGTTAGGTGAAAAGCATTGACAAAATGTCTTTTTTCAGCAGACCTCAAGTTCTGTACTACCAAATGACTGTTTGGATTGTAATATGATCAGTATGCATTGTCACACCATAACTGGGGACAGTTTTAATTTTGATCAAAATTATGCATTTGGATATTATGTTTGAATTAGAAAGTGTGGAATGACAATTAGATAGATGCATTGGAATAATGTATTTTGATAGGGTATATGCTTGCCTGGAGCTGACTAAACATGGTACTCGGGAATTTGAATCAAGAAAGCACAAATGTATGATTGTGCTGTTGGAACTTGAATATGAGATAATTCTGGCTTCTGATATCTCAAACAATAGACAGCATGTTGTTTCAATAAACTGCCACCTCCTTTTATAACACTGAAACACTTGTGTTTTCTCTCATTTTATCAATGTATGTGAGTTGCAATCAGTCTTCTGTAACAAAATAGGAAAAGTGTCTAAATGTGTTTTTCAACTGTATTCCCTTTAAATCCATGCCTAATATATAGGCAGCAATACTTAGCAAAGAAACGGTTGGTTTCTCCCTATCTGTACTTTATTTTTTAAAATAGGTAAATAGTATTCTAAGCTTCATAAAATATATTTTGCCTATATTTCTACAGTTGTTATGTTGTAGGTGAAGGCTTCCTGGGAAAGGAGATTTGAAGCAGATGTGGTGGTCTGCCCATGAGGCTTTGATTTATAACAGAGCTTAGTAGTGCAATATATTTTTGCAACATCCATAGCTTCCACAAAATGGATACAGAGTTGCTCTCCACATCTTGAAGGCTGTGTAATGCCTAAGAATTTAAGTTATGTGATTGGGTGGGGTGCTTTTGCTTTCTTGCCTCTATCCTCTTAAGCAGCCTGTCAAGTGGTTAGACAAGTATACTATCTGAACTCTAGCACATTGCAACTTAAGGATATCAGTGAGTGATTTCACTTAAAAAAGAACTAATATTGATTTCCTTTTTCTCAGCCAGATGTGCCAAAGCATCAAAGTCCGCTTAAGGCCTTCACTCTATTCCTGATGTGGTTAAGATTTTATTGGAGGCATTTGAGCTCTTTTGATTACTTTATATCAGGCTGCTATTGGATCTTATTTTAAAAATCTGATTCTCGTGGTATCATTGAATCATGTGGTGCAGAAGGAGGCCATTCGGCCCATCAGGTCATACTAGTTCTCTGTAGAGCTTTCCATTCAGGTCTATCTTGCTGCTCTATTCCCGTAGCAATGCAAGTTTATTTCCGTCAAGTGCCCATTCAATTGAAGTATTGGTATTCATTGCTTCCAACACCCTCACAAGCAGCGAGTTCCAAGCCATTACCACATAACTAAAGTTCTTCTCATTTTGCTTAATGATTAAGTTCCCAGTCAAAGGTGATGTGACTTTGTCGGCATCCAATATAATTTTAACTCTCGTTTGTCCATGTGAGAAATTTGTACACCTTGGTGGGAACGAAAATCCTTTGCATATGTGAAGCACATTTCTCCAAAGTTCCTGCATTCCTCCCCCTGCCCTCATTGCCCTGGATTTTTACACGGATGATGGCTGAAGATACAGGACAGACAACAAGAGAACAAAATTGGATATGGGTAAGTTTAGCAAAGAATTGGCACAGACCAGATGGGCAAATAGCATCTTTTGTACTCTGGTTCAAAGTGGATACTGTTACGAAGCATGCTGATATCTGAGAGGGTATCACAACTTGGAACACTGGTTCGTGAGGGTGTACAATTTTGTTTTGTTTTAGGGAGAGGAGAAAAGTGAAACACCAATGAGAATAAACAGCCCTTTGACGTGTAACAATTATTAAAGACTCTTTATTGAAATAAAGAAAAGACAAATACACACAAACAGAACTATTCTACCCTCATGCAATTAAGATATATGAATTACTAAACGCACACACAGTTTATATATAACGTACCCCTTGTTCCAAAATATATCTACGATACCTGAACTCCAAAAGACTTCCTTGTTTCCTCAACAACATTGAAATTTAGTAACCAGCTTAGTTACCACAAAATACTCAAGTCTGGGAAACTTATTTTCCTGGTCGAGCAAAATTATTTAAAACTGGCATTACAAAGGTTTTCTGGACTGCCTTGGCTCTAAGGCTTGGAGGTTAGTTTCATGTAATCTTGACCTCTAGGCTGGTAGCTGGAAAACTAGCTTTCAGGCTTGGTGGCTGGGAACTGGCTTGTCTGCTTTCTGAGCCTGCTAGATGTTAACTGCCTCTGGCTTCTAATCGTCGGGCCAGTTATACCTTTGTTCTTCTTTGATTATGCAGTCTGTGCCTTCAGTTGTCTGCCCCTTTTAACTTCCTTGATGATACAGTGGCATATGTATACCTCAAGGACTTTCCCAATCATCTCTCATCTTCCAAACCTGTTCTTGGGAGACATGCATATCAATGGGGCCTTTTGAATACTGTCTACCACTGTCTCTAGGCAGATTTCTGCTGTCATATCACATCCTATTATGTTTTGTTTCCTTTGTTTTACTGCTGTTGCTATGCAAATTAATGGCACTACTCTCTTGAGGTTTAAATGTTGCTCAAATTAACCTATTTATTGTCAAGAAGAACTACTTCAATATATAAGTAATTTCTACTTACATAATCAAGTTATTTGTTGGAAATTATTTTTGATTGATATTTATTATCACATGTACCAAAATACAGTGAAAAGTATTTTTCTGCGGCCAAGGGAACGTACACAGTACGTACATAGTAGACAAAAAAAATAATTGACAGAGTACATTAACAAATAGTACGTCAACAAATACCGATTGGTTACAGTGTGGAACAAGGACTAAACAAGTGCAGCATAGGATGTCATGAATAGTGTTCTTACAGGGAACAAATCATAGAATTTCCACTTCGGAGCCATTGATGTAAAAGGGTTGGGGGATGTCGTACTACGCTTCCTGAAGTCGTGATCAGTTCCTTGGTCTTTCCAACATTTAGTGAGAGATTGTTTTCGGTACAACATGCAGCCAAGTGATCTATCTCCCTTCTGTAGTCTGATTCGTTGTTGCTTGAGATACGACCGACCACAGTCGTATCATCTGCAACTTTATAGATTGAATTGGAGTTGAATCTTGCCACATAGTCGTGTGTGTATAGGGAGTACAGTAGAGGATTGAGCACACATCCTTGCGGTGCCCTGGTGTTGAGGAATATTGTGGAGGAGATGCTGTTACCTATCCTGACAGATTGCGGTCTGTTGGTGAGAAAGTCGAGGCTCCAGCCGCACAGGGAGGGGTCAAGTCCAAGGTTGCAGAGTTTGGTTACTAGTCTTGTCGGGATAATGGTGTTGAAAGTGAAGCTGTAGTCTATGAACAGCAGTCTGATGTAGGTGGGTGTCCTTGTTGTCGAGATGTTTCGAGTGTTGATTGTAGGGCCAGAGAGATAGCATCTGCTGTGGGTTGGTTGCCTCGGTAGGCGAACTGCAATGGATCAAGACCGTCTGGGAGGCTAGCATTGATTCGTCTCATGACTAGCCGCTCAAAGCATTTCATGATAACAGACATCAGGGCCACTGGTCGGTAATCGTTGAGGCAGACTACCTTCTTCTTCTTTGGTACAGGTATTATGGTGGTCTTCTGAAGCAGGTGGGGACTCGGAGCGGAGAAGTGAGGTGTTGAAGATATCTGTCAATACACCCGCCAGCTGGTCAGTGCAGGCTCTGAGTGCTCGCCCAGGGACTCCGTTGAGGCCCGTTGCTTTCCGCGGGTTTACTTTGAAAAAAGCAGCTCTTGCCTCCAATGCTGTAATAGTGGGTATGGGTGTGTCCAGGGCTGTTGGGGTGGGTGGCACTGCTATATTGGCCGACTATTCAAAGCGGGCATAGAATTTGTTCAGTTCATCAGAGAGGGATGCTCCAGCCCCAGAGATTCCACCTGGCCTTGCTTTGTAGCCTGTGATCTCAGGTAAGCCCAGCCATAGATGTCGTGGGTTTGAGTCGTTGGCCTGGGACTCTAGTTTGATGCGGTGCTATCGTTTGGCGTCCCTAATGGCTTTCCGTACGTAATACCTGGATTTCTTAAATAGGTCAAGGTTTGTCTGACTTGAATGCCTCCGTACAGGACTTCAGCAGCGAGTGGACCCTTTGGTTGAGCCAGAATGTCTGATTGGGGAACACCCGTATTGACTTCTTTGGTACACAGTCCTCGACACTTACTGATGAAGTCTGTGACGGTGGTTGCGTACTTGTCCAGGTTAGCTGCCGCGGCCTTGAATATGGACCAGTTTGCAGACTTCAAGCAATCGCGGAGAGTGTCCTCTGATGCCTCGGACCAGTACTGCATGGTTTTCTAGACTGGTTCAGCACGCTTGAGTTGCGGTTTGTAAGCCGGAAGTGGGAGTACCGACTTGTGGTCGGATTTGCGAAAATGTGGTCGGGGAATGGAGTGGTAGGAAGGTTTGATGCTCGTGTAGCAGTGCTCCAGGGTGTTTGCACTTCAGGTGGGGCAGGAGGTATGTTGATGGAGTTTGGGTAGAACCTTCCTGAGGTTGGCGTGGTTGAAGTCCCCAGCCATGATTGTCAGGGTGATTTGTTTCTTGGTTGTTGATGGTGGAGTGTAGTTCGTTAAGTGCTTTCTTCACTTCCGCTGGAGTGTGATGTAGATTGCTGTGATGAGTACACAGGTGAATTCACGTGGGAGGTAGAAAGGGCGACACTTCATAAGAACATAAGAACTAGGAGCAGGAGTAGGCCATCTGGCCTTTCGAGCCTGCTCCGCCATTCAATTAGATCATGGCTGATCTTTTGTGGACTCAGCTCCACTTTCCGGCCCGAACACCATAACCCTTAATCCCTTTAATCTTCAAAAAACTATCTATCTTTACCTTAAAAACATGTAATGAAGGAGCCTCAACTGCTTCACTGGGCAAGGAATTCCATAGATTCACAACCCTTTGGGTGAAGAAGTTCCTCCTAAACTCAGTCCTAAATCTACTTCCCCTTATTTTGAGGCTATGCCCCCTAGTTCTGCTGTCACCCGCCAGTGGAAACAACCTGCCCACATCTATCCTATCTATTCCCTTCATAATTTTAAATGTTTCTATAAGATCCCCCCTCATTCTTCTAAATTCCAACGAGTACAGTCCCAGTCTACTCAACCTCTCCTCATAATCCAACCCCTTCAGCTCTGGGATTAACCTAGTGAATCTCCTCTGCACACCCTCCAGCGCCAGTATGTCCTTTCTCAAGTAAGGAGACCAAAACTGAACACAATACTCCAGGTGTGGCCGCACTAACACCTCATACAATTGCAACTTAACCTCCCTAGTCTTAAACTCCATCCCTCTAGCAATGAAGGACAAAATTCCATTTGCCTTCTTAATCACCTGTTGCACTTGTAAACCAACCTTCTGTGACTCATGCACTAGCACACCCAAGTCTCTCTGAACAGCGGCATGCTTTAATATTTTATCGTTTAAATAATAATCCCGTTTGCTGTTATTCCTACCAAAATGGATAACCTCACATTTGTAAATTCATGGTCAGGTATTCTAGGTCTAGGGAGTAGTGGTACACTAGGGACACCACATCCGAGCACCAGGAGATGTTGATGAGGAGGCAAACACCCCCACCCTTCGACTTGCCTGAGGCCATTATGCGGTCCATCTGGTCGATCGAGAAGCCTTTTGTTGTTATATTGCCACAACTGGTAATATGTTGTATTTGTGTTTTCCTCCAGAATGACCCAATGAAGTATTTACAAAGAATATACCAATCAAAAGATTGAAACAAACTAATTTATTATTACACTACTAATTAAATGAAGTTCACACACTCTACTAAATTATAGATGATAAACAAATGATACTGAATCTGTACTACAGTATTCAATATTCTATCTAACTGCTAACAGCACTATGACTTGACCTCGTGCTATATATCTCTAATCAATTTTCACTCTGCTCTCCCCATGTTCTTTTCAGCTTCTCCCAGAATTCCTGGAGAGGCTGTCTTATATACAGTGAATTAGTAACACCCTCTAGTGTTTGATTTACACATAGATGCAATTATTAACCCTTCACTATACTGACTATATACATATAACATTCGGGTTGGATGGAGCAGTGTGGCGTGGCCGCAGTAAGCCATGTCTCGGTGAAGCAGAGCATGCAGCAGTTCCTCACTTCCTTCTGGGACGTTAGTCTAGCGTTGAAGTCATCCAGTTTGTTCTCAATCGCTTGAACATTTTTTTTTGCATTATTTCCTCTTTGGAGGTGATCACATTTCTCAGCCAATCGTAGGGCCTTTGGTAGGAATCTTTCCCCAAAAGTCATTTATAAGTCAGGTAGTCACTGCATAGGAAATGACTGGTAGAAAGCAAAATCCTACCACTGTGGCATTTTGTATTGCCTTCATAAATTTGCTTACTATTAAACAGTGCAAATACATGCACAAAAAATCAGACATTGAATGTTGTGTAAATTTCAAATGCGATGTAAGGTTAATTTTAGCTTCATTATGAAATGCAGCTTAATGTAGTATTACATTGAATAATGATGCATTTAAATGTGTTACAATGAGCTTGTCACTGACAACTGGCTGGTGTTTTACTGTTTGCTGCAGAACTCATACACACATGCTTACATTTTCATCAGGCCAAACTGTGGGAGTCATCAATTTGGGAAAATTTGAATTAAGTACAGTACTTTTGCTTTATCCTCATTAGCCAGGTATATGGTAATGGAAAAGTTGATATTACATTGCATATGCGCTGACAAACATTTCAACGTGAAAAATAGTGATCCTTGTTTTTGGTGTTTGAAATATGCTTGAGGTTATATAAAAGATGGCTTGGTGCAATTCAGTTAATTCTATAGAAGAAATCTATTAAGCTAGCCAACTGAAATTCCTTTCAGCTAACAGCATAGGTGTGTGTGCATCAAATGTTGGAATAGGGCAAGTGACCTTTCAAATCAAAATAGAAACAAATTATGTCAGTTGCCGTTTAAACACTGCTAATAGGAAAGTAAAACTTTAAATCAAACTTTATTAGCTAGTTGGGGCTTTCAAAACATTTTGGAGTACGAAGAAACATTCTTACACTGTGAGGCATGATCTACGTGTGATCAATGATGCTCTGTCAATAAAACCGATTCTTTCTTGCCATTTAAGGTGTCGTTGACCCCTAAAAAATGAATAAATTGTACTGAAGTTACCTTAAAGTACTGAGGATTTTCATATGTAATATATTAACAGTGTTGAAGAATTTTCACTTGCTCTGAAGATTGCTCCCTACTAGACAACCTGTGTGACATGCAAAACTCTTGATTGCTATGCTGCCTCTGTTAGACAGAGCAGCTCCTTCTTCAGCCTCAACCATGCATAAGACTTCTCTGTTGGCCTTTGAAGAAACTCCAGTTAAATTTGGCAACTTATTTTTCCAAAGAAAACGGCTTTTTCTTAAAAGGGCAATGCTCAAATGGAAAAAATGGCATTGTAAAGATGATAGGCCCAGATTTTGCGGTCAGTGGCAAAGTGACAGCAATGTCACAGCGGTCATCAAAGAAAGCTGTGCACAAAATTGGAGTGAGCGCTGAGGAGTGGATTGCATCTCTTCAGCTGTTAATTTCATTCTGGTGTCAGCTATATGTACTATCTGGCATTCAGCAATAGTGATTTCATCAAGCCGGCTAAGCTATTAATTTTCTCTGAAACAGCAAGCCAGAAGTAACAAGCATTCACTTTTTATAATTTTACAGGCTGTGAAATAAAGATTGCGACAGGCACATGAGATTAAGGTTGATTATCAGTTCATTTATTTTTGAAGAAAAAAAGAAAAACTCCAAGGAATTTTTATCATAGAATGGAGAAATTTAACATTGCGCAAATATTAAGAGTGATGAGATACGAGGAACTACTTCTCGCAGAGAGTGGTGAATTTGTGGAATGCACCGCCCCAAAGTGTGGTGGAGTTTGAGTCATTAAATGGTTTCAAGAAGGAGTTAAGATATATTTCTGATTTTTAAACAAACAGGTTAAAGTGATATGGGCAACAAGTGGGGAGGTGGATTTCAGACCAGGGAGAGATCAGCCATGATCTGATTGAATGGCAGAGCAGGCTCGAAGGGCTAAATTGCCTCCTTCTGCTCCGACTCCCATGTATAACTGGTTTTCAGGGCTAGAGCGGTTGTTCGGAAGTCATGAGGTAGAAAGTCGTTCAGAAACCAGTCACACTTGATTCAACAAGACTTAACATTTTTTTTAGATCTTGTAGCGAAAACATTTTTTAAGATCTTACACCGAAAACAAGAGTGTAAAAAGAGAACGTTTAAGCCCGGTGTAACTTATGCATTATATCAGCTACATTCCTCCTCCTACCTCTTCCATGCGGGCAATCATGAAATGTTTTGCTACAAGAATTTTTTTTTTAATTATTCATTCGCTGGATGAATGATGGCAATGATAACATTTACTGCCTACCCTAATTCCCCCTGAGAATGTTGTGCTGAACCTGCCTTCTTGAACTGCTACAGTCTGTGACAAAGGTACTCTCCCTATTGGAATTTCGTGAATTTCAAGATTTTGATCCACTGTTGAAGAAATGGCAATATATTTCCAAGTCAGGATGGTGGGTGACTTAGTAGTGATAATATTCTAATTTGCCTTATTCCCTCGTCCTTCTAGAAGTCACAGCTTTGGGAGGTGCTGTCAACGAAGCCTTGGGCTGCTGCAATGTATCTTTACGCTATCTTTCACAAACTCAGGAAGTGCCAAGGTGCTTTACAGCCTTGAAGTGTTACAGTGTCGGAATATAGGAAACAGAACAGCTGGTTTGCACATAGCAAGGCTCCAAAAGCAGCAATGCAATAATAGCCAGATGTTTTTCTGAAGTGATATTGTTTGAGAGTTAAATATTAGCAGGGACACTGGGAGAATTCCCCTGCTCCTATTCTTTTTTTTCAGAAAATATTTTCTTGAGGCATTGTTAATTTTAATATTTTAACATTCTAACAGCAGAGCGGTCCAACACACGCAAAAACCCCACAATAACATACCCAACTTCCCCCGCCCTAACTCCTAGCTACCAATATATTAGATTCCCTGCCCTTATTCTTCACTTACATGCCCCCCCCCCCCCCCCACCCTCCTGCTGATGGTCAGTTTTCCTTAAAGAAGTCGATCAACGACTGCCATCTCTGAGCAAACCCCTGTAATGAACCCCTTCAGACAAACCTAATCTTCTCTAGCCTAAGAAACCCTGCCATGTCACTGACCCACACCCCCTATTTTGGAGGCTCCGATTCCCTCCATCCCAGCAAAATCCTTCCATCCAGCAAAATCTGTCTCGGGCCACCAGGGAGGCAAAGGCCACAACGTCAGCCTGTCTTCCCCCGCTGGGCTCCCGGATCTTCCGACACTTCAAATATTGCCACCTCTGGATTCACAGATCGGTGACCACACCGACGCCCCCTCCAGTCTCATGTGCTGCCTCCATTGCCCCCATGCTCTTAGGCTGCTACTACCACTGGACCTGTGGAGTAACGAGCCGGCAAAAATGGCAGAGGTCCCCTTAACAGAGCCTTCAGACTCATGCCCTTGCAAGATGCCGCCTCCACTCGCTCCCACACCGACCCCTCTCCCACTACCCATTTCCTAACAATCGACATGTTGGCCGCCCGGTAATAGTTAATAAAGTTCAGAAGGGCCAAGCCCGCGCCCCCGCTCAAGAAGGACCTTCTTCACCCTCGTGGCTTTCCTGGCTCATATAAATCCTGAGATCGCCGCGTTCATCTTCCTAAAAAAATGCCTTGGGGATGAAGATTGGGAGACACTGAAACACGAACAGCAATCTCAGGAGGACTGTCATTTTCACAGTCTGTACCCTCCCGCCAATGACAGTGGGAGCACATCCCACCTACGGAAGTCCCCTTTCATTTGCTTAATGACCCTGCCCAAATTCAGTTTATGAAGCTGACCCTAGTCCCTTGCCATCTGAATCCCCAGGTACCTAAAACTCCTTCCCACCACTTTGAACGGCATCTGTCTCAGTCTCCTCTCCTGCCCCCTTGCCTGGATCGCAAAAACCTGAGAACCGGCCAAATTCCTCCAGTATCCCCATAATTCCTGCGATTCGCCCCCAGGGTCTGTTATATAAAGGAGTTAATCATCCGTGTAGAGTGAGACCCTATGTTCCACCCCCTCTCTCACTATCCCCCGCCAAATGTTCAATGGCCTCAGCGCCATTGTCAAAGGCTCTATGGCCAGGGCAAAAAGTAGTGGGGAGAGTGGACACACCTGCCTTATCCCCCTGCACAGACTAAAATACCCTGATCAGACCCGGTTTGTCCTTAGATTCGCCACCGGTGCCTGATACAGCAACCAGACCCAATCAACAAATCCCTGCTCGAACCCAAACCTTCCCAGGACATCCCACAGGTACTTCCACTCCACTCGATCAAAGGCCTTTTCTGCGTCCATGACCTCACGCCCCTCCGCAGGCATCATTATTACATTAAGGAGCCGCCTAATGTTGGACGTCCGGTGTTGTCCCTTCACAAATCCCATCTGGTCCTCCCAACTGATGCGCCAGCATCCTGCTGGCTTTTTCCCCATATAGACCGGTCCCTTTACCCTCCTTAGCTGTCCCTCCGTCTTACCTGTGGACAGGAGCACAAATTCCAGTTGTAGTGACACTCATTCAGGAGCCCGTCATCTGGAGACTCCGCATACCTTCTGTCCCCCTGTAAAATTTCACTAACCAGTCTGTCCAACTCCACCCACTCAGTCTTCTCCTTATGGGCTGAATTGAGATGAGTTTTCCCTCCCCCCCCAATTACCACCTTCAGTACCTCCCACACCACCCCAGCCGAAACCTCACCTTTGTCATTGATCGTTTATATCCCCGAATGGCCTCCCTCACCCGCTTGCACACCTCCTCCTCCGCTAACTGCCCCATATCCAACCTCCACTGCGTGCGTTGGGCCTTTCCTTTGTTAACTTGCAGGTCTACCCAGTGTGGTGAGTGGTCTGACACCACAATTGCTGAATATTCAGCATCTACCACCTCAGCCTGCAGCGTCTTATCCATAACAAAAAAGTCTATCCGGGAATACACCTTGTGCATATGGGAGTAGAATGAAAACTCCTTACCTCTTGGTCTCCCAAATCTCCATGGATCTACCCCCCAACCCCCCAATGCGCTCCATAAACCCCCACAGCTCCTTTGCCATAACTTATACCTTCCCAGACCTGGAACGCGACCAATCCAGCCTGGATCCAGGACCGTGTTGAAATCTCCCCCCATAATGAGTCAATGTGAATCCAGGTCCAGGATCTTCCCCAGTCTCCGTCTAACAAACTCAATGTCGTCACAGTTTGGGGCATATATATTTACTAATATCACGGCCATCCCTGCTCCTCTTCTTAGTAGTACCATGGAGGTTTTTAAGTCCACTTGAGAAGACAGACTGCCTCTTAGTTAACATTTCATCTGAAAGACAGCATCTCCTACAGTGCAGCACTTCTTTGGTACTGCACTGGAGTGCCAGCCTAGATTTTTGTGCTCAAGTCTCTGGAGTGGAACTTGAATCCATAATCTTTTTCTCATCGATTTAATAATAATCTTTATTAGTATCACAAGTAGACTTACATTAACAATGCAATGAAGTTACTGGGAAAATCCTCTAGTCGCCACATTCCGGTGCCTGTTCGGGTACATTGAGGGAGAATTCAGAATGTCCAATTCACCAAAAACACGTCTTTAGGGTCTTGTGGGAGGAAACTGGAGCACCTAGAGGAAACCCACGCAGACGCAGGGAGAACGTGCAGACTCCACAGAGACAGTGATTCAAGCAGGAATCGAACCCGGGTCCCTGGCACTGTGAAGCAACAGTGAGTCACAACTAACATTGACACAGTTTTAAAGTAGATGATGTCATTTAGGTTGTGTCCGACTGAGTAAAACTCTCCACCCTAGCACTGCCCCCTTATCCCGTCAATAAGAAGTGATAGTCTAATTGAGGTAAATTGGAGACCAACCTTGAGAGACATATCTTCTGACCAGAAACAAAGACCTTCGACAATGTGTTCCCTCTGGATTACCTGCCTCAGGGGCAAGCAGGAACCTCCATCCTACTCATGGCTGTGTTTTGGCCCCGTGGCTTGCACCTGATCGACGTCTTAGTTACAGGCACTGAATAGAACTGACTCTTTGACCTTGGTGTAATGTTACAATCAACATCTGGAACAGAGAACGTGGCAATTAACATTTGCCTTCCTGGCAGGCAGCCAGAAATAATGCTGTTTCTTGGTAAAGTACTTAATATTGAAAGTGATCTTCCTTTTCATTTTTTGTCTTCATTCCAAAGCACTTATTTTTAAATGAACACTTGAGCAACAGTGAAGGTGGAAGATTAATTAATATTTGAAGACAATATCAAGATTTAGGTTAGTTTCTAATGTTACAGGGTGTGTGTAAAATTGATCTCTTTGTACCAGCTTTCAACCCTGGCTTTACAAAAGAAAGAGGTGAAAAACAATAGCACAGTTGCTTGGTGGATAAAGATACCTGTTTGTCATTATTGTAGTCATAGATTTGGCCACTATCTTCTGTTTCTAAATTTGGATTGATATTGGTCTGCAAACATATTGACACCTGGACTTTGTCAACTATGTTGGGACTGTGGATGCCTTGTGGAATCTTGTCGACTGCTGCATTCTGGCTCACAGCGCACCCCAAGACGTCATGGTTCCTCAACAAAACCTCCCCTAGAGACAACAATGGCATCGCTTAGGAAAACATTCACATTTTCAAAAACACAGGGTAATTGATTAGAAAAATAAAAGCCTATAATGTTTTCCAGACCAGCTGTTTTTGTGAACAATTGTGCCTCTGTGCTATAACAGTACTAAATGTTCGCAGTATTCCTGAATGATGCCAACTTCGCTCACTCTACGATAGTGTTTATGCATTGTGTCACTTTTTGTTAATGAGCTTCGGTAATATATTTCTGTATGGGTGAAAACTACTATTCCGCACCTTCACCCTTAATCTTTTAATATTCCAGCAATGGTACAAGTTTTCACCCATTACCCAGGGACCGTGAGTCTCAGCTGTAATTTAGGGGAAATACTGAAAGAACGCAAGATGCTGTCCCATAGGAAATGGAGGCAAAATCAGAAGGTAATTTGTTGCCAGCTTAATAACTTCATTGGAAGGAAACTAGGAGCAGTTTGATTTCCTGCATTGCCAGCCAGAGAATAATGTGTTGGGGAAAGCTGAATTAAAGATGACTGGGAGAGAATATCAAAATCAAAATCAAACAGCAAAAATTCACATGCATGAAAACCTAACATTGTTCACTCTGACTCACAGTTCCTTTTTTTAATTGTGTGGTAGAGCTCTATGTGCAAAGTCACTGTTCCTCACTGTGCATGAGTATCGTAGAGCAAATTAAGCTCCTCCCTTTAACATCATAATCCCAGCCAAGCTCGTATCAAACTTCTAAAACATAGGACTTGGCTCCTCCCTCTGCAACTGGATCCTCGACTTCCTGACCCACAGTCCATAATCAGTAAGGATAAACAACACCTCCTCCATGCTCGTCCTCAATATCGGGGTCCCGCAAAGCTGAGCACTTAGCCCCCTACTATACTCCCCATACACACACGACTGTGGCACAAATTTGGCTCCAACTCCATCTACAGGTTTGCTGATGATACAACTGGAGTGGGTTAGATCTCAAACAACAATGAGAGTACAGAAGGGGATAGAGAACCAAATGGCATGGTGCAACGACAACAATTTCTCTGTCAATGTCAGCAAAACTAAGGAGTCGGTCATTGCCTTCAGGAAGCAATGATTCATACACACCCCTGTCTGCATCAATGGTGCCGAGGGAGATGGTTGACAGTTTCAAATTACACATCACCAACAATCTCCTGGTCCAGCCACGTTGATGCTATGAACAAGAAAGCACAACAGCGCCCATACTTCCCCAGGAAACTAAGGAAATTTGGCATGTCCACATTGACTCTTGCCAGTTTTTACATATGCACCACAGAAAGCATTCTATCTGGCTGCATCACAGATTGGTATGGCAACTGATCGTCCCAAGACCATAAGCAACTACAGAGAGTTGTGAACACAGGGCAGTCCATCACACAAACCCGCTTCCCATCCATTGACTGTCTACACCTCATGCTGCCTTGAGAAAGCGAGCAGCACAATCAAAGACCTTTCCGATCCGGATTATTCTCTCTTCCAACCACTTCATAATTGGGCAGGAGATATATTTCTTTTAAGAGTACCCAATTAATTTTTTACAATTAAGGGGCAATTTAGCGTGGCCAGTACACCTAGCCTGGACGTCTTTGGGTTGTGGGGGCGAAAGCCACGCAAACACGGGGAGAATGTGCAAACTCCACACAGACAGTGAACCAGAGCTGGGATTGAACCTGGAACCTCAGCGCCTTGAGGCAGCAGTGCTACACATTGCACCACCATGCTGCCCTCTTGGGCAGGAGATATAAAGGTCTGAGAACACCCACAAACAGATTCAAAAACAGCCTCTTCCTTGCTGTTACCAGACTCATCAATGACCCTCTTGTGGATTGAACTAATCTTTCCGCATCTTCTCTACTGTATAGTACTACACTCCATATGCTTCACCCTATGTCTATGCAGTTACATTGTGTATTTATCGTATGTCCTTTGTTTTTCATGTATGGAACGATCTGCCTGGACTGTATGCAGAACAATACTTTTCACTGTACCTCGGTGCACATGACAATAAATTTTAATCTAAATCATGTTAATGGAACCCTTTGGGGACATTTGTTGATGGGAAGAGGGGTTGGGGTATTTTTTGTATATTTGTTATTTCTTTGTTCTTGGGATGGGATGGAGATGTTTGCACATGTTGTATGGATGTAGATGAGGGATTAATTGTTTGTTGGGGTATTGGTTCATGTGGTATTGTTGGAAATATATGGCTTCAAGTGGGTATTTGGTCATTGGGACCAGACAGGATGGTCTACATCTGAACCTGAGGGGCACCAATATCCTGGGGGGGAGATTTGTTAGTACACTTTGGGGGGGTTTAAACTAATTCAGCAGGGGCATGGGAACCTGGATTGTAGTTTTGGGGTGCGAGAGATTGAGAGTAGAGAGGTCAGGAGCACAGTTTTGACTTCGCAGGAGGGCGGCAGTGTTCAGGTCTGTGGTTTGAAGTGTGTCTATTTCAATGCCAGGAGTATACGAAATAAGGTAGGGGAACTGGCAGCATGGGTTGGTACCTGGGACTTCGATGTTGTGGCCATTTCAGAGACATGGATAGAGCAGGGACAGGAATGGTTGTTGCAGGTTCCGGGGTTTAGGTGCTTTAGTAAGGTCAGAGAAGGGGGCAAAAGAGGGGGAGGTGTGGCGCTGCTAGTCAAGGACAGTATTACGGTGGTAGAAAGGATGCAAGATGGGGACTCTTCTTCCGAGGTAGTATGGGCTGAGGTTAGAAACAGGAAAGGAGAGGTCACCCTGTTGGGAGTTTTCTATAGGCCACCTAATAGTTCTAGAGATGTAGAGGAAAGGATGGCGAAGATGATTCTGGAAAAGAGCGAAAGTAACAGGGTAGTTGTTATGGGAGACTTTAACTTTCCTAATATTGACTGGAAAAGATATAGTTCGAGTACATTGGATGGGTCGTTCTTTGTACAATGTGTGCAGGAGGGTTTTCTGACACAATATGTTGACAGGCCAACAAGAGGTGAGGCCACTTTGGATTTGGTGTTGGGTAATGAACCAGGCCAGGTGTTAGATCTGGAGGTAGGTGAACACTTTGGAGACAGTGACCACAATTCGGTGACCTTTACGTTAGTGATGGAAAGGGATAAGTATACCCCGCAGAGCAAGAGTTATAGCTGGGGGAAGGGCAATTATGATGCCATTAGACATGACTTAGGATGTGTTGGTTGGAGAAGTAGGCTGCAAGGGTTGGGCACACTGGATATGTGGAGCTTGTTCAAGGAACAGCTATTGCATGTTCTTGATAAGTACGTACCAGTCAGGCAGGGAGGAAGGGGTCGAGCGAGGGAACCGTGGTTTACCAAAGAAGTGGAATCTCTTGTTAAGAGGAAGAAGGAGGCCTATGTGAAGATGAGGCGTGAAGTTTCAGTTGGGGCGCTTGATAGTTACAAGGAAGCGAGGAAGGATCTAAAGAGAGAGCTGAGACGAGCAAGGAGGGGACATGAGAAGTCTTTGGCAGGTAGGATCAAGGAAAACCCAAAAGCTTTCTATAGGTATGTCAGGAATAAAAGAATGACTAGGGTAAGAGTTGGGCCAGTCAAGGACAGTGGTGGGAAGTTGTGTGTGGAGGCTGAGGAGATAAGCGAGATACTAAATGAATACTTTTCGTCAGTATTCACTCAAGAAAAAGATAATATTGTGGAGGAGCATGCTGAGACCCAGGCTATTAGAATAGATGGCATTGAGGTGCGTAGGGAAGAAGTGTTGGCAATTCTGGACAAGGTGAAAATAGATAAGTCCCCGGGGCCGGATGGGATTTATCCTAGGATTCTCTGGGAAGCCAGGGAAGAGATTGCTGAGCCTTTGGCTTTGATTTTTAGGTCATCATTGGCTACAGGAATAGTGCCAGAGGACTGGAGGATAGCAAATGTGGTCCCTTTGTTCAAGAAGGGGAGTAGAGATAACCCCGGTAACTATAGGCCGGTGAGCCTAACGTCTGTGGTGGGTAAAGTCTTGGAGAGGATTATAAAAGATACGATTTATAATCATCTAGATAGGAATAATATGATTAGGGATAGTCAGCATGGTTTTGTGAAGGGTAGGTCATGCCTCACAAACCTTATCGAGTTCTTTGAGAAGGTGACTGAACAGGTAGACGAGGGTAGAGCAGTTGATGTGGTGTATATGGATTTCAGTAAAGCGTTTGATAAGGTTCCCCACGGTCGGCTATTGCAGAAAATACGGAGGCTGGGGATTGAGGGTGATTTAGAGATGTGGATCAGAAATTGGCTAGTTGAAAGAAGACAGAGAGTGGTAGTTGATGGGAAATGTTCAGAATGGAGTTCAGTTACGAGTGGCGTACCACAAGGATCTGTTCTGGGGCCGTTGCTGTTTGTCATTTTTATAAATGACCTAGAGGAGGGCGCAGAAGGATGGGTGAGTAAATTTGCAGACGACACTAAAGTCGGTGGAGTTGTAGACAGTGCGGAAGGATGTTGCAGGTTACAGAGGGACATAGATAAGCTGCAGAGCTGGGCTGAGAGGTGGCAAATGGAGTTTAATGTGGAGAAGTGTGAGGTGATTCACTTTGGAAAGAATAACAGGAATGCGGAATATTTGGCTAATGGTAAAATTCTTGGTAGTGTGGATGAGCAGAGGGATCTCGGTGTCCATGTACATAGATCCCTGAAAGTTGCCACCCAGGTTGATAGGGTTGTGAAGAAGGCCTATGGTGTGTTGGCCTTTATTGGTAGAGGGATTGAGTTCCGGAGCCATGAGGTCATGATGCAGCTGTACCAAACTCTGGTACGGCCGCATTTGGAGTATTGCGTACAGTTCTGGTCGCCTCATTATAGGAAGGACGTGGAAGCTTTGGAACGGGTGCAGAGGAGATTTACCAGGATGTTGCCTGGTATGGAGGGAAAATCTTATGAGGAAAGGCTGATGGACTTGAGGTTGTTTTCGTTAGAGAGAAGAAGGTTAAGAGGTGACTTAATAGAGGCATACAAAATGATCAGAGGGTTAGATAGGGTGGACAGCGAGAGCCTTCTCCCGCGGATGGAGGTGGCTAGCACGAGGGGACATAGCCTTAAATTGAGGGGTAATAGATATAGGACAGAGGTCAGAGGTGGGTTTTTTACGCAAAGAGTGGTGAGGCCGTGGAATGCCCTACCTGCAACAGTAGTGAACTCGCCAACATTGAGGGCATTTAAAAATTTATTGGATAAGCATATGGATGATAAGGGCATAGTGTAGGTTAGATGGCCTTTAGTGTTTTTTTTTCCATGTCGGTGCAACATCGAGGGCCGAAGGGCCTGTACTGCGCTGTATCGTTCTATGTTCTATGTTCTATGTTCTATTGGGGTGTTGGATCTTGTTTTACATTTACAACTTGGGTCGGGTAGTGGTGTTACTTTTTCTGTTTTCTATCTTGGGTCGGGGCCACCTCATTGGCAGTAAATTTAAGCTAGTGAACAGGAGTGAGGTGGGGTGAGGAGCTGTGGCCTATGGACCTGCTTTTCTTGGTTCGATGAGCCTAGCATTTTTGTTTTGTAAGGGATTGGGGTTGGTTAGGAGGAGATATTGTTCTTCTGCATGAAACCAATATGTGCATTTGGGTGGGGTGTTAGTCAGGGGAGGGAGAAGGGTGGGGAGGGTTAGTTCGTGGACGGTGAACATAGAACATAGAATATAGAGTGCAGAAGGAGGCCATTCGGCCCATCGAGTCTGCACCGACCCACTTTAGCCCTCACTTCCACCTTATCCCCCTAACCCAGTCACTAAGGGCAATTTATCATGTCCAATCCACCAAACCCACTATGAATATGAGCTTTTCTTTGTTTCACTTTGGGTGGGTTTGTGGCCACCTTGGGTGGGATTTGAGCCTATACTCTCTGGCAGACGCTTGATAATCCTTCTGTGAAATGGTTGACTCCATTGGTTGGGGGGGGGGGGGGGTTGGTGGGAGGTTCCCTATTTGATTGGTCACCTGGAATGGAAGAGGATTGGGTGGCTCAGTAAAAAGGTTGAGAATATTTGCTCACCTAAAGAACCTGAGTGCTGATGTGGTGTTTTTTTCCAGGGGAAGCATCTGTGGCTGAGGGATCAGACTAGATAGCTGAAGAGATGGGTAACCCAAGTATTTCATTCGGGCTTCGGCAGGGCCCAGGGCATGTCAATTTAGATTAACAAAAGAGTTATTTTCTCAACTAGCAAGATCGTGGCAGGCACGTTCAGCAGGTGCCTGATGTTCGATGTTAGCTGTCTACCTTTGACAAAGCCCATTTGGTCTTCTGCAACCACCTCTGGTAAGCAGTCTTCAAGCCTTTTGGCTAGGATTTTGGCCAATATTTTTGCATCTACATTTAGTAGCGAGATGGGTCTTTAGGAACCACAGTCTGTTGGGTCTTTGTCTTTTTTTAGGAATTAGCGAGATTGAGAATTGTGCCAATGTGGGTGCCAATGAGCTTGTTAACATCTTCCGCAGGTGTTAGGGGCCAGTGCTGTCACGAATTTCTGTATAAGTCCGCCAGGAAACCGGTGCCTTCCCCGCTGCATGGAGCTAATGCTCTCCATGACCACTCCCAGTTCTAGCGGTGCTTGAGGCCCTCTGGTTGTAATTTGTATACTCGTCTGTGGTCTGTGATATTTTCTCACTGAAGGCCTTGTGGGCCATGAAGGCTGTGTCCAACGTCCATGTGGGGCATTGGGCACTGCCTGTCTCCAACCTCACATTCATGTGACCCTCACATGCCGTGGATGACACGTGACACTGTGGTTAGCACTGTTGCTTCACAGCTACAGGGTCCCAGGTTCGATTCCTGGCTTGGGTCACTGGCTGAGTGGACTCTGCACGTTCCCGTTGTATCTGCGTGGGTTTCCTCTGGGTGCTCCAGTTTCCTCCCACAATTCCCGAAAAACGTGCTGTTAGGTAATTTAGCACAATGGGCTAAACAGCTGGCTTGTAGTGCAGAACAATGCCAGCAGCGCGAGTTCAATTCCCGTACTGGCCTCCCCGATCAGGCACCGGAATGTGGCGACTAGGGGCTTTTCACAGTAACTTCATTGAAGTCTACTTATGACAATAAGCTATTATTATTATTACTATATTTTGGACGTTCCGAATTCTCCCTCTGTGAGCCTAGGGGCTTTTCACAGTAACTTCAGTGCAGTGTTAATGTAAGCCTACTTGTGACAATAAAGATTATTATGTAATGTGGAGCGTGGTCAGAGATTACAATTGCGGAGTATTCTGCCCTAACCAGCCCTGGAAGCACCGATTTCCCCACTACAAAGAAGTCAATCCTTGAGTATACATTATACAGTGGGAAGAACAAGGAGAACTCCTTCTCACCTGGATGGGTCAATTGCCATGAGTCTACCACCCCCATCTGCTCCATAAAAAGGATTAGCTCCTTTGCCATGCTAGAAGTCCTTCCTGTTTTGGGGTTCGACCTGTCCGTCCGTGGGTCCCTCACCATGATCAGTCGGTGTGTATCTATGTCGGGGACTGCCATCATGGTCGTCTTTATAAACTCCGTGTCATCCCAGTTGGGAGCGTACATGTTCACTAGGTCTACGGGGCACCGCTGACTGTGATGAACCGTCCCCCTGGCTCTGTAGCCATCCTTGTCACGTGAACATTGGCCTCTTATTAATTAGAATGGTCCCCCCCCCCCCCCCCCCCCCGGCCCTCGTCCCATAGCAGGAGTGATAGGTCTGTCCCACCCAGCCCTTTCTTACCCGCAGTCGGTCCTTCTCCCTCAGGCGCGCCTCTTGGAGGAAGACTATGTCGGCTCTCGTATTCCTCAGGTGGGTGAAGACTCTGGACCTTTTCACTGGGACGTTAAGGCCCCTGACATTCCAGGTGACTATCCTGGTGGATGTTTCTGTCCCCCTGCTCCTGTGGGGTTAACAATATTAGCTTGGTGGACTCCAGGGTTTCCCTTTGTTAGGGGGCTGTCCAAAATGGCCACGGTCACTGTTCTCCCCATGAAGTTGGGTCCCTGCCCTCTGGGGTTTCCCTTTGCCCAGGAAACATCCAACAGGGCTGCCAACTATGCATCCGCCACATGGATATGTTCTTGGTTATTTTCTCCCTCCCCCTGCCCGGTGTTAGCCCTTGGAGCGTTGCAGTCACTTTCCGTGGGCTCCTGAACGTTTCCCCTGTTGCTGCTTTTCCAGCCCGTTCTCCGCGATGAACTTATCCGCCACCGCAGGGACTGTAAAAAATGTTCTTTGCCCTGGTGCGTGACCCAGAGCTTGGCTGGGTACAGTATACCAAGTCTTACGCCGCTCTTGTCCAGCGCCGCCTTTGCCTTGTTGAACTTGGCCTGACGCTTGGCCAGGTCAGCCCCAATGTTCTGATAGAGCCGTATCTTATGTCCTTCCCAGCTGCAGTTCTTGGACCGTCTTGTCCCAGCGCAGGATTCTCTCCTGGTCTTGGTATTGGTGCATTTTCGCTATAATCGCCCTTGGCTGGTCCCCGGCTTTGGGCATTGGTCGGAGCAACTGGTGTGCCCTGTCTATTTTGCGTGGGTTGGATAAAGTCTCCCTTCCCACCAGGTTGCCCAGCATTTGGGCCACATAATTTGTGCAGTCCCTACCTTCCATCCCTTCCGGCAGGCCCACAATTCATAAATTTGCTGTCTTGACCGGTTCTCTTGCTCGTTGCCCTTTCCATTTAGGCTGTCCTGTGTCGTAATCAGCCTCGCCACCTCTTTTCCTCGGGCGATTTACGGTCACTCTGGTCCATAGCGGCCCGTTCCAGGTCTGTGATCGTCACCTCCTGGGCCTCCAATCTCTTCTTGGCTTTGTCTAGGGCAAGCTGCATGTGCGTCAGAGCTTTGGCTACCCCGCCTTTCACCGCTGCCTGGATGTCCGTTTTCATCTCCTCCTTGTGCTCCCTTAGCTCTCTCGAAAGGAATGGCATCCAGCCACGCCGTGGTGAGAGAGGGCTTTGTGCGTGGCTGGTTGAGCCCTCTTGCTCCAGCAAAGTTTGGGTTTCGCCAGCATGTGCGCCGGTCGGCTCGTCTGTTCGTTGCTGCTCCAGGCTCTTTCCACTCCTGTTCTCTGCTCGGCCCTTGGATTGACTTTTGCCTGGCAATTTTTTCTTTTTTCTTTATCCCCCTGTTTTACTAAGGTCGGGAGGATGAATTGTTGCGTTTTTAGGCAATTTAATGGTGAAAAGTGGCTGTTTTGCAGGTTAGTGGGAGGAGAGCCACCTGATATGCGACTTCTCAGCACACATGGTCACCGGAAGTCCTCTCATTATACTTGACATTTATTCTTGAAAATGTATCAGAAAAGTAATTTTTGCTAATCTTATTAGAGAAAATGTGCATCTTTTGAAAGTGGGAAACATCTTTCTGTATTGAAATGGTTTTTAAAAATTCGAAGGGACGGCAAGGTGGCACAGTGGTTAGCACTGCTGCTTCATGGCACCGAGGACCCGAGTTCGATTCCAGCTCCGGATCACTGTCCATGTGGAGCTTGCACATTCTCCCCATGTCTGTGTGGGTCTCACGCTCGCATCCCAAAGATGTGCAAGGATTGGCCACGCTAAATTGCCCTTAATTGGAAAAAAAAAGAATTGGGTACTTTAAATTTGACCCAACAGATGTATACAATAAGTATTTGAATAATTTACTATAGCCAAAGCAACACAATGAGAAAAGGATCAAATAATTTTGTTCTAGGAATCGATGGGTCTCGATACTTCAATTGTGACATGAATTGTAAGTAATGTGAGTCTGTCTGATTTATCTAATGACATTTTGTCATTAATTTACTTCTTCATCAGTGTTAAATGAGTTCTTCCTTTGTCTCGCTGGAGTGCAGCATGAGTGACAAAAGCTTACTTCCTCCACTTCAGTGTTCTGCTTTGTTAATGCAACACCATCTTTCATTAAAACATATCTTAGCTTGTTCTGTGTTGCTGATAACAGCCATTAGTGTTGCTTTAAATATAGATTGTCATGGCATTAACTTTTCTTTCCCTGTTGTTCTCTTTGCTGTGTTCCAGCTTCCTTTGTATTCTACACATATGTGTGCCATCAAGCACACCAGCCTGTGGATGCAAACATTTTCTTCAACAGTAGCTCCCCAAACAGACAATGCTTAGAAAAATCTTTTAATCCAATTGTAATTTTTTGTGCTAAGACTTGTCCCAATCCAGCCCTATATACCAACTTGTGCTTTGTATTTCCTGTGCATACCCTCCACCATTCTTGGCAGAACCTTCAATTATCTCAGCGCTACTCTATGGAACTCTTTCCCTCAACCACCGTGAATTTCTGTTATTGGGTAAAACTCTGCGTTTGGAAGATTAAGTGTTGACGTCGGACTGCACTGTGTGTGGTACGCGCCATTGGGGATGCTATTTGTGGAGCAATTCAGAACATGCTAATGGGCCAGCACTCTGCCCACGTGAATCTTGAGCAATTCTCATTCCTGTTGGATTTGCTGGGGCTGGAATTGGCGCTGGAGAGCTTGACATGCTGCAGCTGCTTATAAGCAGTCCATAGAACACAGAACAGTACAGCACAGAACAGGCCCTTCAGCCCTCGATGTTGTGCCCACTCGCTACACACACTCATTCCAGCCAAGAGGATGGCTTCACTAAGAGCAGCACCACACTTCGCGGACGGGGAGTTCGAGAGAATGTTGGATGCCGTGGAGGAGAGGTGGGACTCCCTCTTCCCCAGAGTTGGCAGGAGGCTACTGGACCTAGGTGTCTGAGGTGATCACTCCCGCCGAGCAGAGGGCAATGGCATTATCTGGGAAGGTGCAGGAGAGGGCCATCTCGATGCGGAGGTCGGCATGCAACAACCAAGTAATGCAAAATAATGTCCCCATAGCAAGTCAATCACCCATCTTCCCAGGCCACTCCTTCCCAAGGTCTCACCATGTGTCTTGTCTTTTATTTTGCAGGATCACAATCAGACCATGCCGGCTCGTCAGGGGTACCGAGCCTCCAACCACAACCCCAACACACCCTAGAGGACTAGTCCGGGGACCACACCCGACTCCTCGGCACTGCACTCACCCGCAACTTCCACCATCGCAGAGACTTATCACTCAGTGGGGCATTTTAGTAAAGAGCCTCCTGGGTCATGTTACACATGCTGCAGCACATCAGGTGGCGTTAGAAACTGCCAAAGGAGCGGACGGTCGGAGGGCTGCCCAATCACAGGACCCAGCTGTAGTCCAAACAGGTATCACACTTCTAGAAAGTATGATCCTATCGCTGGTGGAGATATCGTCGCAGAACAGGGATCTACACAAGGGGGTGTCAGCAACTCTCTAGTGCCATCAGGTGCAGGAGATCGTGGCGACAATGTATGGTCCCCAGGCTAATACTGAACGGGTGGCCTCCACAGTGGAAGCCTTGGGCCAAAATATCACAGCCGTGGGTCAAGACATCCAAGGCTTGGAGCACACTGTGCGGTCAATGGCTGAGGCTGAGAACAGGGGAGCCCAGTCACAGGCAGCCATGTACCAGGTCCACATGGTCATTGCTGCGGCACTCCAGAGCTTGATGCAGTAACAAAGGGTCATGGCTGAGGGGGTCGAGAGTGTTGGTCAGGCACTCACTGATCTCAGCCAGCCACAGCAGAACATGATCAAGGTGCAGAGGGACTTGACTCACTCACTGAGGGCTGTGGCCCTGTCTCTGTGCTCCATGGTTGAGATGAGAGCAGGCCTGCAGGACTGGTAGCGTAAGGTGACAATGGAGCTCCGTAACTCACTCGGCCTCACCTCTATCCCATGGAGTGGCCCGAAGACCATTGTGCATCCTGAAGAAGTGATGGGTCTCTGCCAGTGCCTCCTGCAGGGGAGGTGATGGAACACCTCAGTGCTTCTGAAACCCTGTACCTGACTGCGCATCTGATGGGCAGTGGGCAGAACAGGGTGACACTCCCCACAGGACAGCTCCCAAAGGCATCTCAGATCAGAGGGCGAGATAAGCAGCAGGCCGCCCCCACATCTGATGTGCTGCCTGGGGCTACACTTAGATGGAGTGGTAGGCCATGTAAAACAATGATGTTCGGCATCAGTTAAATTGACATGGGTGTAGCACATAGGTTACATGAAAAAATGAAGTGAAAATCGCTTCTTGTCACAAGTAGGCTTCAAATGAGGTTACAGGTAGGAGTCAGGGCACAAATTGCATGTAGTCACTACGAAGCACCTTTTCACCAATATTCTGACCTGCCTCAATCCTCTGTCTGAGTGGTGTGAGGGCTGGGCTGGGTGCAGAGTGTGAGCCTTTTTTTTTTGGGGGTGGTGGGCTAGTTGGTGATGTGGGTGTTGGAGGATAGAACGGGTAGGGCCCCCAGGGTAATTGAACGTTCCACATGGGGTCACCCTCAGAGGCAGCAGGGAATGGGCCCAGAAGTGCGAGGACAGCTGACCCAGTGAGTATCACACCATCGCTCACCGTCGCCATTACCGCACCACCCCCTCCAAGAATATATGGACCCTTGAGGTGGAATGGCTAGCACACATGCAGAAATCACCTGGGTGGACAGTGGGAAGGTGAACCTGAAGGCAGGAGTTATTTGAAATGAGGAGCATCAGGGTTCATGGACAAAACCGGCTGATACTGCCTGCCCAAGGCCAACACCTTGTAGTGGGGTCCACTGTGGGTGTCCTCATTGGGTGGGCTGTCTGTTATCCCATCGGCAGGGTAGCACCTGGTTGTTTGGTGGAAGAGGGTCAAGGTGTGCCTCCAATCGCCTCCGTGCTTAGAGACTGTGTGTGCAGGTACTACAGATGGTGGTGAGACAGGGAAGTATGCATCTGCTGGGAGTGTAGCTGCAGTGCGTTGTTGGTCCTGGACATGACACACAGGTTGTGACAACCTGTCTGGGGCAGGATGGATGGGATCTGGGGCACTGTGAACAGGCAGGGTTTGGAGACAGTTGGTGTAGGCTACCTGACAGTTTAACTGTTGAGGTCTCTGCCTCAAGAGGTGTAGCGTGCCAGGGAAGGTGGCAAAGGCCGTGGTGCATGTATCCAGTGGCGGACTGGGTCTAAAAATATTAGTTACCAGGAGACAAAGGGGGCCCACCCACAACTACAATGCTATCATTTAATTTTCATAACGAATAAATAATATTTTCAAAAAATACATCTGGAAAAAAGGGTACAATTAAAATTTTTGTGGAAAAAATGTGTATTTCTTAGTAATTACAGTGTACATGTACTGTACATATTACTGGCAGTAGATACCAAATGTAAATACAGAATGAATAATTGAATTTTTTATTTATTTAAAAAAAAATTAAGTAATTGGTTGATATTTTTAAATAGTTTACTGCACAATTTACACATTAACAGATAGTTCAAAAGCACAATAGAGTATTGCATGCAGTCCACTATATTAAGAGCAATCGTTTGTGTTCGCTAGATGATTGTGCGAATCTGCCAATAATTGCTTCTGCATCCAATTCATCTAACAATTCCTTTTCAATGGATAGCAACATGTATGATTCCAAATTCTCCTCAGACAGCGAATTTCTTAACCTTGTCTTTATGATCTTTAGCTTTGAAAACGTCCCCTCACATTGGACTTGAGTAACTGATAGTGTGCAGATGACTTTATAAAGTTCATAAAGGTTATCATATGCCTTGTCATGAAGTCTGTTGGATGCCAGAATTTTTAGTACACACGGTGGGCAAGTGCTGCAAATTTTACAATTGTTGCAACTGGTATCCATATTCTCACCATCATTAAGCAATAGCTTTAATACATCAAAGTTTGAAGCAAAAGAAAACAATTCCAATATTACTTGATCTTTGCTGATTTGTGGAAACAGCTTAATAATACCTTCCAATGCTCCATCTTCAAGGCCCTTCTCTGCAATAGTTTTAAACTTTGCTGGGTCCAAGCAGGACAAATCTTTATACAACTGTTTGTGTTGTACAAAGCGTGATTCTAGTGACTGGACAATGCGATCCATTATTAGGTTAAACACATTTACTCGAAAATCAGCTAGAGAATCTGAGGAATTTCTTTCATCATCAATTAGCTCATCTGCCATTCTTTTCTTCTTCCTCTGCCTCTTAACTGGCAATGCTGTTTCCAACGCATCAATTTCCAATGTTTGATTTTCATCCATATTCATTTGTGAAATCCTGTCATTACATTTATTTACAAATTCCAAAGCCTTGCTGTGAATGTTATCAAATGTCCTTGTCTGTTTCTTCAACTTTGTTGTAGCTGAATCTACCAAACTCCATGCAGTAAACATATCTAAACCACTTGTCTGTAGATAACTTGATAACGGGGTTGTAGTTTCAAATATATACAAGTATGTAAATGCTGTCAATATGGTTTCAAACTTTAGAAGACTTTGAAGTAAAACATTTGCTTCATGTTTTGTTTTTGCATCAAACTTTTCTGAATCTTGTATCATTGATAAGCATGTCAATAGATTTACGAAAGTACTGGCAGCGGCATCATCAAAACGTCCAAATATAGTTGTTGCTGCATTGGATTTTCCTGACCATCTGGTCTCACCAATTAGCTTTAATCGTTTCATTTTTTCTTGTCCTAGATGTTTTCCAACAACTTCTAGCCATACAGCCATTCTCTTGTATGATGCTTTCACAAAAGTTGCTATATTCTGGAGAAAATTGAAAAAAGAAACTGCAGGCACACAACATTTTGTTGTTTCAGTTATCACCAAATTCAAGACATGGGCATAGCACCATATATGAACATGTTGATCAGCCACATCAGCAATTTTACTTTGTAAACCATTATACTGGCCATGGTAGCTTGCAGCGCCATCTGTGCTATCAGATAAACATTTTTGGGGGTCAATTTTAAGATGCTGTAATATTTCAATCAATAGATCAAAAAGTCCCTGTCCTGTACCATCATTACTTGGCACAACTGAAAGTAGTCGCTCACAGATAATACCTTTAAGCACATACCGAATAATAATGCTAAACTGATCGATGGATGAATTATCTTGTGTTGAATCAACCTGAATAGAATAATATTTTGCTTGAGAAACTTCATGACTAATTCTTTCTTGTATCATATTCTTCATAATTTTGATTAACATGTTTATAGTTGTTTTACTCAGGTATGTAACAAGTCCACCACGGCCTTTACTTTGAGCCTTTCCTTGTTGCTCTAATCGTTTGATTCTTTGTTTAGACTTGTTTTGCACTGCAGAAACGTGAGCTGCCATAATGGGGTCATATTTTGCCATCAACTGCACTGTAGCTAAAAAATTGCCATGATTCAGAACCTCATTATCTAGAGTGTAGGCCGATTCATTTCCGTGACCTCGAAAAGGAAGTGCTTGCTTGCCTAACATCTTTATGATGTCTATAATCCTCATGACAATACTTCTCTGCTTTAATACTTCTTCTTTCCTTTTAATTAGTGATGCTTCAAAAATTTATCTAAGGTGCCATCATTAACCACACTGATATATTGCTGAGCATTTCTTTTTTTTTTTAATTTAGATTACCCAATTATTTTTTCCAATTAAGGGCAATTTAGCGTAGCCAATCCACCTACTCTGCACATTTTTGGGTTGTGGGGGCGAAACCCACGCAGACACGGGGAGAATGTGCAAACTCCACACAGACAGTGACCCAGAGCCGGGATCGAACCTGGGACCTCAGCGCCGTGAGGCAGTTGTGCTAACCACTAGGCCACCGTGCTGCCCTTGCTGAGCATTTCTGACATGTGTTGTTGTCGATTCATGTAAAGTCAAGCTCTGGCTAATACGCCTGTAGTCACTAAAGCCATGTACAAAGGGTAATGGATTACAAGTGTTGGGAAACTCAAAGTATGAACAATATAAGCATCTATTTTCTTTGTTATATGTTAGCCGTTTTCTTGGGACTGAGTCATTCATAATTTTCCTCTCATACAAACGAGCATCAAATGGCAGATCATCAAGTGGCTGAAGTGGATGTTCAGCAAAAAACTGTTTTAGCTTTGCTCGTGATGGATATTGGAAGATTCCAGTAATTGATCTTTCATTTTCTTGCGTAGGTTCATTTACAGGATGTGCTTCAGAAACCAAGTCATTTATGCTTGAAGGAATATCTGATTCCCTGTCACTAGTTAAAGCTATGTGTTCAGATGTTGCAACTACAGGCAGTACAGATACCGGAACAAGGAAGCCAGAAGAAATATTGGGCCTGGGTTGATTAGTAATGGATGCACTTGTATTTGTCTCTACATTTAAAGTAGCTCTTCTCTGTTCTTATAACTCGCATGTCATTGCATCATCACCATGAGCATTGTTTCTTGCTTCTTGATTATTTGTTGCAGAACTGGATATTGATGTGGATTGTGCTTGTGGTATTATAAACTCTGTAATAGACCCGCATCGCTTGGCTGATTCCTTCCTTTCTGCTTCTTTTTGTTCTTTGCGTTTTAGTGACCCAGATTTATGCTTTTTCTTTTCCATGCTGGTAGGGGTAATATTCCTGAAATAAAAACTTAATTAAAAATAGCCCACATTGGGAAAAATGAATATTGATGATTGCAAGAATAACTTGAAGGAACGCCAGATAAACCCCTACTTGATAAAAAATATAAAATAACTTACTTACACTTCAATAGGCTATGTTCATTAGTCAATACTACTGTGGCCTATGCAGCTTCAGAAGAGGAGACAATCCACTGTCCAGTGTTCACACCAGCAAGCAACTGAGACAACTGTTGAAACATAGAAGTTTGGTCCGACTATAGTATGACATTAAGAATGGTCCCACGACCAAAGTTAACATGTCCAGTTTGATACCAGTGTAGTGTTACAAGTCGCAACCCTTTGAGTTTACCGATCATGGCTTATCACTTCAATATCTTTGACCTCATGATTCACGGTCAAAGGTACCGCTTCTCCTTTTCGGTGATCTCATGACCCTATGTACTGCTTGATATCCTTTCAAGTTGCCGACCATTTCAAATCACGAACTGTAACTTTATCTTTAAATTCACACACTCTTGCTGAAAACGTGGATTTCCAACTATGTCTGACCCGGGTGAACCAGCGCCGCCGCCCCCCCCCCCCCCCCCCCCCCCACTCCTTTTCACATCCGTTTAACACTGCTTCGTTCCTTCATACGCTGAGTGATTATTTGTTTGTTTCTTTATTGCATTTTTATTTGGTATTGCTCTTTTTAAAAACAATTATATTTTATTAAGTTAGAATACAAATCTCATGAAAGAAGTTGGAGATTTATTTATAGAACATAGAACAGTACAGCACAGAACAGGCCCTTCGGCCCTCGATGTTGTGCCGAGCAATGATCACCCTACTTAAACCCACGTAACCTGTACGACCATAACCCAACAATCCCCCCATTAACCTTACACTACGGGCAATTTAGCATGGCCAATCCACCTAACCCGCACATCTTTGGACTGTGGGAGGAAACCGGAGCACCCGGAGGAAACCCACGCACACACGGGGAGGACGTGCAGACTCCACACAGACAGTGACCCAGCCGGGAATCGAACCTGGGACCCTGGAGCTGTGAAGCATTGATGCTAACCACCATGCTACCGTGAGGCCCCTATCTAATTATCTAATTAATTATAATTTTTAAGGGCCCTTCAGAGATTCACGGGCCCCTTCTTGGCTCTCCGGGCCCCGGATCGATGTACCGGCTGAACCAAGACTACTGCTTGATATCCTTTGAAGTTGCCGACCATCTCAAATCACGAATTGTAACTTTATCTTTAAATTCACACACTCTTGCTGAAAACATGGAATTTCCTTAATTATGCCCGACCCGGGCCCCCCTATTCCACATCCTTCCACTACCTCCCCTGCTTCGTTCCTTTTCATGCACTGCTTATTTGTGTCCTATTCTCTTTTTTTTCTTATTCCTTTTTATTACTAAAACAGTTGTGTTTGTTTCTTTATTGCATTTTTATTTGATATAGGGGGCCCACTTCATCAGGGGCCCACTTGCCATCGGGCAAGCTGACACCCTGGCCAGTCCGCCACTGCATGTATCCTTTGTTTGGCGTGATTTCTGCTAGTCCCCAGCTTCCCTCAGTGGGCCTGTGCTTCTGATGAGTGCACTGAGGAGTGGCAGCAATTGGTGAGCCACTGATTGAGCTTGGCCACGCCCATTGCGTTGATGGGTCAGCTGGGGTATGAGGTTTCCAGAGTGTTGGACTGGGTGTGCATCCAAATGACCAGAGGCTCTGTGAACATTTACAGGACACCACGAGCAGTCAGTATAGTGAGCACCCAGGGGCCTGTAACTTGTACCAAATGGGTGCGTTTAAAAGAAATACTGCAACAATGCCAGCTCACCCCATTTCTGAGGGGGACATCCTGAATCCACGGATCTGTCAGCAGATCACTGCCTGCTATACCCTCTGGTAGCCACCCCCCAGCAAGTAGTGCAGTTTTTAACATTTTTCAAACTTTGCTTATCTTTTCTCTCCCCCGCAGCAGTCATGGTGCCCGGTCCCCATTTGTAAAAACCTGTAGTGCCCTCTGCCTGAGAGGGGTGGAGCATTGCGGAGACCCAGAGCATAGTGGGCCAAAAACGCTAATCAAATGCCAGTTTTGCATGCTGACGCGGGGTGGGAACCTCGTTATTGCCACCAGCAAAGGACTGGAACATGGTGCCCAATTTGGCACCGGGTGCGGACCTCTATTTGGCCGGGCGCCCGGTTCTCCATCCAATCACAGTTTGTGTTTGCAGCATCGCAAGGTGGAGAATTTAGACCATTATCTCACTTTTGGAATCCTTTATCTCCGTCCACAAAGTTTCTCAACAGTCCCAAATCCTGCTCTTCTGCTGTTCAACCAAAGCGCCGTTTAAATCAAGTTGTTTTTGTTCTCTTTTAACCTTGTGTTTATTTTATAAGATTATAAATGCATGTGCAAATACAGTAACTGATTCAAATGTTGTTAAATTGGAAATGACAGAAAAAAAACACTCGTATTTCTTTTTTTTTTAAGACAATTTTATTGACGTATTTTTTGGCATTGTAAACAGTAACAATATACATTAGTGTGCAGATACCAATTACAAAAACATAGTGCAAATAACAGTTCCTCTCTCGCAAATAGACAGTAGACCCGCCTATTCCTCCCCCCTACTCTACACTATTCTACCCCCCCCGCCGACGATTAGTTCCCCGATGAATGGTTGCCACCTCCGGGCGAACACCGATAGTGTTCCTCGTAAGGTGAACTTGATTTTTTCCAAGCCGAGAAAGCTTGCCATGTCCGACAGCTATACTTCGGTCTTTGGGGGCTTTGAGTCCCTCCATGCCAACAGTATTCGTCGCCGGGCGACCAGGGAAGCAAAGGCCACAACGTTGGCCTCTATCCGCTCCTGGACTCCCGGGTCCTCTGACACCCTACAAATTACCACCTCTGGACTCATCGCCACCCTTGTTTTCAGTACCCGGGATATGACGTCCGCAAATCCCTGCCAGTATCCCCTGAGTTTTGGACACGCCCAGAACATGTGGACATGGTTCGTGGTCCTCCCCACATCTAGCACACTTGTCCTCCAGCCCAAAGGATTTCCTCATACGAGCCACCGTCATGTGGGCCCGGTAAACTAGCTTGAACTGAATCAGGCCGAGCCTGGCACATGTTGCGGTTGCATTTACCCTCCTCAGAGCGTCTGCCCATACGCCTCCCTCCAACTCCCCACCAAGCTCCTCCTCCCACTTGAGTTTCAGTTCCTCGGTCCCTGTGTCCTCCACTCCCATAAGCTCCTTAGAAATATCCGAGACTCTCCCCTCTCCTAGTTCACCCCTGGAAACTACCCTGTCCTGGATCCCCCTTGGTGGAAGGCGTGGAAAGGACGGGACCTGTCTACGTACGAAATCCCGCATCTGCAAGTACCGAAAGTCATTCCCCCTCGCCAGCCCGAACTTCTCCTCCAGCGCCCTCATGTTCGCAAAGCTCCCTTCCAGGAACAAGTCGCCCATCCTCCCCACCCTCGCCCTCCGCCATGCTCGAAACCCGCCGTCCATCTTCCCCGGGACAAATCGGTGGTTGTCATATATTGGGGACCGGGGCAGCACGGTGGCCTAGTGGTTAGCACAGCTGCCTCACGGCGCTGAGGTCCCAGGTTCGATCCCGGCTCTGGGTCACTGTCCGTGTGGAGTTTGCACATTCTCCCCGTGTCTGCGTGGGTTTCGCCCCCACAACCCAAAAATGTGCAGAGTAGGTGGATTGGCCACACTAAATTGCCCCTTAATTGGAAAAAATAATTGGGTAATCTAAATTTATAAAAAAAAAAATATATTGGGGACCAGACCGACGCTCCCCCCGCATGCTTCCTCCATTGGCCCCAAATCCGCAGAGCCGCTACCACTATAGGGCTGGTGGAGAACCTGGCCAACAGGAGTGGCAGAGGAGCCGTGACCAGGGCTGCCAAGCTGGTGCCCCTGCACGAAGCAGCTTCCACCCGCTCCCAAACCAACCCCGTACCCACCATCCATTTCCTTATCATGGCTATGTTAGCCACCCAGTAGTAGTTGCTGATGTTCGGTAATCCCAGTCCCCTCTCTCTACGGTCCGTTCCAGCATCCTCCTCTTGACCCGCGGGGACTTCCCCGCCCAAACAAATCCCAGGATGATTTTATTGATTCTTTTAAAGAAGGACCACGGAATGAATATAGGGAGACACTGAAAAATAAACAGGAATCTCGGGAGGATCGTCATCTTCACTGTACTCTCCCCGCTAGTGACAGCGGGAGCGCATCCCACTCCGAAACTCACTCTTCATTTGCTCCACCAGCCTAGACAGGTTCAACTTATGCATCTTGCCCCAGTCACGCGCCACTTGTATCCCTAAATACCTAAAACTTTCCCCAACCAGCCTAAGCGGTAGCTCCCTCAGCCTATTCTGCTGACCCCTCGTCTGCACCACAAACATTTCGCTTTTTGACATGTTCAACTTGTAGCCCGAAAACTGGCCGAATTCCCCTGGGATTTCCATAATCCCGTCCATCCCTGCCGCTGGATCCGACACGTATAAAAGCAGATCACCTGCGTAGAGCGAGACCTTGTGTTCTATCCCCCCCCCGACCATTCCCTTCCATCCCTTCAAGAGCGGACTATATGGTCAATGGAAGAGTCCTGGGGAAAATTGATGTCCAGAGAGATCTGGGAGTTCAGGTACATTGTACCCTGAAGGTGGCAACGCAGGACGAAAGAGTGGTCAAGAAGGCATACAGCATGCATGCCTTCATCGGACAGGGTATTGAGTACAAGAGTCGGCAGGTCATGTTACAGTTGTATAGAACTTTGATTAGGCCACATTTGGAATACTGCGTGCAGTTCTGGTTGCCACATTACCAGAAGGATGTGGATGCTTTAGAAAGGGTGCAGAGGAGGTTCACCAGGATGTTGCCTGGTATGGAGGGTGCTAGCAATGAAGAAAGGTTGAGTAGATTAGGATTGTTTTCGTTGGAAAGACGGAAGTTGAGGGGGGACCTGATTGAGGTCTACAAAATTATGAGAGGTATGGACAGGGTGGATAGCAACAAGCTTTTCCCAAGAGTGGGGGTGTCAATTACAAGGGGTCACGATTTCAAGGTGAGAGGGGTAAAGTTTAAGGGAGATGTGCGTGGAAAGTTTTTTACGCAGAGAGTGGTGGGTGCCTGGAACGCTTTGCCAGTGGAGGTGGTAGAGACGGGCACGATAGCATCATTTAAGATGCATCTAGACAGATATATGAATGGACGGGGAACAGAGGGAAGTAGACCTTGGAAAATAGGTGACAGGTTTAAATAAAGGATCTGGATCGGCGCATGCTGGGAGGGCCGAAGGGCTTGTTCCTGTGCTGTAATTTTTTTTGTTCTTTGTTCTTTGTTTATCCCCTTGCCGTTCTCAGAGCAATTCCAGCGGTTCTATGGCCAACGCAAACAGCAATGGAGAGAGGGGATATCCCTGTCTTGTCCCGCGGTATAGTCTAAAGTACTCAGATGTCGTCCTGTTCGTCCTTACACTAGCCTCCGGGGCCTGATATAGCAGACTACCCCAGTCCAAAAAGGCTTCCCCAAACCCAAACCATCCAGCACCTCCCATAAATAGTCCCACCCCACCCGGTCAAAAGCCTTTTCGGCATCCACTACCTCCACCTCTCTGCCCTCCGGGGACTCCGCATATTCCCTATCCGTAGGACAGCATGGTGGCCTAGTGGTTAGCACAACTGCATCACGGCGCTGAGGTCCCAGGTTCGATCCCGGCTCTAGGTCACTGTCCGTGTGGAGTTTGCACATTCCCCCCGTGTCTGCATGGGTTTCGCCCCCACAACCCAAAAATGTGCAGAGTAGGTGGATTGGCCACGCTAAATTGCCCCTTAATTGGAAAAAATAATTGGGTAATCTAAATTTTAAAAAACAAAAAATATTCCCTATCCATCCGTGTCATCTGCACCAGTCTGTCCATTCTGCCCATATGGGCTCTGATTGAGATCAGTTCCCCTCTCACCACCGCCTTCAGCGCCTCCCAGAGCTCCGCTGCTGAGACTTCCCCTGTATCGTTGACCTGCAGGTAGTCCTGCATGCATTTCCCCACTCTCTCACACACCCTCTCCTCTGCCAACAATCCCACCTCTAAACTCCATTGTGGGCGCTGGTAACTACCTTTGCAGACCTGCAGGTCGGCCCAATGTGGTGCATGGTCCGAAATAGTGATCGCCGAGTATTCTATATCCCTCACCCCCTCCAAAAAGTCCCTACTCATAATAAAGAAGTCAATATGAGAATAGGCCTTGTGAACATGTGAATAGAACGAGAACTCCTTCCCCGTCGCCGGCTGATTCTCCAGGGGTCTACACCCCCCCCCCCCCCCCCCCCATTTGTTCCATGAACCCTCTCAGTTCCCTTGCCATTGTCAGGACCCTGCCCGTTCTGGAGCATGACTGGTCCAGGTCGGGATTGAGGACTGTATTAAAGTCCCCACCCATAATCAACTTGTGCGAATCCCAAGTCGGGGATTTTCCCCAACAGCCCTTTGATGAAATCTACATCATCCCAGTTTGGAGCCCAAACATTCACTCGGACCACCCTCACCCCCTCAAGCTCGCCCCGGACAATGAAAAATCTACCACCCCCATCCGCAACTGTGCTTTCCGCCTCAAATTTAACCCGTTTGTTAATCATGATCTCGACCCTTTTGGTCTTAGCGTCAAGCCCCGAATGGAAGACCTGGCTAACCCAGCCCTTCCGTAATCTAATCTGGTCCACCACTTTCAGATGTGTTTCCTGCAGCAACATTACATCCGCCTTCAGAGCCTGTAAGTCCGCAAACACACGTGTCCTCTTGACCGGCCCGTTTAACCCTCTAACATTCCAGGTGATCAGCCTGGTTGGAGGGCACCCTGCCCCTCCCCCCCCCACACGCCGATCAACCATCCCCCTTCTTGGGCCCACCCCCTGCCCATGTGCCGCGCCTCCCCTGGTCCGCCTCTTGACAGCTCCCACCCCCGACCTCATCCCCACACCCCCCCACCTCGCTCCCGTTGACTAGCTCAAAGAAGTTAGCCTGGTCGCTCTCAACTCCTCCGCCACCATGTCTCCCACCTATTGTCCCCCTATCGTCAAAATAATGTTGCTGTTCTCGGTATGTGACCCAAAGCCGCACCGGGAAAAGTAGCCTGAACTTGTCCTTCTTTTTAAACAGGACCTCTGTAATTTGTCTATAGGCTGCCCTCCTTCTGGCCACCGCCTGGCTCAGATCCTGATAGATGCGCAGGACACTGTTGTTCCATGAGCAGCTCTTCGTGCTCTTGGCCCACTGTAAAACCCGCCCCTTGACCACGAGCCTATGGAACCTGACCACCCCCCCCCCCTCTTCGCGGCTGCCTCACCTGCGCTCTGTGTGCCCTGTCCAGCTCCAACGGACGCGGGAATAAATCATCCCCCACCAGCTTCTGCACATGTCTGCCACATATGCCGTGGCATCCACTCCCTCGGCCCCCTCCCGGGGCCCAATGATTCTCGGATTCTGCCGGCGAGACCTGTTTTCCAGGTCCTCCAGCCTGTCCATCAGCCTTGATTGTTGCTCCTTCAACTTTCTAACTTCCACGTCCGGAACCGTTTGGAAATACGCCTGCTCTTCCACTGTCTTCTCCAGTGCTTAGACCTTCTTATCCTGAGCGTCCAGCCTCTGGTCCGATCGCTTCAGTGCTGCGAAGCTCTCTTTCATGACCTGCAGCATGTTGTCCAGTGCTGCCTGGACCGTCCATTCCATGGTCCATTCGTCGGCCATCTTTCCTCCCACTTGAGCTTCCACACCACCTTTGTTCAGCCCCTTCTTCGTCGTTTTCACTCCCTTCTGCTCCTTAAGTCCATACAACTCTGTATGGATTCAGATCTAGAGTGCTATTGTTTCTCAGTCCAGCGCTCAAAAGTTCAAAAAAGTCGGGGGAAAAGGTCCTAAAGTCTGACCGGAGCAAGAGCCACCAAATGGACGACTTACTCCCTCATAGCCGCCACCGGAAGTCCCAAAACACTAGTATATCTTTTATTACAGTTTAGATAGACTTGTATTTTTCAATTTATCAATGTGTACTCGTGATGATAGTGCTGGTAATAATCTTTGAAGATACTTAGACATCATTTAGGCATTTAAAGTGTTTATATTCAATTACAATACCTTTGTAATACATTAATTACTACCATTCAAATTTATGTATTTATTTACCGCAGCATGGTAGCATTGTGGATAGCACAATTGCTTCACAGCTCCAGGGTCCGAGGTTCGATTCCGGCTTGGGTCACTGTCTGTGTGGAGTCTGCACATCCTCCCCGTGTGTGCGTGGGTTTCCTCCGGGTGCTCCTGTTTCCTCCCACAGTCCAAAGATGTGCAGGTTAGGTGGATTGGCCATGATAAATTGCCCTTAATGTCCAAAATTGCCCTTAGTGTTGGGTGGGGTTACTGGGTTATGGGGATAAGGTGGAGGTGTTGACCTTGGGTAGGGTGCTCTTTCCAAGAGCTGGTGCAGACTCGATGGGCCGAATGGCCTCCTTCTGCACTGTAAATTCTATGATATCTATGATGTTCCAGTTGAAGAACATGTGTTGCATGATATGCAATGCCCTTCCGTCCCTGACAACATTCTGCCTATAATGCTAATCCTTACATTATTTTACTTCAAATGTGTCTTTGCTGAGTCTCTTTATGCTGAGTCCTGGAAAGCATGCCTTGCTGATCTTTAGCATTCTAACTGCAGGATACACAATAACTTGTCTGATTTTCACCTGCACTTGTATGAATGTTCAGCGGCCAGCTCAGACATGCATTTTTGTAAACTGGGCAAAGGGACTGAAATAGTCATCCTTAACAAGCCTGATTATATTGATAAAATGCACACCATTCTCAGTGATGCATCCAAATATGTATCTATTCGATCTGCTGTCAAGCTTGACCGTACAGTCCTGCTTGAAAACAAAACACTGGACTTGTGTAAGACTAACGAGCTGCCTTATGGTGTATGTGATTGACTTTCCCCTCATGGTTCACTACATTCCCATACAAGTCATGTCCCATTACACCCTATTTTAGCTATGACTGGTTTTGCACAACATGAATTGGCCAAATAGTTGAGTGTATTGTTGTAACCAGTTCTGAATGAGTACCCCTTCATTTCTGCAACATCTATATGCAACCTGCATATTGACAGCAGTGGTGTGTCTATGTGCTTGTTTGATATTGCAAGCCAAATCACGAAAGTGCTGCGCAAGGAAACCATAGACATTTACACTGCATCATTAGATCCTGGCAATCTAGATGCACTGCCATGTGCTGGATCTGTTTTGATTGATCTTAGCAGTTTGAGCAGTTGAATTCAGCTTTAGTGGCATGATTTCTGCCCAAATAAACGATATTGCCATGGGTATTTCTCTCGGGACAACACTCGATAACATTTTCATCAGTTTAAAAGAGAAATGTGTTATTGATGGAATAGCCTTTAACCACTTATCCCTTGCCTAGTTCCGAAATGTAGATGACATATTTGCTATATTTGAATCTGCAACTGCATGTAAGAATTTCCTTACACACCTTAATTCACCTTTGAAATGGAGTAGTTTAACGAGCCCCCTTTCCTCAATGTGCTAATTGATAAATCTGCTGATGTGCTCACTACTGTTGTCTGTCGCAAACCTGCATTCACTGGTCAATATACACCTTGGAATTCCAGAAGTTCCAAATGCTACGAGATTAGATTTATCGGCAATCTCAAAAAGGGCCAGAGCCATTTGCTCACCACTCAAGCTTGACGCCAAAATAGGGCACATCAAAGCTCTTCTGCAGGAAAATGGCTAGTCCAATCGGATCACTCCTTACATTTATACTACCAGATATTAACATTTTAATTCAACAACCTTCATTTTTTAAAAATGTAACATCTTGTAAAGGGATAACAAATTAGAAATACCCACAAACAGCATAACCTGGACACCATTCCGATTGAGCCAATAAGTTGCAAAAAACATGCATCTTCTTCGGCAACTCCTCAGGTTGAAGATGATTTGCTTGCATTCTGGTTTGGTGGGTGCTGAAATTGCTGATAAGTCCAATGGGTTATCTGCCCTATGCAAGACATGTAATGCGTGAAGGGTTAGGCAAGTGTTTAAAGGTTTGTGTGCTCACTCCAATATCTTGGCTTCACCTCTGTGAATTCTGTCAATGTATTTGGTGCCTTCCCGAATATACCTTCCCCATTTTCATCAGCCACAATTAAGGGGCTTCCATGAGTTGGAGGGTACGTTTGATCTCGTCAAGGATGTTTTGAGGGCAGCACGGTGGCCTAGTGGTTAGCACAACCGCCTCACGGCGCTGAGGTCCCAGGTTCGATCCCGGCTCTGGGTCACTGTCCGTGTGGAGTTTGCACGTTCTCCCCGTGTCTGCGTGGGTTTCGCCCCCACAACCCAAAAATGTGCAGAGTAGGTGGATTGGCCACGCTAAATTGCCCCTTAATTGGAAAAAATAATTGGCTAATCTAAATTTATAAAAAAAAGAAAAAAAGGATGTTTTGAAATCATCTCTAAAGCATTACTAGTGTCTTCCTGGGAGTCCCCTGCTGCGACCGAGTCAAGCAGTTGCATCAGGGGTCTGATGGCATGCACACAAACAGCAAAGTCCGCCCATCAGAGCTATTTCGAAATGATTACTGCCTCAGTACTGGACATGTTGGCTTGAGAGAGAGATTGATGCTGTTGGATTACTTTTCTTGACACTGGATTTGGAGGACCTGGCAAAAGCAGCACTCATGGTATTTCTCCAGTGTTTTGAGTTGCCTGCTGTAGGTTTTCTATGACTGAAGCATGGGGACCACTGTTGTCCAGTAAACCACAACATTATTATTGGGTTTGAGATCTTGGTGCTCAAATACGCTTTTCCGCCATTGGCTGAAGGCTGAGCTGGCACATTGGAGGCGATAATGAATTTTGTGTTCAAGACTGTCTTTATCGAGAGGGAACTCCCAAGATACGGGAAATGGTCCACATTTTCCAGAATCTCACTGTTGATCTGAATAGATGGGGGAAGTATTGTACTGTGGGGACTGTTTGGAAGAGGACCTAAGTTTTCTGGGTGTTTACTAAGTAACCTTCATGCCACATAAGTGTCAGGCAATGACCATTTGCATTTTTATCCTGTTCCCTGTGCTTCTTAGTACGAATGTTCTGCCAAATGCTGGTGCTGCAAGTTCACATTAGTTTTCTCGACAGAACGTTTTTGATGTGGCTATAACGTAATGCCAAATAAACTGGAAATGTCAAGGAGATTTTTGAGAAATATTTTCAACAGTGCTCTTAAGATTTTACTGTTGTTACCACTACCTTAACTGGAAAGAATTTCTCTTTACAGGACATCATCACTGTCCCTCCCACCCCAGTTGCTGTTTTTCTCAAGGCCATCCCTTTCCTCTCCACACTGCTCCTAGATCATTCTTTCCATTCTATATTACTTTTGATTTTTTTTTTAGCTGAATCAGACTGCTGGTATTTTATTTTGAGGGCTGTTTTTTTTTCTGACTTGGAGAATTGGACTTTTCTAGACCACCAAGCAACTTTTGCATTCTCCTACTAACAGTAATTCCAGCCAAAATAAAATCAGATAGATAAGACTCCCTCTCACCCACGCAGATGTTTCCAGCCCTACCACATTTATATTTATATATATATGTGAGGAGTGAGTTTTAATGAATCAGAAACTCGAAGGCCTTGATAAATGACTGACTTTGCTGCTGCTATTTTGAAAGCCACCAGTTTTTCCAATTAGTACTCTCTTTTCAAGATGTTTATGTTTTTGAAGTAAAGGTCCTTGAATTAAAATATAAACATCTGGTGTAAAGAACTGCAGAAAGTTTTTGCTTCAGCCATTGAAGTATGATCCTCAGTTGCTTTTATTCCTACCAAGTTTAAAATCCTATTTTCAACCTCATTTTCTCCCTAGGTTACTGCTAGGAAATAACCTATTAGAGTAATGAAAAGTACTAATGCAGCACCAGTACTGAATACTTGCTGTATGTAATATATATATATAGATTTTTCAACACATATAAGGTGACGTGCACATTCGGTAGAAAACACCATTGGGATTCCTGGTGGTACAGCCCATTTTACTAATTATAATGCTACGTTTTTCCTAGAAATGTCAATTAAAAAGTTTGTTGAGTTCTTTAAAATTGTTATCTTGATCAACCAATCTACCTATGAGTATGTATAAAATAGTCTTTGCATATAAAATGTATATGTAAGTTTTGCTATGTTAAATATGTTATTTTTTATTTGACCCCTGAACATTTAAGTTGAGGAAACAAAAATGGTGACTTAAATTATGCAATTTATGTTCAGGTTCTCTTGCCAATCATCATAGTGTGGCGACTAGGGCTTTTCACAGTAACTTCATTGAAGCCTATTTTTGATAATAAGCGATTATTATTATTGTTTTGATTTATCATTTTATAATGTGAAAACTACCAGTAAATTAGGAAACAATGAGTTTGTATTTACATTTATGTAGGACATAAGGGCTTTACAGCCAATTCATGTAAGCACTCCTGTAATGTAGACTAATTTAAGGTCCTGTAAATTACATGAACATTTATTCGAGTTCTTGACTCGACAAAAGTGAAAAAATATTTTGTCAAAGCAATTGACTTGCACCATTCATAACACAATCAATATTATTGATACTCCATTCACAGTTACATCAATGGACCATTTATCCTCAGTAGCTACATCATGGATGAAAATTAACAAAGTTAGCATGCAGACACCTTATAGGCTCACGTTTTCTTTAAACTTGCGGTCTTTAGTAATACAATCAGAGGTATGCAGACAGAATAGCCATTTAACTATCTTCCTGCCTCCTACTGTTAAGGCTACCTATTCTGCAGTCAGTAAAACTGTTTTCATTTCCATTCAGTCTCATTGACATGTTCTAACATCCCACACTTTGTTTCTATAAACGTCCAGATTCATTCATATGATATGTTATCCCTAATGCCTAACCTAATCAGTGCAAAGAGTTATTCACATACCAGCAGTTAACTCTTTGCTTTGCTTTGCAAACACCCAAAGTACATTACTGAAAATTCATAGTGCAAGGAAAATATATAAAACCCCCTATTTCTTCCACAAATATAGCAAATTAATCACAGAAAGACTCTACACAAGATAAATAACCAATCTGTTTCAGCAGTTGTCAACGCTTTGGGGAAAACTTCCTTGCTTTTCTTCGAATAGGCTCATGTGTTCATTTACATTAATTAGAGAGTGAAGGCTCAGCAGAAAATCTGTACCTTTAACAGGGTGGAACTTCCTTGGCGTTGCCAATATTGCATATTGAAATACTGGAGTAGATTTCAACAAGAATTGTTGGAATTTTTCCGAGGTTGTAGGGGTCCTGTCACCAAGGTCAAAAGTATGGGTGACCCAGCTTCATCGGGCAGTAGGACCTGGGGCCATATATTATGCGTGGCAGCCAGTTGATTGGCTGGTGCCAGACCTGTCATCCTAATAAGGATGCTGGCTTGTCTCACCGAGCTACCAGCCCAATCAGAGAGCTGTCCGATCAGTAGCACCTCTGGGAGAGGGGCTTGTGCTGGTTTGTATCTGGAGGAAGAGGACACAGCGATGGGCGTGCAGCCTTACAAGCAGTAAGTGGGGTCCAGGGGTGCCAGGGCCACTCTGGCAGGCCTAAGTGAGGGAGGGCCAGTGCTCTCTATGGGAGTGGTCTCGGTGCCAGGGCGTGGGGGCCCTCATGGACCGAAAGAGTCCCCAAAAAGGAGACCTCACCTGCCGGAGACCCTGGCACTCTCCCCATGCAACAGAGCCCCTCCCCTGCACTGTTAGCAGAAGTGAGAAGAGGCTCTTAATTGGTCACTTGATTGTGCTCCGGGCAGGCAAGCTGCCTACCACCTTTCCTGCCATTGACAAAATGGCATTGTGGTGGGAAGCTGCGAGCATTACCCTCCCCCCATGCTTTCCTGCTTTCCCAACCATTTTGCCAACCTTCCCGTCTCTGAGCTTGTCCCAAAGGCTCCATGAAATTCTGTGGGAGTGCTTCCACTGAACTGCCTTTAATATGATAGAAAGGAAATGTGTGCTGAAGTTTTGTCCCTGAACTTCCAGAGGTTTTGCTGTTGCTGGTCTGGGAATCTGGGTGTGACAGAAATGCTGAGATGGAAGTGGAAAGGGAGGTGCAAATCTCATGAATTTGGAAAGAAATATGTAACATCTTTTACTGATTCCTGGGAGGCCGATTGTTCATGTTTCCTATGTTAAATACAATTGTTACCAACTCTTCAGAAAAAATGTTTTAAAATTTATAATAGGAACAGAATAAACACAGGTGATCTAACCTCCTTGGTTTCTGCTGAATCAGTTTCTTTCTTCCTTTGTAATGACAAAAAGATTTTGGAAAGTGATACGATTTCTGCAGGTCTTAAAAAAGATGGTGAAGATGCAGAGGTGTTGAGCAGCAAAGTTCAGAGAATGGGGCCTAAATGGTTGAAGGCAGAGTTGCCAGTGGTGGGAGAAGAGAAAGGAAGGGGGAGGAGTAGAAAGTACGTAGAGCTGTAGTAACAGAGAACTGTAGGATTGGAGCAGGTAACAGTGATGAGGATCAAGATTATGAAGCAATTTCATAAGGGTAAGAACTGTACACATAAGCAAAATACTGTGGATGGTGGAAATCTGAATCTGAAAATGCCGGGAACAGTCAGCAGGCAGCATCTGGAGAGCGAGAAAAGGTTCATGTTTGGAGCTAATGACCTTTCTGCAAAACCAAAGTTGGGGATGTTAAAGTGAATAAGTATTTTAATTGGCAACATGCCGTCACTGGGACACAATAAAAGTTAGCAAAGGCAGGAAATATGTTTGGGCAGCTCATGGTGCAGGATAAGATGGGTAGCCAGAGTTTTGTTGAGTAACTTGAGAGAACCAAATGCGAAGTCATAATGCGATTTACTTTCAATATTAAAAAGCAGCCATTGGTTGTCTCGGTGGCACCTTTAACAGAACGATTTACAAGGGTAACAGGTGTAGTGATCTCTGTATATGTAAATACACAAAAGGTTAAAGTCTAGTCAGTATAGTCAGATGACTACTAGTGGGCAATGCTATCAGGAGTATATAAACAGGCTCAGTCTGTTTCCCGCTCTTCTTTTGATATGTTGTAGCTAGAGAACAGACGTGTAGTAAGCTCAGAGTGTAGAGTATAATATTAATAGTGAATCTAAATCTATCTTGTTTAATTTGACTACTAGTAAAAGCATTGAAGAATTGATACACCAAGTTACAAATGAGTAACATAATACAACATGGTGCCAGGGTTAAAAGCTTTAAGAAAGATTACTAGAAAGATTAGGCAAGAAAAAAGAAAATTCCAGTACTGACTATTCAACTTTGGAAGTCTTCGAAGCAATCAGATCCTCGACAACAAATCGACTCGATGGACCACGTTCAAGCTACATGGCAGCTGAAAACTACCGGTAATTTAAATTGAAACTGGAAACTCTTTAAGCAACAATTGAAACTTTATTTGGAAGTGCATGATCTAAGTGCTGCCTCTGAAGCCAGAAGAATAGTACTGCTACTGTCAATAGCAGGTCAGCAAGCTGTTGAGATATATAATTCATTTATATTCTCAGAAGGTGAAGATAAAAACAAATTTGGTGTGATTATCGCAAAGTTTGATGACCACTGCAAGGTGCAGACTAATGAAATCCTGGAGTGTTTCAGATTTCACAAGAGGTTACAAATAAAAAATGACGAACCGATCACAAGCTTTGTCACCGATTTAAAACTGCTAGCACAGACATGTAATTTCACTGATTTGCATGATTCATTAGTAAGGGATCAAATCATTTACGGACTTTGTGATGAAAGCTTGAAGAAGCATTATTGAGACTAAATGATATAACGCTCAAAATCGCGATGAAAAATGTATTTGCATGATCAAAGCGAAATCAATATTTGGATTTTTATCACCGGAAAATGGCGCGAAAGTCCACCATGAGGTTGAGAGTGTTGAAATGGTGTTGCGGCAGCAAAGAAGCACGTTCAGGATGGCAGCTATTTTGCGCACGCGCTCCAGCTTGGGACATGCGCACTTCGCATAATAATGCAGGGCTCAAGAGAAGTCTGCTCATACGCGAATGTGCATCATGCGTCAGAGAGACGACGTCATGACGTGCTACCAATGTGGTAACGCCCACTTAAAGGGGAAATGCCCTGCACAAGGAAAAATATGTTTAAAGTGCTCCAAGCTAAACCACTTTGCTTCCCAATGCAAGTCAACAGCGATATTTAAAATTCCAACACCGAAGCAACAGCATATCAATGTTCGCAGCATTAATAAAATGGAAAATCAAGAATCCAAGAAAGATTTTACTGAAGATGAGGATTATTGTTCCTTGGAGAACACGTTCTTAATGGGAATCATAGATTCAGTAGAAGAACATCAAGGCTCCTTAACAAAGCAATTGACTCCAACAGTGAATCGACTACGACAGTGCAAGTATATGATTGTGCGATACTCTTCAAACTTGACACTGGCGCATCGGCAATCTTGATGATAAGCAAAGATCTCACATCAATCCAAGGGAAGTATGAGATGATATCTGCTGCATGCAAATTAAAATTAAAAGAATATAATGGCAACCAGATTGTTTCCAAAGGATCTTGTCATTTGAAAGTAGTCAACAAGAAGGTCAAGAAAGTACTACGTTTTGAAATCGTGGACGACCAAAAATCTTCACTGTTAGGTGCTCAAGCCTGCAAGGACTTGCGGCTTGTCCAAAACAATCTTCATGAATACCAAAGACACATCACGACTGGACGAAGACATCCAGCAATTATTTAGTGAATACCCTGATGTATTTCATGGTCTGGGCACACTACCATACCAATATAACATTTTGCACAAGAAGGATGCAAAACCCGTCATTCATCCGCCAAGGAGGGTTCCAGCTCCTGTGTGAAAGACTAAAAGCAGAATTACAACGATTATAGTCTCAAAGAATCATCTCGAGTCACGCAACCGACTGACTGGGTCAGCTCGTTGTTCTGCTTCAAGAAACCTTCAGGTGAACTCAGAATTTATATGGATCCCAAAGATCTAAACAAGAACATCCGTAGGGAACACTACCCTATCCCCAAGCTAGAGGAGATAACTTGTGAGCTAGCAAATGCTCGCATTTTTACCAAACTTGACGCTTCACAAGGTTTCTGGCAGATGCCTGATGTTTCAAGCAAATTGCTCTGTATTCAACACTCCATTTGGATGTTACTGTTTTTATTGAATGCCTTTCGGGATCATCTCAGCCTCAGAAATTTTTCACCGAATTATGGAGCAGATGATGGAGAATATTGAAGGTGTGAGAGTTTATGTAGATGACATTATTATTTGGTCTACGATGGAAGAAGACCACATGGGAAGATTAAGGAAAGTATTTCACAGATTACACCAATATGGATTGAAACTCAACCAGTCGAAGTGCACATTTGCACGTTCATCTATGCATTTTTGGGTGATACGATTTCAGCTCAAGGTGTCAGGCCGGATAATGACAAAATATCTGCGATACAGAACATGCAGCAGCCGAAAAATAAAAAAGCTGTGTTTCGATTTCTGGGATTCATTAATTTCCTGGGGAAATTCATTTCAAACTTATTGACGAGGACGTTGGCTCTACGAAACTTAATTCGAAAAAATACAGAGTTTGAGTGGACTCCACACCACCAGGAAGAATGAGTGGACCTCAAGCATCAATTGATGACAGCTCCGATTCTGACTTTTTTTGATCCAACCATACCTACAAAAATCTCAATCGACGCCAGTCAAGATAGAATTGGTGTGGTACTACTTCAGCAAGACAATCAAACTAACTGGGCTCCTGTAGCATATGCATCCAGAGTGATGACTGCCACGGAGTACAGGTATGCACAAATTGAAAAAAAGAGTCTTAATCAGATCACAGGCATCACAAAGTTTCATGACTATGTGTACAGTCCACCTACATTTATCGTAGAAGCTGATCATAGGCCACTAGTCAATATAATTGATAAAAACCTAAACAATATGACCCCTCGCCTGCAAAGAATGATGATGAAGTTGAGGAGGTATGACTTCACACTAGTCTACACTCCTGGAAAGGACCTCATCATAACCGACACACTATCTAGATCCACCAATATTGAAAGCTCATCTCCTGAGTACATTGATAGATAGAAGATCAACTGCAGCTGTACAAAGAAAATCTTCCCGTGTCTGACGAGAACTTGCAGAAAATTTGCCTGGAGACACAAAAAAATGCGACCTTTCTCTGAGTAATACATCATCTCCAGCATGGTTGGCTAAAGGGACACTGTCCACAGTTCCAAAACATACAGGCAAAACTAATTGTAGTGGATGGACTGCTACTTAGAAATGACCAGATCGTCATTCCGCTAACTCTCAGGTCAGAGATGCTCAGCAAGATTCACGAGGGACATCTCGGAATCGAGAACTGCAAGAGAAGAGCATGACAAGCCGTATATTGGCCTGGAATAAATAAAGAGATTGCCGACATGGTAATGATGTGTACAATGTGTCAAAAACATCAACCGGCACAATGTAAGGAGACACTCCAGCAGCACGAAATAGCTCCATCAACGTGGATGAAAGTAGGCATTGACTTGTTCCAGCTAAAGGAAGAGACTATGTACTCATAATAGACGACTACTCCAATTTTCCTGAAGTGTCCAGACTTCCAGATCTCACGTCATCGTCAGTCATTAAAACTTGTAGCAAGACATTTGCGAGACTTGCAATTCTGCAAACCGTTATGTCAGGTATTGGTCCTTGCTTTGCCAGCTGGGTGTGGACAGACTTCTCCAAACAATATCATTTCAACCACATCACCTCGAGTCCACACTTTCCTCAGTCAAACGGCAGAGTCGAGAAAGGTGTGCACATTGGATAGCAACTAATAAGCAAGGCTAGTGATTCGCAATCGGATGTTCACTTGGCTTTACTTTCATATACATGGGATACCACTGAAACCACTCGCAACAGATGATATTGTTGGACTTCGACATACTGAAAGAGGATGGCCTCAAATTGCCACAGTTATCAGACAAGCAGCACCACGTTCGTGTATTGTCAAGACTGCAGAGGTGGACTAATTCGACGAAGTAGGTGCAACCCTTAAAAATACATGTTCCTCAACTTGTATTTCCAACGTTGAATTTACATCAATCTCTGAACCAACAACGCTTGAATGTTATAAAAGCAGCTGGCATGATCAGAACGACATTAAAATCTCAACTACTCCAAGTCAACCGAGAAGATCGAACAGAAGACGAAGTAAACCGAATCCTTTGAATTTGTGAACATTGAACTGATTGATTCTTTGACTTTGTATAATGCATAACAAACTGCATTGTTTCTTTATGTACAATTTTCTTTACAGCATATAGAAAATATGTAACACAAAAGAAGGGGGATGTAGTGATCTCTGTATATGTAAATACATGAAGGGTTAATGTGTAGTCAGATGATCACTGGAGGGCAACACTGACAGGAGTAAATAAACAGGCTCAGTCTGTTTCCCGCTCTTCTTCGGATGTGTTGTAGCTAGAGAACAGACGTAGCTCAGTGTGTAGACTATAATAATCATAGTTAATCTAAATCCATCTTGTTTAATTTGATTACTAGTAAAAGTGTTGAAGAAAATAACTCGCAAGTAAATTGATTAGTTACTCAATAGATAATTTATCATTGGACGACTTTGTATATTCATCATCAAAGCTAAGTTCAACTCTGCGTAAACAAATGAGTAACATATATTACTCCAAGTAATATAACAAAGGGTACTGTAGAAACTTAGAATTTAGAATTACGCCCCACATAACCAAACTTGATCTATATTTATGTATCTTGTCACATGCATATACTATATATAAATAAAATATCCATTTTGCACATGTAAATCTCCTGGGTGACTTAATTTTGGTGAATATTCATATGATCATAGTAGTTATGATTGGTGAAATTAATTGACAGCTTGCAGTAAATGGTTGATGTGGTGACTTTTACTCTGAAGCATTAACATTGGTAATGTGGCTGCAGGAAATCTATCAAGAAATAATTTGTAATTTATTTGAAATTTGTGACTAGTACAAGTAATGTAACCATTAAAAGAGCTTTTACGGAGCTTGGGGAAAACCTCTTTGTACTGCAGTCTCTTACATGTTACTTCCCGTTGAGCCATACATAATATGTATGTCGAACCTGAAGCTCCCTCAAGAGTGTTTTGGAATGTGCTTCTGACTGACTGCAAATATCAAGTGTCAAGTCAGAGGTTATTTTTGGATAGTTCCACATCTCATTATCTGAGAATCACAATTAAATGTGAGAGCTCCATCTACGACTCAATAGCTCAAGTCAGGTTGAACTAATATGACCATTTCCTTTTTTTTGCAGCATTTAATATTTTAGTTAACTCTTTCTGACTGTCTTGGCATTGGAACAGATTTTATGTTGAGTGGAATATTGACAAGTTATCTGCTGTCAGAAGATTTAATAAAATACTTAAAAGCTACTATGAAACAAATTCTTCGGTAACACAATCTGTATATTTTGTTTTCATTTTGAATTGACAATATGACCCCTCTTACAGATGCTATATTGTATATTCTGAAACTGATAATTTTTGTGGATGGGGAAATAAATGGCCCAGCAATTGTTGGAAAAATAGCTTCAGTTCACAGTTCTTGCTGTTACTGGTGTGTAAATAATTCAGCAATTTGTGACGAGCAATAGATAGGATACGAGTTGTGATTTGCCACAAATTACTGATCGATTTACACTGTTTTTCTGTTAGCTTTGTGAAATAGGAACTCTCCATCAGTTTCCCTGTGAGTGACAAGAAATTGCTGGTTTTGCACTGTTTAAAAAAAAAAGAATGTATTATTTCATCACAGACGTTCTGGACTGAAGATTCATACCAGAAAGGTGCTGTTAATGACATATATGTTTTATAGTTCCAATGTGAATCTCATCCCATAAAGGGAACAGATGAAATCATGATAGCTCTTTTCCACAGGTAATATGTTCCTAGTTCCCAGAAGTTTATTAAATCTAAGTTCTTTTTACAATTTATATTACTTTGCGTCCTGCCTCTTCTTTCTTTCTCTCTCTCTTGAGTCCAACCTTCTTTGCTTCTCTTTGTTTCTAATTTGACTCTCTAGTTGCCCTATTTCCTTCTCTATTGTTAACTCTGTTGCTTTCTTTATCCTTAAATGTTACAGTTTAAGGAGATAAACTGTTGAGCACAATGTTCATGAACTCCCAGCTGCAATGTGGTACTTGCTGCACCATTGTTAACTTGTACCTCCAACATTTGTGGCATGATGGGAGAGGTAAAAAGTCCAATTCATCCACTGCTCCAGCAATTTCTGGGCCAATTTTAAGGTTTAGAAAATCCATGCTTTAGGCTTCCATTTTGGACTTGGGAATTGACCATTTTCCCTGTGTTTCTGTCCAGTTTAAGCTTGGCTCTGTTGAATTGCGAAAAGTCTTGGACTCAGCGGATGTCATTAAGGAACTCATCAACTATGTGTTACACTGCAACGCAGAACTGCGAGACAGAAATGAGCACTTGCAACAAGAGAATAAGCGACTATCATGTGATCGTAATTACAGCTTGAAAGAGTAAGTTGTAGCCCAAAGGTCTCTGAAATTAATGCTTATATATGATATATTTTCAAGTCAAGAATAAACTTTTAAAGAACAATTCTGAGCTTTTTCAATTATCATTTTGTGATGTATGTAAAACTTACGGAAAATACCAACTGTGACAATTAAATACACTGGTTCTGAAGCTGGAATTACACTTCAGTTTTCAAACTGCACAACGTCTACAATAACTTTAGCAATAAAAACTGAAAATGTTGGAAACACTGAGTTGGACAGTTTCTTTTTCTTTACCGATGCTGTCTTACCTACTGAGTATTTCCAGATATTTCTGGTGTTATTTTTGATTCCCAGCATCTACAATATTTTGCTTTTATAATATCTTCAGTAATGTGATAAAATAACACATTTTATGTTTTAAATAGAATTCTTCAGGCTAGGTTTTTTTAAACAAATCTCCTCTGCTCAGTTGAATTAATTCTTTTTAAATTGCACCAGGGCTTTGTTGTTATTGTCTAATAATAATAATCTTTATTGTCACAATTAGGCTTATATTAACACTGCAATCAAGTTACCATGAAAAGCCCCTAGTCGCCACATTCTGGCGCCAGTTCAGGTACACGGACATTCAGAATGTCCAAATTACCTAACTGCATTTATTTTGGGACTTGTGGGAGCAAACCGGAGCACCCAGAGGAAACCCATGCAGACACGGGGAAAATGTTCAGACTCCGCATAGACAGTGACCCAAGCCGGGAATTAAGCCTGGGACCCTGGCGCAGTGAAGCAACGGTGCTAAACACTGTGCTACTGTGCCGTCCATTGTATTAACAATGATGTCACTGCCTTTCACGTGGTTGTGAGAAGAGTCCTACTCAATGAAATGAGAATTTTCTGCGATAATCTGCAGAAGATACTCGACATCATCCATTTCATGAAAAACAGACCTTGGTACCAACTCTTCTAGATCATGAAAAGAATTGTAACAGACTTAAAAATTTGGCTGCTGTAATAAATGTTTCCATATTGTTCAAAGTTTTGTTCTTTATGAATGTGATACCAAAGAGATAAAAAAAACTAGATGCTTTGCCTTCAATAAACAACAGGACAGAATTTGGACCTATTAGACGAAGAAAATTACTGTAGATAGTGGAAATCTGCAAAGAAAACCCAGAAAATGGTGGGAATACTCAGCAGGTCAGGCAGAGTCTGTGGAGAGAGAAACAGAGTGATGTTTCAGGTTCATGACCTTTCATCAGAACTGGGAAAAGTTAGAAGGTAATCGGTTTTAAGAAAGTAAAAGGGCGGGAGTGTAGGAAGTGAGAAGAGGACAAAAGAGTGGGGTGAAAGATAGGTGAGATTAAATGATAAAATATTTGGTGCAAGGTCAAAGGGAGTGGAATTAGGACAAGTAAAAGAAGATGTGTCTGAAGGATATACATCCTTAGACTCATGTAGAAAATGTCAGAATTATGCAATGAGATTTATTTTCAGCACAAGAAGGTAATTGGGTTAAAGTATATATGAAATACTGCAAATTGATACTTATTTGATTAATGCATAAACGTCCATGGTAAACAAGTTACTCGGTTAAAATAATTGAATTGTACACATTTACATGTGGCACACAAAAATGATTTGCTGTAACTGTAAACTTGCAAAGAGCAGCATTTGAATGGCTACCTCAGAAAGAGCACCAATCACAGATCAGTAAGATATTGGTAGTTCAGAACTGTATTTTTATATTTGTCTTTAATAAAGATATAAAATCTGCATACTATTTGAGTATCTGCCATTTTTTGAAGGACGACAACATCATATCTATTTTAGCTGTAATATTTTTTATGTCTAAAGTTAAACAAAAAGGCTGACCTTTTATCTGAAGTAAATCTTGTCACATTTGGAGCAATATGATACATGATAATTAGAAGATGCAGCTGGAATCTCAGAGTCATTTAACTGATCAGGAAGACCTTGGTCGTAATAACCATTTTTTGTACTGGTCCTTGAATTATCAACGATTCTTCTTTTAATAACAATCATATTTTATACTGGTAATTCCACCAGTTTTGGCTTAATCTAGTTCCTAATGACCGATTTAGTGTGGGAATGTTTTAGTAATGTCTTTTCATTCATTTAAAAGTAAACACATGTGGGTTGTAGACTTTGGGTCAAAGTTAGGCCACACTACCCAGGCCATAATTTTACAACATCTAGCTTTGTTGTGAGCATAATGAATTGTTTATTGGTGTGTTCATACAGGATGCTATTAATCCTACTTTCAGAAATAAATCAATAAAAAAATATATATTTAAAACTAATGCAATCAAATAACTTTTTTAAGAAAGGAATAATCTGATGTAATGTTTTCATCAATCATTGTCAAGTCTTCAAATTGTTCATATAATCTCTGTAGTCCTAGTTATTATAGTGAAATCAAAGACTCAAGTTCTAAACTTTTAGTATCTGTTGGTGAGTTGGCTCTCCACAGAATTACTCAAGGAACTTTAATTGCAATCGCATTATTTTGTTTCTTTTGAAAAGCTGATGAATTTATTTTCCCTTTTCTGAAATCTTACTCTCATCGGCAGGGGGCAGGGACAATCGCTTCGGGAATTCCTGCTGGCATAAATCACATTTTTGGGCTCCCATAGGATTTTCTGCACCCCCTCCCCCCAAAAAAAACAGGAGCAGACCATATCCCACCCTCCCAAAGGATTTCAACAGAGTATAGCCTTGAAAATAGCATTTCATAATAAAGCAGGCATTAGCACAAACAGACTTCAGTATGTTGATGCACATACTATTAGCTCTGTTAGTTTAACTATTCGATCTTTCAAAAACGTGTAAAATATGTTGTAGTCTATGTTCCTGTAATGACCTACATCAGTTGACATATGCGCCTGCATGCATTTACGTAACTTCACCCTTCTATGAGCTAAGTGCAGTTTCAGACACACAAATATTCCAACATTAACAAATTCACAGTTAAAAGCTAGCCATCATGCTTTTTATTCCAATCATTAAAGTTTCTTAAGAAGAATGTTACAGAATAATTAGAGGTGTCTGATTGTCCCTGATCAATAAGCGTTATCTCAAATCATTACGGTGGGCTGGGCCATTGATATTCTCTTCTCCTGTCATTCATCCACAATCATGTTTGGATGTGGCGAAAGTGGAACAGTGCTGTTGTATCAGGAACGTGTAACTTGTGTGTCTGGGTGAGCTATGAGTGGATGTTGGTATTGCCGCTGAGTGTGTCCCCGATACTTTGATCTACCTCCCGTACAGAACCAAATTCTCTCCTGTGGATAGTCTATGATTGCCCAAGAATGCTTTAACAGTTCATTCCCCAGAATTCCTCGTGCATCCCTTGTCATCATGTATGAGATTGCACTGAATTGGAATGGGGGTCATTGAGAGGGACATGAGAGTAGGTGGAGGTGTGAGAGGTGAGGGCTAGAGAGACTAACTGTTTACAAGAAGCCCCAGAGAACCAAAGCAGCCCTTCTATCCAGCTCACCTCAGCAATTTTCCACTCTCTTGGTCTCCCAGAATCTGCTCCTGGGGTTGGCAGGCTCAACTTCACCTGTCCTCACCCCCAAGCTAAAATTGAGTATGACGAGCACTTTCCACTGAGGTGGTTCTACCAAGCTGGGAAATTTCCTGACTTAAGTTATCTGCCTCTTTTGGGAAAATCTGGCCCTGTCTACCTAGAATCATCACAGATGATCTTGCTGTTGTGAACATTTTGCACTTAAAAAAAAAAAATTAGAGTATCCAATTCTTTTTTCCAATTAAGGAGCAGTTTAGTGCGGCCAATTCATCTACCCTGCACATCTTTTTGGGTTGTGGGGGTGAGACCCACGCAGACACGGGGAGAATGTGCAAACTCTACACGGGCATTGACCAAGGGCCGTGATCAAACCTGGGTCCTCGGCGCCGTGAGACAGCAGTGCTAACCACTGAGCCACCGATCTTGTACCTCCTTACCAGGAAATCAACCTGGGCTCCCTTTAATTTTTAGCAACCAAGCCACCCAAGTTTTTCGTCGGTCAGAATTCAGAACTGGTCACATGTCATTCCTCCATTTTACGCTAGATTGAATGGACATAACTAAACCATAACATTCTGATGAATTTCATATTTATAGCACTCTAACTGCACTGGAGAGCCTGGAAGCACAATGATGGCAATAGAAAGATCAATCATTTTAGAGTCATTATGTTGCAGGTTTTCTGAAGAATATTATTGGCAAAAATGATTGTTGCAGCACATAATTATTCAAGTTCTTTAACGCTTCTTGTTATACATTCACTTTAGATTGGAAAAGTATATAAAGGCTAAAGAAGAGTTGGAACAGGACCTCTATTCACGTTTCATCTTAGTGCTAAATGAAAAAAAGGCCAAGATTCGAAGTCTGCAGGAAAAATTAAAGTGCGTGGATGAGCAAGTGGAATTTAAGAGCCAGAGCAGGTATTTGTTGAGGACTTGAGTTTTGTTGCAATTGCATTCCATTTTGTTCAGTAAATAGAGTAACAGCACTTTCAGTGCAGTTTCTACACAGTTACACAGCATCTAATGTTTTTGTACTTAATTGTAAAGTCTTTCCTGAACAACGTATGCCTGAACAAAACTGTCCCCAATTGTCTTTAATTGCAAATAGAATGCTTCTATGCTGAGGCACTCTTGAAGACAAGGACATTTTCTTTTTAACCTAGCCTGGGCCAGGCAGGCAGGCAGACCCTGCATTGGCCATAGAGCAACCATAAAGGAGGACCCCCAACACCTTTGAGGAACCTATTGGCAGATCACCAGATAAACTCCTTTAGCAGCAGGAAAACATTGAACTCTTCTTTGACACCTTACACTGTTATTTTCTGAGGCCTTTCTCCTCCAAGCCCATCTTCAGAGGGCTGGTAAAATCCAGCCTGAAGTTGAATTGTGATATCAGTTTCCAATGTTATTAAGTTAGTACACATTTTGCCTTTGAATTAACATTACAGGCGTGTCTTTCATTACGACCTTCTGCTTTCTTTAAGCAGGTTAAGGGTGCTAAGAACTGAAAAAGAAATGCAATGTGGTGTCATATTTTCACTGAAAATGTTGGCTCAAAATAACTTTGTTCCAATACATTGGATGTTGGATGTTGTGATTATGCTGGGGTAGAACAATAATGAGACTCAATAAAATGCTTCCATCAGGGCACCAAAACTGAAGACTGTTGATGAACACGTTATTTCTGTGGGAATTATTTTTAGGACTGCTGTTGCCACTAGCCAGGAAACGTCAGTAGCTGAGGAAGATTTTGATTGTAGTACTGATGAAGAAAACAAAGGCTCTGAAAACAGAACGTGGTCTCAACCATCCAGGTCAGCCAATGGTAAGGAAATATGATCGTAAGGTGCAGAGAAAGCAAGGTCAACTATGAGTTTGGCTGGATTATATCCTGATTTGTGTTTTCATTCGTAATCTTGTAAACATAATTTCATTTAAAACATTTGTCAACATGAATGGTTCGAAGAAAAACAATCGATATGTAATTAACTGCAAAAGAAACAAAGGGGTTACACTGGAAAATAATTCCATCGATAGCAGTTTTCTGCAGCTTCTTTCTTTGGGTAAACTTACTCTCCTGGGCATATACGTGTTATTTTCAGTAAGTCCTCCTTGTATAATATAGTCACTGGGCGGAATTCAATGGAAATATTTCTAAGTTCATTTATGATAGGTTTATCAGGGAGTTCCCCACCGATAGCTAATGACACTTAGTCACTTTTTTTGACCCCAAGGAGTTTCTCAGCGGTTTAGCCCACACTTGGGGCGCGATTCTCCCAAATGATTTCCAAGTTAATTTGTGGACCGTTTTTCAGGGAGTTTCCCACCGGCTCTGCCGGTAAGTTCCCCACCGCTATTCAATTACACTTAGTCACTTTTATGGCCCCTTGGTAGTTTCTCACCAGTTTAGCCACACTTGGAATTTTTTTTAGCACTGGGGAGCTGAACTCGGAGATTGTGCCGCCTTTTTGAAAGGATGCCCCAATCTCTAAGTGATCTTTTCCACCCACCCATGGGCAGTTTCATCCCCCCACACAGATGGACAGTACCTCACACCCCCCAAATGAGGACACCCTGCTATGAGGTCCCTGGGGGTCCCCCCTCTTCAGGCCCCCCAAACCCCCTTACAGCACCCCCTCTCTTCTAGGACTCCTACCAATCACCCCCCACCCCCAATCTCCCAGAGGCCCTACTTACTTGTCCTGCACTCCCCCATCCTTCAACCCCCCCCCCCCCCCCCCCCCCATCCTTGTTTCATGGGCATGGCCTCCCCTTGCCCCCTGACATGGACACTACCCCACACACCCCCAAGTGAGGACACACCGCAGTGAAGTACCTTGTGGTCCCCTCTTCAGGTCCCCCCCCCCCCCAAGCCACCTTACAGCATCCCCCTCCAGGACCCCCACCCATTACCCCATGACCTCACAGAGGCCCCTAACTATCTGCCCTGCACACCCCTCCCCTCAAACCTCACCTTCCACCCTTCTTTCATGGGCATGGGTCCCTCGGGCCCTGACCCATGGCAGTGCCACCCAAGCACCCTTGCAGTGGCAATGGGTGGCAGGGTGACAGTGCCAAGGTGCCAGCTGGGCAGTGCTAATGTGCCCATGGTCTAGGGGGAGGGCCAGGGGGCTACCCCACACTAACCCTGAGCATCCAGGGGCCTACAATGCCCACCCCGCCCCAGGAGGCATTCTGCCTAGTTCACATCTCAGGACCAGTACTGATCGGCGCCCGGCTGCAGTCTTCCTGGGAAGGTCAGTAGTTCCTGGGTAGGTAGTCCTGAAGTAAGTTTAAGATCTACTTTAGCGAACAGCGTTTGGTCCCGCCCTTTTTGGACGGAGTTCCAATTCCAACACCTCGGAGGACTTGGGTTTATCCCATGAGGCATGAAGGCTGCTTGGAAGCCTGCGGAACGCTTCACCTGGGATTCACTGGCTGCATTGTGCTCTCGCTCGAGCGTAACATAGCCACAGAATCACACCCAATTAATATCCTGACAATTGAAGAAGTATTGTGAAGACAATTACTTTAAAGACATTTATTCTTTGTATGTGTGTGAAAAATTTAGCTTTTCAATTGAGACGATCTGGTACCACATTCTGAGCGTCGCAACCACCACTGGGCTTTTGGCTTTTTGAGTACTTGGACAGGGGTGACGAGGGAATGAGAGTGTGGTTGTGACTCGGGCTTGGAGGGATGTCCCTATGAAGAAACCCTCCTCCATCTTCATCCATTCTGCTCCAGGTTTCTTATCCCATTTTTCACTCTTTCTGCTGTGGCCACCCAGTGGTAGAACTGTAGGTTTGGGAGTGCCAGGCTTCCATTTTTCTCCTGCTTTGTAGGACCTTTCTTTTGGATCATTGGGTTTCTCACTCACCCCCACTCTCCACCATACAAATGCATGAGTAGTTTGTCTACCGTATTAAAGAAGACCTTGGGGATGTAGAATGGAAGATATCTCGACAGGAATAGAAACCTGGGCAGTATGTTCATTTTGAGCTTCTGCACTCTCCCTGCTAGCGAGAGTGAGAGTGCTTCCCACCTCTGCAGGTACATTTTGGACTCCTGTAGGAACGTCATTGTCTCTTTTGTGCTGGGCTGGGGGTTCAAGATGCAGAAGAGCAGGTCATCCGCACAGAGTGAGACTCTATGCTGTCTGCCCCAGTCTGGATACCACGCCACCTCTTTCTTTTTTTTTTTTAATTTCAAATTAAGGGGAAATTTAGTGTGGACAATACGCCTACCCTGCACATCTTTGGGTTGTGGGGGCGAAACCCACAGAGACACAGGGAGAATGTGCAAACTCCACACGGACAGAGTCCCAGGGCCGGGGTCGAACTTGGGACCTCGGCGCCATGAGGCATCAGTGCTGACCACTACACCACCGTGCTGCCCCTCTCTATCCCTTTGAAATTCTTTGGCCGATTACCAGTGGCTCAATTATGAGAGCAGTGGGGACAGCAAGCACCCCTGCCTCCTGCTTCTGTGCAGCTGGAAATATTTAGAGCTGGTGGTGTTTGTCCGTGCGTTCACCATGTTAGTGCTGTACAGTAGTTTCACCCAAGAGGTGAACTCTGGCCCGAACCCAAACCATTCCAGTACCTCTGTGAGGTACTTCCACTCAACTCTGTCAAAAAGCCTTTTCTGCGTCGAGGGCGATGATCACTTTTGCTGTTCTCTCACGGAGGGGTACTTTATCGCGTTCAGCAGGTGCCTGGTGTTTGATGTTAGCTGCTTGCCCTTGAAAAAGCCTGTCTCGTCATCTGCGACTACCTCCTGTGGTGATATACCTGTAAGTAATATTACATGTACTCAGTAGTGTGACCTCCCACCAGTAGGTGACCATTTACTCAGCAGGGTGACCTCCCACTAGCAGGTGGCGTTCGATATAAGTCAGATGACTTCTGGCTACCAGCAGAAGGTTGTAATGCTTACATGAGGACTGTCATGCATAAGGGTAGTTCAAGGAGAGTCTAATGTTTAGATTTGGATTTGTTTGAGATACAGTGAAAATTCATGTAACTCTATGATAACTTGTTCTGTATCTAATTGTTACCTTACCACGTGTGCATAATAAATTCTGGTTCTGTCTCAGTCACCAGTAGTTCTGTAGATTCATTGCTAGACAAGAACACGGAACACAACATGGTACCAGAGTGCTGAAGATTTGAGGGTAACGTTGGAGGAGACAAAGTTGAATTTGGCTGAAGAACTGACCTGGTGAACTGCGCCCTTTGGCGACTCAGCGCAATAGAAGATACTGAAGTTTGAGATGGAAGGTTTGAAAGCACTTCATCAGCTTAAAGTATCGGTTAACGTGAACGAAAACTGGCGAGTCTTTAAACAGCAGTTCAAACTCTATGTTTCAGCCCTTGGCCTGCAGGCACAACCTGACGAAAGGTGAATTGCGTTGCTGCTCACAGTGGTGGGCCAGCAAACAATTGAAATATATAATGCTTTTGACAATGAGGAGGACAGCAAGAGATACGATGAAGTCCTTGGGGACTTTGATCGGCACTGCTCCCCCAAAAAGAATGAGACTTCGAGATATACATGTTCCGTACGAGTACTCAGAAGCCTGGTGAATCTTTCGACTGTCACTGACTTGAGGCTGAAGGCTGTAATTTCAGCAGCCTGAAATTTTCTATATCCGTGACCAAATTGTGCTTGGTATATCAAATGATAAGCTGTGTGAGAGGTTGCTGTGGGAAGAAGATTTGGTATTGGAACAAGCAATAAAGATTTGCCATGCAAGTGAGTTAGCTGCACAGCAAATCAGCACACTCCGCTCAAAGCATTTTGGCGGCAACATAAAGGAAGACGCCAGCACCATTAGTGCTGTGACGTATGTCATATAAAAAACATGGTTTCAGTGCGGGCGGCCATTTTAACTGGCTGATAGGAGCCAGAAATATAGCACTCGACATGGCCCACGGCATTGTTCGGCCTTTGATAAAGTTTGTGCCAGGTGCAGTCCTGTTGGTTATTTTCCAAGACGGTGTTTTGCATGTCCTACAGTGGACCAAACCAGATTGGTTGACGTGGTGGATGAGATGTCTCCGGACAAACAGTTCTTCATCGATCTCAAAGCAACCAAGAACCAGAAGAGTCCGACCCATAAGGATGAAGATATAAGCTCAAAAAATATCGTCCTTACTAAGGACCAACCTGAAGATATCAAAAGCAGGTGGAAAACAATGGTGTTCTTGAACGACTCATTGCAACGCTGCAACATCAACATCCTAAAGAGAGCCAACCTCCTCAGTCCGTCTGCTTTGCTCAGGCTGGATGTGCAGCCAAAGGTCATTGATAGGCCGTGACTGCGGACACCACGGTACAAAAAAGATGGAGACGTTCGGTGAATGTGAATCTGAGCTTGGCGTAGAAGACAAGACATATATGTTACCATTTTATTTTGTGAACATGAAAATCGAGTTCATCATAGGAACGGATGCATGTGACACCCTGAACTTAGTCGAGTGACTGTACGTTCCAGAAGAGGGTGGCTAGTCAAATACTACAAGTGTGTCAGCTATTCAGCCTATTACAGTTTTGGATAGAGTGATATTTGTCCCATAGGATATTCTTAGGAGCAGCAGAGATCAGAATATTATATAGCCTTTTTTTTCATTAGAATCCATGATTCTCCTCTCTGGGAGACATACAATCAGAAATATAGGATTAGACTCTTAAGGCTCTCTCAAAGTTCCTCTCCGGTTCCCTCACGAATAGGATTGAATCTTGACACAGGCCCACAGATAATGTATAGATTCATCTTCAACTATCTAACACTTTAGGCTTATTGGGAATAAGGCAGGATCAAATCCATGTTTAAGACCAGATGTAATTTGAATACTGTGAAGTATCTTGAACTGGATTTCCTTCAAATTATTGCAAACCAAAGTTTTACTGGCATAATCCCATATATTACCCCATGTTTCCTCATCAATCATGGTGGCTAAGTCCTTTTCCTATGTCTGCAAGACTTTCAGCATGGTGATGCAGTCTCTTGAATTCAAATTATCATAGAACTTACTAATCAATAGTTCAAACTCCACAAAATTCAGAATTCTTTCCACCGGGAAAATTGAGAAGTCAAGGCGCACGGATGTCTTCTTAAGGATAAAGTCGATAAGCTATAAATACTTTAAAAAGGATTGACTTGGGATGCCAAATTGCTGACATAGCTGTTCAGAGGATGACAAGGAGGCATCTCTGAATCCACCTCCCAGCCTACAAATGACTAGAATTGGTGGCCTAACTAAGGTTCTAACCAGCTGCAACATGACTTGCCAATTCTTATTCTCAATGCCCCGGCTAATAAAGGCAAGCATGCCGTATGCCTTCTTTACTACCTTCTCCACTACCTTCTCCACCTGTGTTGCCCTTTCAGTGACCTGTGGATCTGTATACCTAGATCTCTCTGACTGTCAATACTCTTGAGGGTTCTGCCATTCAATGTATATTCCCTACCTGCATTAGACCTTCCAAAATGCATTACCTCACATTTGTCCGGATTAAACTCCATCTGCCATCTCTCCGCCCAAATTACCAAACAATCTAAATACTGCTGTATCCTCTGACAGTCCTCATCGTTATCCACAATTCCATCAACCTTTGTGTTGTCTGCAAACTTACTAATCAAACCAGTTACATTTTCCTCCGAATCATTTATATATACTACGAACAGCAAAGGTCCTAGCGCTGATCCCTACGGAACACCACTAGTCACAGCCCTCCAATCAGAAAAGCACCCTTCTGTTGCTACTCTCTGCCTTCCATGACCTAGCCAGTTCTGTATCCATCTTGCCAGCTCACCCCTGATCCCGTGTGACTTCACCTTTTGTACCAGTGTACCATGTGGGACCTTGTCAAAGGCCTTACTGAAGTCCATATAGACAACATCCACTGCCCTACCTGCATCAATCATCTTTTTGACCTCTTCGAAAAACTCTATTAGTGTTAGTGAGACACGACCTCCCTTTCACAAAACCATGCTGCTTCTCGCTAACACGTCCATTTGCTTCCAAATGGGAGTAGATCCTGTCTCGAAGAATTCTCTCCATCACCTGAAGACAGTGAGGATCCAAAGATTTCTGTCAAGGCCTCAGCAATTTCTTCTCTAGCCTCCCTCAGTATTCTGGGGTAGATCCCATCAGCCCTGGGGACATATCTACCGTAATATTTTTCAAGATGGCCAACAACTTGTCTTTTTGGATCTCAATGTGACCCAGGCTACCTACACACCCTTCTCCATACACAACATCCCCCAATTACTTCTCTTTGGTGAATACTGATGCAAAGTATTCAATTAGTACCTCACCATTTCCTCTGGCTCCACACATAGGTTCCCTCCCCAGTCCTTCAGTGGGCCAACCCTTTCCCTGGCTACCCTCTTGTTTTTTATGTACGTGTAAAAAGCCTTGGCATTTTCCTTGACCCTATTTGCCAATGGCTTTTTGTGACCCCTTTCATTGGGAGTTGTGTTATAACTCTCCCCCGCCTTCGCCAAGCACCCTTCCAGCCGCAGCTGGCTGTCCGTCATCTTTTGCGTCTGCACTGTTGCTTCATAGCGCCAGGGACCTGGGTTTGATTTTGGGCTTGGATTACTGTCTGTGCAGAGTCTGTACCTTCTCACCATCATTCTCCCCGTGTCTATGTGGGTTTCCTCCGGGTACTCTGATTTCCTCCCACAAGTCCCGAAAGACGTGCTTATTAGGTGAATTGAACATTCAGAATTTCCCCTCAATGTACCCGAATAGGTGCCGGAGTGTAGTGACATAGGGGCTGGTTTAGCTCACCAGGCTAAATCACTGGCTTTTAAAGAATACCAAGCAGGCCAGCAGCACGGTTCGATTCCCGTACCAGCCCGGGACAGGCGCCAGAATGTGGCGACTAGGGGCTTTTCACAGTAACTTCATTGAAGCCTACTCGTGACAATAAGCAATTTTCATTTTCATTTTCATTTCATTTCATTTTCACAGTAACTTCATTTCGGTGTTAATGTAAGCCAATTGTGACACTAATAAAGATTATTATTAAATAATCAGCCCATTAGCATAAGCCTTGCTCGTCTCCCACAAAATGAAGGGGGAGATACCTGGGCCGCGATTCGCCGCTCCCCACGCCGGGGGGGAGAATCGCGGGAGGGCTGGGCGAATCACGACACGCCGCCCTGGCACCCCCCACGATTCTCCCACGCGACACGCCGCTCGAAGAATCGCCGCTCGCCATTTTTCACTCTGTGGAAGTGAATGATTCAAGGCCTGGGGTGAAAACCATATATCTTACATGTGTCCCGTTATTTTAAGAGTCAGACAGGCAATAATAGCACAGAAGACCATTCGACCCATTCAGTCTCTGTCAGCATCCGTGGAGCAACCCAATTTGTCCCATTCCCTTGCTCTGTCCCCATGACCCTGCAAATTTGCTTCAAGTGCCCACACAATTTCCTTTTGAAATGACTGATCATCTCTGCGTCCACCACTCTCATGGGCAGCAGGTTCCAGGTAAATACCACATGTTGGGTAAAAAGGTGGTCTTATTCGCTATACATTTTTGCTCAAAACCTTGGGTGGGATTCTCCAACCCCCCACCGGGCCTGAGAATCGCCGGGGGGCGGCGTGAATATCGCCCCACCGCCGGCTGCTGGATTCTCCGGCACCGGTTTTTCGGTGGGGGCGGGAAGCGCGCTGCGCCGGTCGGGGACGTTGGCAGCGGCCCACCCGGCGCATCTCCGGCCTGCGATGGGCCGAGTGGCCGCCAGTTTTCGGCGGGTCCTGCCGGCGTAAAATACACCAGGACCATACCGGCAGGACCTGGCTCTGTGGGCGGCCTGCTGTGCCCGGGGGGGGGGGGGAGGGTGGGCAACGATCCGCGGGCGGGCCTGTGCCATGAGGGCACTCTTTCCCTCCGCGCCGGGCGGTGTAACAGTCCGCCATGGCCGGTGCGGAGAAGAACCCCCTGCGCATGCACTGGGATGATGCCAGCGCACTCTGGCGCTCCCGTGCATGTGCCAACTCGCACCGGCTGGCGGAGGCCCTTTGCCGCCAATTGGTGCGGCGCCAAGCCCTTCAGCGCTGGCTTGTACGACGCCAAACCTGCCGGCACCGGCCTAGCCCCTGAATGTGTGGAAGAATCAGCACCTTCCGGGCGGCCCGACGCCGGAGCGGTTCACGCCACCCCTCGGCACCGGTACGGCCCACCCTGCCGTTTAGAGGAGAATCCAACCCCCTATATCTGTGTCCCCGCTAATGGGAACATTATTTTCTTGTCTATCTTCTCCATCCCTGCCCGTAATCTTGTACACCTCTATCAAATCTCCCCTCTATTTCCTATGCTCCAAGAAGAACAACCCCAGATTTTACAACCTAATTCCCCATTCCTAGAGCCCATGCTACATCTCAAGGATGTTCGCATCCTTCCAAAAGTGTGGTGATGAGAACTGTGTGCAATATTATAGCTGTCCACTAACCAGAGCTATATTGAGCATAACCTCTCCATTTTGTGCTCAATACCTCTACAGTATTTATGACGCCCAAAATTCCATATCTTGTTCTTCGAAATCTAGTCTTGTTTGTAATTTGCACTAACTGGAAAGTACTGTGCAAATAAGTAAGTGGAGCATGTTTCTTCCACCCTTGGGTAGGATGACACTCTACTTAGAGAGCTGAGTTATTAGCTAACTAGTTCAATCTGGTTGCTATGACTGTTTTCAGTTTACTATAAATTCAGTGTTCTTTTACGCAGCCTTGCAGTTTGGAACTGAGTGTACACCTGGAAATTTGGTGAGAAGGGGGAGGAGTTGTTCCTTTTTTTGTTACTTTTTCACCCTGTAAGGATCAGGGAAAGAAGCTAGTTTGGTGAGTAGGTGGTAAATGGTTATTATAGAATCTACAATGCAGAAGGAGGCCATTCAGCCCATCGTGTCTGCACCAGCGCCTGGAAAGAGCACCCCACTTATCCCCACACTTCCACCCTATCCCCGTAACCCAGCAGCCCCACCCAACCTTTTTTGGATAAAAAAAGGGCAATTTAGCGTGGCCAATTCACCTAACCTGCACATCTTTGGACTGTGGGAGGAAACCGGAGGAAACCCACGCAGACACATGGAGAATGTGCAGACTTCGCACAGACAGTGACCCAAGCTGGGAATCGAACCTGCGACCTTGGAGCTGCGAAGCCACAGTGCTAACAACTGTGCTACCGTGCCGCCCATCTATTCTATTCCTAGGATTTAATATATTATCCAACTTGCAGTGAGGGTAATGAAATATATATTTTTAAATAATTGAATAATATGATTAAGTCGTTAATTAGAACACATGGCAAGACAGGTGATGTGTCGTGGCTGCAGCATGTTGGAACTCCTGGTTGACAGTGTGATCCAGGGTAAACGCGTCTGCATGTTTTCGGCTGCAGGAACTTTGGTTCAGAGTCATTGAGCTGGAGACTGAGATACACATTCTGCAACACATTAGGGAGTGTGAGAATTTCAACATTTTTTTTATTCATTCATGGGATGTGGGCTCCACCACCTGGGCCAGCATTTATTGCCCATCCCTAATTGCCTTTGAGAGAGCAGTTAAGAGTCAACCATGTTGTTTTGGATCGGGAGTCACATGTAGGCCAGACCAGGTAAGGATGGCAAATTTGCTTCCCTAAAGGACATTAGTGAACCAGATGGGTTTTTACAACAATCAACAATGCTTTCATGGTCATCATTTGACTTTTAATTCCAGATTTTTTCATGGAATTCAGATTTGAACCTGAGTCTCCAGAACATTACACTGGGTCTCTGGTTTACCCGTCCAGTGACAAACCACTATGCTGCCGCCTCCTCCTGGACGCTTTATACAGGAGGCAGTTATATTGGACCAGATGGACTATACCCCAGGGTCCTAAAAGAGATAGCTGAGGAAATTGTGGAGGCATTGGTGGCGATCTTTCAGGAATCACTGGAGGCAGGAAGGGTCTCAGAGGACTGGAAAGTGGCTAATGTAACCATCACTGTTTAAGAAAGGAGGGAGGCAGAAGATGGGAAATTATAGGCCGCTTAGCCTGACTTCCGTCATTGGTAAGATTTTAGAGTCTGTTATTAAAGATGAGATCGCAAAGTACTTGGAAGTGCATGATAAAATAGTACTGAGTCAGCACGGCTTTGACAAAGGGAAGTTAAGTCTGACAAATCTGTTAGAGTTCTTTGAGGAGGTAACAAGGAAGTTAGACAAAGGAGAACCAGTGGACATGATTTATTTAGATTTCCAGAAGTCCTTTGACAAGGTTCCACATAGGAGACTGTTTAAGTTAAGAGCCCATGGTGTTAAGGGTAAGATCCTGGCATGGATAGAGGATTAGCTGACTGGCAGAAGGCAGAGATGGGGATGAAGGGGTCTTTTTCAGGATGGCAGCCGGTGACTAGTGGTGTGCCTCAGGGATCTGTGCTGGGACCACAACTTTTCACAAGATACATTAACGATCTAGAAGAAGGAACTGAAGGCACTGTTGCTAAGTTTGCAGATGAAACAAAGATCTGTGGAGGGACAGGTAGTATTGAGGAAGCAAGGGGGCTGCAGAAGGATTTGGACAAGCGAGGAGAGTGGGCAGTGAAGTGGCAAATGAAATACAATGTGGAAAAGTGTGAGGTTATGCACTTTGGAAGGAGGAATTTAGGCATAGACAATTTTCTAAATGGGGAAATGCTCAGGAAATCAGAAGCACAAAGAGTCCTTGTTCACAATTCTCTTAAGGTTATCGTGCAGGTTCAGTCAGCAGTTAAGAAAGCAAATGCAATATTTGCATTCATGTCAAGAGGGCTAGAATACAAGAGCAGGGGTATACTTCTGAGGTCGTATAAGGCTCTGGTCAGACCCCATTTGGATCATTGTGAGCAGTTTTGGGTCCCATACCTAAGGAAGGATGTGCTGGCCTTGGAACGGGTCCAGAGGAGGTTCACAAGAATGATCCCTGGAATGAAGAACTTGTCATATGAGGAATGGTTGAGGACTCTGGGTCTGTACTCGTTACAGTTTAGACGGATGATGGGGGGGGATCTTATTGAAACTTACAGGATACTGCGAGGCCTGGATAGAGTGGACGTAGAGAGCATCTTTCCACTTGTAGGAAAAACTAGAACCGGAGAACACCATCTCAGACTAAAGGGACGATCCTTTAAAATAGAGATTAGGAGGAATTTCTTCAGTCAGAGGGTGGTGAATCTGTGGAACTCTTTGCCGCAGAAGGTTGTGGAGGCCAAATCACTGAGTGTCTTTAAGACAGAGATAGATAGGTTATTGATTAATAAGGGGATCAGGGATTATGGGGAGAAGGCAGGAGAATGGGGATGAGAAAATATCAGCCATGATTGAATGGCGGAGCAGACTCGATGGGCTGAGTGGCCTAATTCTGCTCCTCTGTCTTATGGTCTTACACCACTTAGGATAAGATCTTCTGATTTGAAACAAGGGCGCAACTGCAAGTGAGGCAGGTAAGGGCCCCCAGAGGTCAGGAGTGCAGAAACCTCATCCTTTTTCATTGTCCAGTAAGAAGTCTTACAACACCAGGTTAAAGTCCGACAGGTTTGTTTCAATTTGCTAGCTTTCGGAGCATTGCTCTTCCTCAGATCCATGTAGCAGTGAAGACTTTAAATAATGGGTACAAGGGATCAAATTTGGGAAGATGTGTTAAATCAAAGAGCAAGAGAGAAAGGTAGTAATGTGGGAAATGATAAGCAGAGTGTACAAATTTAAGAGTAAATCAGCAGATAATGCTAGACGTTACAAATATAATCAATGGACAAAACTAAAGGCTGTGTATCTGAATCTATATAGCATCCGAAACAAAACAGATGAACTGATAGCTCTAATAGAGATAAATAAGTACGATCTGGTAACATATTAACATGGATGGAAGGTTGGCTAGCTAACAAGAAACAAAGGGTAGGCATAAATGGATCTTTTTTGGGGTGGGAAAGATGTAATGAATGGTGTGCCAAAGGTATCAGTGCTGGGGCCTCAACTTTTTACAATTGATATAAATGACCAAAGTATGCTTGCTAATTTTGCTGATGGCACAGAGATAGGAGAGTAAGAATCAAATAGGACATAAGAAGGCTACAAAGGGATGTAGAACAGTTAAGTGAGTTCGCAAAGATCTGGCAAATAGATTCTAATGTGGGAAAATGTGAAATTGCCCATTTTGGCAGGAAAAAAATAAAATAAGCATATTATCTAAATGGAGAGAGATTGCAGAGCTCTGAGATGCAGAGTGATCTAGGTGTCCTCATGCATGAATTGCAAAAGATTAGCATGCAGGTACAGCAAGTAATTAGGTAATCAAATAGTATGTTATTATTTATTGCGAAGGAAATTGAATACAAACAGTGGGAGATTATATGAGGCATTATGAGGCCACATCTGTAGGGTACAGTCTCCTTATTTAAGGACCAATGCAAATGCATTGGAAGCAGTTCATAGAACGTTTACTGGACTAATACGTGGAATGGGTGGAAAGGTTAGACAGGCTAGGCTTGTAAGAGGTGACTTGATTGAAACGTCAAGACCCCTCAGAATCTTTTACAAGGCGGATGTGAAGAGTGTAAAGTTCCAGGCGAGCGACTACACGGAAACGATGACTGTTAGAAAACTCAATATTTATTTAACCTACTAAATACAACTACTACTCCCTGAAGGGTCTCCCGCGCCCGGCCCACACTTGGGCCGGGGTGTTTATGTCCCATAGAACCCTTGCTGAAGAATGTAGCTCCGCCCCCTCATCTGGGGACATTATATTCAGGTGAGGCCACGGGTCTCTGATGTTGCAGACCCCACACCGTCACCACTCCACAGAGCTTTCTGAGCCACAGTGTCTTGGTGTGCATAGTGGCTTTCTCCCTGCAAATTCAGCTCGTTAGTCAGGAGCAATTTATTGCCCCAGTAAAATATTACCCCAGTTTAGAGAAAAAAAGAAAAACCTTAAAACGTACAAACCAATCTCCAATTATTTACCTAATTAGTTCCTCTGTACTTCAGTTCGCAGGTCTCTCTCTGTCCCTTGCTTCTCATTCGGAGCCCTCCTTGTAAAAGACCAGACCGCACCTCTTCCCTCATTCAACAAACACCCTGAATAAATAAGCACTCTGTCAAAGTGGAGCTCTGTTGAAATAGTCTTCATGCTACTTACCTTGTTAGTAAGCAAAAACCTCCTTTGTTTATACTTCAAAGACCAGTCAGCTTAACATTGGTGATAGGAAAAATGATATACTCCTTACTAAACAAAATAACAAGAGACCCAGAAATGAGAAATGTAACATTGAATAATCAGTATGGATTTCAAAAGAGAAAAACTTGCTCAATCAACTTTATTACATCTTTTGAGGAGGTATCAGAGTAGATGATGATTATACAGTAGATGTAATTTACCTCGGTCATTTTCAAAGTCAGGGTCACGACGACGGCGGGTGGGTGTCGGGAGGGTCACAGGGCCTTCGGTCGCGGTGTTCCCAATCGCGGTAAGAAGTGTCCAACTGCTACGACTGGCTTTTAAGAATGTCGCTGTGACCGGCTATCAGAATGCCAATCGTCCTGCACATGAATGTCCCTTCAGCAGTGTGCCTGCCCGGAAGCCAGTGAGGCAGACTACGTCCTCCTGACATCAGCACGCTGATCCAGAAGCAGTTTCTTTTAAAACATCAATGGAGTCTTCTCTGCAGAAGCGGCGGCAGAGAACAGGTCACGTGCCTCGTACACTGATGCCACGTGCTCTGGGTGTGAGAGAGAGATTTCTCCATTTTGTAGCTGCCAACATTGCTGGTGTGAGCTCCAGAGCCTCTGGTGAACAACCAATGAAGAAGAAGTTGAAAACAGGAAGAAAGTAGTATAAAGATGATTTTGAGGTTTATTACTAGTACCACTGCAAATCAGGATGCAAAGTTTGTGTATGTTATATGCAGGGAAGTATTGACAAACGAAAGAGTAAAACCCTCAAAACTTCAAAGGCATTTCGAAACTGAGCATGGCGAGTTCGAGGACAAATTTCGTGACTTTTTTCAACGGATGAGGCGAGGTCTAAAATCATCAGCTGAAGTCCTTAGCAGAAATGTAACATTAAATGACAATGCGAGTGAGATTGTGAGGACCACGTAGGCTCACCTGTCACATTAAAGGTAAGCAAAAATGGTGGGTCGCAAAGTTCAGGTGGTCTGCGTCGCGAAGGTCGGCCAGTCGGAATGGGTCCTGAAGGATGGCCGATTGGTAAAAATGGGTCCCAGGCAAATAGGTTTGAAAAACTAATTCTGGGTTTTCAAAAAACTTTTGATATGGTGGCTTGTCGGGCTAATGCACAGGGTTAGAGAATATGGAGTCAGGTGAAAAGTGACAGAATGGATTGCTAACTGCCTGCAAGATGGAATACAGAGAGTGGGAGTAAAGTATAGCAGAGTGACAGAAGGTGGGAAGTGATGTTCCTCAAAGATCAGTGCTAGGATCACTGCTGTCCATAATTTACATGAACAATTTGGACTTTGGAATCAAAATACAACCTGTATGGGCAGCACGGTGCCACAGTGGGTTATCACTGTGGCCTCACGGCACCGAGGTCCCAGGTTCGATCCCGGCTCTGGGTCACTGTCCGTGTGGAGTTTGCACATTCTCCCTGTGTTTGCATGGGTTTCGCCCCCACAACCCAAAAATGTGCAAGCTAGGTGGATTGGCCAAGCTAAATTGCCCGTTAATTGGAAACAAAATAATTGGGTACTCTAAAATTTAAAAAAAATACAACCTGTAAATTTGCAGATGACACCAAATTGGAAGTGGTAGTCAATACTGAGGAGGACTGCAACAAATTACAGGAAAACATTAAACTTGGAAAATGGATAAATAATTGTCAAATAAAATTCGACAGAGACAAATGTGAGGAAGTACATTTTGGTCGGAAGAATAGTGAGGTCACTTATTCTTGGAAGGCCCAAAGCTAAGTGGGGGAGATGAACGAAGGGACCTTGGAGTACAAATACATGAATCATTAAAAATTGAGTCACAGGTTAGCAAAGTCATAAAAGCGTAAACCAAGCACTCGACTTTAATTTTAATTTTGGCCAGATTTTAGCAGGAGGTCAATCCTTAAAATTCCCCACTCAACCATATTTTACAAATTCTTGTATTGTTATTTTTGGTTCCTATCTGCAACAGATTTCTATTTCTATTGTTTTAGATTATCTGTGGTTTATAAGTTTTGCCTTTTTACAAAGAATCAGCATTTCCTTTTGTTGAAATTTGCTGCTGTGCAAATATAGACATGCCTCCACAATTACAGTTTGAAATAAAATTAAGCATTTGTCTACTTGCATTTCATTACATTTTCCACGTAAGGTACTCTTTTGACAACAGCACGGTAGGCAGGAAAAGTACAAACTATTGACTAATTGCTAACCTTTGTAAAACCTATAGTATTTAGCCTAACTTTTTTTGTTTATTGAATGTATTCTGTGTATAGTTGTTAGATTCCGCACCTATGTGGGAGTGTTTGAGAGACTTCCTCTCGTTTAAGGGAGTAAAAATAGATTAAAATTAACTGCTTCTACGGAGCCCTGACTGAAGTGAGCGAGGACAACCATGCCCTTAACCACTTTTACCCTCCTCATCTATAAGGGGGAAGATTCATGCTGGATTATGATTCCTTCAGTGCTCAGTGTTCTTATGGTTATTTGCAAGGATCAAGTTTGATGGGAAGGATGTTCAGGCTGTGTGATCGTGCAGAAAGGAACAAAAATGTCACAACTGAATTCAGCCGTTTCCTGTTATTTATGCATCTATTTTTTAGCAGGAGGGAATGATAGTAATCCAAAGGCAGAAAAACAACATATAGGGATGAAACTGGGGATGAAATTTAAATCCTCCTCGTGCAAATGTCTCCGTGTCACACTCTGTAGTGCCTATTATTTTTTTTAAATTTAGAGCTCCCAATTATTTTTTTTTCCAATTCAGGGGCAATTTAGCATGGCCAGTCCACCTATCCTGCACATCTTTGAGCTGTGGAGGTGAGATCCACGCAAACACGGGGCTTATAGAATTTACAGAGCAGAAGGAGGCAATTCGGCCCATCGAGTCTGCACCGGCTCTTGGAAAGAGCACCCTACCCAAGGTCAACACCTCCACCCTAGCCCCATAACCCAGTAACCCCACCCAACACAAAGGGTAATTTATCATGGCCAATCCACCTAACCTGCACATCTTTGGACTGTGGGAGGAAATCAGAGCACCCGGAGGAAACCCACGCACACACACACGGGGAGGATGTGCAGACTCCGTACAGCCAGTGACCCAAGCCGGAATCGAACCTGGGACCCTAGAGCTGTGAAACGATTGTGCTATCCACAATGCTACCATGCTGCCCGGGGCGAATGTGCAAACTCCACACTCCAGGGGCCAAAATCGAACCTGTGCCCTCAGAGCCGTGAGGCAGCAGTGCTAAACTACTGCGCCACCATGCTGCCATAGTGCCTATTATCTATTAGCAGGAAATATCAGTACTGTACGAAAGCAAAAACACTATTTTCACCAAGGAAAAACCTTTGGGGCGCAATTCTCCGCCCCCCACGACGGGTCGGAGAATAGCGGGAGGGCCTTCCGACCTCCCGCTATTCTTCCTCCCCCCCCCCCCCCCCCCCCACGCCCGCCCCCCGACACGAATCGCTGCTCGCCATTTTTTTACGGCAAGCAGCGATTCTCCCCTAGCCGATGGGCCGATTTCCCAGGCCTTTACGGCCGTTTTCACGAACGGCAACACACCTGCGCTCACCATTCGTGAAAATGGCCGCAAAGTGCCGTTCCGGACAACCATGGCACCGATTGGCACGGCCGCACCACGGCCGTGCCAAGGGTGCCATGGGCCCGCGATCGGTAGGCACCGATCGTGGGCAGCGGGTCCGAACCCCGCGCACTCTTTGTTCCTCCGCCGCCCCACTGAGGGGCATACCGGCCCGCGCATGCGCGGGTTTCACGCATCTGCGTGATGATGTCATCCGCGCATGCGCGGGTTGGAGCCGTCCAATCCGCGCATGCGCAGCTGACGTCATCGTGCGCGTCAGCCGCCGTTAACTTTGGCGAATTTCGCTAAGCCTGCGATGCCGAGGTTCACGGGGCCCCGCTGCTAGCCCCGACCGGGGAGCAGAATCAGGTCCCGGGAGGGGGCGCGGAGGCTGCCGGGAAACATGCCCGGTTTCACGGCAGCCTTCACGACTCTCCGCATTTGCGGAGAATTGCGCCCTTGAAGTCTATTATTTCTTTGTTTAACATAATTTTGAAACAGAAAGCCGGCTGAGCTGTTTGTATGTTATATCAAAAGCTTTATGTATGCAGTTTTGGAATTATTTGATAAATAGTCACTTGTTTACTTCGATATACTACTATAAATCATCTTTCTAATTATGCCCTTCAAAGGGGAAATCACTCCATCGGTTTCATATTTAGAAAATAAGGAGTGATTTCCTGCCTGCTGGGTATTAAGATTCTTTACACCATCATTTATGTTAAGTGCCTTCAATTACCACCCAGCTTGGAAGGATACATTTTCCAATGGCAAGTTTTACTTTCTGTTTGCAATAAATTTGGATACCCAATCAACATTTCACTCTGATAAGCATAGTCTAGCACTTTAATGAGCAGGAAATGAACCTCTTGACCTCGTGAAATCAACAGGAAAATGATAATACAAGTACTGATAGTACAGAAATTGGTGAATGGGACAGTTTACTTAAGTTGAAGTTGTCCTCATTCTTAAAGATAGTTTGGCCAAGCAAACCTGGTGCATTTTGCGGGCTGGCTTTGCATACTATCCCTATTTATCATTCGAACCCCTATTCTTTAAAGCTTCTGTCCAATTAATTAAGTTCTAGGTGAAGTATTATTTGATTGCCTGCCAACCACATAATCCAAAATGATCGGCTTCACTGACATCCTGCCTGTGTGATTGGAATCTGCTAACCAAAATTTCTAATTTTGAATTTCCATATATTTACTAATTTGTATTTTTAGACTTAATTAAAATGAACTGAAAACAGATGTTTACACATCAAAGAGTGGCTGAAGTTGGCTTATTCTCTACGAGTTAAGTACAGCAATAGTACAGAGTCAGTTCTTATACAGTTTGCCCCATATAAGCTTGTATCCTTATCATGTTGGGGTGGAAAATTATTATTTTGATATTATGGTACAGTGCCAGCATAATAGTTTGCATCCTGTTATTGTAACTGAGCTTAAATGTTGTCCGACAGCAATAGAGAACATTAGAGGACGTGTGATGCAATAAGCATCAACTTTAGACTTTTTATTTAAGTATCTGCATTTGGTTAGCTATGCTGCCCCTTCCTGATGCCCAGCAAGTCAGTCAGCTTTTGGAAGAGTTAGTTAGACTTGAGAAGCCCATTAATGAACTGATGCAAAGAAAACCGGAAAAAACTGGTGCACAAAGAGACAGCTGGTAAGATTAACAGCTGATTGGTAATTAAAATGTTGGAAAGAGACCTTGGGTTCATAACAACTACACAAAGGTCAAGTCAAATTGGTGAGTGAGATATATATTTAAATGGAAAGTACTTACTGCCACGTAATTAATAGAGCAACACAGCTGGACACATGGAGCAACATCTTTGATTTGTGAGAAGCAGTGTCCTTTACAGGATCAATAAATCCACATTTCCACTGATAACGTATGTGACCATAAGACGTAGGAGCAGAAGTAGGCCATTCAGCCAACTAAGTATGCTCGGTCATTCAATGAGATCATAACTGATCTGATAATCCTCAACTCCACTTTCCTGCCACATCCCCATAACCCTTGATTCCCTTGCTGATTAAAAATCTGCATCTCTCAGTCCTGAACATTAACAATAATAACAATCTTTAGTGTCACAAGTAGGCTTACATTAAAACTAAAATGAAGTCACTGTGAAAACCCAGCCTCTACAGCCCTCTGCAGTAAAGAATTCCACAGATTCACTCCCCTCTGAGGGAAGAAATTCCTTTTCATCTCTATCTTAAATGGGCAACCCCCACTCTGAGATTATGCTCTCTGGTCCTGGTCTCTCCCACGAGGAGAAACAACCTCTCAGTATCTAGCCTCTCAAGCACCCTGAGAATCCTGTATGTTTCAATAAGCTTGCCTCTTATTTTTCTGAACTCCAATGAGTTTAAACTCCAAGCCCAAGCTACTTAATTTCTCCTCATAAGAAAATTTACCCATGTCCGGGTCATGTGAGTGAACCTCCTCTGGACTGCTTTCAATTCCAGTACATCTTTCCTTTTTATTAATAAATTTAGAGTACCCATTTCATTTTTTCCAATTAAGGGCAATTTAGCATGGCCAATCCACCTACTCTGCACATCTTTAGGTTGTGGGGGTGAAACCCATGCAAACACGGGGAGAATGTGCAAACCCAGTACATCTTTCCTTGCATTAGGGGACGAAAACTGTTCACATACTGTGAACAAATTAGTGCCTTGTATAATTTTAGCAACACTTCCCTATTTTTATACTCAATTTCCTTTGAAATAAAGCCAACATTCCATTAGCCTTCCCAATAACCTGCTGAACTTGCATGCTAGCCTTTTATGATTTATGCACGAGGGCCCCCACATTCTTTCTCCATTAAAATAATATTCATCTTCTTTACTCTTCCTACCAAAGTGCATAACTTCACAGGCTTTGTCTAATAAATTTGAATTTTTTGAGGAGATGACTAGGTGTGTTAGATGAGGGCAGTGCAGTTGATGTAGTCTACATGGACTACAGTAAGGCTTTTCACAAGCTCCTGCATGGGAGACTGATCAATAAGCTATGAACCATGGGATCCAGGGTAACCTGGCAAATAAGATCCAAAATTAGCTTAGTGGCGGGAGGCAGAGGATGATGGTTGGAGGTTTCTTTCATTACTGGAAGCCTGTGTCCAGTGGTGTACCAAAGGGATTGGTGCTGGGGCCCTTGCTGTTTGTGGTGTACATTAATGATCTAGACGTGAAAGTAAGATTGTAAATTTTTTTTTTTTTTTTAATAAATTTAGATTACCCAATTATTTTTTCCAATTAAGGGGCAATTTAGCGTGGCCAATCCACCTACTCTGCACATTTTTGGGTTGTGGGGGCGAAACCCACGCAGACACGGGGAGAATATGCAAACTCCACACGGACAGTGACCCAGAGCCGGGATCGAACCTGGGACCTCAGCGCCGTGAGGCGGTTGTACTAACCACTAGGCCACCGTGCTGCCCTGTAAGATTGTAAATTCACAGGTGACACAAAGTTAGTGGTGTGGTAAATAATGAAGAGCAAAGAGTTAGATTGCAGGATGATACTATTGCGATTTGTGATTTTTATCAATGACTTGGAGGAGGGGGCTGATGGGTGGGTCAGTAAATTTGCTGATGACACCAAGATTGGTGAAGTAGTGGATGAGATGGAGGGCTGTTGTAGGCTGCAAAGAGACATTGATAGGATGCAGAGCTGGGCCTAAAAATGGCAGATGGAGTTTAACCTTGATAAGTGCGAGGTGGTTCATTTTGGTAGAAAAAATTTGAATGCGGATTACAGGGTCAACGGCAGGGTTCTGAGGAATGTGGAGGAACAGAGAGATCTTGCGGTTCATGTCCACAGATCCCTGAAGGTTGCCACTCAAGTGGATAGAGCCGTGAAGAAGGCTTACAGTGTGTTAGCGTTTATTAACATGGGGCTTGAGTTTAAGAGCCGTGGGGTTATGCTGCAACGATACGTGAACCTGGTGAGACCACATTTGGAGTATAGTCTGCAGTTCTGGTCACTTCATTATCAGAAGGATGTGGAAGCATTGGAGAGGGTGCAAAGGAGATTTACCAGGATGCTGCCTGGTTTGCAGGATAGGTCTTATGAGGAAAGGTTGAGGGAGCTAGGGCTTTTCTCTTTGGAGCGGAGGAGAATGAATGGCGACTTAATAGAGGTTTATAAGATGATGAGGGCGATAGATAGAGTGGACGTTCAGAGACTATTTCCTCGGGTGGATGTAGCTGTCACAAGGGGGCATAACTAAGATTCAGGGTGGGAGATATAGGAGGGATATCCGAGGTAGGTTCATTACTCAGAGAGTGGTTAGGGTGTGGAATGGACTGCCTGCTGTGATAGTGGAGTCGGACACTTTAGGAACTTTCAAGCAGCTATTGGATAGGCACATGGAGCACACCAGAACGACAGGGAGTGGGATAGCTTGATCTTAGTTTCGGACAATGCTCGGCACAACATTGAGGGCCGAAGGCCCTGTTCTGTGCTGTACTGTTCTATGTTCTGTACAGATGGGCTGTTCAGGTGGACAGAACAGTGGCAAACGGAACTTAACCCTGAAATGTATGAGGTGATGCATTTTTGGAGGACTAACAATGCAAAGAAATACACGATGAACGGTAGAATATCGGTTGCATATCTATTGACATCAGAAGAGACAAGGGCGTGTAGATAAGGCGGTTAAGAAGGCATATGGGATACTTGCCTTTAGTGGCAGAGGCATAGAATGTAGGAACAGGGATGTTAACAAGCTGTAACAAATAATTGTTAGGCCACAGTTAGAGTACTGTGTTCAGTTCTGATCGCCACACTGTAAGAAGGATGTGATTACACCAGAGAAGGTTCACCAAGATGTTGGCTGAGCTGGAGTGTTTCAGCTATGAAGAGAGCTTGGTTAGACTAGAGTTGTTTTCCTTAGAGCAGAGAGGCTGAGGGGTGACCTGATCGAGGCGTACAAAATTATGAGGTACATCGATAGCGCAGACAACAAGGAACATTTTCCCCCTTAGTAGAGGGACCAATAACCAGGAGGGCATAGATTTAAGGGATAGGGCAGGCAATTTAGAGAGGTTTTGAAGAAAATATTTTTCATCCAGAGGGTGGTGGGCATCTGGAACTCGCTGTCTGACAGGGTGGTAGAGGCGGAAACCTGCACAACATTTAAGAAGAATTTAGGTGAGCATTTTAAATGTCATAGCATACAAGGCCAAGTGCTGGAAAATGGGATCAGAATAGATAGGTGTTTGATACACTGCATGGAAGGGCTGTTTTTTAGTTCTCTGGAACTCTATGACTGTGATTTTCCTACATTAGATTACATCTACCAAGTTTTTGCTCACTCACTTAATCTGTCTACATCTCTCTGCAGTAGACTTTTTTTAAATTTAGAGTACTCAATTATCTTTTTTTTCCAATTAAGGGGCAATTTAGCGTGGCCAATCCACCTAACCTGCACATCTTTGAGTTGTGGGGGTGAAACCCACGCAGACACTGGGAGAATGTGCAAACTCCACACGGACAGCGACCCAGGGCCGGGCTTCGAACCCACGTCCTCAGCGCCTTAGGCAGCAGTTCTAACCAATGTGCCACGTGCCGCCCCTCTGTAGTAGACTCTTTGTGTCATCCACATCACATGCCTTCGCACCTCGGTGAGGCAGTGTCGTAGTGGTACCTTTGTTGGACCAGTAATCCGAAGAACCAGGGTAATGCTTTGGGGACTGGGTTCGAATCCTGCCAAGGCAGATGGTGAAATGTGAATTTGAGTCATAGAATTTACAGTGCAGAAGGAGGTCATTTGGCCCATTGAGTCTGCACCGGCCCCTGGAAAGAGTACCCTACTTAAGCCCACACCTCCACCCTATCCCCAAAAGCCACTAACTCCACCTAACCATTTTGACACTAGGGGGCAATTTAGCATGGTCAATCCAACTAACCTGGACATCTTGGGACTGTGGGAGGAAACTGGAGCAGCTGGAGAAAACCCACGCAGACACGGAGAGAAAGTGCAAACTCCACTCAGTCACCTGAGGCCACAATTGAACCCGGGTCCCTGGAGCTGTGAGGCAGCAGTGCTAACCACTGTGCCAAAGTAAAAATAAAATATGGAAAGACTACAAAACCATTGTTGATTGTCATTAAAAACCTATCTGGTTCACTAATGTCCTTTAGGGAAGGAAATCTGTCGGTCTTACCTAGTCTGGCTGACATGTGATTCCAGACCCACGATAATGTTGTTGACTGTTAAATCCTTTTCGAATAAGGGCAGTTTTCCAATCCTGTGGAATTTTTCCAGAATTTAAGGGAATTCTTGGAAGATCATTACCAAGTGGCCAGTAGTTGTCATCAGAACAAGGTTGTTTACAAACATTGCGGGTGGGTCACAGGCAGGTATCAGGAGGGTCTTGGAGCAATTGGTCGCGACGTTCGCAATCGTGGGATAAGCGCTCAACGGTCGTGACGGGCTTTTAAGTTGAGAATGCCGGCCACAACAGCCTTTAAATGCAAATGCTGAAGACTTTTCGGCAGAAGCGGCGGCAGAGAGCAGTTCATGTGCCCAGCACTTAAACTGACGTCACGTGCCCTGTATGTCCGTGCTTTGGGTGCAAAATCACGGAGGAGAGCAAGTAAGACTGTGTGAAGCAATGAAAATGGACCATTTTATGATAAGGAAGAGAGGGCCAAAGACACAAAACAGGCCAGGATCTCACAACTGAATCTGCTGGAGAGAGCTGTTTGGAGAGTCCATGGCAGGACAAAGTAGTGCTGATGTGACCAGTGTACAGAGCTTTAGGGCCTTTGGTGTACAATCCATTAAGAAGAAACTGAATTTTTTGAGGTATGGCTTTGTTCATTGTCCGAATGCAAATTAGGATGCAAAACCCATGTGTGTTCTATGAAGGGAAGTACAGGCAAATGAGGGTTGGGTGCTAACTATATTTTACCTTGCAGACATCTTTCAATTCCAAACAAACTAACCTCAAATTGCAAGGAAAGGGTGATGATTGCTTTTGGCAGTGTGAATAAATAGATGCTTTCCAAAAGACGTTGTAAGTTTGGCAAATGCAAGTACAAAGCCAAACCTACGATATGTTCCCCACACTGCTACAACACATCGAAGAAAGCAATGTTAGTCAGGGAACTGTCAATAGACTGGCAAGCCTTATTCAGGCGCATCTTTCTGCGCTGATCAACAGTATTTGTTGCTAATTTCCAGAGGAGAAGTTTTAGATTTTGAAAGAGAAGAGATGGGTGAAAAATTCTTTTGAGTTTGAGACCCCAGAGTTAATTATTAACTTACAGCTGACTCTCCTCTTGTGAGCCTGATTGGAGTGAGATTGTGAGGATCAAGCAGGCTCACCTGTCATATTAAAGGTAAGCGAAAATGGTATGTCGCGAAGGTTGGCCGGCATGGGTCGCGAAGGTTGGCAGATTGGTAAAAGTGGGCCTCGGTGGGGTGGGGAAGAGGTTGAAAAACACTGGTTTAAACCATTAAGCTGTCAATCAAAGCCTAGTTAAAGATACTACACTGTGAAATTGAATGACTGCTCAGCATTTCAAAAGATCTACAGCGATTTCAAGGCTTTTCAAATGTTGTGGGCTTTATAGGAAGGCTCTGATGCTTCTTTGAAGTGATGTTAAACTGTTTCTAGACGAGTCACACCCCAGAAGTCATGATGTCACTGCCAACAAGGACTACGTTTTCTCAACTTTTATTCCTAAATCTTTCATTCCTCCTTCCTTTTTTGGAAATGGTCCAAATTCACCACCTCTAGACATAGAACATGTAGTGCAGAAGGAAGCCATTCGGCCCATCGGGTCTGCACCGACCCACTTAAGCCCTCACTTTCACCCTATCCCCATAACCCAATAACCCCTCCTAACCACTAAGGGCAATTTATCATGGCCAATCCACTTAACCTGCATGTCTTTGGACTGTGGGGGGAAACCGGAGCACCCAGAGGAAACCCACGCAGATACGGGGAGAACGTGCAGACTCTGCACAGACAGTGACCCAGCGGGGAATGGAACCTGGGACCCTGGCACTGTGAAGCCACAGTGCTAATTACTTGTGCTACCGTGCTGCCCAAACGTAGTCCTTGTTGGCAGTGACATCATGGCTTCTGGGGTGTGACTCATCTAGACACAGTTTAACATCACTTCAAAGAAGCATCAGAGCCTTCCTAGAAAGCCCACAACATTTGAAAAGCCTTGAAATCGCTGTAGATCTTTTGAAATGCTCTAATGGGTACAGGGTGCAAATCAGCTTGTGCCACAAGTATTCATCCCTTTTCCTATGGGCCCCTCAGATTTTGGTGCCATTACAGACAAATAATACATTTCTTTCCAATACAGAGAAGCCACATATTTTAATCCAAGCCCCACAGATATCAGAAAATAAGGGTTTTCTTCTCATACAAATGAATTACATCAATATATGGATTTGTTTAAATATAGTGTCATCATAAGTTCAGACTGCCTATAGCCATTCTTTCAAACTGATTTAAAAATACACCTAATTGTATTTTGGGCCATTAAGACACATGCAGCTGCTTTAGCTCAAGACTCAAAGGAACTTATTCATAAAACAATGAAACAATTTTGTTTCTTAACAAATGACTCCCTCCTGTTCCCCGATTACCTTGATTGTTAATTGTGCAACAGAAAATCACACTGACCTGTTTAAAAAGTGGTTAAGGCGTAAATTCCAAATATGTCGCAGGTTCAAAAACTTAGTAGAATTATCAAAATTTTACAAATGTATGTGAAACATACAGACGTTTGTGAGATTTTGATAATTCTATGAATGACTTATGCTGACTAGTAGTAAAAATGGAAAATGTAGGAAATATTGAGCAGGTTCAGGCTGCATCTGAAAGTTTGATGAAAGATCATCAACTAGGAACAGTAACTCTGTTTCTCTTTCCACAGATGTTGCCAACCTGCTGAGTATTTGCAAGCATTTTCTGAACTTTTGGATTTCAAACATCTGCAGTATTTTATTTTTGGAATGTTTGGGTTTCACACTGTCTGAAATACAAGTTGTGTGATGCAAATTTTTAAAATGCTCAGGTGGTTCAGTAGATTAAATTTTTTTTAAAGGTATTTTATTCCAAACGTACACATCAAAAGAATACACAGTCCATCAAAACATAGTCAGCAGTTTGCAGTTTTTCCCTTTTTACGCCCTCCCTTCCTATACCCCCATGATGAACATCTTCTCAAATATGGTCATGAACGGCCTCCACCACAACTAAAAGCCCTTTTCTGACCCCCTCAACGTGAATTTGATCTTCTCCAGCCGGAGGCGAAGGCCACGACATCGGTCTCCTGCCCCTCCATGAGCTCTGGCACTTCCAAAACCCCAAAAATGGCCACCATAGGATCCGGCCTGGCCTCAGTCACCACTATCCTAGATAATTTCCCGAATACTGTCTCAAAACTCTCCAGCTTCTGACAGCTCCAGAGATGTGAGCATGATTTGCCAGCCCCCACTCACACTTCTCAAATCCATCTGTCACCCCTGGTAGAACCCACTCATCCTTGCCCGAATCATCTGTACCCTGTGCACCAACTTGAACTTAATCAAGCTCATCCTCATGCAGGAGGGGTTGAGTTCACTTGCCACATCGCCTCATACCAGAGTCCCCATCCTATCTCCCACACCAACTCCTCCTACCACTGATGCTTTAGCCTCAATACCTGTGCCTAGCCCTGCTCACCTAACCACCCATATATGTGGGGCAGCAGGGTAGCATGGTGGTTAGCATAAATGCTTCACAGCTCCAGGGTCCCAGGTTCGATTCCCGGCTGGGTCACTGTCTGTGTGGAGTCTGCACGTCCTCCCTGTGTGCGTGGGTTTCTTCCGGGTGCTTCGGTTTCCTCCCACAGTCCAAAGATGTGCGGGTTAGGTGGATTGGCCATGCTAAATTGCCCGTAGTGTCCTAATAAAAGTAAGGTTAAGGGGGGGTTGTTGGGTTACGGGTATAGGGTGGATACGTGGGTTTGAGTAGGGTGATCATGGCTCGGCACAACATTGAGGGCCGAAGGGCCTGTTCTGTGCTGTACTGTTCTATGTTCTATAGAACATAGAACATAGAACAGTACAGCACAGAACAGGCCCTTCGGCCCTCGATGTTGTGCCGAACAATGATCACCCTACTTAAACCCACGTAACCCGTATACCCGTAACCCAACAATCCCCCCATTAACCTTACACTATGGGCAATTTAGCATGGCCAATCCACCTAACCCGCACATCTTTGGACTGTGGGAGGAAACCGGAGCACCCGGAGGAAACCCACGCGCACACGGGGAGGACGTGCAGACTCCACACAGACAGTGACCCAGCCGGGAATCGAACCTGGGACCCTGGAGCTGTGAAGCATTGATGCTAACCACCTTCTATGTTCTATATGTCCCCAATCCTACCCTCCCTCAAATCATCAGGGAGCAGCAGTTGCTCCAATAACGTGTATTCCGGTAGCTGGGGGAACGTCTACCACTCCTTTCATGCGGTGCTGCACCTTCATATATCTAAACTCTCTACCCCTCGGAGCTCTAATCTCTCGTGCAACCTGTTCAGCCACAGAAAGCTCCCCTCTGAGCACATATCCCAAAACCGCTCCAGCCCCGTCTCCCTCCATTTCCCATACATCCTATCCATCTCCCCCGGCCTACTCTTTTTTAAAAAAGTATTTTTATTTGTTTCTGCCATCATCTGGCGCTGCCAGTCCTGGTGGCCCGTCCTTTCACAATACATAAACAGCTACAAATGACGCCAAACAAAGAATAAAAAATCCAAACCCCCCTCTCTCAGCAGTCAACAGTAACCACCTCCCTGAAAGTGCACGATGAACAAACCCCAACGATTTTAGAACCTCACATTTACCCCTCTCCGCTCAACCTTCACGTTCTCCAGGGTCAAAAACGGCAGCATATTCCACCCCCACCACGCCGTGGCATAGGATGGAGAAGCTGACCTCCACTCCAACAAAACCCACCTACGAGTGCTCAGCGAGACAAAGACTAAAACATCTGTCCCCGCACATGCCTGCAGCTCGGGCCAGTTCAACATTCCCAATACAGCTTCTGGGGTCCGGGCTCCACATCCACATGTAAGACCCCCGAGATTGTACTAAACACCGTCCTCCAAAACCTTTCCAGCTTCGGGACAATGAACATGGTTCACAGGGCCCCTCCCACTTCGCTCACAGACATCTTCTGCCCCTTCCAACAGCCGGCTCATCCTTGATTTTGTGAGGTGTGCCCCGTCTACCTTAATCTCTTTTAGTCCCAATCTCGCACATGAAGTTGAGGCATTCACTCCCCACAGCACCTCATACCACAGTCCCTCTTCCAGCTCCAACCCCAGCTCTCCCTCCCACCTCTCTTTATTCCCTTCCATGGACACCCCATCCTCCTCCAATATCCTCCCGTATATCGCTGAGATGACCACCCTTTCAAATCCTGCCGCTGACAGCACCGCTTCCAGCGAAGAGGAGGCCGGCGCTTTCGGGAAAACCTTCCTTGCAAAGTCCTGCACCTGCATATATACCTAAACGCTTCCCCCCCGCACCAACCCATACTTCAGTCCCAACTCCTCTAAACTCGCAAATAGCTCCCCTCGGAAAAAATCCTTAATTTCTTTAATCCCCCTCTCGACCCATCCCGGAACCTCGCATCCATCCTCCCCAACTCGAACCCAGGGCCGGCTCAAGGCACCGGCAACTCGGGCGACTGCCCGGGGCGCCATGTGCTCGGGGGCGCCAGAGACTCGGGTCCCGCGCATGCGCAGTTGGGCCGGTGCCAACCAGCGCATGCGCGGTGGCCGCCCGCCCCCAGGGCGGCCCCCCGGCTCAGTCCGCCCCCCCCGCCCCGCCCTCGGGTCCGCCCCCCCGCCCCGCCCTCGGGTCCGCCCCCCCGCGTGTCCGCCCCCCTCTCGGGACCGCCCCCCCGCCCCGCCCACGGGTCCGCCCCCCCTTTGGGTCCGCCCCCCGCGTCCACCCCCCCTCGGGTCCACCCCCCCGCGCCCTCAGGTCCGCCCCCCCCCCGCCCCCCCTCGGGTCCGTCCCCCCCTCGGGTCCGTCCCCCCCTCGCCCCCCCCGCCCCTCCTCGGCCTCGCCCCCCCGCCCCTCCTCGGCCTCGCCCGCCCCTCCTCAGCCCCGCCCCCCCGCCCCTCCTCGGCCCCGCCCCCCGCCCCTCCTCAGCCCCGCCCCCCCGCCCCTCCTCGGCCCCACCCCCCCCGCCCCTCCTCGGCCCCGCCCCTCCTCAGCCCCGCCCCGCCCCTCGGCCCCGCCCCCCCACGCTCGCCCCCCCCCCTTGCCCCCCCCCCTCCCGGCCCCGCCCCCCCAAGGGCGCCGAAGTTCAGCTTGCCCGGGGCGCCAGCAACCCTAGAGCCGGCGCTGCTCGAACCCATGATTCCCCCTAATCGGCATCTCCCCTGACCCAGCCCCCAGCTGTCTGAACTGCCTCCAAATCTTCAACATTGCCCACCCACCCCTTCCTTGCTCCAGCCCCACACCTTATAAGCATTCACTGTCCAATAGTAATACTGCAGGTTTGGGAGGCCTAGCCCCCACCTGATGTCCCCTCTGCAGTATCGCCCTCCTAATCCTGACCATCCCCCCCCCCCCCCCCCCCAAACCAAATCTGTCATCTGTACAACACTGCATTGGCCTCGTTGAAACCTGCATGCATCTTCACCAGCTCCACGCCAATTTCCTGGTAAATCCAGACTCGATTACCTTCTCATTCAGAGATTCTCTTCGCTCTGTCCCACCTCAGGAACAGCTCCTTGTCCAAAAACCTGTTCATCCGTCCAATCTCTGCCCGCAGTGGCTCCCCTGCTCTCAGATTCTGATTTAAGGACCTGTGGGCCTGGTCCACCTCTGGGGCCTTATCCGGCACCTTCTCCCCCACCAACCAGGCCAACATCCTTGAAACATACTCCATACTCCATGGCGCCCGTTTCCTCCACACCCTCTGACAAACCGACCATCGTCAAATTCTGCCGCCTGGACCTGTTCTCCTGCTCCTCCACCTTCACCCGTAGCGACTTGCACAGATCCCCCAGGATCCCCACCTCCACCTCCAAAGACACAATCCGGTTGGTCTGGTCAGACACCACTTTCTCCATCTCACTAATCGTCGCCTTTTCCATCCGATCCAATGATCTGCGAAGAGGTGTCACTGCTCCAGCAATCGCCTTCGACCAGTCACTGTGCATCTCCTTCCTCTGCTGTTGAAATTCCTCCTTAATGAAGCTCATTAATTCCTCGATCTAAGGCTTTCCCACCGATGATGACCCTTCCCCCTCCGCCATTTTCACAATGACTGTTGTGCCACAGGTTTCCCCCCAACAACTTAGCCAGGTTTTTCACTGTCTTCTGCCGGGACTGATAGCCAGTTCAATCCAGGGAAGAACTTCTCTTGCATTTTCTGCTCCAGATTTCTGCCAAAACTACCCAGAGAATGGGTAAAAAAGTGCCAAAACTAATGCCTTCGATACGGAGCTATCCTGTGTGCGACCACACACATAGGATAGACATGGCCGCCACTGGAAATCTTCAGTAGATTTAATGGGCACTGTATAAACCTAGTACAGAACCCTATTCATGTCATGAGAAAGCAGATACTGCTCCCCACACATTTGATTTTCTTTTATAAATTCAGTGTACCCAATTAATTTTTTCCAATTGAGGGGCAATTTAGCGTGGCCAATCCACCTAGCCCGTACATCTTTGAGTTGTGAGGGCGAACCCACGGAAACACGGGGAGAATGTGCAAACTCCACACGGACAGTGACCCAGTGCCGGGATCAAATCTGGGACCTCAGCGCCGTGAGGCTACCGGGCTAACCCACTGTGTCACATTTGATCTTAAAATTAAGTTGCAGGATAGCAGTAGTTCTCTGAGAGGCATGCATACTAATCATAGCTTACAGAATAAATCTAGATTTGTTGTCTGCTTATCGTTCTATAGATATCAGTACTACAGTTAAAAGCTTATCAGAAAATCGTGGTCAGAGATGGACCTAGGATATTGTCAAAGTAAATTAAGTCACAGAGGCTGATCTGCATCAGAATGCATTGTAAAATAAGAGTCATAAGTTAGGCTTGATCAGTAAAGCTGTTGTTTTCTGTGATTCCTTAGCTCTCTCTTTAACTTGTCCTTTTTACACTCTGATTTTGATGCTTTCCATTTTAAAAAAACTAAAGGGATGGGGTTGAAAAACATACATTCTAATTCTGCTTATTCAGAGAGAATGAGATATGGCACTGATCAAATCTGTTGAAAGAGAAGTGATGAACTGGAGTGGAATAGATTAATGAGAAGTTAGATTAATTTGTGTTATGCCAGAATGGATCCATCTAAGATTTGGTGTACACGTTTAAAGATATTGATTATAAAGCAGCATAGTTTGATATCACAGACCAGGTCACAGAGCAGGAGCATTCATTTTGCAGAAATTGAGAAATCCTTCCAATTTGAGGAAAAATCTCCTTACATGGTCAAAATAAGGATATTAATGAAGAGAAACGATTTAGTTAGCATGCTGCCAGAAAGGTGGTGGGGATTGGGGAAGCAAGACCTGTTTCTCATCTTGACACTGAAAATTGCTTGACTTGCTTTTTTCAATCAAAACTCATGTGTAATTAGCTTCTTTAGCAAGGAAAATCTAAAACAATCGTGATGTTTCAGAGAATTGTAGCAAGTACTAAATTAAATCAGAAGCTGTACTTGCCTAGAAATGACCATGATACCAGCCTCACGACAATTGTCACTTGGAAATAATAATCTGCAAAATCCGTTTTATGGTTGGCCCACTGATCAAGATAGTTGAGGAGGAAAGTCTGTTGCCTTTGTTAAAATTAGTATGCGTCATGGGAATGTCACTTTAAGAAATGTTTGTCTTCTCAAGTGGCTGCAGTGATGTCATTGTGTGGGTGGAGCTGGGCTCTGGTCCTGCTTTTTACTTTCGGTTTGAGCTGGGAGCTGGTTTTGGCCTTCGGTTTTCAGTTGGGGAGCTGCATCCAAACCAAGAACGTGTATTTTGGTCTCTCTCTCTCTCTCTCTCTCTGCATGCTAAAGAATGTCTCCAGATCACTTGATAATTTCAAAGTAATACCTGTTTCTGTAAGAAATGCAAACCTACTGTTTTTGTAGGAAAAACGGGTGTTTGGCTTATGGATGTTGTTAGGAAAGTTACTAAGAGTTACTTATAGTGTACTGTATCTTTGGGGAGGTATCAGTGTTGGTAATTGATAAGATTTTTACTGTGTGTTTATAAAATGTTAACTGAATTCATAGAATAAACATTGTTTTGTTTAAAAATACTTGAAATGAAAATGAAAATCACTTATTGTCACGAGTAGGCTTCAATGAAGTTACTGTGAAAAGCCCCTAGTCGCCACATTCCGGCGCCTGTCCGGGGAGGCTGGGATGGGAATCGAACCGTGCTGCTGGCCTGCTTGGTCTGCTTTAAATGCCAGCGACTTAGCCCAGTGAGCTAAACCAGCCCCTTAAGATGTCTGTTGCAGAACACCTGGAAAATGGGCCCTTGTGCTCCTCATAACCAAAATCTATTAAAAGTTGTAGGTCAGATGAACTCCATGATATACTTTGGTGTTCTCTAAACCCTGGTACATAATAAATGCACAATAATGATGCTAAATAGGTTTCATTGACTTTGTTCAGTTGTCATTGGCATAGGTTGGACTGTTTTAGTTAGATTGAAAACGGGACAATTTGCTGCCCATATTTTCGAAGTGGGACAAAACAGCCATTGCAGCTATGAATATATTATTCTTCTCCTCCATGTAAAATATTGAAATTGAACATCATGGGTAAATTTGCCAATTCATGCCACAAAAATGAGGTAAAACAGCATGCATTTTGAATGAAAATATCTTGATCAATTTTTTTGAGGAGGTGATAAACCAGGTAGAATACGGTAAGCCTTATGACAAGGGGTAGCCTGCTTCTCAAAACATTTAAATTCCACATGAAAATCTATACGTCAAAGCTGTTCACATTAACTGATGGGAAAAGGGCTTGGGAACACAGTTTTAAGGTTTTGGGCAGGTGATGTTGAGAAGGCATGTGAGGAAGAACATTTTTATGCAGCAAGTGGTTGGGGGTGGCAAAGTGGTTAGCATTACTACCTCACAGTGCCAGAGACCCAGGCTCGATTCCGAGCTGGAGTGACTGTGTGGAGCTGGCACATTCCTCCTGTGTCTGCATGGGTTTGCTCCGGGTGCTCTAGTTTCCTCTCGCAGTCCAAAGATGTGCAGGTTAAGTGGATTGGCCATGCTAAACTGCCCCTAGGTGGCGGTTACGGGAGTAGGGTGGGGGATTTATGCCTAGATGGGGTGCTCTATCAGAGCATTGATGCAGACTCGATGGGCCGAATGGCCTCCTTCTGCACTGTAGGCATTCCATGATTCTATGATAATGAACGTGAGAAATAAGGGCAGGAGTAGGCTGATCTGATGGTGGCCTTGACTTCACTTTCCTGCTTGTCTCTTGACTGCCTTATAGATCAAAACACTGTCTCCCTCAGCCTTGAATATATTCAGTGACCCAGCCTCCACTGCTCTCTGGGGGTAGAGAGTTCCAACGATTAATCACCACCTGAGAAAATAAATTTCTCTTTGTCTCTACCTTCAATGGGGAAGTCTTAATTTGAAACTGTGTCCTCTTGTTCGAGATTTTCCGATGCCGGGAAACAACGTTTTGGTATTGGTATTTACCCTGTCAGCCCCCCCCCCCCCCCCCCCCCCCGAATCTTATTGCTTAAATAAGATTAACGCTCATTCTTCTCAACTCCAGTAAGTACAGGCTCAACCTGATCAACCTTTCTCATTAGTCAATCTCTTCATCCTTGACAAAGTCACTTAAAGAACACCTATGTTTCCTTTTCCAAGTTCAAGTAAAATATTACAGCTAACAATGACCAATCATGTATTGAAAGTTTCAGCACAGCAGATCTTGTAACAAATCTTTAGTGCCAGGGGCTGCTTTTCTGCGGCAACTGAGTTGGCAGATCTTAGCTGGTTATTAAGAATGGGTGTATTTTTAAAGAAAGGAATCCATTGTAATTTTTTTGGGATGTAGTGCAATATAGAGCCAGTGTTTTGTGAGAAAGCCAGGAAGATGGACTTGACCCCCCCCCCCCCCTCCCCTGTAATCCTGTGATTTACATAATTAGCATAATGCTTGATTTGATTTATTTTCTGATCTTTTAAATAAAACATTTTTGTCAGAGCATTACAAATTTATTTGCTTAGAGGCATTTTCAATTAAAGTGGTTTTATTTGTTCATGAATAATTCATCAGTTGTTCGTGTTCAGGGAATAATATAATCAGCCAGTGACCATAATGAAGATCAAATTCATTTTGCCAAATAATGTATCAAAACAACAGGCAATAGATAGATTCAGGCTGTAAAATCATGCAACTTTTCCCCTTGTGTAATGCTTGCTGTTTGTCACTCTAGCTTCTTGCTCAATGCAAAGCAAGTCATGGAATCAATCTATGTATACTTGAGTTGAAGTCATCATTTCACCACAAATGAGAATGGCATAAATGTTGCACCAATTAAACAACTGAGGTTGTGGTCAAATGAGTATTTGTTTTTTAAATGAAAATACTTGATTTTGCTATTAATCCATTTGAAACCATAGCATCCTAGAAAGGTAACAGCAGGACTGCCCATGCTCTGTTACTTCACAATACTGATTTCATTGACAGTATTGTGAAGTAAACGTGAATATTTCAGATCCATGAAAGTACAATAGCACATTCAGGAATGTAGTTTTCCAGCAGGAGTCCTTCGGGAGAGAGGCGGAGAGGAGCAGACCATCAGGAGGAACACACACCGGGGAACAATAATAAAGCCCAAGAAGTGAGGCCTACAGCAGGTACCTTCAGGAAGAGGTCCAAGACTGCCCTAAGTTTGATAAAAACCTGGGCCGGGATTCTCCCCTACCCGGCGGGGCGGGGGGTCCTGGCGTGTTGGAGTGGCGTGAACCACTCCGGCGTCGAGCTGCCCCACAGGTGCGGAAGTCTCCGCACCTTTAGGGGCGAAGCCCTCACATTGAGGGGCTAGGCCCGCGCCAGAGTGGTCTCCGCTCCGCCGGCTGGCGTGAACGGCCTTTGGCGCCATGCCAGCCGGGGCCGAAAGGACTTCGCCGGCCGGCATACGTCCGCGCATGCGCCGGAGCGTCAGCGGCTGCTGACGTCATCCCGGCGCATGCGCAGGGGAGGGGGTCTCTTCCGCCTCCGCCATGGTGAAGACCATGGGAAGAAAAAGAGTGCCCCCATGGCACAGGCCCGTCTGCAGATCGGTGGGCCCCGATCGTGGGCCAGGCCACCGTGGGGGCACCCCCCGCGGTCAGATCGCACCGCCCCTCCCCCCCCCCCCCAGAACCCCGGCGCCCACCTGCGCCGCCAATCCCGCCTGTCAGGTAGGTGGTTTAATCCACGCCGCGGGAGAGGCTTGTCAGCGGCAGGACTTTGGGCCATCGCGGGCCGGAGAATCACCGCCGACTGGTGCAGCGCGATTCCCGCCCCTGCCGAATCTCGGGTGGCGGAGAATTCGGGACACGGCGGGGGTGGGATTGACGTGGGCCCCGAGCGATTCTCCAACCCGGCGGGGGGGGGGTCAGAGAATCCCGCCCCTGATCAGTGACATCAAAGGAAAGGCATATGTTTATTGGCTGGTGCATACTGTTACTTAGGGATTCAATGTAAACAACTTGGAGTTTATCAAACTTTTAAAATATTAACTATTAATAACTGCAGCACAGTGGTTAGCACTGCTGCCTCACAGCAGCAGGGACCCAGGTTCAATTCAAGTCTTGGGTGACTGTCTTTTGTGGAGTTTGCACATTCTCCCGTATCTGCATGGGTTTGCTGTGGTTGCTCCGGTTTCCTCCCACAGTCCAAAGATGTGGAGGTTAGGTGGATTGGCCATGCTAACATTGTCCCTTAGTGTCCAGGGATGTGAAAGTTAGGTGGGGTTATGGAGATGGGGCAGAGGAGTGGGCCTAGGTAGGGTCAGTGGAGCATCAATTGACCAAATGGTCTGCTTCTGCACTGTAGGGATTCTATGGTTCTAATTAACAAGTCAGTGGCTGATGAGTCTCACTTTCTGTTTTCATAATTGAGGTTTAATTAACCACTAAGATGTGTTAAGTATGAGTAGGATTTATCAATTTTAGTAAGATTTATTAATAGCAGCAAAGTTTATTAGTATTGGAAAAGCTTTATTGGAGAGACACAAGCAAAGGTGAAGTAAGAAGCTGGTGAATCTACTATTTTATTTTTTAAATAGTTGTTACTAAGATTTAGTGGTGAGGAGAGGAATTAAAAAATCATTAAGTAAGTAAGTAATTCACTAATTGGAGAGCAAAAGGAAGGAGTGAGAGCTGAGCAAGGCATAAAAAGTGGCTGGCAGGAGCTCAGCACAGGCAGAGGTCAAAATGTGATGCCAGGAGTAAAAAGGGAAATTGGCACATGGAAAGAAGCTGATTGAAGTTTAATTCTACTTTCTGCAGTCTAGTCTCAAGTTTATAATGAGAGGTCTGTAAAGCAATTCGAAGATGGCAGGGCAGCTTGACTGTGTGGAGTGTGCTTAGGGAGGTAGTCACCCTACAGGATAAGAGAGTGCAGGCAGAGAGGATTTAGTGACCATTGGACTGTTTGAGAGGACCAAGCTGGTTGTTCCCTGAATCTATCTCAGTCACTAACCAGATTTCCATTTTAGATAATTGTGTGGGTGATAGCTCCTCAGCGGAGTTCAGCCAGCGCCAAGGCCATATGACACCATTGGTGGCTCAGTTGCACAGGAAGTGAAGTAGAAGAGTGAAGAGCAATAGCAGTAGGGGCTTCAATAGTTACGGAAACTGGCATTTCAGTGCAAATAGTTGTAACTTCAGGATGATATATTACCACTCAGTGCCAGGTTGACTGCGCAGCAGCAGGACATTCTTATGGGGGAAGGTGAATATTTTGGCATCATAATCCACAGAGGTACCAACAACATAGGTAGAAAGAGGGATGATATCCTGAAAGCAAATTTGAGAGAGCTAGGAAAGAGATTATAGCACAGTGCTTCAAAGGCAGTAATCTCAGGATTATTCCATGCCACATGCAAGTATAGCACAGGATCCTGTGGCTGGAAACAGAGTACAGGAGGAAGGGTTTTAGATTTCTGAGACATTGGAATCTGGGGCAAGTGGGACCTGTACAAGGCAGACGGGTTCCATCATAGCTGGACCGGGAATTATATCCTCAGAGGAAGATTTGCTAGTGTTTTTGGGGAGGATTTAAACGAGCTTGGCTGGGGGATGGGAATTCAAATAGGAGATGAACAAAGCTGCTAATGGTAAGTAGAAAGAGAGTGAGCAAATTTGGAAGGCAGCAGAAACAGAAGTCAGTGTCACATAGGATCAAAATATGGAACAATGTTATGACTGACAAAATTTGTGTGGCCCCTTCCAGCCTATAATCAGGATGTTTAAATGTAAGTTATGTACATTTCCTTACCCCCAGAGTATTTTTTCTGAATTTTATACAAGTTCCAGCAGCAGGCTTTTTGATGATATTTGGTAATTTGGACATTCTGAATTCTTCCTCTGTGTACCCGAACAGGTGCCAGAATGTGGCGACTAGTGGCTTCTCCCAGTAACTTCATTGCAGTGTTAATGTAGGCCTACTTGTGACAATAAAGATTATTATTAAAATTATTATTATTTTTATTAAAGATGGTTATTTGTTATCACTCACTTGCCCCGGATGTTTAGAACATGACATTAGAATCACTTGTTTCACTCACAGTATCACACACACAAACATTATATACAGCTGGAGTTGAAGCTGTAATTATAAAAATGGAATTAATACTCAGCCTCCATGTCAATGCAGGCCTGGTGTCGTCTTAGATGAGTTCATGCTTTAGCTGGATTGGAGGTCCTTTAGAAACAAAGGATTCTCAGGAAGTTGCATCTTGTAGGTGAATAGCCAGAAGATTGGTTCTCAGTGGACTTAAATGCTGGAACAAGTAAAATACTTTGGCTTCAGAAGAAGACTTTCAGCTAGGATGGTTTAGCCGCTTCAGATGTTTCTCCTGGAAATGCTTTGTTCAGAATATTTTACACTGCAGTTCCTGAAACTTAGTTTGTGCCACATGATTGCTACAATGGCATTGACAATGATCGTTCACTCTCATATCTGTCCAAATTTGAGCTGTTGTTCAATAAGGCACTCAGAGGCCAACAAGGGGATCCCACGTTGTTCAAATATTGGTTCATCCTATAAACTTCACAGGCGACTGTGAAGTACCTTTACTCAGGTCCATGTTGAACTAAAGTTAACCACAGAATTGAATACTGTCCACATTTGAAATGCTGTTGTTGAATATTAAGTTGCAGCCATCATAATGGGTTTTGTGGCCACTTTCACAAAGTATACTCTCTCAGTCATAATACCCAATATCCTCATGCTGAAGGCAAAATGAAAGATACCCTATATTTAACATGATTCATGTTGGCTGGTGAAGTTGAAACTAAGACACACAGCCTTTCCTTGCTGAGAGGGTTTATTAATTTTGTCCAGTGCCAACACTCCTCACCCACTCAGTGTTCAAATACCCATGACCTGTTTCCCATAACGGTGTAATTGACATATCTTAACAATGCAATCAATAAGACGTAGACACTCTTATCGTAATGCATGCATCATTTGCAACAAGATAATGAATTGATGGTATAAATAAAAGTAAACAGGTATGATTTAATTATCATTATGGAGATGTGCCTACAGCCTTACCAAATCTGGGAACTGAATATTCAAGGCTATTCAACATTTAGGAAGGTGGACAAAATGGGTAAAGAGGTGATGTGATGCTGTTAATAAAGGATAAGATAAGTACATCAGTGAGAGAGGATCTTAGATCAGAAGATGAAGATGTAGAATCAGTTTGGGAGGAGATAAGAAACAGCAAGGAACAGCAAACCGTTGGAGTTGTTTATAGGCCAAAAAAACTTGTGATAAATGTAAATTAGGAAATTCGCAAGGATAAACAAGAGGACTTCAAACTGCATATAGACTGGGTAAACATACTTAGTACGAATGCTGTGGAGCAGTGTTTTTCAAACTTTTTTGCCTAGGACCCATTTTTACCAACCAGCCAGCCTTCGGGACCTACGCCAGCTGACCTTCGTGATCCACATCGGCTGACTTTTGTGACCCACGCTGGCCGGCCTGCGCGGTCCACGCTGGCCGGCCTTCGCGGTCCACGCCGGCCGACCTTCACGACCACGCCGGCCAACCTTTGCAGCCCACACCGGCCGACCTTCACGGCCCATGCCGGCCGACGTTTGCAGCCCATGCCATACTTAGTCTTCAAATCCCTTTGATGTTTTGAGGGTTTTAATCTTTCATTTGCCAATACGCCCTGCATACAACAGGAATTAACTTTGCATCCTGATTTGCAGGGGCACAACTAATAAACCCATACCTCAAGAAATTGTCTTTATACTGCTTTGTTCCTGTTATCAGCTTCTTCTTTTTGGGTTGTTCACCAGAGACCCTGCAGCTCACACCAGAGCTGCTGGCAGCTACAAAATGGAAGAATCTCTCTTGCACCCAGAGCAGGTGACGTAGAGACCTGAAGAGAAGACTCCATCAATTTTTTTTGAAAGGATCTGCTCCTGGAGTTTGCACATTCGCTCTGCGTCTGCATGGGTTTCACCCCACAACCCAAAGATGTGCAGGTTAGATGGATTGGCCACATAAATTTCCCCTTAATTGGAAAAAAATTATTGGGAACTCTAAATTTTAAAAAAATAATCTGCTCCTGGGTCAGCCGCTGCCGTCAGGAGGAGGCACCCTGCCTCGTTGGGCTTCTGGCCTGCGCACTGCTGAGGAGATACGCATGCGCGGATGGCTAACATTCTGAAAGTCGGTCGCGGCCGGCATTTTTAAAAACCAGATGCACCCATTGGGCACTTCTTTCTGCAATCGGGAACGCTGCGAGCGATGGCCCCGCGACCCTCGCGACACCCGCATGCCAACCAACAGCAGGTCATGACTCTGAGTTTGAAAATAACTGCTGTGGAGGGCTCATTCCTGAAATGTGGTGGAGAAGGTTTTGTAGAAGTGTATGTTGAGGAACCAACTAGAGAAATAGCTATTTTAGATCTGTTATTGTGCAATGATTGGATTTGTTTATTGTAACGTGTACTGAGGTACAGTGAAAAGTATTGTTCTGCTTGCAGCGCAGACAGATCATTCCATACATGAAAAGATAGTTCATAGGGCAAACATAAAATACACAATGTAAGTACATAGACGCAGGCATCGGGTGAAGCATATGGAGTGCAGCACTATTCAGTATGGAAAATATGTGAAGAGATCAGATCATATAAGAGGGTCGTTTAAGAGTCTGGTTACAGCGGGGAAGAAGCTGTTTTTGAATCTGTTAGTTTGTGTTCTCAGACATTTGTATCTCCTTCCTGTTGGAAGAGTCAGTAAGCCAGGTGGGAGGGGTCTTTGATTATGCTGCACACTTTTAAAGCCAGCGGGAGCTGTAGATAGAGTCAATGGATGGGAGGCGGGTTTGTGTGATGGACTGGGCGGTGTTCACGATTCTGTTGTTTCTTTTGGTCTTGGGCTGAGCAGTTGCCACACCAGACTGTGATGCAGCCAGATAGGATGCTTTCTATGACACATCTGTAAAAGTTGTTAACAGTCAATGTGGACATGCTGAATTTCCTTAGTTTTCTGAGAAAGCGTTGGCGCTGATGTGCGTCGACATGGGTGGACCAGGACAGATTGTTGGTGATGTGTACACCTCGGAATTTGAAGCTCTCAACCATTTCCACCTAATTATTAATCTAGTTGTAACAGAGCCTCTGAGGTTGAGATGACTATAATATTGTAGAATTTTACATTAAGTTTGAACATAATGTTGCTCAATTCAAAACTAGGGCCTTAACTCAAAGGAAACTATAAAATTATGAGGAGAAAGTTGGCCGTGGTAGACTATGTAAACTACAGTAAATGGTATGACCGTGAACATGCAATGGTTTGTATTTCAGAAATAGATACATGTATAACATATATACATTCCTTTGACTCAATAAAACCCAACAAGAAAAGTGATCCAATGGTGCCTAATAAAAGAAGTTGAAGATTGTGCTGGATACTAAAAAAGTTGCCAAAAAATAGTAAGTCTGAGAATTGGCAGCATAGAATTAATTGAGAATGATGAGAAAATAACGAAGAAAGGAAAATAGACTGTGAGAATAAACTAGTGAGACACATAAAAACAAACTAAAAGTTTCTATCGGTATGTAAAAAGGAAAAGATTAGCAATGGCAAATGTGGGCCCATCACAGTTTAGTTTTTCTTCCATTTCTTTACTCCCATTATAAATTCTCCTGTCTTTGCCTACATTTTTTAAATTCATTCATGGGATGTGGGCATCATTGGCTGGGCCAACATTTATTGCCCGTCGCTCTCTAACTGCACTGTGGGTGTATTTACACTGTATGGACTGCAGCAGTTCAAGAAGTCCTTCTCAAGGCAATTTTGGAATGGGCAATAAATACCAATAAAAGTGAGGGCTCGAGGCTGAATATTGAACAAAAAGACTGTGACAAAGTCCCAGAGAACTGAGGTTGGTCTTCTGATCAGCCGAGCTTGGCACTCGGCAGTCACTATGGCTGCCTCCATACTGCTTCCAGGGGCCGCAGATTCGACTCAAGCATGCCACTGTCATCTCGCTCTTCCCGCTGAATGAAAATTGGGTCTTATAAGGACTTTTTTCCCTCCGCAGGTGAACCAAGCCCGGAAATTTCCCAACTCCCACTTCCTGCCTCTAACATGAAAATCTAGCTGATGCTCTCAGCATCTACCCTGTTAGAATCCTGTATGTTTCAATAAGATCATTCTTCTAAGCTCCATTGAGTATAAACTGAACCATTCCTCAGAAGCCAACACCTCCATCGCACAAAATCAGCCAGTGAACCTGTTCAGATGGGTGTAAAAGATCACGTCACTATACAAATAATTTAATCCTGCATCTCAGACTGTAATTTATTTCATCCTTAAGATTTTAGTTCCAAATCCTGCATCTTAGACTGTAATTTATTTCATCCTTAAGATTTTAGTTCCAAATGAGGAAGCACGCCAATTTGTATTGTGCAAACTAAAAACTGAAAGAAATTCTGGTCTGAGACTCTTTTTGCTCACTAAGCCATTGCATCATGAACATCTGAAGACTGGTATACTCCTTATGAGGCAGGCTTGATGGACCAACTGGCCATGTTTGTCTGGCAGTTTTGCATGTTTGCATATTTTTCCTACCAGCTAAGGTGGATGATAGGATCTGGAATGGAGCAAAGTGCAATCATTATTGTGTACTATTTTGGCCTAGTCTTACACTTGGATTATTTTCACTTCTCCAATAATGATTTCCCCTTTCCTTCTCCTGTCCTCAAAGTCGGATCCTTCTTGGATGCTACGTGTTCTCTGGTATCTTGATGAAATAGCTATTCGTTATGTGCGAGTTGAGACAATGAACATCACCAGTCCATTCAAACTCAGGGGATTTCAGAGTAAAACGCAATGCTGTTTCCCCTTGCAATGACTTACGTCCACTACCATCAGGGGGTGCCTAAAAGGTGGTCGGAAACAAGAACTATGGCTGACTTCCCTTTCGCTTACAGAGTCATTAAAGACTATTGCAGTGTTCCTACTTCCTCACAACTGAAACCAGATGAAATCAAGCATGAAACGTTTGTAGTCTGTAAGACTTGGCTGCTGACTGCTTTAACCAGCTAAGCTTTCGAGGAGTTTCCGGAACTGATTAAGAATGGTACACCAAATTAAAGTTACAGGATTTTGCAAAATAATCACAAGTGATTTATCTTCAGGTCCTATTAAAGAGGTAAAGTTATTGCAGTTTATTTTGCCCTTTTCAAATGCATTTTAATTGCAGCATCTTTGCAAACATTTTGTTCAGTGGGTTAACACTAGTTCATTTTCCATGGTGTAATATAAGATCCTTTTTGTCGTAGAACTAGAGGCAAGTTAGGCTAGGCATAAGTAAAGACACTATTTAGCAACCCCCCTCTGGGATTGAAGTAGACTATATCCTTAAAGACCATATGCAAATCCTTATTTCAGTGCCATCTGTTTTCAATTCGTACACATCCAATTGTTTCTATACCTCCCTGTACATGTACAATTCAATGTTGAACTCAAAATACAGCAATCGGGTTGTAGGTCAAGTTCCAGCATGTGGTTATAACGTCTTGATAGCTTTATTTGTAAAGCAAAGGCTCTCCAAGAACTGGCAAATGAAGTAGGAGCACCCTCAATTTGGATGATCTTGTGGATAGACCACACATGCCTCCGATGCTGTTGGATAAACCTGGCTTTCTTATATTGATTCCTTTTTTCTAAAAAGCAAGGGTAATGGGAATTTGTAATCTATTGTGTGCTGTCTAAAGAGGAGGGTGTAAACCACAGCCCTACAACAAAAGGCATGAAAGCAGATGAAGAGGTTGCTGGCAAAATTAAACCTACCACTGCCACCCGCCCTCAAAGAAAAAGTCTTCAAAAGCAGATGAGAAATAAGGACCCTGTCGGGCACAGAAAATGCCTTTCTAATTGTTTACATTTGCGTCTATCCATTCTGAGCGCCCATTTTGTATGGTGGCAACATTGTTGGACAGTAATGAGATGGAAATTATGAAAATAAGTCCAATAATGTCACTATGTTGCATTTCCTATTTTCCATTAATATTTTCATGCACGAACAGGTATTTCCCCGACTGATTGAGGTGGCATCACTAAATGGGGCAGGCACAAAGGTGAACAGACTTCCAACTAGCTGAAACTTTCTTCCATTTTCCACTTTTGCCCACCAGTTTTATGTCACTACAATGGTTTGTAATGATAATAAAAGCTGTGTGCTTGTGCTTACAGCACCTACAGTGACTAGGATTTAAAAACAACTTAATTGCCTGTAAAACTCTTTGAGATGCTCTGACATGAAAAGTGCGACAGTGTTGCCCTTCATTTTGATAACATTATTTTGCTGAAGAACAAGACAAGGGACGAAAAGAGTGGTTCCTTTATCCCAACACAAGGCTTTGAAGTGTGGTAAAGAGAGGGAAGAAAGAAAGTAGGAAGAGGAGAGATTATTATAAAAGGTTAGAAATCAATGGAGTAAGAGAGCAATTGGGAAGTGCATACAGAAACATAAATTTCCTATTCCCTCAACTGTTCTACTAAAAATAATGTATTCTTTTATATATTCTCTTCTCTTTCATGTAATGCGTTCACCATAGGGAATGGGCTTCAGTTTCTTCCTAAAATCAGAAAATACTGAACTTAACTATGGAATACAAAACTGAGTGATGCAATGTCACTGACCTATCTTGTCACTCATCTGAATCCCCTCTGTAAATTTTGCTGGCAACATGAGGATTCACAAACCCAGACCTGTTTCCCTCATGGTGGGCAAGGTGAAAAGGCTACAGTTTGAAAGATACAATTCAAAATTCTGATGATTTCTTGCATCTGCTTCTTTTCCAATGGAAACTTCATCATCAAAAATTAACACAAAAACACTCTTTTTGATTTTAAAGGAAAGGATCTATTTCTGGTAGTGGCGTAATCACTCCTATTTGTTCCATATAAAAGCTCTGAATGCTGGCGTACCTACTTTCTTCCTGTAATCTTGTATTTCAATATCTTACCCAGAACTGGTGCTTCAATGGGGGAATCTTTTCAGTCCCGGAGGTCAGTGCACAGGTGTAGAGCAGGTGTTGGAAGCCTGGAAAATCTGGCTTGAATATGATCAGAACATAGATCTATTTAGTACTGAGCAAATTTTAAAGTCGGCCTTGCAGACCAGCTACAAATCATCTTTCTCTAAAGGTGTCATACTTAAAGCATTATAATAGTTTTAAATGGTGATTTAACTTGGTTCATTTGGTGCACTCTTGTCTCCAAGTCCAAATGTTCAGAATTCAAACTGTGTCACAAATTAAGCATGCAGTCTGAGCTGACACTTCATTGCAGTGCTACATTCAAAAAGACGCAGTGTTTTGTATAAAATAATAAACCAGTGCAAGATGGATCTAAGTGATTTGCTGTTAATACAGACGCAGATAATTCTTCCAGTGTCTTGAGAGAGAATCTTGCCTCAAACACAACCACCAACAACAGATTATCTGGTCATTAACCAGTTGGCCATTTGTGCAGTGTTGCTATACCATATATATGTAACAGTGGCTTTGTTTCAACGGTGGCTACTGGTCACTCACCTGATGAAGGAGCTCCGAAAGCTAGTGATTCGAAACAAACCTGTTGGACTTTAACCTGGTGTTGCAAGACTTCTTACTGTGCCAGCCTCAGTCCAACGCCGGCCTCTCCACATCTTTATTTCAAAAGAAATTGTTTATTGTTCAATACTTTGTGACATATGACTTGCTGAGGATCAGTTCTTGTTCTTTCCTTTTAAAGGAAATTTCACGAGCAATGGCTATGTTTAAAAAGCTCATGAGACTTTTTCATCTTTTCTATTTTCCAATTTTATTCTAGTTTCCGTTACAAATTTTGTCAACTTTTTTGAAATTACTGTAGTGTGGTTGAGCCATTTTAGAGGCTGTGTCAGATTGCTGAAGTTGGTCTGCTTTTGCGATGGTATCAGATTGCTGTATGCTCAATCCACTGATTTATTGGAAGCTGATCTTAGATGGGATAACTGTGGAGATGTTACTGTGCTGCAAGTTTTTAGAGAAAAATTGCTACTGGTCTTGCTAAAACCTTGCTAAAATGAGCCACTTAGTTATTTGTTGAGGATCAAGCATAGATGCAGCGCCCCTTATAGTTGAGCAGCTTACTGACACACACAGTCAAATTTCATGTGGAAAATAATCAATTGAGTAGGATTTACAAAAGTAAAAGTACCTAGAGCCTGTGGAACAGCATCCCAGCAAGAAAGAAAAACATCAGGGAAGGAGTAGTAGGAAGAAAATTGGGGGAAAAAGGCTTGCGAGCATGGCACTCAATACCTGCATCGACTTTGGCTTTATTAAAAGCTAAGTGGAAAACAAGTAAATGAAAGGGAAAAAACAAGTTTTTTGGAGGGGATCTGTGAAGTTAGAGGAGATATTAAAAGCAAGAGTGTGATCAAACAGGTTCACCTATGAAAAATAGCAACATTAGTATGTAGAATAAGGGTGTGGCACATATACGGTTAACATGGGCAGCTTGGTAGCACAATGGTTCGCGCAGTTGCTTCATAGCTCAAGGGACCCAGGTTCAATTCCGGGCTTGGGTCACTGTCTGCATGTTCTCCCCATGTCTATGTGGGTTTCCTCCGGGTGCTCCGGTTTCCTCCCACAGTCCAAAGATGTGCAGGTTAGGTGGATTGGCCATGCTAAATTGTCCTTCGTGTCCAAAAAAGGTTAGGTGGGGTTACTGGGTTACGGGGATAGGGTGGAGGCATGGGTTTAAGTACAGTTCTCTTTCCAAGAGCCGGTGCAGGCATGATGGGCCGAATGGCGTCTTTCTGCACTGCAAATTCTATGATTCTGTGGGACTGGGTACAGCTATGCCCGCACAGTGATGTAAAAGAACATCTGAGCTGCACCTTGGGGTCAGTCTAATGGTGGACAAAGCGGTGTGCACAAACCAACATGGAGGCAGCTCCTAGCTGGAACCCTTTACTGTGTGTGTGTGTGTGTGTGTGTGTGTGTGTGTGTGTGTGTGTGTAGATGTTTTTTAGTTTTCAGAAGAGTGGCAAAAGGAGAAAATATGGAAAAAAAACATAAACCAAAATAAGTAACTGTGTGACTGTATTATCATTGTCTCTAAAATAAACTCAATTTGAGAATACTATGATACTTTCAGAGAACAGAACGTGTGCCCTGAACTTTATTCACAATCACCAGAATCTTCTGGTGTTCCTCATTAGAATTTAACAGTATTATTTCTGGCTCTTGCACAAGCAAAATGTGACAATTAGCGTCAGCATTGCATCCACAGGAGATCACAGCAGTCATTTTTTTCTTTACAAAGAGTGTATTTTATCCAGCTATAATAAAGAGGAAATTATCTGTGTTAGTTCCTTTGAAGAAATAATCAGCACATCCCCCCCCCCCCCCCCACCAACTACAGACTAGTTTGATAAAATTAGATATTTAAATACTAAAATATAATAATATGAATAACAATGAAGGTCATTTAAGACACAATGCTGATTATTTAATGTATTATTTTGGCAATCCCTTCCAGTTCTTTGGATGGTTTCCAAAAAAAGGTTTATGTGGTAAGAATAAGTGAAAGTAAGTTTTTGGTTGATATTGGGATCATTCCAAGGGTGCTTTCTGCAATGCTTAATAAAGTAAATGATCCATAAAAAGGAAACATACAAGTCAAATGGGTTACTAACACAAATGTTGATATCTTATGTTAACAAACATTGTAATTGTATGTACTAGGATTAAGGGCTAGATTATTCATCTCTTTGTCTGTGGTTCTCCTGTAAACTGACCAAATATCTCCCCATTGTTGCAAAGTGTTGAAATATGAGCTTTGGGCTAAAACTTCAGGACCATCTGGTTGTAAATTGGGGGCAGTAAAAATATATTTTCCAGTTCAAAAAATAATCTAAATATCAATTCAAATTAAAAATAAACTTAAGTGATCAATAATCCAGACACTGTATCTAGAGTAAATAATGCAAAAGATTCAGCAGTACAAATGATTCTTCCTTAGATACAGGGGTGGTGCCTTTAGACTGCAGAACTACACATTTTTACCCCCGATTCAAAAAAGCGTTTAAGAATAAGCTCAGCAACTACAGCCCAGCCAGTTTAACCTCTGTTTAGAAATGATTATTCAGAAAAATGAATAGTCACTCAGGCAAATGCGATTAATTAAGGACAGCCAGCATATATTTTTGGGGAAAACATATTGAATTGACTTGCTTGAGTTTTTTTTTAAATTTGCTTGAATTTTTTGATGAGATAACAAAGGGTAGATGAGGATAATACAGCGGATGTGGTGTACATGGACTTTCAAAAGGCATTTAATTAGGTGCCACATGACAGACATTTGAGCAAATCTAGAGTTTATGGATTAAAAGTACAGTAGCAACATAAATATAAAATTTTCTGACTGACAGGAAACAGAGAATAGTGGTCAATAGTCCCACTGCAGGAAGGTTTATAATTGGGTTTAGGACCCTTCTCTTCTTGATATATGATAATGGCCTAGACTTGGGTGTAAAAGGTACAATTTTAAAATTTGCAGGTGATGTGAAACTTGGAAGCATTTTGAACTGTGAGTAGGATAGTGATGTTGGTGGACAAGTGGCAGATGAAATTTATTGCAGAGAAATGCAAAGTGATTCATTTTGCTAGGAAGAATAGAAAGAAGCTATATAAATTATAGGGCACAATTCTAAAGGGCTAATGAAATAGAGGGACTTTGGGGTAAATGTGTGCAAATGAAGGTGAAAGGACCATTTGAGAGAGTGGTTAATACGTACGGGATCCTAGACTTGGTAAATAGGGGAATAGAGTAGAAAAGTAAGGATGTTATGGTAAATCTGTATAAAACTGCTTCGAATTCTACTGAAGTATTTAGTCCAATTATAGTTCAGGGCATCACACTTTAGGAAGGTTATGAAAGCAATAGAGTAGGTGCAGCAAAGATTCAGGAGAATGGATCCAGGCATGAGGAACTTCAATGACTGTTGTCTTGCAGTGCCAGGGACCAGGTTCGATCCGAACCTTGGGTGATGTCTGTGTGGAGTTTACACTTTCTCTCTCTGCCTGCGTGTGTTTACTCCGGGACCTCCAGTTTCTTCCCACAGTCCAAAGAAGCGCAGGTTAGGTGGATTGGCCATGCTAAATTGCCCCCTAGTATCAAAAGGTCAGTTGCGGTTATGAGGTAATGGGGATAGGGAGGGGTCATGGCCCTAGACAGAATGTTCTTTCAGAGCGTCAGTGCAGACTCAATGGACTGAATGGCCTCGTTTTGCACTGTAGGGTTTCTATGATTCTAAGAAAAGCTTGCTACCATTAAAAAGAACCCTATGTGCATGAGTGGATAGGCACTGTGCTTGAAGATTCCCCTGATCTGACGCTGCTGCACATTTCTTCTGTGATCTTCCTATTGCAGGAGTCAAAGAAAGGCGCAGCACAGCCCATTAAGAAATTCCATTGTATTGTATTGTATGGTACTAACTGCCATATGGCAAGTTTGAAGGTCTGATCTTTGGATGTGAATGAAAGGGTGAGTGGATAAATGTGTAAGTGAGGAATAGGTGGATGAGTGCAGAGTCAGTTAAGGGGGGTTGGTCAGGTTGATTCAGAGGGTACTCAGGTCAGGGGTTTGGTTGGTTGGGGCTGGACTGGAACAGGTTAGGGGATGGGCAGGCCAAATGATAATTAGATCGATTTGCAGTTTGACCGGTTGAGTGAGTCAGGTTTAATTGGGTGTGCTCCAGGGGGAGTTAGTAAGATGTGGACAGGGCTCAGTCAGGTGGTGGGGAGGGGGTCATGGGTACTCGGGACAAATCAGGAGGGGTAGTTGGGTCAGGGGAGTCTGTTATAGAATTACCCAAATGTTAGACATTTCCTGGATAACTTCAGGTACATACAGTGGAACCGTCCAAAGTCTCCGACTCAACATTGGAGACACACGTGGAGGGTCCTGAGGAGCAGGGAATTGCCCATTGGAAGTCTTGTCTTCTCAGTCAATTCCCATGTAAGCCCGTGTATCAGAACTTCCACAAGGTGCAGCGACGTGCATCTTCAGTTGTCCAACTGGTCACTGGCGATCCAGAGACCAGAAGATTTGGCCTCATCTTAATATTTGAAGACTGTAGTGCAGTTAAGTGATCTATTGTCTGACTACTTAATTAATTCACCTGAAATCTATTCAAGGTGGTCAAAATTCAGGATTGAGAAATATCCCTAGTTTAGATGTTGCATAAGATGGTTTTCAAGATGGTTCTTTACTTCAGGCTCTTTTTTGTGAAGGAAACCTTCAAACACAGGATAAATAGTGTTCTTTGGACATGGTTTGTCAACATATTGCAGGAGTTTGTCCAACTGATTGATTGCGCACAGCAAAGAAGGTTTCCTGTTTTTGGAGTTGATTAGTAACAGTAAAACTGAGTCATAATTCCCTCTGCTGTTGGCTTTATGACCTTGTAAGATGAAGTAGATCTCCCCAACAACATTAAGAGTTTGTTTTAAGATTAATCATTTTGGGAATAAGGCAAGCTCATGTTCGTACTCAGTGTAACACGTTCTTTCCTTAGGAGTATCCAAAGTTAAACATAGGGACTGCAGCTGTAGGAATTTGTTGCATTTATTATAAATTGTTGGTTTATGGCTTATATTTTACACTCTGCCATTTCAATTTTAATGTAAAACAATCTGAATATTGGCACCATTTTCCCAGCGCATGCTAGCATAGGAAAACATCACTGTTAAATCAAGGACATTGTAGAGCTCTACATATTTCAAACACACAGCACAGGACTAGTTTTAACAGCATGTTTTTGTTGTACGGATCCATTCTGTGACACAGAAGAAATTAATCAGATGATAGAGGGACGTACTCTTGTTCTGTTTTCAAATATTTAACTATATTCTTGAGGAGTCTGTATCTTAAGCAGACCATTCCATTTCATAAAAGAGTATGTGGGTCTTTTTTTTAAAAGGGGTTTTATGTCTTGAAACAGAACAGCTGCATAATTTAGCATGATATATGTGATTACTAAAAATAATGGCAAAATGTATTTTTCAACATTATCGGCAAGCTCACAATGTCTTTATAAGCGTTACCAAGAAGTTGATATGTAAAGAATAATGATTTGAATGATTAATTTTGATGCTCATGAAATCATACTGAATATCATGCAATACTTGATTTGCTGATTTAAAAATGTATTCATTTATGAAAACTATGACGTGACATCAGGTCAAATGTCATGCAGCAAATCTCTTGACTCTATTGCAAGATTAACATGAATGGCATTTTGTCAGTAAGCCTGACTGGGGAAAATTCTAGAATCCATGATCAAGGATTTTATAGCAGAGCACTTAGAAAACAGTGGCAGGATTGGACAGAGTCAGCATGGATTTATGAAGAGGAAATCATGCATGACAAATCTACTGTAATTCTTTGAGGATGTAACTAGTAGAGTTGATGAGGGGAGCCATTTTTTTGGACTTTCAGCAGGCTTTTGACAAAGTCCCGCTAAAAGATTAGCGTATAAAAGCAAAGCGCATGGGATTAGGGGTAGTGTATTGAGATGGATAGAAAACTGGTTGTCAGACAGGAAATATGGGTTGCGATTCTCCGAGCGCCGGGCCGGAGAATCGGCACAACCGCTCCACGACGGCCCGATGCCGGCGCGCAATTCTCCGAGTTGCAGAGAATCGGCTCCATTTACGCTGGCGCGTTTGGCGCGGCGCCGGCCGTGGGCCGCTGGAATCGGTGGGGCCGCTGATTCTCCGGCCCGGATGGGCTAAGCAGCCGCACGGATACGACAGAGTCCCGCCGGCGCTGTTCACCCCTGTTCGTTGCCGGTGGGAACTCTGCATGCACGGTCGGGGGGAGGGAGGGGTCACCTTCACGGGGGGGGGGGGAGGAAGAGAGAGCCTCCGATGGGGTATGGCCCGCGATTGGGGCCAGCCTCTCCCCCCCCCCCCCCTCCCCGGGTCTACTTTCCGGCACAGCCGGCCTCTGAATACTGACGCCATGTTGAGTCGGGGCCGGTGCTCTAAAGAAGTCCCCAGCGTATGCGCAGGATGACGCAGCCCAACTGTGCATGCATGGGTTGGCGCAGAGGCTGGAGCGGCGTGAACCGTTAAAGCGCCTTGCTGGCCCCCTGTGGAGGACAGAATAGGTCATACCCGGGCCCGATTCACATCGTCGTGAAATGCGACGGCGTTCACGATGGTGCGAACACTTGGGCTCCATTTGGGAGAATCACCCCCAAAGAGTAGTAATTAACGGGTCTTTATCAAATTGGCAGGCAATAACTAGTGGTGTCGCGCAAAGATCAGTGCTAGTGCCCCAGCTATTCACAATATATATTAATGATTTAAATGAGGGAACAAAATGTCATATCTCCAAATTTGTAGATGGCACCAAGTTGGCTGGGAGGGTGAGCTGTGAGGAGGATGCAGAGATCCTTCAGTGTGATTTGGACAAATTGAGTGAGTGGGCAAATGAATGTATAATTTGGATAAATGCGAGGTTATCCATTTTGATGGTATAAATAAAAAGGCGGACTATTATCTGAAAGGCCATAAATTAGGAAAGGGGGACGTACAACGAGACCTGGGTGTCCTCGTACACCAGTCACTGAAGGTAAGCATGTAGGTGCAGCAGGCGGTAAAGAAGGCAAATGGTATGCTTGTCATCAGAGCGAGTGATTCAAGTACAGGAGCAGGGATGTCTTGCTGCAATTATATAGGGCCTTTGTGAGTCCGCACCTGGAATATTGTGTGCAGTTTTGGTCTCCTTATCTGAGGAAGGATGCTCTAGCTGTAGAGGGAGTGCAGCGAATGTTTACCAGACTGATTCCTGGGATGGTAGGACTGACGTACGAGGAGAGATTGAATCGGTTAGGATTGTATTCACTGGAGTTCAGAAGAATGAGAGGGGATCTCATAGAAACCTCTAAACTTCCAACAGGACTGGACAGGGTCGATGCAGGAAGGGTGCTCCCGATGGTGGATGTGTCTAGAACCAGGGGTTACAGTCTGAGGATAGGGGGTAGATCATTTAAGACAGAGATGAGGAGAAACTTCTGCACCCAAAGAAGGATGAGCCTGTGGAATTCGTTACCACAGGAAGTCATTGAGTTCAAAACATTGTGTGGTTTCAAGAAGCAGTTAGCTTTTTAGCACTTAGGGCGAAGGGGATCAAAGGATATGGGGGAAAGTGGGATTCGGCTATTGAGTTGGATAATCAGCCACGGAGGGCCAAATGACTTCCTCCTGCTCCTATTTTTTTCAATGTTTCTATCTCATATTCAGTACACAAAATACTGTTAATTTCTGAATTTAAAAATGCCACAAATAAGATCACCCGTTTTTGGAAAGAATGCATGCACACTGATCAGTGGTAATGGTGAAACTGAGACTGTGAATTAATCTTGGAGTTTGAACTCCAGTTCAACTTTTGCTCTTGCAGTTTGAAATTATTTGAACATCTCGCTTCATAAAACTTGTTTCTTGATGTTTAATCTGTAATACTGATGTGGGTACCACGCTGAGAGTGTGGTCTAATGAGATTCGTTTTGGATTGCTCTCACGCAAAGCTAGCATAGATATGATGGGTTGAATGGCTTGCTTTGTGTTTTACATGTCTATGGTTCTACTTTAGACGATGTAGAGTAAAGATCTGCTCGCAGCATGACCTGCCACCCTGGAAACCTATCTGCTCTAAAGGGTAGTGTCTACTTCTTTCTTCAATCGTTTGAGGATTACTGTGCAAAAGACCGTGCCAGGTATTGACAGCAGTGTTATATTCTTCCAGTTGTTGCAGTTGCTCAGGTTCCCTTTGGCAGCTTGAGAATTACTCCTCACATCCAGTCGTCCAGGATGTCTGCCACAGTCCAGATCTTGTTGAATACGTAGATGAATTCTGTTGTGTTGAATACGTACATGAGTTCTGTTGTGACGAATATGTACATGAGTTCTGTTGTGATGGTGTTCATGCTATGTTTCAGTAGATCTGATATCTTGACATTCCCAGATGCCTGTTATGGGTGCATTTTCAGGCACTTGATACCTCTTTGGACCTCTGATTTGGTAATTTCTCCCAGCTGCCATTCAGCTGCTGAGGTGTGATGCTGTGTTGAACTCAAATATGATGCCAGGCTGGGCTCCATTTTAAAAAAAAGTTTTGTATATTTTTTGAAGTTTTACATTTTAACAAATAACACAACAAATCCACAAGAACGGTTTAGCTCACCAAGAAAAGAAAAATCTCAACATACATGAATACAAAAGGAAGTACAGCAACATAAGTGTTGCTTATAAGACAGGAGTGGGCAACACGGTAGCACAAGTGGATAGCACTGTGGCTTCACAGCACCAGATCCAAGGTTCGATTCCCTGCTGGGTCACTGTCTGTGCGGAGTCTGCACGTTCTCCCCGTGTATGCTTGGGTTTTCTCCGGGTGCTCCGGTTTCGTCCCACAGTTTAACAACGTGCAGGTTAGGTGCATTGGCCATGATAAATTGCCCTTAGTGACCGAAAAGGTTAGATGGGGCTATTGGGTTACGGGGATAGGGTGGCAGTGAGGACTTAAGTGGGTCGGTGCAGACTCGATGGGCCAAATAGCCTCCGTCTGCACTGTATGTTCTATAACCGGCTCAATACAATAATTAGACATAACTTGATGCCTCTATACACATCACCAAAGAACAAGAGAGAAACAAAATGAGGCTGTGGAAAGTGGCAAAATGGTACACACCTTACCAAGCAGTGATTGCTCGCAACAACCATGAAAATTCAGGTTAAATCTTTTGCGCCATGTTCAGGAGCACACCAGAACATATCTCCTCAATTCCAGCAGCACCAGAGGCAGCAATGACACACCGCTACCTCCTGCCCTCAGATACCAGACCCGTCTGTACCCCTGCGGAAACCAATCAAGATTATTTATACCCAGCATAGCAAAAATAAAGAAAAATACAAAGAAAATACGCGAGAACCCTAGTTCTAAAAGGATGTTACACATATCCATACAACTCCAATCTCAGATCCAGTATAGATCAAACATTTCATATGTTTAGATAGAAAGAACCAGCAGCTATATATAATGATTATTGTCAGTGCCATCAGCACCTCCTCACAAACCCATCGAGACAGGAATTTAAAAAAAAGAGGGAGAACCATTAGGAGCAGGTAACATGACAAAAGAGTGTCAGGACCCAGCCATGGGTCTGTTTTTCTCCGGTGCACGCCGATCACCCATTGATGACGAACAGAAAAAACTGTTCATTCAGACTAGATAACGTCCCAGCCATAAGGGAGGCAACAGAATATCAACCACAGTACAGGCTCTGCTCAACCCCAGGCCCTCCTGCACAGATGAGTCCATAAATCAAGGCTATTCGAACAAATCAAAAATAAAACCCAGCCAGTCAAGATCGCCCTGCTAAGTGCCTTCCAGAAGGGTCATCCCAAGCATAATGGGCAACAGAATAACAATCAGCACTGGGCCAGGTCTAGTCCAGCGCACTCCGACACACAAGAGTCAGCACTGCAAGGCCTGGATAGAGTGGACGTGGAGAGAATGTTTCCACTTGTAGGAAAAGCTAGAACAGAGGACACCATCTCAAACTAAAGAGATGATCCTTTAAAACGGAGATGAGGAGGAAATTCTTCAGCCAGAGGGTGGTAAATCTGTGGAACTCTTTGCCGCAGAAGGCTGTGGAGGCCAAATCACTGAGTGTCTTTAAGACAGAGATCGATAGGTTCTTGATTAATAAGGGATTCAGGGGTTATGGGGAGAAGGCAGGAGAATGGGGATGAAAAAATATCAGTCATGATTGAATGGTGGAGCAGACTCGAGTGGCCGAGTGGCCAAATTCTGCTCCTATGTCTTATGGTCTTTTGGGACCGCCCGTACACCCCAAAAGCCTATTACTCAGCTGGCCATCTTTTGCACATCACCGATCACACCGGGGTCAATACACAACCCCCATTAACATTACAAATTTACATCAGCCTCCGCCATGGAGATCCCACAAACAAAGAGAAGAAGGATTGTCAAGACACCCAAAGTTTGCCATCTTGGGGAGAGGAGCCGATCTCCTCACCACCCCTCTGGTGAAATAAACTATTGAACCAAACCAGGATTCTTAACAGAACACTGGTCATCCAAATGAAGAGAATAAGAAGGCCCCTAAGGGAGGAACGCCCAAGCCAACCCAGGAACATTAGCCACACGAGTGGCACGGTAGCACAGTGATTAGCACTGTTGCGTCGCAGCTCCAGGTTCGATTCCGATTTAGGTCACTGTCTGTACGGAGTCTGCACATTCTCCCCGTGTCTGTGTGGGTTTTCTCTGGGTACTACGGTTTCCTCCCACAGTCCAAAGATGTGCAGGTTGCGTGGATTGGCCATGCTAAATTGCCCTTAATGTCCAAAAGGGTTTGCTTGGGTTGCGGGGATGGGGTGGGGGTGTGGTCCTAAATGGGGTGCTTTTCCAGGGGCCTGTGCAGACTCCATGGGCTGGGTGACCTCCTTCTGCACTGTAAATTCTATGATATCTATGGTATCTAACCCACCACTGCATGCCGTTGCAAGAAGGATGTTAGGGACACGACAGTGCTGCCTCAGCCGAGATATGAACACTGCTTCCACATGGAAAACCCAATCACAACGAGGAGGACACTTATGGATCCACTATGTTGATCACTTTGAGGAGGGCACCTGACTCCCCATCCACCCTACCCCCCATCCATCCTACCCCCAAATCAAGAATGGGCTCCAGCAAAGTAAAGGCATGGTATGCCAATGCTCTCTTCAGCAATTCAATCAAGGATTAAGCAAGCCCACCTCGGCGTTCGCCACCACTCCTTTCCTCCAATTCTAATGGCTCTATAAAGAAAAAAAAACCTGCCAACTTCAAAAAAGAATCAGAAGGAACCCAGTGCTTCCCAGGATACATGGGGCTGGATTCTCCGCCCCGCTGCGCCACGTTTCTGCCCTGACCCTCCGGCGAGATTCTCCGTTACGCCGGCCAGTCAATGGAGTCTCCCATTGTGGGGCATCCCCACGCCATCGGGAAACCACGGGCGCCGGCAAAACAGAGAATCTCGCCCAGGATCTGCCCAGGTCTTCAAAGGACACAGGCATGGATTCTTGAACAAAGAAAGCAAAATAAAAATCTGATATAATTAGCTCTCGCTGGGACTCTAATTAGCTCTACCTCAATCTCAGTGAGGACATCACTCTCCCTCCCACCCACCTCCATACCAAACAACCCCATTTCAACCCTCCATGACTCCATTCATATTCATTATCAATGAGATGAGGGGTGTCCAAAATGCACTCCCGTCCCATAATCGCAGGAAAGGAGCACATAAAAAAAACCTGTGCACGGACCACATGTCACATTACCAACTCTGTTTTGCCAAACAGGATAACAGGCAGCCCTCACCATTGTGGTCATGCCTCACACACCCTCGCCAGGATCACAAGAGAGTAACATCCAGAATTATTGAAGAACTGCAGGATAAGAACACAATGTATATTGCTTGGAAAGGCCAATGATATGATCATCGAACACTCCTCAGGATCTCTCAAGTTCCAATGAACAAAGCACCTCCACCTCCGGCATGCTGTCACCCCAAAACACGGGTGACCAAGAGCCTAAGCCCCGGCTGAGAGGGAATGACTCAACACGGTCAGCTATCTCTAACCCCTTTCGACGAGCATCGAAAACATGATAAGATAAGGTCAGTAGTCGGGGATCCCAACTGACCCCAAGCCTCGAAGACAGGATACATTGTGTTCATCGAATCTGATGCGCACAGCTTCCAGATCAAGATTACTAAAGCATGGCAGCCAATTCTCAAACTCAATCGGGAACTCGCCTCCCACTCTTGTAAAAGATCACGCTCACAAACACTCCCATGTGTGGCCCCCATCTCCCAATTCAGTCGGGGTGGACAACATGCCATGCAGCAGGATCCTTTGGAACCAAAGGTGGGCCCTCACCAGAGAAAGTGCTCTATCAAATACAAAGATTCTCTTGAGCGCTTCCACCATTCTCCCAAGAATACTTTGCAGTTCCTCAAAGTGAGCATCAAGGACTTGCACCATGGAGTCGATCATCATCCAGAACATAATTCGCAATGGCTGCCATCATGCCGATGCACGCAGCACCACCGAGTCGTAGGCCTGCTCGCCAGCAACACCGCTACTACAAGCTGAGCCCCACCCCAGCCACCTCCGACCAGCTCAATTAACAAGGATTCTCTCTGATTTAACTTGGCTCCTCAGCGAAAAACTCCAACCAGGATATTCCCAAGGGCATTGTTTAAGACCTATATCGCAAAAAAACTTGTTGAATGTGAACTTGGAGAAATTAAAGAATGAAGACACGAGTAGAGCCAGAGCTTGGGAAAATGCAGCTGCTTCTGCACTTATAGTGTTTCCAGACAATATATTTCCAGAATGGAGAAGTTACAGTTCATTAGTAATAGTGCAGCTCCACTGGCAGAACATGTCATTCATCTGCCTGACAATAGATTCCCAAAGCAACTATTCTTACTTGTACCTCATTCGCTGCAGGTATCTCTCAAGAGAAGAGCAGAAACACTTGAGGGGATGTCCTCAAAGCATCCCTGAAGAGGTCAAACATCCCTGCCAACTCATGGGGGGCCCTGCCTTGAGACCAGCGTAAATGAAGAAGATTCATTCGGGAACGCATTGAGCGCATCAACAGACTTGACGGGAACATAACACCCCCTCCAACTCGTGCTCCATTTTAATAGAGGCAGAATCATTAGTCAGCAGGCACAGAAAATACAAGTCAAGATGTCCAAAATGTGCTTTCTTTTGAGGTGCCCATGGGCTAGATATCAAAATCTGTATGGCACTATTCTTCAGCACTCCCTCTTGATCGAGAATGACTTGCATCCACTTTGGTTCGATAGGTTATAAGTTGGCTGATAAATCACTCTGTCACATGTGGGCAGGTTTTGCTAGGAGGGTGTGGTAGATGAGTTACTTAGAGATGTGTGTGCTCTCGCTGACGCCTCGGCTCCATCTCTACATGTTCTCGTCAAGCCTCTTCTTTCTGTCTTGCCCTCATTGGCATGGATCTGAGATGCATCTAAGGATATTGAAGGAAGTAACAATGGAAATTGCAATGGTGCTGACCATAATCTCCCAGTCTACTTTAGATGCGCGGGAGGGGGGGGGGGGGGGGGGGGGTGTTGCCAAAGGACAGAGAATTGAAAATGTTACACCTTTATTCAAAAATGGTTGTAAGGATAGACTCAGCAATCACAAGTCAGTCAGTTTAACATCAGTGGTGGGCAAGCTTCAAGAAAATATGATTTGACAAAGAATGAGTAGTCACATGGAAAAATGTGGGTTTATCTGGAAGAGCCAGCAAGGATTTCTAAAGGGAAAATCATGTATAACTAACTTGGTGGAGTGCTGGAGATTTTGGAGGAGGTAGCAAAAAGGGTCGATGAGGGTAATGCTGTTGATGCCGTGTATGTGGACTTTCAGAACGCATTTGATACAGTGCCACACAACAGACTTGTGAGAAAAGTTTTGCACATGGAATAAAAGGGACAGTAGATTCGCCGATACAAAATTGGCTGAATTAAAAGAAGCAGAAAGCTATGGTCAATGGATAATTTTTGGGTTGGAGGAAAGTTCGCAGTGGTGTTTTCTAGGGGTCGGTATTGGGACTTAATTTTCCTGATATATATTAATGATACAGATCATGGTGTGCAGGGAACAATTTAAAAGTTTGCGGATGACAGAAAACTTGGAAGTATTGTAAACTGAGGGAGGACAGTATAGACCTTCAAAAAAGGACACAAACAAGTTGGGGTGTTGGCAAATAGGTGGCAGATGAAGTTCAGTATGGAGAAGTGTGAGATGATGCATTATTAAAATGGGCATAAAGTACAAGAGTAAGACGGTTATACTGAACATGCAAGGCACTAGTTAGACCTCAGCTGGAATTTTATGCAATGTTCTGGGGGCCTCACTATAGGAAAGATGTGAATGCATTGGAGAAAGTTTGTACATTTAAAACGCATTGCAGAAGAGGTTGACAAGAACGGTTCCAGGGATGAGAAACTTCAGTTATGAGGATAGATTGGTGAGGTTGGATCTGTTCCCGTCGGGAATTCCCTGTTAGATAACTTGGACATTCTGAATTCTCCCTCCGTTTATGCGAACAGGACCCGGAATTTGGCGACTAGGGGCTTTTCACAGTAACCTCATGACAGTGTTAATGTAAGCCTACTTGTGACAATAAAGGTTATTATTAGTATGGAAAGAAGAAAACTAAGAGGAGATTTGATAGAGGCGTTCAGAGACAGACTAGATAGGGATAAACTGTTCCAGCTCGTTAAAGGACCAGAAAGTGAGGGCACAGATTTAAAGAGATTTGCAAAAAAAGAAAAATCTTTCTCACACAGCAAATGGTTTGGGTCTGGAATGCGCAGCCTGCAAGTGTACTATAGACAGATTTATTTGAGGCATTCAAACGGGCATTATATGGTTAATTGATAGAAACAATGTGCCGGGGTATGAGGAAATGGCAAGGGAATGTCACTGAGCCACGATGCTTGTTTTGAGAGCCAGTGTAGACATGATGGACCAAATGGCCTCATCCTTCACCGTAACAATTCTATGAATCCTTCTGTCTTGTCCTCAAGCTCATGCTCTTTTCCCTCTGAACTCAGTTCAAAGTGGCAGTTCCCCCCATCCACCCCTTTCCAGTTCAACACAACCATTTTCTCAATTTCACACTGGTTCAGGGTCCATTTGTTTCCACTTTCTGTTCCACTTTAAGCCAGCACTGTTCTTTCTCTCAAGTTTCACACTCACTGTTTTATCCCACCGCCCTCCACAATTTAAAGCTTTGGCAAAGGTCATTGGTCTGATGCATCAACTCTGTTTCTCTCTCCATAGATGCTGCCTGACTTGCCACAAATTTCCAGCATTTCTGTTCTTATTTCAGATTGCCAGTTTCCCACAGTATTTTGCTTTTCCACATAAGTATGCTTAATGTGCGACAATAAGCTTTGCAAACAATATTCTAGGTTCTGGGGGTTGTTGGGTTACGGGTATAGGGTGGATACGTGGGTTTGAGTAGGGTGATCATGGCTCGGCACAACATCGAGGGCCGAAGGGCCTGTTCTGTGCTGTACTGTTCTATGTTCTACAGATGTGCATGGAATTCACAAACTTGTTGAAGGCACACACTTTTAGACAATGGGCGGGATTCTCCGTTGTGAGTCTGCCTCGCTACAGCTGCCAGCGAAGACAGAGAATTTGGCACTCAACCAAAGCTGTAGTCACTGCAACGGGAACGGAGAATCCTGCTGCCGTGAATGAATGGAGAATCAAAGTCAGTATCTCACCAGGGATGGTGGAAAGAAAACAGATATGGTGACTTGAGCCAAAACAGCTATCACACACAGGCAAATAAAATGCTGATGATTCACAGGAGCTATACAAAGGCAGAAAGAGCTGTGCATTCTGTGTATAATTTAAGTTTATTTGAAAATGTTGAAACAAAAGTTAATTTCTTTGCAGAATTGAAAGGCATGAGCTGTTGATTTGCTCCAACAACTGTCAAGATTTTATTAGAAGCCACTTGTAATTAGTTGCTATTTACCAATGATTACCTGTCATTTATTCACTAATATGATCTCAGGCACATTAGGATTTAATAAATTCCAACTTTCTTTAGGTGGCAGTGGGGTTTTCAAACTCTCTAAAACTTTTGATGTACAATTAAACATAAATGTAGACAATGGTGCGCAAAAGTTCAGATTTTAAAATGTAAGTTGATGATCTTTGTTCAGCTCAGAAGTGCTCAGAGATTTTCCCACAGTTAGCAAGGGAAAATGGGGAGTCATTCTTGATTACTCTTGTACAACTGTTAATGGTCAGATGGCATTAAAAAAAGCCGAACAGAAGAACACCTGTGCAGTTCCAGACAGTAAAGAAAGAAAGTTTAAAACTGAACTGCCTTTGTTCAGACTAACATCTATAATGTTGGTCATTGAAAAAGGATGTTGTAGTATTCAACTAAGTGCGTATGGTTAAGAAAGTGCATAAACGGAAACATGTATTTGTCCACATTTCCTAGACCGTACTCATTTCAAACTTTTTGACCTACCTCATGCTTGACATACTTTTAGACATTCTTGACGTACTTTTTTTTTAACATACTATGGATTTTTTATTTAATTGATAGACTTGGAGCAAACGTCAGCATGCTTTGTGAAAGTTTAGTTTTTACTGAATGCTTATATCCACCTTTCAAGCAAACCTCTTTGAGATTAATTAGCATTAAATCCTAGCTGGGGACAGATAAATTACATTTGCTGATGGAAAAAGCATTTAACTGTAATACCACGTGTTACCAACCACGTACACAGCAGCAGGTATGATTATTTTCAAGACCAATGACGTGTTTAGATTTTTCTTCTTTATTCTTTCACGGGATGTTGGCATCGCTGACAAGGCCAGCATTTGTTGCTTAATTGCCCTTGAACTGTGTGGTTGCAACGCCATTTCCGAGGTCAAGCACATCTGTCGTCACATGTAGGAAGACCGAGCAAGGGCAACAGGTTTCCTTCCCTAAAGGGGGGGTAGTGTTTTATTTTAACAACTAACTTTATATTCCAGATTTATTAATTGAATTTAAATTACTCCAGCTGCCATGGGTAGGATTTGAACCCATGTCCCCAGATACACTTGGTCACTAGACCAGTGATATTTCCAGCATGCCACTGTCTTCCTCCTAGATACATCAATACTGATTTTGATCATTAATTTTACGATGGTACCATAGGCTTAAAATACTAAACATTTTGATTTCATGGAGTCTAAGACACTAGTTATCTCCAAATATAATCCAAATCAATTTTGTGCATCTTGTCCCCAGTCATCATGTTGTGCAGTTGCCACAGATGTCTTTCTTCCATTACAACGCATCTCGTTTCCCTTCTTTTCACATAGTTTTTACGTGATAAGAAAAATGTAGTCATAGTGACAGACTGAAACCTCGGTGTAGAAAGACGATGGACAAAATTCAAGAACAGTTAAGTGAAAGACAATGAAAAAGCATTATGTAGTTTCCGAATCTGGGTTTCATTGGATACGACCAGGGGTTCCACAGTAGACCAGGCTGATGTACAAAATTTGAAAAATGCTATGAAGCTGTTTGCCCAATCAGAGACCGGTTCCTCCCTGCATCAGCTGCTGATTAGAGCACTCTTGAGCCTATAAGCAGTCAATGGAGTGAGAAGCCAGCCTCTAATTAGGGGCAGCAGGGTAGCATGGTGGTTAGCATAAATGCTTCACAGCTCCAGGGTCCCAGGTTCGATTCCCGGCTGGGTCACTGTCTGTGTGGAGTCTGCACGTCCTCCCCCTGTGTGCGTGGGTTTCCTCCGGGTGCGCCGGTTTCCTCCCACAGTCCAAAGATGTGCGGGTTAGGTGGATTGGCCATGCTAAATTGCCCGTAGTGTCCTAATAAAAGTAAGGTTAATGGGGGGGGTTGTTGGGTTACGGGTATAGGGTGGATACGTGGGTTTGAGTAGGGTGATCATGGCTCGGCACAACATTGAGGGCCGAAGGGCCTGTTCTGTGCTGTACTGTTCTATGTTCTATGTTCTAATTGAGCAGCTGGAATCCAAAGGAAAGTAAGTCCTCAAAGGTTCAGGCTAGGGCGACAGCGAAGAAGAGAGGAGACAGAGGTGCGAGGCAGGCAGCGGTCACAGGGCGGGAGGGGGAGGTGTAAGGCAGGCAACGGTCATGGGCGTGAGGGGAAGCAGCCAGGGGGCGGGTAGGGAAGTGGCCACGGAGCGGGAGGGAGAGTGCAAGTCTCCAACAACACTCTCAAAAGTAAATAAATTGTGAGCAAAAGAAGCTGAATCACTTCTCCCATTAAAAATGGTTAAAAGAGGGTGGCACAGTGGCTAGCACTGGTACGATCTTGGTCCTGGGTCACTGACTGTGTGGAGTTTGCACATTCTCTGTGTCTGCATGGGTTTCACCCCCACAACCCGAAGATGTGCACGGTAGGTATATTGGCCACGCTAAGTTGCCCCTTAATTGGGAAATAAATAATTGGCTACCCTAACTTATATTTTTAAAATGGTAAAAAAAAGTACTTTGTTGTATAAGTGAATTATTTAATTATAATAAATGAATACATACAAGAAATAGAAAATACTTCAACAAATTTGTTTTTGTACGTTTGTACCTATTGCATAAAAGTAATCGTTTTTTTGTGGTTTAACTCTTCAACATAATAAGAATATTTCTCAGGGCTTCGCCATATAAAAAATGTTTCTCAGGGGTTCTGTCCGTATTCTTGGGAGGTCAGGTTTGGAAAACCCTGATGTAGAACAACCCAGTGATAAAATAAGCCAAAGTAGAGATTGCTTGCATACAGTGAAGTTGAGCATGGAATAAAGTTGTAACACACTTGCACTTCTCCAATAACTGCTAATTTCTCATTAAACATTTAATTAGTGTTAACAACCACAAACAATAGTTTGCAATGCTGTTGGTGTTTTAAAGCTGCCACGTTAAAGTCTGTCAGCAAATTCTTAATATATCTGCATTTGCAAAGTTCTTTAAATAAGAAACAAAATCCACTTTAAAAATGTTATCAGCAAAGTAGAAAAAAATAGCTAACTTGGATGCGAATTCAGAAAGTTTGCAAAGGAATACAGACAGGTTAAGTAAGTGGCTAAGAAGCCAATGGGTGGAGCATAATTTGGGGGTGTTTGAGGGTTTTAAATTTGGTAGGAATTGTGGAAAAACCATAGTTTCTCACCAGCTAAAAAGTATCAGTTCTTGATGACCTGATGTCCACATCCCATGAACGAATAAAAAAAAAATATTTTTTTTAATGTTTGGAAGATTTGCGTGCCCTTGTATACAAAACACCAAGGCATAGGGACTTATGAGTGTAAGAATGTTGGGGTTTAACTTGCTCAAATCAAATAGCATATCAATGCAAAAATATTGGTAAGTTTCCTGATGTTGTCCAAGCAGGCCCATCCTACGATTAAAACATAGTTGCGTGGTTAAGTGAAGCCAAGTAAGAAGATTTCCAACTCCTACTTTCTTTTTAAATTTCATTAGTGAGGCAATTAATCAGCATTCTAAAGAGTAGAAGACCTATTGAGCTCGGAATCAGATTACCCCAACTGCCACAGGGTTAAGAGTTGATGCTAAATTTCCATTCTGTGGTGAAACATCTTGGAGCCTCTTTGGTCAGCAAGAAAATCTGCCTATCCCCCCATTCTGTCCTCCCAAGGATGACAGTGTGGACATCAGACAAATTGCGAACATGCGTTTGAGTGGTTTCCAAGTAGACACGAGAGCTCCTTGCAAGTAGCATACCAAAAAGCGTAACACCAGTTAAAATGTCAGAATACCACCATCCGAGGGTCAGAGGATGGCTTCCAACAAGCGTGGGGGCCTTCACCAACTTGTTCCCAGACCTGTTCAAAGCCAACAACCAATGGGGGGAGGGGCCCACGGGAGTCATCGGGCCCACAGGAAGCAGACAAAAGTGGGAGGGGGGAAACTGGGGGAAGACCGGGAAAACAAAAAGGGGGAGGACAGAAAGCGGCCGGCACAGGGACCAGAGGGCCCAACACAAGGCCACATGAAAGAGAACCCTCAAAAGCAGACTGACAACAGGATGGGAAGAGGAGAGAAGAAGGGAGGGAAGGCCAAGGGACAGGGAGGGGGAAGAGAGAAGGAAGGCACTGCCCACAGATAAACACCAAACAACCATCTATTGGTGAAGTAAAGGGTGAAGGAAGGAACCCTGAAATAGCAAAAGAAGGGGGGGGCAATACCGAAAAAGAACAGCTTGTAAATTGTAATTGTCTCATCTATCTTTAACGAATGTATAGTGTAAAAATATAAAACTTTAATTAAAAAATTTTTTTAAATAAATTAATAAAATATATGAATACAATGCCATCCCTACTCTTGAGTAGATCATGGACATACATACTGTGAGAAAGAAATACTCTTTATGTTGTAGTGTTTGATGAAATGTTAGAGAAAATGTTATCTACAAATTTTGTGCATCTTGCTCAACCATTCTTGCAAACTGCAGATGTTGGGCGGAATTTACCGACCAACCCGCTGCATGTTTTTCGGCGGCGGAGGCAGTTTGCGATGCCAGGAAACCCGTGCTGAGACTGGAATATCCCACTGGCATGAACAGCCAGTAAATTCCGCCCATTAAGATAATTGTTATCTTCATTTCATTTCTCCCATGTGACAACTATCTGGTGAGTCACTGCCAAATATCCCAATATTTTGCATGACCAGATAAACAGATTGTAATGGTTAGCTATTTTGAAGGACTGCAGAGCAATTGCAAAATGTATTCTGATTATTCTGAGTTTACCACACTCAAACATTGACCCAGAATACCCATTCAGTAAGATGAGAGAAGCCTGAAGACTGTTGGTTTCTTTTGCGCCATCAGTTTGAATGGGAACACATACTGTTAAGGATGTATTGGAACCTGCCATGAAGGCTGTCCCTGTGGACAACAAAATAATAGACAGGAATGGCTGCTGAATAAACTAACTGATTGGATCATGGTGCAGAGGTGTACAGATATTTTGAATCAGTGTCTTGCAGTGCCTAAAAGCATTGTCTAGTTGGATGCTGATTATTTATAACTTCCTTTAAAAAAAGAGTTAACTGAGGTTAATAAATAATAAATTTCTACTGTGTAAGTTGGAGGGAAGGAATCCAGGTTTATCTATGTACAGTTAAATGTGCTCAGTATTAACAAAATGATAGCAATCAATTACATAGAGATTACAGCAAGAATATCGGCCACCAGGCCCAACCACTTCTCGTTGGTGTTTATCCACCACATGAACATTTGAAATGAAAATCGCTTATTGTCACAAGTAGGCTTCAAATGACGTTACTGTGAAAAGCCCCTAGTCGCCACATTCCGGCGCATGTTCGGGGAGGCTGGTACGGGAATTGAACCGTGCTGCTGGCCTGCCTTGGTCTGCTTTAAATGCCAGCTATTTAGCGCAGTGTGCTAACCCAGCCCCTTTTTTTGCTGCCCAATTGCACATCCCTTCATTCCCTTATTTTGAACCATCTATCTAACCTGTCTTTAACTATTGACATGGGGCTGGATTTTTGCAGAGCCTGGAAGACTCCACGGGCCTTTAAAATGGTGGGTAGGATCCAGATGTGGAAGTACCGGACGGCTAAAATACTTCCAGTCCGGATTGCTAAAGCTACCAAATTCCCTGATACTACTGCGGTCCCAACTGAAATTGTTGATGTTTCTTACCCACTCTTAAATTATCTCATCTTTTTGGGTGATGTTTGATGGTCCTGACCAGAGATAGCGTCTTCCCCAAATAGATGCCAATGCATCAGATGTGTTGGAGAGGATAATTTTCTCAGGATGGTCTTGATCATGTCTGTCCCTCTTTGCTACCCATGCCCTGTAGATTGTCACCACTTATTACCTTTCATTTCAATGTCTCTCAGGAGCATGACCACTCTAACATTTGTTCCAGAAACCTGTCTTGCTCCTTGAAGTGTTAAATTATCTCCAATTTCCCGAAGTTCTGAGACCTTAAACTTAAGCTGTTACAGTTGAACACATTTTTCACATGTGTTTGTCTGAGTTAACATCTGCTACTCAAAGCTTTCAAGTCCTGTGGAAACCATAGATTACTGTCCATTCCTCTACTGCCATTCTTACTTAAAATGGTAATGTTATAGTTAAGTTTTAATTTTTTTTAACCTCGTTAAATTTCAATTAAACTTCTGTGTTTCTTAATGTTCCTCTTTGCCAAGTTTAAACTTCACTGTTTCTTAATGTTCATCTTTGCCAAGTTATCAATTTAAGTAAATTTCCACTTCAAAGTTTTTTCCCTTTGTTACACTCCTTAGGGTGTTAGTAGGTAACCCCCTGATATGTTCTCCACTGGATCTGGTATCTTCCATTTAAAAATTTTGCCAAACAGGGCTATAATCAAATAGGGTTTTCTCAGTGAGCCCTGGTACATAGTTGATTAATTAACATGCAGCTGGTGATTAATGATCATTTGCTACCTATTAACTGCCAATTTACTCTCAGTTGCACAAATTAAATCACTCCCTCACCACCTCCCCTCCTCCCTGCCTCCTCTCCATCCTCCTCCTTCCCTTCCTTCAACCTCCTTCCCCCTCCTTTCTCTCACGTTCCCTTCTCCTCCTTTCCTCCCCCTCCTTTCCTCCCCTCCTCTCCCTCCCTCCTTTCCCTCTCTTCCCCTTTCCTTCCCCTCACTCCCTCCTTCCTTTCTCCCCTCCCGTCCCCTACTCAGAAAATATACTAAAGTGCCAGTTTTTGTTCGAGGAATTCTGTTGAGAGCAGAATTCAATTTATAACAGTTCAGAATATAAATGCAAATAAAACTATCAGTCTCAAAAATGGTGACAACTCAAATAGATCTATCTAAGACTGATGTGCAAGAGCAAAGTGCCATTTGGCTGGTCACAGTTTTAGCTGCAAGTTTTCATTGCAGCACAGGCAGAGGATTGTGGCAAAATTAGAGGATTTTCTTATTTATTGCCAAGACATTGCTGTTAATTGTTAATATGTATTGGTAATGCCTCCATTGTGAAACTTGATTGTTACATTGTACTGTTTTGAAATTGACATGGAAGCACGACTCTTTCCCCCCCCCCCCCCCTTTGATCTTGGTCATGCAAGTACTCTTCTGCTCAGTCAGCTTAACTCAGTCATTAGTGCTTCTACTTTTGAATTATAAGATTATGAGTTCAAACTGCACTTGCAAGAGAAAAAGAGAGTTGGGAAGTTTGGACAGCTCAATGGTTCATGTACAGTTAGATTACTGTGCGCAATCTTAGCACCCTGTTAAAAACATACATAGATACATAGAACATACAGCGCAGAAGGAGGCCATTCGGCCCATCGAGTCTGCACCGACCCATTTAAGCCCTCACTTCCAACCTATCCCAATAACCCCACCTAACCTTTTTGGACACTAAGGGAAATTTATCATGGCCAATCCACCTAACCTGCACGTTTTTGGAAACCCACGTAGACACGGGGAGAACGTGCAAACTCCACACAGTGACCCAGCAGGGAATCGAACCTGAGACCCTGGCGCTGTGAAGCCGCAGTGCTATCCACTTGTGCTACCGTGCTGCCCTGAATCAGGAGCATACATCGTAGATTCATCAGAATGAACCAGAGATGTAAAGCTACAATTCCCTGTTATCTTCCCCACTCATTACATCCTCAAAATCTGTTTTTTTCTAACATCATCGCCTTTTCATATAACCTTGTTGACTTTGCCTGATCATGCTATGATTTTCTAGGTGCATATTTGAGACATATTTAATGATAGATTCCAGCACTTCTCGATGACTGATATCAGATGAAGTTGAACAATTTTAATAGGTGCTTGTGTTGAAAAAACACTGGCAAATCATTCTGTGATTTTAATGTTTGGAATTTAAAAGATTTTGGTTATCAAGTTTTGTTTTTATTTTAAAAATGCATTGCATTCTAATATGGTCGCATATATTTTTCACTAGTTAAAAATGCAAGTGGAAAAGTCAATGTGAGTCTTTCAAACAGGAATAAAACTCTTGCAGCAGATAATGAGACAGGTTCTTGTGATCATTTGTGGAATTGACTCAACATTTCAAGGAACACACCTCTACTATAGGCTTGAGGCAGTGAAATGTTAGCAGATCTGCTCAATGATATCAGATACCTACTGTAATAAATGAACTGTCTGAACCAAAGCACTTGCTTTGGTTTATTCAGGTTTCATCCAAGCACATCCAATACCAGGATAGTAAATATATGCCACCACTAAAATCTAGGGGGCGATTTAATGGCCGCGTTGTGCTTAAGCGAGAGCACGACGAGGCCATTAAATTGTGGGAGATGCCAAAATAAAGAACCACGCTGGGCGCTGATCTGTTTGCAATCTAACCGGCCCGCACCAGTTGGCGAAATCAGGATCCCGCCCTATTGTGGCGAGAAACCAGTAATTGCCACTTAAGCCCCATCTCCATACAATAAATGACCCCAACTAAAGGCCTCCTGTGATCTAACGGCCTCCCCAGCAAGTGGTCACATGGGCATCGAAAAGTACTCCATTTTAAAAGACATGAAGCTGGTGGAAATGATGCTGTGGGGACCCGAGGAGCTGAGTTGCAATCTTTGCTCACAGACAAAAAGCCTGGGGGCATTGGGGTTGCTGCCCGATGCTCGGAGGGTGGTGGGGCAGGCATCTGTGGCCAGCCTCGGTCGGGGGGAGCGGGTTACAGAGCAGAGGGGGTGACCTCCAATGGCCTGGACTAGGCTTTGTGGGGGGTGGGGGAAGATGGGTGTCTCAGCACCAATGAGTCCACCATGCTACCCCTGGAATGTGTGGTCCAGTTCCGGGAGCAACCCCAGCCTCTGCCCGCCTGCCCCACCAACGACCCTCTGGCCGTGCGGCTGAAGGCTAAAAGGGAATTGACAATTGTAGTTAAGTGAGCACTTCACACATCCCATGGTAGGCATGCCATGTAGCATGTGGGAGTGATTACCCAGCATCCCAATCAGACCATCTGCCTGAACACTGCGAGAGGCAACAGCTAGGATGCAGTGAACACCCAGGGGCTGGGCCCCAGCACCGGGGACATCCCTGCGACCAGAGGGTGCGTGTGTGCATCTGGAAGGGAACGAGCGACCAGTCCAGGTAACGTTCTGTGCAGGTGTCTGGGGTCCAGTGACAGGGGGTCTTTGCTGTAGCTAGGGGTGTGTGGGCAGGGTGTGCTGGATGTGGGACATGGAGGGTCCCAAGGTGGGAAACACAGCTGGTTGTTAGTTTCTCACCCTCATCAGTCCCTAACAGATATTGTACAGGATGGACAATATCTTAGAGCCACCGAGCTTGCCCTCGTGGTGCTGCTGGCAGGTCAGGCAGCTAGATGGCGGGGAATTCATAGAATCTACAGTGCAGAAGGAGGCCATTTGACCTATCGAGTGTGCACCGGCTCTTGGAAAGAGCACCCTACCCAAGGTGACAGCAGCAGTGGCAAGAGGCTCGAGGCGGTGGACCATGTGCTGGGCCCTGCCCCACACTCTGAGGACCCGGCCGCCCATCGGGCCAGGGAGAAACCCTGAGGGGGAGGCCAGTGATGATCCAAGGTGTACAGGTATCGCTGGTCTTTCAAACAGATGACGATCAGCATGTGAATCCTGAAGTTCTACACCTTGGGGTCATTCCAGGGCTACAGCTGAACCTGTGCGGCATCTCACAAGCTACAGCCCACAAGTGCATCGGTGAAGTCACGGATGCCCTGTTTGCCCGGGCTGCGAACTATATAAACTTGATATGGACCAGGCCCAACAAGATGCCTGGGTAGCAGGATTCTCCACCATTGTCGGGGTGCCCCAGGTCCAGGGGGTAATAGATGGCATGCATGTCGCCTTGTGCGCACTGGGCGTTCTGGGAGTGCCCTACATCAACAGGATGCCAGCAGGCCAGCAGCACGGTTCGATTCCCGTACCAGCCTCCCCGGACAGGTGCCGGAATGTGGCGACTAGGGGCTTTTCACAGTAACTTCATTGAAGCCTACTCGTGACAATAAGCGATTTTCATTTCAGGAAGGGGGTTCCACTTCCTGACCATCCAGTTCGCGTGCGACCATTACTTGAAGATCATGCATGTGTGTGTACATCCCAGGGGGTGTGCACAACAGCTACATTTTGGGGCAGTCAGACATTCCCGGCCTCTTCGAGGACCTATGCAGACTCCTATTTATCGACTACAGCAAAGCCTTCAACACCACCATTCCAACGAGACTCCTCTCCAAACTCCGTGGCCTTGGCCTCTGCTTCTCCCTGTGCGGCTGGATCCTGAACTTTCTAACCCACAGGCCACAATCAGTAAAGATAGGCAACAACACCTCCTCCACGATCATCCTCAATACCGGTGCCCCACAGGGCTGTCCTCAGCCCCCTACCATACTCCTTATACTCCTATGACTGTGTGGCCAAATTCCCCTCCAACTCAATTTTCAAATTTGCTGATGTGGTTGACCGTAGTGGGTCGGATTTCAAAGAATGATGAGACAGAGGAATTAGATAGAGAATCTGGTGAACTGGCGCGATAACAATAATCTCTCCCTCAATGTCAACAAAACGAAGGAGATTGTCATCGACTTCAGGAAGCGTAGTGGAGAACATGCTCCTGTCTACATCAATAGGAATGAAGTAGAAAGGGTTGAGAACTTCAAGTTTTTAGGTGTACAGATCACCAACAAATTGCCCTGGTCCCTCCCATGCCGACACTATAGTTAAGAAAGTCTACCAACAACTCTACTTTCTCAGAAGACTAAGGAAATTTGGCATGTCAGCTACGACCCTCACTAACTTCTACAGATGCACCATTGAAAGCATTCTTTCTGGTTGTATCACAGCTTGGTGTGGAGACTGCTCTGCCCAAGACCGCAGAAAAATACAAAAGGCCGTAAATATAGCCCAGTCCATCACGCAAACCAGTCTCCCAACCATTGACTTTATTTATAATTCCCACTGCCTCAGAAAGGCAGTCAGCATAATTAAGGACCCCACGCACCCCGGACATACTCTCTTCCACCTTCTTCCGTCATGAAAAAGATACCAAAGTTTGAGGTCACATACCAACCGACTCAATAACAGCTTTGTCCCTGCTGCCATCAGACTTTTGAATGGACCTACCTCGTATTAAGTTGATCTTTTCTCTACACCTTGCTATAACTGTAACATTATATTCTGCAGTCTCTCCTTCCTTCCCTATGTACGGTATGCATTGTTTGTACAGCATGCAAGAAACAATTTTTCATTGTATACTAATACATGTGACAATAATAAATCAAATCAAATCAAAGATCATCCAGGATGGCCAGTTGGCTTTTGGGGGATGAGAGTTACCCACTGAGGTCCTGGCTAATGACGCCATGTAGGGAGGCTGGTGACCGATGCGGATCCCCAATTCAACGAGGCCCATGCGGCTACTTGGTCTGTCACTGAGCGGTGCATCGGACTCTGCAAAATTTGGTTCCGTGGCTCGGCTGCTCAGGTGGTGCACTGCAGTACACCTCCCAGAGAGTCGGCCACTTTATGGTGACCTGCTGTGTCCACCACAACCTGGCACAACAGTGGGGTGATGTGCAGGAGGTGGAGGGGGAGGAAAATGTGGCAACATAGGAGAAGGAGGGTGAGCAGACTCCAGACCAGGCGGGGCTGGAGGACAGGCCCGGGGAGGATCTGCAAAATCAACCCAGGATGGAGGACAGGTGGCAGCGGTGAGGGTCCAGCAAGCCCGGAGGGCCAGGGTAGTCCTCATCCTTGCCCACTTCACATAGGATGTGGCCTCGTCTGTCATTCACATCCTACCCTGGTCCCTCCCTCCTCCTCCCAATTCTCACCCCCCCCAGGGTCTATGTAACATCACTCCAGGGTGATGGGACTGTGTCGGCACTGTCAGCGGGTCACGGTCGAGGGCAGGGCAATGATGAGCTATGGAGCTCCTCATTCAATGCCATGCTGGTTAGCACTGTTGCTTCACAGTGCTAGGGTCCCAGGTTCGATTCCCGGCTTGAGTCACTGTCTGCGGAGTCTGCACGTTCTCCCTGTATCTGCGTGTGCTCCCTCCGGTTTCCTTCCACAAGTCCAGAAAGGCTTGCTGTTGGGTGAATTGGACATTTTGCATTCACCCTCAGTGTACCCGAACAGGCGCCAGAGTGTGGCGACTAGTGGATTTTCACAGTAACTTTATTGCACTATTAATGTAATCCCACTTGTAACAATAAAGATTATTATTATTATGGCATAGTCTTGCTGTCTACTGAGTGCTCGCTCACACCCATCACCTGCAAGTGTTTGGAGGGGGAGCCAGGACCTCCATGATGGGGTACATGGGATTGGTGCTCGGTCCGCACTGGGGAGGGAAGTGACAGAGGCGTCATATTGGTCAAGGTCAACAAATTTTAACGCTGTACATAAGTGCTCCCAACTGCTCAATCTCCTGATGGTGCTGCCCCACTCTCCCCACCTCTCCCAGACTCTACTCGCAGTGCCCTCTCAGTGATCCTCGACATACTTAGCCTTCCATGCTCTGCCGCTGGGTCAAGGTGTGTCCTCCGACTGCTGTCTCACCTGGGTGTTCCTGCCTCCACCTGATGTATATCTGCAACTGTGTGGTGTTCACCAGAATGTGCCCGAGAAGCCTGACCGAGGTGTGTGTCTCTGTACTGGTGGAGGCTGGGGATGACAGCTCTGCGCTGGTAATGGTGGATTATCTCAAGCTTTTTCCACAATTCAAGAGCACAAGGCTTAATTCGATTGATGTCAAATCAGAGAATTTGGTTAAATGTTTAGTTAGATTTTTTTAGAAATGATGTGTTGTCTCCTTCCACTCCAGAATTTAAAAAGATAATTTGTAACGAAAGAGAAAATACTGGAAAATCTCAGCAGGTCTGGCAGCATCTGTAGGGAGAGAAAAGAGCTAACATTTCGAGTCCCATGACTCTTTGTCAAAGCTAACAGTCAGAGAATGTGGGGAATATTTATACTGTGGAGTGAAAATGAAAGATGAGCCACAGAAACCCAGGGAAACGGAGCACTAATAACCACAGAAACCAAGGGGAAAGAGTGCTAATGGCAGTCCCCAGAGAGAACAACATGTGTGAAAGGCAAAACTGCAGAGAAACTAACATCAGAGGCTAAACTGTGACAGGTGGAGATATGGGGGAGGGGAAGGGGGAAGCAAAGGGGAGAAGGGATAAGGAACATGGATAAGATTGCGGGGGGGAGGGGGTTAAATAAAAATTAAGAAAGGAAGAAATGGCAAGAGACAGTTGAAATGAAATGGGATGAAAACAAATGGGTCTAAGTTGGGTGGAGCTAATCATCTGAAGTTGTTGAATTCGATGTTGAGACTGGAAGGCTGTAGCATGCCTACCGGAAGATGAGATGTGGGGCGCGATTCTCCCATGCCATGCCGTATGGGAGAATCGCCGTTCACGCTATTTTTTCCCGCGGCGCCAGTCCAACGCTGGCAGGCGATTCTCCAAGAAGCAGAGAATCGGCGCCATTTGCGCAGGCGCGTTTGGCGCGGCGCCGGTTGCGGGCCGCTGATTCTCCGGCCGTGATGGGCCGAGCGGCTGCGCAGAAAAAGCAGAGTCCCGCCGGCGCCATTCACACCTGGTCGCTGCCGGCGGGAACTCTGCGCGTAGAGTCGGGGGGTAGCCTGTGGGGCGGGGAAAAGCGCTCCTTCACCAGGGGGGGCCTCCGATGGGGTCTGGCCCGCAATCGGAGTCCACCGATCAGCGGGTCGGCCCCAAACCCCCACGCCATGTTGTGTCGGGGCTGGCGCACTGAGGAAGTCCCCCGCGCATTCGCGGGTTGGCGTGGCCCAACTGCGCGTGCGCGGGTTGGCACAGCGCCTATTTGGCACCGGGAAGGGAGACTGGAGCGGCGTGAACCGCTCCAGCGCCGTGCTGGCCCCCTTGTGGGGGCCAGAATCGGTAGTGCCCGCGCCTGTTTTGCACCGTCGTGAAACACGACGTCGTTCACGACGGCGCAAGCACTCTGTCTCCATTTCGGAGAATCACACCCGTTGTTCCTCCAGTTTGCGTTGAGCTTCACTCGAACATTGCAGCAGGCCAAGATCAGACATGTGGGCATGGGAGCAGGATCTTTTGTTCAAATGGCAAGCAACGGGAAGCTTCGGGTCCTGAATGCACACAGACCGAAGGTGCTCAGCAAAACGATCACCTAGTCTGCGTTTCGTCTCTCCGATATAGAAGAGACCACATTGGGAGCAGCGAATGCAATAGATCAGATTGGATGAGGGGCAAGTAAAATGCTGCTTAACCTGGAATCAGTGTTTTGGGCCAGGGATGTTAAGCATAGAAGAGTTAAAGGGGCAGGTGTTGCACCTTCTGCGATTGCATGGGAAGGTGCCATGGGTGATGGGAGAGGTACTGGGTATGGTGGAGGAGTGGACTAGATTATCTCGGAGGGAACGGTTTCTGCGGAATTCTAAAAGAGGGAGTGAAGAGAAGATGTGTTTGGTGGTGGCATCACGCTGAAGTTGGCGAAAATGGCAAAGGATACGGAGTCTGGTGGGATGAAATGTGAGGACGAGGGGGACTCTATCCTTGATCTGGGAGGGCGGGGAGAGGGCAAGGGTAGTGGCGCGGGAGATAGACCGCACACTGTTGAGGGCCCTGTCAACAACTGTAGGTAGGAAATCACGGTTGAGCTAGAAGGAACACATTTTCGAAGCACCATTTTGGAAAGAGGCATCATCGGAACAAATGCGACGGAGGCGAAGGAGTTGAGAGAAAGGGATGGAGTCCTTACAGGGTGTAGGGTGCGAAGAGCTGTAGTCCAGATAGCTAAATGATCTCCTCCTGTGCTGCAACATCCTACGATTCAAATAAAATTACAATTGGAGAATAGCTATTGGAAAAATTAGCATTTAAAAATTTTTTTAAAAATAAATAAATTTAGAGTACCCAATCAATTTTTTCCAATTAAGGGGTAATTTAGCGTTGCCAATCCACCTACCCTGCACATCTTTGGGTTGTGGGGGTGAGACCCACGCAAACACAGGGAGAATGTGCAAACTCCACATGGACAGTGACCCAGAGCTGGATTGAACCTGGGGACCTCGGCGCCGTGAGGCAGCAGTGCTAACCCACTGCCACCGTGCTGCCCGCATTTTTTTTAATGAAATGTATTTTCTGAAAATGTTCTTTAAATGTTTCCTCTACTGTTTATTTACCGCCATAACTTTCCATCTGTTTACCCCAATCAACTTTAGCTAGTTCTTCCTTTATATCCATGGAATTAGCTTTGTTTATTAATTGCTAACCTCATTCTTAGTTTTAGAAATCTCATGGACCACCACAACTGGATCCTCATCCTGCCACTCCCAAATTCTTCTCACTGAGGAAGAGAAGTCCCAAAACCAGGCACCGGAGGCTGGTGTTTGGAACATCTGGTTTCAGCTGCAGAGAACAGAATCCCTGACTGTACCACCCCCGACCACTTCTCACATTGCATTTTACTCCACCAACGTGAAGAACCTCTTGCACCGTGGTACCAAATCCAGTTTTCCATGTTCCAGGCAGTTATTGGTCTCATCCACACAGATAACTACTGCACCGTCTAACTTTCACACAAAGACCGGGGCCATGGTGAATGCATCACTTGGTCCCTATTGCCGCTTGACTCACAGTCAAACACTCCTCAGCCTGACTATTGATAACCATATAAGGTATGTGACTTCCTTCTGGAACAAAGTAAAGTGTCCAGATGTCATTTCCCTTCTTGGTGCCCTGCGATGTCTGCAGCTCAGATTCCAGCCAAACAAAGCTGATCTGAAGGCCCCTCGGGCTGCTGACAGTTAGAGCAGATGTGGATGTTTGAGACCCTAGTGCTGCCCAGAAATGCCCACATGCTGCAGCACCACCACCATCTCTGGCATGTCAATCCAAACTGTTTGCTTATTTCATTTGTCAAAATTATTATTTTGTTTTATATGAAATGAAATGAAAATTGCTTATTTTCACGAGTAGGCTTCAATGAAGTTACTGTGAAAAGCCCCTAGTCGCCACATTCCGGCGCCTGTCCGGGGAGGCTGGTACGGGAATTGAACCGTGCTGCTGGCCTGCTTGGTCTGCTTTAAAAGCCAGCGATTTAGCCTGGTGAGCTAAACCAGCCCCTTCATTTCTGCTTCTACTGCTAAGCATATACTGCTTCTATAATTAGTTTAAGAGTTCAATAAAGTAACAGTAAGTTACAGATTTGTAAACTCTTGAGTTTGGCGTATGCTCTAGCTGAAAGAGCAAAAATACAACTGCATTACTCGCCAATCAATCACCTACTTGCTGCCCTGTGAAATTACTTCTTTTGTTGATTGATCCGCTTTTGGGTCTTTTTCCTCGTCTTTGGGCGTTGCGACTGCCACGCTATGATTATTATTAAATTATTAAAGGGCAGCACGGTTTCTGTGGCCGCAAACGAGACTCCAGGATGGTATGATGCCTCCCTGGTGCGAGGGTCAAGGATGTCTCGGAGCAGGTACAGGACATTCTGGAGGGGGAGGGTGAACAGCCAGTGGTCGTGGTACACATCGGTACAAACGACATAGGTAAAACAAGGGATGAGGGCCTAAAAGCTGAATACAGGGAGCTAGGAATAGCTAGGATAGATGCGGGCAGGTTGTTTCCACTGGCGGGTGAAAGCAGAACTAGGGGGCATAACCTCAAAATAAGGGGAAGTAGATTTAGGACTGAGTTTAGGAGGAACTTCTTCACCTAAAGGGTTGTGAATCTATGGAATTCCTTGCCTAGTGAAACAGTTGAGGCTCCTTCATTAAATGAAATGAAATGAAAACCGCTTAGTGTCACAAGTAGACTTCAAATGAAGTTACTGTGAAAAGCCCCTAGTCACCAGATTCCGGCACCTGTTCGGGGAGGCTGGTACGGAAATTGAACCGTGCTGCTGGTTGCCTTGGGGTGCTTTAAAAGCCAGCGATTTAGCCCTGTGCTAAACCATGTTTTTAAGATAAAGATAGGTAGCTTTTTAAAGCATAAAGGGATTAAGGGTTATGGTGTTCGGGCCGTCAAGTGGAGCTGAGTCCACAAAAGATCAGCCACGATCTCATTGAATGGTGGAGCAGGCTCGCGGGGCCAGATGGCCTACTCCTGCTCCTAGTTCTTATTATAGTGGTTAGCACAGTTCTTCACAGCTCCAGGCTCCCATGCGAAATTACCCTTAGTGTCCAAAAAAAAGGTTAATTGGGGTTACTGGGTTAAGGAGATGGGGTGGAGAAAGCGCGTGCTTGAGTGGGGTGCTCTTTCCAAGAGCTGGTGCAGACTCGATGGGTCGAATGGCCACTTTCTATGATTATCTCAGCTCTGTCGCCCAACTCTAGCTCTGCCACTGCTGTGCTGTTTATATAAGCAAATTATTGACCTGGTTTCATAGAATTTACAGCGCAGAAGGAGGCCATTCGGCCCATCGAGTTTGCACCGGCTCCTGGGAAGAGCACCCTACCCAAGGTTAACACCTCCACCCTATCCCAGTAACCCCACCCAACACTAAGGGCAATTGTGGACACTAAGGGCAATTTAACATGGCCAATCCACCTAACCTGCACATCTTTGGACTGTGGGAGGAAACCAGAGCACCCGGAGGAAACCCACGCACACACGGGGAGGATGCTCCGGGGAGGATGATTGAATAAATGGTAGGAGTCAGAGATTAAGGATAATGGGTATGCATTTGAATTAAACTGAAGTGACTGGTGCAATTCCCCCAAGGGTCTGTGCTGGGTCTTCTACTAATCACAATATTATGAATAACAGATAACATAAGAGAAGGGGAAAAGACACATTAATAGATTAAAGTAAATAGGCAAAACTGTGGCAGATGGATTTCAATGCAGATAAGTGGGAGTCCATCTATTTAGGACCATGAAAGAATTGGCTTGATTTTTTAAAATGGTAATGACCTAGAACAGTAGAAATCCGACGAGATTGATGGCCGATGTATACTAAAATGTGATGATCAGTTGTAAAGAATAATTTAAAAGGCTAATAGGATGCTAGTTTTCATACATAGGGGGCTCGGGTATTAATGCGGAGCAATGTTTTGCTATAGTTAGACAGCATCTGGAGCAGTGCATACAGTTCCGGGCGCTGTGCCTTGGAAGGGATATATTGACCTTGGAAAGAGTACAGCACAAAATCAGAAGGTCATCGGGGTTCCAAGGGTAAGATTATGGGCTGGAATTTCATTAACTAAGCTTGCATTCTCTAGAATATAGAAAGATAAAGAATAATTTCACTGTGGATTTAGGATTTGAAAAGAATGAATAGAAACCTATTGAGGGAATCTAGGAAAAGGGGACATGAACTTAAAAATCACAACCAGGCCGATCACATAAAGTGTGTTCGGAGTGTGTAATTTTCTTCCACAAAAAAATCAATGTTAATTCAATTAATTTTAAATCTTTGATCAATGTATTTTTGCTCCACAAAGATAATGAGGGATATGGAAATACAGCAGTTGGATAGAATTACAATACAGCTCAGCCATGATCTAACTCAATGGCTGAATAGGCTCGAGGGTTTGAATTGCCTGGTTCTGTCCTATGTTTCTAGATGGAGACAATCATACACATTAGTCAGGGGCAGCACGGAGCCACAGTGGTTAGCACCCGATCCCGGCCCTGGTGACTGTTTGTGTGGAGTTTGCACATTCTCCCATTCAATAAGATTGTGGCTCCAACTCCACATTCGCCTGCCCCCTGATTAATAAATAATGAATATAAATCTGTAATTCTTAATTATTTGTTACCTCAAGCCACAGAATGAAACTTAAATCATATTCAAACTATTGGTGGTACGGCTATAGAATGTCTGGTGTGGGAATAGGAAACTTTCACACATACATTTGGGTGTTTTTGTAGAGCTACTGTCCTACGATTGGGCTATAAAACACATTGTTAGACAAGTAGAGTGAGCTTCATGTCAAGCAGTGTTTTCCTTACTTAGGAGTTCTAATTATAGCACTACATAGCAAACGCAGGAAGATATTTTAATTGATTCCTCCCCTTGAAGACCACTGAAATTTGCAAAGATGTGGAAGGTGGCTGATTAGAAATTGACACTTAATAGGTCATTTATTAGAAATATCAAGAGACTGCAAATTACCTCTTTAAGATACTTTTATTACTTACATTTTGCCAGTGTCAGAATTAGAAGGTAGATGTTGCAGTACATTTAGCAAGTTGGCCTCCATTAACCAATTTGACATCTGTAAACACCACTCTGTCAATTTAACATAGCATTGTTGAAAATGTAGTACAGTGATTATCACGGTGGTAAATATCGCCTATGATTTTTATCCATTTCACCTAAACAGAAGCTGAGATGTGAACTTATCTGCAGACAATTTGTGTATCCCTGCTATGATTCTTTAAAACTGGTGCCGTCAGAATGTGCTTTTGCATGTAAGGACTAGCCCTCTGCAATCATGTGGTCCTTGCTCACCAATGTTGCTTTGTATAAATGACACTGAATTTAGGAAACAGGTAGCTTTTTCTGAGAGATTATGCCCATGAGAGAAGATTCAACAACAGACTTGCACTCTTTTTCTAGCAAAGGAAAGACATGTGGGTAAGCTTCAAGGTTATGAAAGGGTTGCTTAGTGTAGATGTAGACAAGATGTTTCCAATTGTAGGGGAAACCACAATGGGAGACCATAAATATAAGCCAAAATGCCCCACAGCTGGAGCAGTATCTTTACCCAGAGAGTGGTAGCATGTGTAGGGAGTAGTTGAGGAGAATAACATAGATGCATTAAAAAAAGATTATATGTGCAAATTAAGGAGAACGAACCAGAAGGATTTGTTGGGGTGAGATGAATAGGGATGGGAGGAGGCTTGTGTGGAGCATAAACCCCTGCATGGACCTGTTGAGGAAAAATGACCTGTTTGTGTGCTTTTACAACTTTGTATTTATGTACGATAAAAATGACCAAATAATCCAGCAAATTGAGTAGTTGGCCTGATTCCCATATTTTCACCCAATGTCATGAAGTTGGTATTACACAGTGTTGTATTACACAGTTGGTGCTGAGGAAAGCACTGGGGCTTTTTGCAGCTTAGCTTGGATGGTTGTTAGATGACAACAACAGCATATTAATATAGTGCCATTAGTGTGATAAAACGTTGCAAGGCACTTCACAAAAGCATTGTAAAACAAAGTATGACACTGCGCCATGTAAGGAAATATTGGGTCAGATGACCCAAGGCTTGCTCAAAAAGTTTCTAAGGAATGCCTTAAAGAGGAAAATGAGGCGGAAAGGTTTAGGGAGGATATTCCAGAGCTTGGGCCGAGACAACTGAAAGTCCAGCCAATGGTAAAACAATCCAGGATACTCAAGAGGCCAGAATTAGAGAAGTGCTGATAACCCGGAGGGTTGTTGGGCTCGAGGGATTACAGAAATAGGAATGGATTTTAAAATCAAGATGTTGCTTGAACGAGAGCCAATGTAAGTCGTTGAGCATAGGGGTGATGGGATTTGTTGCAAGTTTAAGACACAAGCAGCAGAGGTTTGGATGTCCTTAAGTTCACAGAGTATAGAATGTGGGAGACCAACCAGAATCCTCAGAGGACATGACTAAGGGTTTCAGGGGCAGCACGGTGGCGCGGTGGATTAGCCCTGCTGCCTCACGGCGCCGAAATGAATTGGGTACTCTAAATTTATTTTAAAAAATGAATAAGGGTTTCAGCAGCAAACATACTGAGGCGCGGATGAAGTCAGACAATGTTACAGAGGTGAAAATTGTCAGCCTTTGTAATGGTGCAAATATGAAGTTGGAAGCTCAGTCTGATCTACATCAGAACCCTGTTAGCTGGTATTAAATATGAAATACTGGGTGTACCTATGCCACAAGGACAGTAATGGTTCATGACGGCAGCTCACCATCACATTCTTGACGTTTAGGGGTGGGGAAATAAATGTGGGACATCCCAGCGACACTCGCATCCCTTGGAAGAATTCAGAAAAGGATATCGGGTAAGAATCCCAATAATAATAACATTATTGAATCACTTCCCACACCTTTTGTGGTTTATTGAGCCACAAGTAGCAGTGATCCAGAGTCGGGATCGAACCTGGGACCGTGTCGCCGTGAGGCAGCAGTGCTACACATTGTGCCACTGTGCGATCTTTGTATTTTTAAGGTTATAAAAATAATCCAGTCTCTAGATTAAGACTTGAGATGGATCTTTGAGCAAACTAACTGTATAGATGCAATTTCTTTTGCTCTTTTTTTCCACAGAAAAAAATAGAAATAGATTTGGCCAGGACATTTTTATTTTTCACTGAGCATTTGTGAGTATAAAAGTGCATATCCATGTTCAGTTTTAACAATCCCAAATGCCTCAACCTAATGTGCGAGGCTGGGGTTGATACAGCTAAAAGTAGTGTATGGAGTGCACCTGACAAAATCGAGGATGAGCCAGTTGGTTGAAGATGGGGAGGAAACTTGTGAGCGGTGTGGGAGGGGCCCGGCCAATCATACGCAGATGTTCTGGTCCTGCCCTAAGGAAGCTGTTCTTTGGGCAGCACGGTGGCACAGTGGTTAACACTACTGCCTCACGGCGCCGAGGTCCCAGGTTCGATGCCGGCTCTGTGTCACTGTCCATGTGGTGTTTGCACCTTCTCCCTGTGTTTGCGTGGGTTTCGCCCCCATAACCCAAAGATGTGCAGGGTAGGTCGATTGACCATGCTAAATTGCCCCTTAGTTGGTAAAAATGAATTCGGTACTCTAAATTTAAAAAAAAAGGAAATCGTTCTTCAGCACTATGTCGACGGTTTTGCATGTGAATTTGGAGCCCAGTCCCCTCGGAGCCATATTTGGGGTGTCGGACATTCCGGAGCTGCAGACGCGAGTGGGGGAAGATGTTTTGGCCTACATCTTGCCGATTGCACGAGGCGGGTCCTGTTAGGTTGGAGGGCAGTCGCGCCACCCTGTGCCTCAGTGTGGCTGAGGGCTCTATTGCAGTTTCTGTCCCTGGAATTGGTGAAATTTGCTTTGAAGTGGGCGTGTTCTCGGCCAGGGTTTGGAGAACCCCAAAATGTATCATGGAGTTCACCTGACCCACAACTTTTAATAGACTGTGGTTATGGGGAGCACAAAAGTCTACTTTACAGGTGTGATGCAACATAGATCTAAAGTACTTTTAAAACAAAACCATGTTTATTTATGAATAGTTAACACTTTATAAACCCACAGTAAACATCTTAACAACTATCACACCAATAATCCCCACAGACACAATATTCTAGAAGTAACCCTTCATAACTTTCCAAACAACATCCATAAGTCCAAAAGACCCCTTTTACAGAAAGACAGCAGGTTTAAATTCTCTACAGAAACGGGTATTACTTTGAAATCCTCAAATGAGCTGAAGACAGTGTATAGCTTGTAGAGAGAGAGATCATTATACAGCTGCTTGTTTTGTCTGCAGCAATCCAACTCTGAAAATGAAACAAAACACACACTGTAGTTGCCTGCTCAAAAATGAAAGTGAAAGACAGACAGCCTAGCTCCACCCACACTCTGACATCACTTGCAGCTATTTGATAAACACCCATTTCTTAAAGGTACTCTCACGTGACAGCCGGGTAAGGGGTTCCACAAGAGGTGGAGTTGGTTTGTGCTATATTTCAACGAGCTAGTCACCGTCAGCTGTTATGGGGGGGGGGGGGGGGGGGGGGGGGGGGGAGTGTGGTGTTTGGTTTGTTGTTTTTTCTTTGCAATGTTGTGTGTTTAAAATGTTAAAATATCAAAAACTTGAATAAAAAGACTTTTTTAAAAAAAGTGACTTGCGTCTCTCAAAGGTGTCCCCAGACCATATCCACAGGCGCACCCTGGCCATCCACATTAATGCACCAAGGCCAGACCTCATTTTACCTGTTCTAATCTACACACTTGGGGTTTCACTCTCCTGGCCTACCCAAGAACTCACTTTGGTGATTTAAATAGGCAACTGCCTTCATAAACCATGTATGTGTGAACCTCAGTCCAACTTCACTGCTACTCCCATGAAAGTGGAACACTGGTAATAGTGCTCCATCATGGTCAGTGTCTACGTCAGAGTGTTCAATAACTTTAGCCTTATGATTAAATTACTTCCAAGCTTTTAGAGAAGGATGGAGAGAAGAGAGGTGGTTTCAATTAAAAGTGAGTATTTAACATCCACGGTTTTATACTGTTTCTTCCTAATTTCAGAAATTGCAATGTGGCCATCTCTTCATGCAGACTTTTTTAAAACTGCTATACTTCAACCATTGCTTGTTGAAAAAAATCATCAGGTATGATCGCAACCGACTGAATGTGTCAAGGCTAGTAAATCTCGCATGATGCCTCTGACAAGATTCACAAAGATTGTTACGCCTCGCGAGATCTAACGGGATCTCGTGAGGTGTCACGATTCTGCAAATTTGCATATTTAAATGTGCAGTTAAGCTCACTTAAATTTGTTTGCACCTGAGTTACCCAAGGTGCAGCGTGTAACAGACTCGCCTCGGAGACTCCGAGTGAACGCTGTTTAGCACAAACGTGGACCAGGCACGTGGTGGGAGGTCTCCCAGGCAATTGTGGGCCCCTGGATGGTCAAGCTTTGGACAGGGTGAACCCTGGAATCCCTGTTGCCACCAAGGCACTGTGGCACTGGCAGCCTAGCACCTTGGCAGTGCCAGCCATGTGCCACCCAGGCAATGCCAGGGTGACCAGGTGGCACTGCCAGGATGGCTAGTGCATTGTCAGGGTGCCAGGCTTTCAGTGCCAAGGTGCCCAGGTGACAACTTGTCCGTGCCGGGTGTTGGGCCCAATGGTGGCCTGCCTTTATGAGATGGGGTGCCAGGGAAGGGGAAGGGGGCTTGAGGACCCCCTAACTGGTCGGTTGAGGGGATCCGGTGGCCGTGGTGGGGTGTCCAGAGATAATGCTGTATGCAAATTTCCATGGGATGTCAGTGATCAATCATTTTCAGGAATGTAATGAACTTGATTTGTGAGCAGTGTGCAAGTATAATTGTGCATATTCACAATCGCTCCATTGTTGCCATCATGTTATGAGTCCACCCAAGAATGTAAACAGCAGAAGTTCACATCAACGTCCTCACATGCTGCAGTTATTTGAACCTGATAAGAAAATTGTCAGTGGAAAAAATCCTATAGTATTGATGAATTGTTAATTAATGTGTTAACTATCGTTTTAATTTTTGACTGCATTTTTAATGATAATGAGGTAGTTATTAGAATGAAAATAAAGCAAACTGTAATGACAGTATCAATGACACAATGAAGAAGCTGGGAAGACCCGAGTCTCAGCACTGAGAGCTTATTATCACACATACAATCTGACGTTTTTCCATGCCCTCGGGCAACATTTCACTCAAGTTGGTGATTTTGATGGGCCTGCATCCTCGACTTAATATCAGAGCTCTCTGTTTAAGTACTTGCACCTGGAGAATGTCTGAGAGGCTCTCATTCTTCTGCAGTCCAGTTACAGTTCAATAACTTGCACTGTCTCCACTTTCACATCAACACTTTTGATCAATGAAATTCCTAATTAAGACCCGGCCTCTGCAGGAGGAGCATTATATTAAAATCTAACCCAAGAGCGAAATCTGAAAGAGAAACACAAAATAATGGAAATACTCAGTAGGTCTGGCAGCATCGGTGGAGAGAGTGAAAGAGTTAATGTTTCAGGTCATGATCTTTCATCACAACTTGAAATGTAACTATTTCTCTCCTTGCAGATGTCCACCAGCCCTGCTACGAAAATCCAGCACTTGCGTTTTTATTAATATCTATCAGTTTATATCAGGGGAATTTCCTTTTCTGTTCTTGTAGATTTTAATACTGCCGATGTCTTACTGTTCCATTCCTTTGGATTGTGTGTTCCAGTTCACCTAGTTTACAGTCTTTAGTAACACATCGTTCTCCCCGTGTCTGCGTGGGTTTCCTTCCACAGTCCAAAAATGTGCAGGTTAGGTGGATTGGCCTTGCTAAATTGCCCTTTGTGTCCAAAAAGGTTGGTTGGGGTTACTGGGTAATGGGGATTGGGTGCTCTTTCCAAGGACCGGTGCATTGATGGACCGAATGGCCTCCTTCTGCACTGTAAATTATATGATTCTATGATCAGAAAGAAGATGTGTACATTTAAAAAATCATAGAATTTGAATGTTTCTAGGGAATCAGACTCCATATTTAGAGTCAGAGAGTGGTTCAGCAGGAAAGTTGATTTAGCACACTGTTGAAAGCCCAGTTACTTATGTTGTAAGTGTTACAGTTCTGCAGATCTGAATAAGTCTTCCTAATCAGACTTGGGTTACCTTTACGTCTTTATTGCCCACACAGGATGTACAGGATAAATTCTGGGTGTCGGGTGGAATGAATCGGTGCAGATTCGATGGGCCAAATGCCTCCATCTGCACTGTAGGCATTCTATGATGAACAAAATCCACATGTAACCGTGCCCAAATTTGGCCAGGCCACTCCCAAGGGTGCAAGTGAGCCGAAAGAAGCAGAGTTTGTTACAATTGGCATTAATCACAATGCATGACTAGATTTTGGATTTCCTTAACCAATACCTGGTCACTAAATATAACTTCTGGTGAGCATTTTCATTTTAGTCTGCCTGGATGAGCGTTATGTGGCTCCTCTTGCTGGGCCTGGAACAACCACTCTAGATCCCCACAGTAACGCTCTGTCCTCAGCTAAGTTCGTCTTTGTGGAGCTGGAATGGCTGGGATTGGTCCAGCTTGTCAAAATTCCATCCGTGGAGGACCATATGCTTCGCTTTGGATCTCTCTGCTTCCATGATACCGGCAGTGTATCCAAGAAATTGATGCCTGACACTATTTCTTGTTGTACTGTAGGTGGTGGTATGATTCGAAGCAATGGAAGTGGGCTCAGGGCATCTGCACTTGAGATTTGGGCACCTGGTCTCCGTTGGAACATATAGTTGTAAGCTGCAAGGAGGAATAGAATTGTCCGCCCAAATGAACCTTAAATGGTTTCTGATCAGTGTACACATTTTTTAAAACTGGTAAATGATGATTAGGCCCTCTTTCTCAATTTGTGAACATCTTTGCTCGGCAACAGTTAATATTCGTGACGCAAAAGCGACGGGTAGTTCTATGCCGTCTTCCATCCGAGGAGACCACACTGTCCATTTACAAAAAAGGTGAAGCATCACATGTTAGGATTATCTTTCTCTTTGGGTCGAAACGAACTCGCATGTACAAAGATTGTAAAGCAAGTTAACTTTTCAAAGGTTTCTTTTTCTGGCTTGCCCCAATAGCAACGTTGATATTTCCTTTTTTAATGTAAATTTAGAGTACCCAATTCGTTTTTTTTCCAATTAAGAGACAATTTAGCGTGGCCTATCCACCTACCCTGCACATCTTAGGGTTGTGGGGGTGAGACTCACGCAGACACTGGGGAGAATGTGCAAAGTCCACATGGACAGTGGCCAGGGGCTGGGATGGAACCTGGGTCCTCAGTGCTGTAACGCAGCAGTGTTAACCACTACGCCTCTGTGCAACCCTATGTTGATGTTTCCTAAAAGGCGGTGCCAGTAATGTTCAGAGACTTGGTATAAACCGACCATAGTAATTAATCATGCCCAAAAAAAGATTTCAGTTCTGACACATTCCTAGGTGCTGATGCTTCCCAATAGCTTTTACTTTTTCTTCTAGAGGTTGTAGCTCCTTAGACTTTAAATAATAATATAATAATAATAAGAATAACCTTTTATTGTCACAAGTACGAAGTTACTGTGAAAGGCCCCTAGTCGCCACATTCCGGCGCCTGTTCGGTAAGCTGGTACGGGAATTGAACCCGCGCTGCTGCCCTTGCTTTGCATCACAAACCAGCTATCTAGCCCACTGAGCTAAACCAGCTCCTAAATTCAAGGTAAGTCACCTTGTGGGCCTGAAAGGTACACTCTCTCTTAAGCTGCCTCTTTGAATCTCTTAAGCACCTTCTTTGAGGTTTGCCAGATGCTCTTCTTGGGAAACTCCTGTGACCAAAACATCATCTAAGTCAGGGGTGGGCAAACTTTTCCGTGCAAGGGCCACATTCAGAAATTCACAATTTTAAAGGGCCGCATAGTATATTAAGTAAAATAATTAATATTTTAGATAGCCAAAATAAAAGGTCTTTAAAGAAAAAAAAGCACATTTATTTGAAAAACAAAGTAACTCAGTAAGTAACAGAACAATGTCAATGAGAATGATGCATCTGACTGCAGTCATTTACCAGTTTGTTGAAATCAGGTGTCAAGTTGGCAAGTTCACAAGGTGTCAAAGGGCAGCATGGTGGTTAGCATAAATGCTTCACAGCTCCAGGGTCCCAGGTTCGATTCCCGGCTGGGTCACTGTCTGTGTGGAGTCTGCACGTCCTCCCCGTGTGTGCGTGGGTTTCCTCCGGGTGCTCTGGTTTCCTCCCACAGTCCAAAGATGTGCGGGTTAGGTGGATTGGCCATGCTAAATTGCCCGTAGTGTCCTAAAAAGTAAGGTTAACGGGGGGTTGTTGGGTTACGGGTATAGGGTAGATACGTGGGTTTGAGTAGGGTGATCATTGCTCGGCACAACATCGAGGGCCGAAGGGCCTGTTCTGTGCTGTACTGTTCTATGTTCTATGTTCTATAAGTTGCTTGTGCTGATCCTTAACACTGACAGAAGCACAGCCTAGCCGAGTCAACGATAAAAACGCGCGTAGTGGGGTGGATGAGTGGGGCTGCCTTATTGGTCGGTTTAGTTGGGTGTGCGACCAATAGGAGTCCAGGTTACAAACAATAATAAGGCTTATTGTTTGTAACCTGGACTCCTATTGGTCGCACACCCAACTAAACCGACCAATGAGACAGCCCCACTCATCCACCCCACTACGCGCGTTTTTATGCGGCCCGCCAATGAGGTGCCCGGAATCATAACCGGCATTTTTGAAAAGCCGCCGGGGAAAAGCCGCTGAAATAAATGCGCTTATTGAATAAGTGCATTTACTTCAGTGGCTTTTTCCCGGCGGCTTTTCAAAAATGCCGGTTATGATTCCGGGCCGTAGTTTGCCCACCCCTGATCTAAGTGCACCACTACATTTATCTTGCAATAAACATACTATGGTGCACTGAAAGATAGCACGTGGTGAAGACACACCAAAGTGTAACCGGGTGAATCCATGTGGGTGTCAGTTGTCGTACAGGTACAATGAGGGCAGGTCCGTCAGAAACCTGCACTTGCTCCACAACTCCCAATTCTTCCAAACATTTAAGTTCTGCCTCGACTTTTTGATATAAAGCATATGCCACTAAGTGAGCTCTATGTAATTTGGGGGTAGTATCTGAATTTATGTATATTTTGGCTATGATGACCTGTATTCTTCCGAATTCATTTTGAAAGACCACAAAATATTTTTAAAACTTTTTGTACACTGCTCTCAGCTATACTGACGATCTCTATTTGAGGTGACCAATCTTGTCCCACGAGACTAGCCCCTGGCCTTTTGCAACGATGAATGGGAGTTAGCTACAGGATAAGGTGGTGTTGAGAACAGGAGTAGGAAAGGGGAAGGTCTCCGAGATCTATAAGGAGCTAATGGAGTGGGAGGGAGCCCCAGTAGGGGAGGTGAAGAGAAAGTGGGAAGAAGTGCTGGGTGAAGAGTTGAAGGCCAGTTGTGGGAGAAGGCCCTGAAGAGAGTTGGTGCATCCTCGTCGTGTGCCAGGGTCAGCCAGATACAGTTTAAGGAGTTCCACAGCGCACACATGAATGTGGCCCAGATGAGCAGGCTCTTTGAGGAGATGGAGGATAGGTGCGGGCGCTGTGCGGGGGGTCCTGCGAACCATGTCCATATGTTGTGGGCATGCCCAAGGCTGGGGCTTTCTGGCGGAGGTTTGCTGACGTCATGTTAGAGGTCTTAAAAGTGAGGGTGGTGCCGGGTCCGTAGGTGGCAATGTTTGTTGTGTCGGAAGACCCAGGAGCCCAGGGGGTGAGAGAGGCCAACGTCCTGGCCTTTGGCTCCCTGGCGGCCCGGAGGCAGATCTTACTAGGATGGAGGGACCCAGAACCCTGAAGCCGTGGGTGTGGGTTAGCAACATGGCGGGGTTTCTCAGACTTGAAAAAATTTAATTGAGGGGTTCATTGCAGGGGTTTGCTCGGAGGTGGCAGCCATTCATCGAGAAAAATTAAGCTGTCAGCAGGGGGGAGGGGGGGAAAGGGGAGGCGTGGGAGAGACGAGTAAGGACAGGAGAACCAACGGAGGGGTGGCTGGGGTAGGTGGCACTGTTTGTGTAAGCCATGTTGGCTGGGGTTTGTGCTCGGGGGGGGGGGGGGTTGTTGGTTATATTGTTGTGTTTTTATTGAAATTTGATGTTGAAAATTGTTAATTATAAATGCCTCAATAAAATATTTTCTAAAAAATAATATATAATATATATATATATATATAAGAAATTACACTATTACTACCTACTGGTGATCACTCACTAACAAGTATGATTGTCCACCTAAGAAACTCCATGTTACTGGTCACGGATTCTGTGGGTCCTTGTGTGGCTGATGAGCCCAATCCTGGAGCCGCATCTTCAACCGCACACTTGGCAGATGTTTCCAGGAGGTGGGAATGATCCTTGGACTAGATCGCTGGTACTCCTTTCTCAAGCTCCTTTTCAGCACCTCCTCTTGCCATCGGGAATTCTTGAAGAATTGTGCCCCATCAAATAGGAGGTTCCTCCAAGTAGGTCTCTTCTCAGCAAGGGTCTCCCAGATATTGACGTCTACATCGCATGTCTTGAGGTAAGCCTTCAAGGTGTCTTTGAAGCACTTCCTCAATCCTCTTGTTTGGAATCCTTCTATGAGCTGGGCAAAGAAGATTTCCTTTTGCAGTCAGGCCTTTGACATCCAAGCACATGGTCAGCCCTGCTGAGTTGGTCTCAGGTGATCATGGCCTTGATGCTGGTGCTCTCGGCTCCTTCAAGGACGCTGATGTTAGTACGCCTGTTCTCCCAGCTGATGCGGAGAATCTGTCTCAGATAGTGTTGATGATACCTCTCTATAGCCTTGAGGTGGCATCTGTACGTAGTCTTGCGTTTCTGAGCCATATAGAAGAATTAAGAGGATGACTGCCTTGAATACAGGGATCTTAGTGTCAGCACAGATGTCACAGCTATCAAAGACTCTCGTCGTTAGGCATCCGAAGTAGGCACTCAGGGATTGGTATGATATTGGATCTCTGCATCAATGCCAGCCTTAGAGGAGAGGTGGCTCCCCAGGTAAGGGAAATGTTCCACGTTTGGTGGGGTTTCTCTATTGATCTTGATGAAGGGAGAGGTTGGGTCTTGCTCTGGGGTGGGTTGGTAAAGGATTTGAGTCTTCTTGAGGTTGAGGCTGAGACCGATTCTTTGGTATGCTTCTGCGAATGTGTCAAGCATGGCTTCGAGATTCTCTTCTGGGAACGTGCAGATGGCAATGCCGCATTTCAACCAGTCAGGGTTAAATATGTAGCACTAATTTCAGCCACAAATTCCTCCGAAGGTCTGACTTATCCCAGCTCCTTTTTATTCGAGGATTAGCCACCGATTCTCATCCAACAGCAGTTCCCCTTCTCCATAAGTTCCATGGACACAGTCTTCATCAAAATGGCTGACGTCTCCAGAAGCACCTCAGCTCTGCTCACAGCAGATGACATAGATGCAACAGTATTACATTTATCAAGACCCTCAGTGACAAATCTGTGCAATGTATGGCCAACTCTGGTCAGTCAATTACTTTCAATAATAGTAACAGCTGCATCAACCTTTTGTTAGTCTGTTGCCACCTTCTGGATTCAGCCTTTGTTTTTCTTCTGTCTGTCTTCATTCCACCACTGGGTGATTTGAACTCTGATGACTCTCTTTTATCTGTTTTCCACCTGGTTTGGTTTCCCTAGAAACCTGAAGTTTCAATTTTCCCTCCAGTTAGGGCCTGAGTCAAAAAAAAAAGCTGATAAAGTCAAGGTCAGTGTACCTGTGAGAGGACTGAGACCTCGTGCTGTATATTTTTTATAAAATATATATTTGACCACTACTGGGCATTTCTAAAATCTTAACTGGACAAGGACCTTTTAAATTGTTTAAGCTATGTCTGTCTGTGACTCTCAAACAAACAGCACTATCTAACAGTATCAGAGAAACTTGTACTTCATTATCTCTGAAGAGACTAGTAAGAAAGATCCCCTGTGAACTTCACAGCCCAAATTCAAAGGGAACTATACAAACACCTGCGGGATTCTCCCCTACCCTACCTGGCGGGGCGGGGGATCCCGGCATAGCGGAGTGGCGCCAACCACTCTGGCGTCGGGCCTCCCTGCGGAATTCTCCTCACCTTTAGGGGCCAAGCCCCCACATTGAGGGGCTAGGCCCGCTCCGGAGTGGTTGGCACCACGCCGACTGGCATCAAAACCGGCTCCAACGGCCTTTGACGCCCGGCGCCGGGGCTGGCCGAAAGGCCTTCGCCGGTTCGCGCATGCGCCGGTGCATCAGCTGCTGCTGACGTCACCACCGGAGCATGCGTGCTGGGGAATTCTCTTCCACCTCCGCCATGGTGGAGGCCGTGGCTGCGGCGGGAGGAAAAGAGTGCCCCCACGGCACTGGCCCGCCCGCCGATCGGTGGGCCCGGATCGCGGGCCTGGGCACCGTGGGGGCACCCCCCCGGGGTCCGATCACCCCACGCCCCCCACCAGGACCCCGGGGGCCCGCTCGCGCCGCCGATCCCACCGCCACCAGAGGTGGTTCAAACCACGGCGGCGGGATTGGCCTCTCAGCGGCGGGACTTCGGCCCATTGCGGGCCGGAGTATCGCTGCAGCGGGCTCGCCAATCGGCGGGGTGTGATTCCCGCCCCTGCCAATTCCCAGGTGGCGGAGAATTTCTGCCACGGCGGGGGCGGGATTTTCGCCGGCCCCGGGCGATTCTCCGACCCTGCGGAGAATTTTGCCCACCATCAAAAGGAGCCTCAAATTTCCTTTTAGTTCTTGCTAAAGACAGTGGAGAGGTGGGAGTCATGTGATATGGACCTCTAGTTCGTGAAACCAGTAATTTTACCTTTGGGAACTGTAAGTTGAGTCTGCTGTTTACAATCTTACAAGCAGCCTCACAGAAAAGGAGCTCTCCGCCCAGGTTTGGACACCTGGTTCCAAGCTACACTGCTTCGACTGGAAATTCTGTATCATCACCCACAAGACTGACTAATCTCTGTATGCATATTTTACCATGTGAAGTCAGCACCATCAGCATTGATTTTTCAACTCGTCAGCCTCCGTGAAGAAATATCATTGAGCTTTGATTCGGAACTCAGATGAAATGCTGTTTTGTTTCTGTCGCATCTGCACTGTATATCTTTATTTTTTCTATCGATCTTTTATTGTACAAAGGCACAAGAGGCAATGTTGTGACCCTCTTCCCACGTCTTGAGAGTGTGCAAATAGACTATCCCTTTGAGTTCATTCTACCTCAAGTTTGCTGTAGGTCTAATAGATATTAGATCACACCAAAACTGAGGGATTGGGAAGTACGTTACCGCTTATAAATGGAGGGAAATGTGGTGAATGTGATTCACACCGGATTATAATCTGTATATAGATGTGTCTGTATTGTAAGTGCAGTTGCACTACCTGTCCTCCAGGGGGAGTAGCTCTGGGAATGCTCGAGTTGTATGGGCTTCTCCCTTGGCTCTGCCCAGGACTCCTCCCCCGGAAGCTGCTGTATAAAAGATCAGTGCCACATGGTCAGCTGGCCAGTTCACTGAAAGTTTAATGGCTAATAGGCTGGCTCTGTTGTGAGTATATTAAAACCGCTATTCTAATCCTACAAGCACGTGTCCGTAGAATTGTTGGTTCCAACAATTTAATATACTCAGGAAACAGTCGAAGAAATCATGGAAGCAGCCCTCAAGCCCGGACGCCTAGAACTCGACCCAGAGGATGCAGAGGCTAAGGAAATTTTTTCCCACAGGCTGAGATGTTTTAAAGCCTACCTGGCAGAAGCCAGCACCGCCGGAACTTTTGAACAAAAACTCAGCCTACTGCACGCGAGGGTAAGCCACAGAATCTCCACACAGCTAAATGCAGCCGGTTCTTACACTGCAGCGCTGGCAATATTGGACAAAATGTACGTTAGGGCCCATTAACGAGGTTTATGCACGCTGTGTGTTTACGACCCACCGTCAGCGGCCTACAGAAACGCTAGCCGAGTTTGTAAGGGAATTGAACAATCTTTCCAATGACTGTAATTATCAAGCCGTTACCGCGGCTGAACATAGGGAGCTTGCTGTGCGGGACATTTTCGTGGCGGGCCTTAGGTCTAACTATGTGCGCCAAAGACTGCTAGAAAAGGGGCCCCAGGACTTAGACACTACTGTGGAGGCTGCTACCACTATGGAAGTTTCCTTCCGCAGCCTCACCTCGTTTCCCGCGGACCCCGCGACCTCATCGTGGACCCCCGACCAACAGTCCCCCCAAGCCTGTGCCGCACGGCCCCCCAGCTACCGCGCTGCCAAAGCCAGTTACTCTGCTGCCCCAGCCAGTTACTCTGCTGCCCCAGCCAGTTACTCTGCTGCCCCAGCCAGCTACTCGACTGCTTCAGCCTGCCATTTCTGTGGCCAAAGCCAGCACCCGCGGCAGCACTGCCCGGCCCATAACGCGACCTGCAACAGCTGCGGGCGAAAAGGACACTATGCCAGAGTGTGTCTGGCGAAGAAAGCCCCAGCCTCTAACCCTCCCATGGCTCAAAGCACTCGTTCCCTGAATTCACAGGCCTGCAGGCCCCGAAATGCTGCAGCCTGTATGCCGACTCCGCCCCCACCCGACATGTGCAACTCATGGGGGCAGCCATCCTGGCAATCCTCCTCCATGCGGCCGGCCATGTGCGACTCATGGGGGCGGCCATCTTGGGATCCTTCCCCTTCAAACTCTGAAACTCACCTCGACGACTACGTACTCAGAGGGCAGTCATCACGGGGCCACTCCAGCACAGCTGATTGAGCCGCCGACTACCCGCAACTCAGCGCAGTCACCCTGGGTCAATCCCGCCCCAAGCACCTACGAAGTTCGATGGCGGAGGTCTAGATCAACAGGTACAGCACGCCATGCCTCTTTGACTCCGGGAGCACCAAGAGCTTTATACATCCAGAGCTGGTAAGACGCTGTTCGCTTTCTATTTTTTCCGGTGAGCCAAACTATCGCCCTCGCTTCGGGCTCCCACTCAGTCCAAATCCAAAGACGCACCGTTGCTACGCTCACAATTCGAGGCGCTAGTTATTCTAAATTTAAACATTATATCCTGCCCGACCTCTGCGTGCCACTCTTATTAGGCCTGGATTTCCAGTGCAACCTCAAGAGCCTCACCCTCAGCTTTGGCGGGCTCCTGCCCCCACTCTATCTGCAGCCTAACCACGCTGCGCATCTCCCCCCCTCCGCTCTTCGCCAATCTCACTCCAGATTGCATGCCAGTAGCTACTCGCAGCAGGCGATACAGCCTACAGGATAGGGTCTTTATCCGATCGGAGGTCCGACGGCTGCTCAGTGAGGGGATCATAGAGGCCAGTAATAGTCCCTGGAGAGCTCAGGTGGTGGTCGTCAAGACCGAGGAAATATTTTCAATGGTCGTCGACTATAGCCAGACCATAAATCGCTTTACGCTCCTAGACGCGTATCCCCTCCCCAGAATTGCAGATATGGTTAATCAGATCGCCCAATATCGGCTATTTTCCACGGTGGATCTGAAGTCTGCATACCACCAGCTCCCAATCCGCCCGGAGGACCGCCACTACATGGCATTCGAGGCCGATGGACGCCTCTTCCATTTCCTCCGGGTCCCTTTCGGCGTCACTAACGGTGTTCCAACGAGCAATGGACCGAATGGTAGACCAGTACGGGCTGCGGGCCACGTTTCTGTATCTGGACAATGTTACCATCTGCGGCTATGACCAGCAGGACCACGACGCCAACCTCCACCGTTTTCTCCAAACGGCACAGAAATTAAATCTCACTTATAACAAGGAGAAATGCGTTTTCCGCACAAACAGACTGGCCATCTTCAGCTACGTCGTGGAGAACGGAGTCCTGGGCCCAGACCCGGACCGCATGTGCCTCCTCTTAGAACTCCCCCTCCCTCATTGCCCCAAGGCCCTCAAACGGTGCTTGGGGTTCTTCTCATACTACGCCCAGTGGGTCCCTCAATATGCGGACAAAGCCCGCCCACTCTTTAAGGCCACACGATTTCCCCTGTCAGCTGAGGCGCGCCAGGCCTTCAGCTGCTTCAAGGAGGACATCGCCAAAGCAGCCATGTGGGCGGTGGATGAATCCACTCCCTTTCAGGTTGAGAGCGACGCCTCAGAGATAGCTCTAGCAGCCACTTTAAATCAGGCAGGGAGGCCCGTTGCATTTTTCTCCCGTACCCTATCCGCTTCAGAACTCCGACACTCCTCAGTCGAGAAGGAAGCACAAGCCATCGTGGAGGCTGTTCGTCACTGGAGGCACTACCTCGCAGGTAGGAGGTTCACCCTCATCTCCGACCAACGATCGGTTGCCTTTATGTTTGACAACTCGCAAAGGGGCAAAATAAAAATGATAAAATCCTTCGGTGGAGGATCGAACTCTCCACCTATAGTTACAATATTAAATATCGACCGGGGAAGCTCAACGAGCCCTCGGATGCCCTATCCCGCGGGACATGCGCCAGCGCGCAGATCAGCCGTCTGAAAGCCATCCACGATGATCTCTGCCATCCAGGGGTCACCCAGCTCGCCCACTACATCAGAGCCCGAAACCTGCCTTTCTCCAATGAGGAGGTAAAAGCGGTCACCAGGGACTGCTCGATCTAGGCCCTTTGAACGCCTTGCGATCGATTTCAAAGGGCCACTCACCTCCACTAACAAGAACATTTATTTCCTCAACATCATCGACGAGTTCTCCCGATTCCCTTTTGCCATTCCATGCCCTGATATGACCTCCCACACAATCATTGGGGCCCTGCATAGTGTCTTCACCCTGTTCAGCTACGTGCACAGCAACCGGGGTTCGTCCTTTATGAGCGACGAGCTGCGTCAGTACCTGCTCGACAAGGGCATCGCCTCGAGCAGGACTACCAGTTACAACCCCAGGGGGAACGGGCAGGTGGAGAGGGAGAACGCGACGGTCTGGAAGACCGTCCTGCTGACCCTCCGGTCTAGAAAACTCCAAGTCTCCCAATGGCAAGAAGTCCTCCCAGAGACGCGCTCCATGCAATCAGATCCCTCCTCTGTACAGCTACAAATCAAACCCCTCACGAGCGACTCTTCACTTTTTCTAGGGGCACTACCACGGGAGTCTCACTTCCGGCGTGGCTGAGGACACCAGGCCCGGTCCTCCTGAGGAAGCCAGTCAGGGGGCACAAAACTGACCCCCTTGTTGAAAAGATGCACCTCCTCCATTCCAACCCCCAGTATGCATTTGTGGAGTTCCCGGACGGTCGCCAGGACACAGTATCCCTTCAGGACCTGGCACCCGCTGGATCCAGCCCCCCACTACCCCCGCTGAGGAACCCCTTACCATGTTCCCTATGCTGCCAACCCCTCGCGCCCCCGATTCCGCAAGCTCACCCCACCGGTTCCACGGGCCAGAACCAGCCCGCCCCCAGTCTCCGGTCGAGCCAGAGGTGTCTGAAGTTCGGACGAGACCCGCCCCGGAGTCTGCCATCGTACCCCAGCTCTCAACACCCACACAGCCACCGCAAGAGGCTGCAACCCCAGTGCTCCGCAGATCGAAAAGAACAATTCATCCACCAGACAGACTAACTCTGTTAGCCACCACCCCCGCTGGACTCGATTTTTTCACAGGGGGTGAATGTGGTGAATGTGATTCACACCGGATTATAATCTGTATATAGATGTGTCTGTATTGTAAGTGCAGTTGCACCACCAATAGCTCTGGGAATGCTCGAGTTGTACGGGGCTTCTCCCTTGGCTCTGCCCAGGACTCCTCTCCCGGAAGCTGCTGTATAAAAGATCAGTGCCACATGGTCAGCCGGCCAGTTCACCGAAAGTTCAATGGCTAATAGGTTGGCTCTGTTGTGAGTATATTAAAACCGCTATTCTAATCCTACAAGCACGTGTCCGTAGAACTGTTGGTTCCAACAGGAAGGAAATCAAAAATACCTTTCCATTTGCAGATGGGAGATGAGAGGAGAAACCAGTGCTGTTCAAATTAACCCCTCCTGTCCGTAACAGTACCGAACTGCAAAATCGTCTATGCAGACAACAATTTGCACATGCTCCTCCTTTAAGCTGCACTGTTCACACGCTCAACATCCTTTTCAGCCATGAGCCATGCTTCCAACCCCATATTTCTTTACAAAATGTGCCTACTTCCATCTCTGAACATCATTTGTTCCAGCCCTATTCAGCCCATCTGCCAATGTCAAAACGTTGTTGTCTGCAGACTTAATTATTCCAATGTTTCCCTAGCCAGCCTCCCATACTCCGCCCTCCAGAAACATCATGCAAATTTCTGCTGACCAAATCCTATCTTACACCATGCCCTGTTCACCCCAGTGCTTGCTGACCTGGAGCCCTTTCCCACCCCAATGCATAAAATAATAAATTTTCAGCCTTGTGTTTAAATCCCACCATGGCTACATTGCTGTCTATTGCTGAGAGAAAACAGATGATCCTAACAAGAAGACAAGGAGTTTGAAAATTGATATCAGCAAGCTGTGTGACCCTTGGGCCACACTCCTGACAAAGTGGACTTGTAACCAGTTTGTTTGGAAAAGATTGGAACCTGGTCGGGTATTGCCCCATAGTTGGCAATAAAACTAGTTGCAAAACACTGTTGTTTATAGAAGAAGCGAGAGGCGAAATATTGCATCCAACCCTTGAGAGGAGGAAGGAACCTGAAGAAGAGGATTGCAATAAATTCCTCCAGCCCAACAACCTGCTCGTTAGTTCAGCCCACCCCGTCTCTCATCCTATGGCTTGGCATTCATCTCCTTATTGATTTTATGAGGCATCTTGGGATGTTACTCCATATTAAATGTGCAATGTTAATGTAATAAGTTGTTACTGTTGAAGTGCAGTGAGTATCAGTGGATACTGTCTGATGGATTTTCAAAATACTTCTACTGCAGAGATGCAAGTTGTTGTATATGTATGCAGTGCAGTGCAATTTCCTTTTCAAGTCGCCCAAGTAAAGTTTATACATTTGGCATGAGCTCATCTCTGTGGGATAGCCTGATACTTCATGGACTTATTAACAGAGACAGTATAAGTGCAACCAGACTGTCAATTTTGGTATTTATTATAATATTAACAGGTTTGTAGTTACCAGTTCTACTGCACACAATTTGAATCATAACTAATTTGGGAGGCAATACTAGTTTGAACTTTTCTGTGATGTTGGCAGAGCTTTAATGGCTTTTAATTCTTTGTACACCTTGAACTGAACTACTTCAAATTGGAACTACGTTTTTTCAGAACTAACAGCTGAATTCTGCCAATATTTAATCTGATGCACATTTACTTTTCCAAACATTTCAACTCCCTGTGACACCCAATTTTGCCTCACAGTGGTTAGCACTGATGCTTCACAGCACCAAGAACCTGGGCTCGGTTCCTGGCTTCGGCCACTGTCTGTGCGAAGTCTGCACGTTCTCCCCGTGTCTGTGGGTTTCCTCCAGATGCTTCGGTTTCCACCCACAAGACCCAAAAGAGGTGCTTGTTAGGTGAATTGGACATTCTGAATTCTCCCTCTGTGTACCCGAACAGGCACCGGAGTGTGGCAACTAGTGGATTTTCACAGTAACTTCATTGTGAGCCTACTTGTGACATTAATAAAGATTATCATTATTTGAATTATTCTCTTAACCATAAGTATATTACTATTTATATGGGGTGAGACTTTCATTCATGAAGCAGAATGCCTGAAAGTCTGTGTAACGTTGTGTTGTGACTAATTCCAAAAAGCTGCAGACATCAGACCTCAGAGGACTGATGCTTAGTACTCTCAATTAAGCTGCAGGACATTCTACATTTCCCATGGAATAGAACCTGGATGCCACGGTTATAAAATGCTTTGGGCTCAAGAGTTGTGTTGCCATTTGCTAACTGGTTGTGCAAGCCCAGTGCCTCTGTGTATTAACAATTCAAATAGTTAATTGTTTTAAAAAATAGTTTAAAATGTATCCTATTTATATTTGACGCATTTAACAGTGGCTTTTCTAATGGCTCAGCTGGTAAATGCTGTGCAATTTGAGACTCTGCCCAGACCATGCGCTAGTTGGAGTGCTGAGTTCTGTTTTTGGCACCAATCATCAGTGAAACCATATTGAATTTATACGAAGTACAGCACAAATTTGTCAGAACAATACCAGCATGAGGACTGGGGTTGCATAAACTTTGCATATATTCCTTTGGGTATGGAAAGTGGAGTGGTGATCTAAACAAAAATAATGGAGGTCGATGGAGTAGACTCTAAGGCATTGTTTCCAGCTGGCAGGGACTCATGGGCAAAGGGACAGGAGATGAGATAAAGAGAGAAGTGGGCTGGGGGTAACAGGAAAGAGAAATACTTTGACTCATTGTGTTAAGAACCATGGAAGATTCACTTTGTGTACGTGTTACATATCTTGAATTTGGTCTGGTCTCGCGTATTTATTTCCAGGGTTGCTTGTTGTCCTGCTCAACAAGGAAAATTGTTTGATTTGCTCAAGGTTAGTCAGGTATCTGAAATATATTAATTTCATGTGAAATGGGTTCAAAAGATGAATATTTATCAAGTGTAATTCTGCCTTTCGATTACAGTTAACCTCTGCAGGCTCACCCCTGTGATCCTCCCCTTTCTACAATCACCACCCTTAAGTTTTAGGTTTCAAAAGACCAGGCCTTGAATTACTTCCAATGTATTAAAGGAATTCCTTCAATTGGCAACAAATGGCCAGCTGGGGAACATACGACAGATCAGGGAATCTCGGCAAACCTAATTGAGAAAAGCAGTAAAGCAATACTGCTCCTGCCATGGTCAGTTGCAAATCTGTTTGTGTTAAATTAGTGTAATTGGGAAGATCAAAGGAACTGCTGATGCCACCTTTTAAATATCCTGTTCTTTTGTTTCTTGCAGCCTCTAGTTGATTAAACTAAAATACAAAACAAAATTGCCAATGCAATCTTCTAATAAACTCCATATTAAAGTTATGACTCTAGACCTTGCAGAGCTAACTTGAGAGACTGAATGCTCCAGTCCAGTTACTATGTTCCTTTAGTTTTACTACTAAAATTATCTTTTTTGATCTTAATGTTGCATTGCCTTTCTTTATGTTATCTGACCTTAATGTGTTGTCAGTTGACACTTTTATTGATGAAGTTACCAACTGCAATTTAGCTGTGCCCCACGATAATCTGCAACATTCTTGAGCCATGGGACAGCATAACTATGAGGTTCTGCAGTATTCAGAGTAATGTATGATTTTGTGAGCACGCACGCACATATGTGTAGTGCAAATGATGAACTAATAAAAGCATACTAAGCATGTGCATAAGAAGCTATGTCACTCACTGTGGGAAGATGTCTGAGTAAAACGCCAGAGGGCATCTTTAACTATATGTTAATCTTATTTAACCTTTGTAAGTAGTTTGCATTTTTTTGGGGCATATTTCTTGGACAAAGACTGTTGACTCCAGGAAGATATTTTGCGGAGTAAGTAGCTAACCAATGCTGAGCCAAACCCATGATAACAGAATAAGGATGAGGAATGTTCGTCCTTCGGAGTGGAGCCCTCACCATTTTGGAGGACCAGTGACAAGATGAGTCAATCCGAGTCAGGTACCAGAGTTAAGGGCAGTGACTTCAATAACAGTGTGCCTCAGGTAACATGTTCAAATTTCCCATCCCAGCTATTCTTTATCTAACTGAGTGAAGGGGGTTTGGTTAGCTCAGTTGGCTGGATGGCTGGTTTGTGTTGCGGAGCAACGCCAACAGTGCGGGTTCAATTCCTATACCAGCTGAGGTTATTCATGAAATCCCCACCTACTCAATTTTGCCCTTGCCTGAGGTGTAGTAACCCTCGGGCTAAATTGCCACATTCAGCTCTCAAAGGGGAGAGCAGCCTATGGTCCTCGGGGTCTGTGGCGACATTTACATTTTGCCTGAATAAGATCCAGGAACTGGATTGATGCCATCAAACTCGCTTCCTTCCCGTAGGATCATTAATGTCAATAGAGACTCCAGGATGGTTTTAAATCCAGGGAAAATAAGGGAAAAGCTCATATCTATCTCATTGCAGCATCCTGATTCTTTACATAACATTTATAAAATACCTCCAAAAACCAATAGCATGGATATTCGATATTGTCAACATTATTTTGATATTTGAGAGGATTTCCTTGCTGCTTCATCAATAATTTTCCTTCCATTATAAGGTCAGAAATGGGGTATTTCATTATTGATTACCCATGGCTCAGTTCCATTTGCAACTCTTCAGATAATGAAGCAGTTCATACTGACATGCAATAAGGTTTGGACCACATTCAGGCTAGGGCTGATAAGTGGCAAGTAACTTTGTGCAGCAAAAGTGGCAGGCAGCGCCGACCGCTAACAAAACAATTATATTAAAAAAGTACTTTATCCCTTATCTTCCTTGGAATTTCCCATGCCAAGAATCTTTCCTCATCCCTAAATATTCTTTTATCTGTCCCTGAGGCCCTGTTGGCACAGGGTATGGAGGACTGTAAAAAGAAAATCAATCCGACCATTGTGGGGTGTAGCGCAATAGGGATACAAGCCACAAATTACATTTGTGGTTAATTGGGTAATTTTATTATTTTATTAATTCAATGATGTGAACATCACTGGCAAGGCCAGCATTTATTGCTCATTTCCAACTTCCCTTGAGAATATGAACAGACCCATTTTAAGTCGTTGCAATCTGTGTGCTATAAGTAAACCCACAATGTTGTTAGATGGGGAGTACTGGGATTTTGACCCAGTGACATTAAGTGAATGGTGATATATTTCCAAGGCAGGATGGTGTATGATTTTGTGGTGAACGTAGATGGACATCTGGTGTTCCCATGCACCTGCTTCTTCTAGATGGTGGTGGCACAGTGGTTAGCACTGCTGCCTCACAGTGCAAGGGACCCAGGTTCAATTCTGACCTTGAGTGACTGTATGGAGTTTGCACTTCCTCCCCATGTCTGTTTGGGATTCCTCTGGGTGCTCCGATTTCCTCCCACAGTCCAAAGATGTGCAGATTAGGTGGATTGGCCATGCTAACTTTCCCCTTATTGTCCAAAAATGTGCAGATTAGGAGGGGTCATCTGGTTACGGGATAGGGCGAGGTAGTGGGCCTAGGTTAGGGTGCTCGTTTGGAGGATCAGTGCAGACCCAATCGACCGAATGTCCTCCTGCACTTTAGGGGTTCTTGCTCATATCCATGGTGAGTTTTGGAAGTGCTTTTGAAGAAGTCTTGGCAGGTTGCTGCAGTGGATGGCACATGGGGCCTGTAAAAGAATTCTGCCAGTTGTGGTGGGGATGTTTAGCGTGCCAATCAAATGGGCTACTTTATCTTGGAAGGTGTCAAGTTTCTTTTGTGATGTTGAAGCTGTACTTGTCCAGGCAAGTGCAGAGTGTTCTCTCACACTCCTGACTTGTGCCTTATGGACAGTTGAAGAAAGGCTTTGGAGAATCAGGAGGTGAATTACTTGCCACAGCTCTTGTAGCCACAATATTCAGATGGCTTGTCCAGTTAAGTTTCTGATCCATGATGAATCCCAGGATGCTGATGCTGAGGATTCAATTATGGCAATGCCAAAATATGATTACAGTAAGAAGTCTTACAACACCAGGTTAAAGTCCAACAGGTTTATTTGGAGTCACAAGCTTTCGGAGCGCAACTGCTTCATCAGGTGATGAAGGGGTCTCCTTCACTCACCTGATGAAGGAGCTACTCTCTGAAAGCTAGTGATTCCAAATAAACCTGTTGGACTTTAACCTGGTGTTGTAAGTTTTCTTACTGTGCGCAGCTGAGTCCAATGCCGGCATCTCTACACCATAATATGATTAAATAGAGCCAGCATGAATTTGTGTTTGACAAATATGTTAGAGGTTCTTGAGTATAAAATTAGTAGATGGATTGGGGGAATTGTGTATGTACTGCATTTGGATTCTCAAAAAGCATTCCATTGGGTGCTACAAAATTAGGGCCCATGGAATAGGGGTAATTTATTGGCGTAGATTGAGGATTGGCTATTAGACAGTTGAAAGTGTGAATGACCAATACATAACACCACCAAAAACACCCACGTGATATCCATACCCATGTGAAACTGTTCCATTGCGATAAAATAGTGTTGTTACTGAGAAATATTTTTTCCAATTTCTGGTTTATGTGTTAGGTTTGGCTCAGTGCTGGAACTCACACCTCCAAGTCAGAGTCTCAAGCCCATAATCTAGGTTGGCACTTTAGTGCATTACTTCACGAGTGCTGCACTGCTGGAGGTCCCATCCCTCGAATGAGATGTTAAATGTCTGCTGTCTCAAATGAATGTAAAATATACCATAGTACTATTAAAGAATGGGACAGTTCCTTAAGTATCCTGGCCCACATTTGCCCCTCAACCATTGCCTAAACAAAAGATCTGGTCATTTAGTTTATTGCTAATTGGGGGACCATGCTGTATGCACACTGACTGCATTTCTTACAATGTGCCAGTGAGTGCACTTTAAGAGTACTTTATTGGCTGTGAAGCCTGTGGTCATGAAAGGCACTATATACATTTGCATTGTTTATTTCTCTTGTTTCAGTTGGAAACCACAGTACTGTAGTCTGTAGCAGGCACAGAAGTACTTTTAAATTACAACAAAACTACAATACAGCAAGATTTTAAAAAGTCCTCTTCATTCATTAAAAGAAGTAGTTTTCAAGTCTGTAAACTGAAATAGAATAGAAAATAATGGTAAACATTTTACAATTACACATTAGAAGGCACCGCTTGGCTGTTTAATTGAAGGTATTCTTCTGAAATAGCTACGCTTCAGTGCATCCCATGTTGCTCCCGTGTCCAAAGCTGTTTAAATGAGATCCAAGGAAACAAAAATATTGAACTTTGGAAGTGTTTCATTGTCTTGCGCAACACATCCTTCGTGCCATTAAAAACAGCCACAATTCTTCAATTTGCTCCATTTGCAACTTTTTAAAAAATGGTAATAATTGAATAACAATTTGATAAACAGAGCTGCCAGTAAATAAATCAATGGCATATTAATTTGTATCTAAATTTTTTGTGTCCTTTAACTGAAATGTTAACGCTGGGTAATCATTAGTTTAGAACCTGATCTATTTGGTTCCTTAGATTTACGGGCTTTGGTTTCTACACATGGAGACTCGATCTAACTAATCTTTGGGGTAAAGAAGCACATACAATTAAAGGACGAGCAGACAAAGACTCTGGTGTGAAGACTCTTCAGGCAAATTGCAAATAAAGGAAGTTAATCTGGAAATGTCTGCTTTAAACTAATTTTCTTGTGAATTCCTCCAGTTGAGAATTATTTATAGGTGGGTGTGTTAACAAAATGTTCCTATGCATTTAAGTCATTGTACAAAGGAAAGGAGGTGGAGATACCATGTTTCAGATCTACTGGCAGCGTAATTATTCTATTAGCACTTAAAAGGGGAGTGAAGCTATTTCATGGTATGAGAGACAACACGCTTTCTTGTTCTTGCTGTCAATCCTCATGTTGCCAACAGCAATTAACATGTCACTACCTGGCACAGAATGCATTTGGGCTGTGCGGCTGCTGAAGGACAATCACTTTTATTGACCTATATGGCATTTAAATGGATTTAGAATACAAATACAAACTCAACATTGGTTTTATTTTTTCTAAACAGTTTCCAAACACAAATTGGTTTTGTATTCCAGTCAAAATAGTAATTTTTAAATTACAGAATTAAATGGTAGTTGTTAAGAACTTGGGGATAAACGTAATTTATATTTTTTAAATGTTCAGAGAATTCCTTGTAATTTGCCTCTATCAAATATGATCATAATGTTTATGTTTAAAAACTGGTAGAATAAATTTGTGGATGTTAATCTACATTTGAGGAGTTGGTATATGTAACAGACTGTGGCCTCCCTCCATTGGTTGCACTCCGTGATATAAATACACCAGAAAAAGTGAGCCATGAATTCAGTTAGGTGACTGCCCAAAATAAGTACAATAATTCTATGCTCCTTATTGCCGGGCAAAGCCCAGTAATACTGGTACTCAGCTATAAAAATAAAAGATAAATTGTTATATATAGGCTTCACGCTCTCCCAAGGTAGAACCATCAAAAAGTAAGTGTGAGAGCATTCATAATGTTTAAAAGATGCTAACTAGGGAGTGAGCCAAATAATTATCCCATCTGCAAGGAAGAGCTTTGTAATTCACTAACAATGCAGTCCCACGTTCTCCATTTTAGTATTCTGCTCACTGAACCTGTAGTTCAAATGATTAAAATACTTAAATGTTGAATAAAATGTTCAGACAACGTTGCATGTAATATTTAGGTTTTCACATTTTTTGCACACATTCATGCAGCGTAAATCTAAGTCTAAAGTTTCTGTTTTCTGTCTGCGAAACATATTTTGCTATGATGAAAGATGCATGGTTCCTTTCTTCCTCCAACAAATCTGGAAGAATTTTCTCTCCATTTAGATCAGTTACTTGTTACTGGTTCTATTTCGAATTAAAAAGTAGTGGATTTCTCCATCAAAGCTAGGGTCAGAGCTAAAGTGTGCTTGCGGTAATTAACCTTGAAGTCCTTTACGTCTTTTGAAAAGTAAACACCATCATTGCCATGTGACCTGCAATAGTTTGCAGTGCTTGTCAGAGAAATCATATATCCGCTGAATTGTACTAAAACTAAAGTTTGAATCTTTGCCTTAAGTCGATAATAGACATTTGGGCCCAGAGGCCCCCCCCCCCCCCCCCCCCCCCCAGGGAGCTTCTCTGTTGTATTGAAAATAGCAGAACTTTCCAAAAGTCATAACTCCAGCCCTCGAACACATCATTTCCCATTTTTACTCACTTCTCATTTTTTAAAATATATTTAGAGTACCCAATTATTTTTTCCAATTAAGGGGCAATTTAGCATGGCCAATCCACCTATCCTGCACATATTTGGGTTGTGGGGGTGAAACCCACGCAGACACGGGGAGAATGTGCAAACTCCTCACGGACAGTGACCCAGAGCCAGGATTCGAACCCGGGTCCTCAGCGCCGTAGGCAGCAATGCTAACCACTGTGCCACCGTACTGCCCCTCACTTCTCATTTTTGCAGAATGAGGGTGGCAAGTGTTATGGGCCAAGGTTTAGAAAACTCCAAAGTATATCATGGAGTTCACCTGACCTACAACTGTTTATCCATGAGCTCAAGGGCCTGCCTTTCAGGTGTTATTCAAAAGAGGCCTTAAGCTCTTTTAATCAAAAACAAGCTTTATTCTACGATTTGAGTTACCATTTTTATAAACGCACACACTATTTTTATCAACTACAAACATAAATACCCCATACAGCTACAGTAATCTATGTATCACCCTTAATAAATTCCCCCCTTTAACTGTTCCAATTTAATTACAAGAACCCATAAACCAAAAACCCGTTTACAAAGATGTGGCCCGACACACGTCACTCTTACTAACTTTAAGACTTGGTATGGATACACCTGCTTCCTTTCCAAAACAGATGGTTTGAATTCCTTCCAGAAAACAGTCATCACTTTAAGTTATCAAGTAATCTGGAAACAGCTTTTAAACTGAAGATAGAGAGACATTTCTTTCCAACCTATGCAATACAAAACCAGGTCAAACTCAAATGAAAGTAAAACTCAGAGCCACAGCCCAGCTCCACCCATACAATGACAGCACTGAAGCCATGTGATAAGACAAAAACATTTCTTCAAGGGACATTCCCATGACACATGTATTTCATACATATATGCTTTATCAAGGCGGCTGACCATTTACATCATTCACTCTAGTTAGATTTTGGTACCCTAAGAATGTGGAACCGAAGTGTGCAAAGTAGACCTGGTCAGTCAGGTCTGCAATTGATATATTTCTTTGGATGGGCAGGGAACCCCTTTGGAGAGGTATGGTATCCTGTGTAATTCACGTTAAAATTGTATTCATAGCCCCAGGAGTGGCACAATATGAATTTCATCTTATTCCCTTCATCCAAGAGAGTCGAAAGGTAGGGCTCCAGGTTTCTCAGGACAATTATTTTTGTTCCTCTGGATTTGTATGCCCAGGGTCAATGAAGAGCTTTATGCTGGAAAACAATGTGTCATACTTTCTGCATAGGAAGATGGAAGGTGGACACGGCACCGTCAACATAAAGAGCAGCCACAGATCATGGGGCCGTCAGGAGGAAGAGGCTGCTGCCCATGTACCAGGAAGGAGGAGAAGGAATAGCAGCACAACCACAATCTTGTAGGAAGAGTGAAAGCCCAGGACACCATAACTCAATGAGATGGAGAACCAGTGCTAAAGAAAACTTGAGACTAAGCCATGAGATGGTGACAACGTATGTCGAAAGGTCCAGCAGCAAGTTGAGCAACAACCCATCACCCTTTATGTTCTGTCAGTGGCTGTGAAAGTAAGTCACTTTTTGGCCTCGGCATCTTTCCAGGAATCATTGGGAGATCTGTTTGGTATATCCCAGACAGCAGTACACAGCTGCATTAAGACTGTACTTAATACCCTATGTGCCCATATGGGATTCATATCAATTTCTCTAGAGATTTGACACCTCAGACAAAGAGAGCCTTTGACCAATTATCAAGCTCCTCTCAGGTGCAGGGTGTTATTGATTTCAACCTTAATACTGTACCCCAAAAGATGACTCCTGAGACTCCATATTCCTGTCCACTGGAGCATCATCATAGCACTCCTCCCTCCAAGAGGGACTGCTCAACATATCCATCTACACTCTGGTGTGGTGCCCTTCACACGTACCACTGACGCTAAACGTGCGCTGCAGCCATCCAAAATATTTGTATCTGAGTTGGTGTAATGAGAGCCAGTATGATGTGATGCTGATTTCCCAGGCATCTGTTGCTCCTCTTGATGCCTGGGGGATTAGCTGGCCTGGGGGAATGAAGAAACACCTTTGTGAGACACAAAAGCATGCTGTGATGTCAGCCATTTCCTTAACTGTGCTTGTGTTGCCTGTATGATGCCACACCATCCTTGAACTCCCTCACATTCCAACGTTCTATTGTGCTCAGCAAAGTGGCAGCATGACCTCTGCCATATACCAAGATGATTTCACCTTTGTCCCCAACTTTCACCATCACCACCAAACCATGGTTTAGGCACCCTGGCAATCTCCACAGCCATCCTATGGGATGGATCCGTCTCAGCCAGACATACACCCTGTCCAGGCCATCGCCATGGCATTCTTTGCACTTTTGGTCTGCAATGACAGTGTGAATTTCTGTTAGCTTGATATGTATGGATAGTGCATGGAATGATATTGCTCTTCACTGCACCCGTGCATCACAGTGCTCGATCATGTGTGTTAGTGTGCAGCTATAAGACTCAATGCTGCAGCAGAGATGGGTGACATGGTAGCACACTGGTTATCACTGTTGCTTCATAGCGCCAAGGTCCCAGGTTCGATTCCCGCTTTGGTCACTGTCTGTGTGGAGTCTGCACCTTCTCCCCGTGTCAACGTGGTGCTCCAGTTTCCTCCCATAAGTCCCGAAAGACATGCTTGCTAGGTGAATTGGACCTTCTAAATTCTCCCTCAGTAATAGTAATAATAATCGCTTATTGTCACAAGTAGGCTTCAATGAAGTTACTGTGAAAAGCCTCTAGTCGCCACATTCCGGTGCCTGTTTGGGGAGGCCGGTACGGGAATTGAACCCGCGCTGCTGCTTTGTTCTGCATTACAAGCCAGCTATTTAACCCACTGTGCGTGTACCCGAACAGGCACCAGAGTGTGGCGATTAGGGGATTCTCACAGTAACTTCATTGCAGTGTTGATGTAAGCCTACTTGTGACAGTAATAAAGATTATTATTATTTGTGCCAAGATTCTCATTTTAGCTGCAGCAAATGTGACCTTCCTTTTAGACTTCTGTGTGAATGAGGTGTGCAGTTCATTGAACCTTTTGCAGCACTGAATCCGTGAGTGCTGATGTGCTCCTGTTGCTCCTCCCACAACTCGGGGCTTCTTGGTTGCTGCAAGTGGATTACTCCAGCCAGCAGGTACAGGACTGGTCTCCTCTTCTTTTTTAAAAACTTATTCTACCCAATTATTTTGTTTCAATTAAGGGGCAAATTAGCATGACCAATCCATCTAACCACATCTTTAGGTTGATAGATGCACGAGAAGAACATAAGAGCCAGGATTAGACAATTCAGCCCCTTTAGCCTGCTCCACCATTCAAAACAATCATGTGTGAGCTCATCTTGCCCTTATTTTCATCTTCCTGCCCACTCCCCATAATCCATCATCCCTTTAATTAAAAACCTATCTATCTCCTCAAATTTGTTTAGTGTTCAGGCATCCACGGCACTCTGGGGTAGAGAATTCCACAGATTCACGATCCTTTGAGTGAAGCAATTCCTCCTCATTTCTGTTTTAAATCTGCCATCCCTTAGCCTAAAATTATGGCTTCTCATTCTAGAATGTCCATGATGCGGAGATGCCCGCGTTGGACTGGGGTGGGCACAGTCAGAAGTCTCGCAACACCAGGTTAAAGTCCAACAGGTTTATTTGGAATCGCTAGCTTTCGGAGCATAGCTCCTTCATCCCTGGGAATTAATCCGGTAAACCTCCTCTGAACCGTCTTTAATGCATTACATTCTTCCTCAAGGGGACCGAAACTGCGTGCGGTACTCCAGATGCAGTCTCCCCATTGCCCTATTCAGTTGTATCAGTACCTCCCTACTTTTATACTCTATTCCATTAGTAATGAATGGCAAAATTCCATTTACTTTCCTTATTACCTGCTATACCTGCATGCTAGTTTTATCTGATTCATGCAGAAGGACACACAGGGCCCTCTGCAACAAAGCATTTTGAAGTTTCTCTCTAGTCTATATGCATATTAAAATCACCCGTGATTATTGTTGTATCTTTCTTAGAAGCCCCAATATTTCCTGGTTTGTGTTGTGGAACTACTATTTGTACCGGCATGGTAGCATAGTGGCTTCACGGTTCCAGGGTCCCAGGTTCGATTGCCGGCTTGGGCCACTGTCTGTGTGGAGTCTGCACGTTCTCCCCATGTCTGCGTGGATTTCCTCCGTGTGCTCCGGTTTCCTCCCACAAGTCCAGAAAGATGTGCTGTTAGGTGAATTGGACATTCTGAATTCTCCCTCTGTGTACCCGAACAGGTGCCGGAATGTGGCGACGAGGGGCTTTTCACAGTCACGTCATTGCAGTGTTAATGTAAGCATTCTTCTGACAATAAAGATTATTATTATTATTATTATTATTCGGGACCTATAGATTACTACCACCTTCTTTTCCTTGCTGTTTCTTATTTCTACCCAGACAGATTCTATAACACTTTTTTAAAAATTTAGAGTACCCAATTAATTTTTTCCAATTAAGGGGCAATTTAGCGTGGCCAATCCACCTACCCTGCTCATCTTTGGGTTGCGGGGGAATGCGGGGAGAATGTTCAAACTCCACATGGACAGTGACCCAGAGCCTGGATCGAACCTGGCACCTCGGTGCCATGAGGCAGCAGTGCTAACCACTGAACCACCATGCTGCCCCTAATTCTACAACTTGATCTACAGTGGCAATATCATTTCTGACTATAGCACTGATCTCTTCCTTTACTGACAAAGCTATACCACCTCCTTTTCCTTTCTGTCTATCCTTCCAAAATACTGAGTAGCCTTAAATAGTCCACTGCCAGACCTAGTCCTCATGTAACTATGTCTCTGTAATCACCACAAAATCATACCCCTTTGTCTCTATTTGTGTTGTTAACTCATTAATTTTTCCAAATGCTACGTGTATTCAGATACAAAGGCTATTCATTTTCCCTGCTCTTGTACAATTCCCTGGTTTAATATGACGTTCACACGCTATGTCCTTTCCTTTTTTTTTATAAATGTTTTTATTCAGTTTTCATATTTTATATTGAACAAATTACAAATTGTTAGGAGAGAAAAAGAAAAAAAAAAAAAACAACAAACAAACACGCAAAAATTAACATACATATTTACAGGTAAGCATCTTCGTAGTAGTAACTGCGCCCGCCCCCCCCCCCCCCCCCCCCCCCCCCAACATGTTTATTTAGTTTGGTTTTGGGCCTTAGCTAGCCATCGAACCCCCGTACCGAACCTGTAGCCCCCCCCCCCCTCCCGCTACCTTCCCCCGACTATTCTTCCTCTTGTACATTGGCCACAAATAGGTCCCGGAACAGTTGCATGAATGGCTCCCACGTTCTGTGGAAGCCGTCGTCCGACCCTCGGATGGCAAATTTGATTTTCTCCATTTGGAGAGATTCCGAGAGGTCGGACAGCCAGTCCGCAGCTCTGGGCGGTGCTGCTGACCGCCAGCCAAACAGGATTCTACGGCGGGCGATCAGGGAGGCAAAGGCAAGGGTGTCCGCCCTCCTCCCCAGGAATAGATCTGGCTGTTCTGAAACCCCGAAGACCGCCACTATCGGGCATGGCTCCACCCTCACTCCCACCACTTTGGACATAACCTCGAAGAAGGCTGTCCAGTACTCCACGAGTCTGGGGCAAGACCAGAACATGTGGGCGTGGTTGGCCGGGCCTCTTTGGCACCGTTCACATCTGTCTTCCACCTCCGGGAAGAACCTACTCATACGGGTTCTTGTTAAGTGGGCTCTATGTACCACTTTTAGTTGCGTCAGGCTGAGCCTTGCGCACGTGGAGGTGGAGTTGACCCTATGCAGTGCTTCGCTCCAGAGTCCCCACCCTATCTCCATCCCCAGGTCGTCCTCCCATTTCCTTCTTGTTGCGTCCAGTACGGTGTCGTCCCTATCTACCAGTCGGTCATACATGTCACTACAGTTCCCTTTCTCTAGGATACTTGCGTCCAGTAGGTCTTCCAGTAGTGTCTGTCGTGGCGGTTGTGGGTACGTCCTTGTCTCCTTTCGTAGGAAGTTTTTGAGCTGCAGGTACCGTAGCTCGTTCCCCCCAGCTAGCTGAAACTTCTCTGTCAGTTCGTCCAGTGTTGCGATCCTGTCGTCCGTGTATAGGTCCCTGACTGTCAGTGTCCCCCCGTCCTGCCTCCACCTTTTGAAGGTGGCGTCAGTCAGTGCTGGTGTGAACCTATGGTTGTTGCAGATGGGAGCCCTGTTCGACATTTTGGTCAGGCCAAGTTGCTGCCGCAGTTGGTTCCAGGATTGGAGGGTGGCTGTCACCACTGGGCTGCTGGAGTGTTTTTTGGGTGGGGATGGGAGTGCTGCCGTGGCGAGGGCCCGGAGGGAGGTTCCCATGCAGGAGGCCTCCTCCGCACGCACCCACTCAGCCTCTGGCTCCTGGATCCATCCCCTTACTCGCTCGGCTGTTGCTGCCCAGTGGTAGAATTGTAGATTCGGGAGGGCTAGCCCTCCCCTGGTTTTTGTTTTTTGTAAGACCTTCTTTGGGATCCTAGCATTTTTACCCCCCCCATACGAACGCCATGATGAGTTTGTCCAGCGCTTTGAAAAAGGCCTTGGGGATGTAGATCGGAATGGATCTAAACAGGAAGAGGAACCTGGGCAGTACGTTCATTTTGATCGTCTGAACTCTCCCCGCGAGGGAGAGCGGGAGTGTGTTCCATCTTTGCAGGTCCTTTTTAACTTCCTCCGTCAGGCTGGTGAGGTTCCATTTGTGGATCCCTTTCCAGTCATGGGCTATTTGGATCCCCAGGTAGCGGAATTTATGTCGGGCTTGATTGAACGGCAGCCCCTTTAGTGCTGCCCCCCCCCCCTTGCGGGTGTACTGGGAAGATCTCACTTTTGCTCATGTTGAGTTTGTAGCCCGAGAAGGCTCCAAACTCTTTCAGGAGCGCGATGATTCCGTCCATGCTGCTTTGTGGGTCCGAGATATAGAGGAGCAGATCATCCGCATAGAGTGAGACTCTGTGCTCTCTACCTCCCCTTCGGATCCCCCTCCAATTTTTTGCTGCCCTGAGCGAGATTGCTAGCGGTTCAATTGCTAGTGCGAACAGCAGCGGGGACAGTGGGCATCCTTGTCTGGTGCCCCTGTGCAGCTGGAAGTATTGGGAGTTGGTATTGTTGGTCTGTACACTCGCCATGGGAGCGTTGTACAGGAGCTTTACCCAAGCGGTGAACCCTGTTCCAAGCCCGAACCGCTCCAGTACCTCTATGAGGTATTTCCACTCGACTCTGTCGAAGGCCTTTTCTGCGTCCAGGGAGACGATCACCTCTTGTGTTCTCTCCCCGGAGGGGGTCATTATCACGTTCAGCAGGCGCCTGATGTTCGCGGTAAGCTGTCTACCTTTGACAAAGCCCGTCTGGTCCTCTGTGACCACCTCAGGTACACAGTCTTCTAGCCTCTTGGCTAGGATTTTGGCCAGTATTTTGGCGTCTGCATTCAGCAGAGATATGGGTCTGTATGACCCACATTCCGTTGGGTCTTTGTCTTTCTTAGGTATCAGCGAGATTGAGGCCTGTGCTAACGTGGGTGGCAATGCTATGTCCTTTCCTTTCATTATCTGGTAACAATCAACCTAATCAGTAAAGTGTATTCCTACTTGCTTTTTAAAAATTTCTATGCAATTGAACCCACCCCTCCCCACTATTTAGAGGGCAAACAAATGGGATAATGAACATGGCACTATTCATTATTCATCCCCCGTTGAGTCCTGGAAGCCAACTACATAACTGCATGATATCTGTACCAGGTGGGACTCCAGAAGTTGCTATCATCTGAGGGTTTGTGAGAACAAATGCACGGAAGATCGATTTGGTTTCAAAGTGGGGAGTTATTTTTGAAAACTATACAATTGTGAAGCTAAGAGGGAGTAAAGGTGTATTGTACTGTTATCAAACTTTTCATTAATAAATTTATCTTTATCTTAGTGTGAAAGACTAATTAGCAATCCTGTTATTCTATTCCTACACGTACAAAAAATAAGGAAGTTGCAATCTTTCAATCCAGGGTCCCATTCTGGAATCTTCCCATTTAGCAGTAACACCAACTGGCAGAGGGGAAAGGAAAAACAGAAATTCAGGAAAACAAAGGGCGATAAGAGGGGGACTGGGAGATGTAGAGAAGGGGGTAGGGAGGGGGCTAGGAAGAGATGCATGAGGGTAGGGGGATACAGGGGGAGAAATAGAACATAGAACATAGAACAGTACAGCACAGAACAGGCCCTTCTAAATTCTCCCTCAGTAATAGTAATAATAATCGCTTATTGTCACAAGTAGGCTTCAATGAAGTTACTGTGAAAAGCCTCTAGTCGCCACATTCCGGTGCCTGTTTGGGGAGGCCGGTACGGGAATTGAACCCGCGCTGCTGCTTTGTTCTGCATTACAAGCCAGCTATTTAACCCACTGTGCGTGTACCCAAACAGGCACCAGAGTGTGGCGATTAGGGGATTCTCACAGTAACTTCATTGCAGTGTTGATGTAAGCCTACTTGTGACAGTAATAAAGATTATTATTATTTGTGCCAAGATTCTCATTTTAGCTGCAGCAAATGTGACCTTCCTTTTAGACTTCTGTGTGAATGAGGTGTGCAGTTCATTGAACCTTTTGCAGCACTGAATCCGTGAGTGCTGATGTGCTCCTGTTGCTCCTCCCACAACTCGGGGCTTCTTGGTTGCTGCAAGTGGATTACTCCAGCCAGCAGGTACAGGACTGGTCTCCTCTTCTTTTTTAAAAACTTATTCTACCCAATTATTTTGTTTCAATTAAGGGGCAAATTAGCATGACCAATCCATCTAACCACATCTTTAGGTTGATAGATGCACGAGAAGAACATAAGAGCCAGGATTAGACAATTCAGCCCCTTTAGCCTGCTCCACCATTCAAAACAATCATGTGTGAGCTCATCTTGCCCTTATTTCCATCTTCCTGCCCACTCCCCATAATCCATCATCCCTTTAATTAAAAACCTATCTATCTCCTCAAATTTGTTTAGTGTTCAGGCATCCACGGCACTCTGGGGTAGAGAATTCCACAGATTCACGATCCTTTGAGTGAAGCAATTCCTCCTCATTTCTGTTTTAAATCTGCCATCCCTTAGCCTAAAATTATGGCTTCTCATTCTAGAATGTCCATGATGCGGAGATGCCCGCGTTGGACTGGGGTGGGCACAGTCAGAAGTCTCGCAACACCAGGTTAAAGTCCAACAGGTTTATTTGGAATCGCTAGCTTCCGGAGCATAGCTCCTTCATCCCTGGGAATTAATCCGGTAAACCTCCTCTGAACCGTCTTTAGTGCATTACATTCTTCCTCAAGGGGACCAAAACTGCGTGCGGTACTCCAGATGCAGTCTCCCCATTGCCCTATTCAGTAGTGTCAGTACCTCCCTACTTTTATACTCTATTCCCTTAGTAATGAATGGCAAAATTCCATTTACTTTCCTTATTACCTGCTATACCTGCATGCTAGTTTTGTCTGATTCATGCAGAAGGACACACAGGGCCCTCTGCAACAAAGCATTTTGAAGTTTCTCTCTAGTCTATATGCATATTAAAATCACCCGTGATTATTGTTGTATCTTTCTTAGAAGCCCCAATATTTCCTGGTTTGTGTTGTGGAACTACTATTTGTACCGGCATGGTAGCATAGTGGCTTCACGGTTCCAGGGTCCCAGGTTCGATTGCCGGCTTGGGCCACTGTCTGTGTGGAGTCTGCACGTTCTCCCCATGTCTGCGTGGATTTCCTCCGTGTGCTCCGGTTTCCTCCCACAAGTCCAGAAAGATGTGCTGTTAGGTGAATTGGACATTCTGAATTCTCCCTCTGTGTACCCGAACAGGTGCCGGAATGTGGCGACGAGGGGCTTTTCACAGTCACGTCATTGCAGTGTTAATGTAAGCATTCTTCTGACAATAAAGATTATTATTATTATTAGGGACCTATAGATTACTACCACCTTCTTTTCCTTGCTGTTTCTTATTTCTACCCAGACTGATTCTATAACACTTTTTTAAAAATTTAGAGTACCCAATTAATTTTTTCCAATTAAGGGGCAATTTAGCGTGGCCAATCCACCTACCCTGCTCATCTTTGGGTTGCGGGGGAATGCGGGGAGAATGTTCAAACTCCACATGGACAGTGACCCAGAGCCTGGATCGAACCTGGCACCTCGGTGCCATGAGGCAGCAGTGCTAACCACTGAACCACCATGCTGCCCCTAATTCTACAACTTGATCTACAGTGGCAATATCATTTCTGACTATAGCACTGATCTCTTCTTTTACTGACAAAGCTATACCACCTCCTTTTCCTTTCTGTCTATCCTTCCAAAATACTGAGTAGCCTTAAATTGTCCACTGCCAGACCTAGTCCTCATGTAACTATGTCTCTGTAATCACCACAAAATCATACCCCTTTGTCTCTATTTGTGTTGTTAACTCATTAATTTTTCCAAATGCTACGTGTATTCAGATACAAAGGCTATTAATTTTCCCTGCTCTTGTACAATTCCCTGGTTTAATATGACGTTCACACGCTATGTACTTTCCTTTCATTATCTGGTAACAATCAACCTAATCAGTAAAGTGTATTCCTACTTGCTTTTTAAAAATTTCTATGCAATTGAACCCACCTCTCCCCACTATTTAGAGGGCAAACAAATGGGATAATGAACATGGCACTATTCATTATTCATCCCCCGTTGAGTCCTGGAAGCCAACTACATAACTGCATGATATCTGTACCAGGTGGGACTCCAGAAGTTGCTATCATCTGAGGGTTTGTGAGAACAAATGCACGGAAGATCGATTTGGTTTCAAAGTGGGGAGTTATTTTTGAAAACTATACAATTGTGAAGCTAAGAGGGAGTAAAGGTGTATTGTACTGTTATCAAACTTTTCATTAATAAATTTATCTTTATCTTAGTGTGAAAGACTAATTAGCAATCCTGTCATTCTATTCCTACACGTACAAAAAATAAGGAAGTTGCAATCTTTCAATCCAGGGTCCCATTCTGGAATCTTCCCATTTAGCAGTAACACCAACTGGCAGAGGGGAAAGGAAAAACAGAAATTCAGGAAAACAAAGGGCGATAAGAGGGGGACTGGGAGATGTAGAGAAGGGGGTAGGGAGGGGGCTAGGAAGAGATGCATGAGGGTAGGGGGATACAGGGGGAGAAATAGAACATAGAACATAGAACAGTACAGCACAGAACAGGCCCTTCGGCCCTCAATGTTGTGCCGAGCCATGATCACCCTACTCAAACCCACGTATCCACCCTATACCCGTAACCCAACAACCCCCCTCTTAACCTTACTTTTATTCGGACACTACGGGCAATTTAGCATGGCCAATCCACCTAACCCGCACATCTTTGGACTGTGGGAGGAAACCGGAGCACCCGGAGGAAACCCACGCACACAGGGGGAGGACGTGCAGACTCCACACAGACAGTGACCCAGCCGGGAATCGAACCTGGGACCCTGGAGCTGTGAAGCATTTATGCTAACCACCATGGTAGAACGGTGGTTGCAGCAGACAACATGTGGAGATAGCGAAAAAGAGGACGTAGCCGGTGGAAGGCAGACCTGGACAAGTAGGGTCAGGCCCACAGTGTGAATATGGTTGACAAATTGGAAATGTGAGGTGTCTCAACAGGCCGGTGAAGAGATACAGGGTCCTCGCCCATCTCACGAGGTTGAGGGTGGATGTAGCTTTCCTACAGGAAACACACCTGAGAAAGAGGGACCGACTGCAGCTAAGAAAGGACTGGGTGGGACAAATATTTCACTCGTATTTCGGCACCAGGATAAGGGAGGGTGACCATACTAATTAGAAGGACAGTTGCCATTACGGTGGTGAGCACAGTGACAGACGTATGGGGACAGTACGTGATAGTCAGCGGACCCTGAGAGGGGCCCCGGCAGTCTTGGTAAATATATATGCCCCAAACTGGGATGATGCTGAATTTGTCAAAACAACGATGGCGGAAATCCCGGATCTAGACACCCACCGACTTTTAATGGGGGTTTGGGGGGATTTTAACTGTGCACAGGACCCGACTTTGGACAGATCCAACCCCAGAACAGGTAACATATCAGGCATGGCACACAGATTATATGCCTTGAGGAGCAGTGGGAATGGGAGTGTGTGGGGGGAGGTGGGGGTATAGACCTGTGGAGGCTCAACCACCCAAGAGAAAAGTAATTCTTCTTTTCCTATGTGCACAAGGCCTACTCATGCATAGATTTGTCATCGGGAAAATGGTACCTCCAGGGGTATCAAAGGCAGAATACTCCGCAAGTGTAATCTCCAACCACATGCCACATTACATGGACGTGAGGTTGGAGAAGGGCCCAATGCCAACCCATGGCGGCTGGATGGAGCGCACCTTGCCAATAATGAACTCTGCAACATAGTGGCACAGAGATTAGCACTGCTTCCTCATAGCACCAGGGACCCAGGTTCTATTCCAGCCTTGGTGTCTGTGTGGGTTTCCTCCGGGTGCTCTGCTTTCCTCCCACAGTGCAAATATGTGCAGGTTAGGTGGATTGGCCATGATAAATTGCCACTTAAGTGCCTGAAAGATTAGGTGGGCTGCGGGGATGGAGTGAGGGTGAGGGACGAAGTAGGGGGCTCTTTCAGAGGATTGATGGGCCGAATGGCCTCCTTCTGCATTGTACTGAATCTATTCTATTCTATTCTATCCTATCCCAAGCCATCGATGATTATGTATCCCGCAACCAGAATGGGGAAGTCTCACCCTCCACGTTCTGGGAGGCTACTGAAAGTGGGGATCGGGAGTGAAACCATAGGGTGTAGGGCCTTTAGGGCAGGATAGAAAGAGCAGCCATGTAGCGGCTGATCCACTCCATACTGGAGGTGGATTGGCAATACTCCACGGCGCTGACTGTGGAACTGATGGCAGAGAGGAAAAAGCTGCAGGTGGAATTTGACCTGCTTTCCACACGGAAGGCAGTCCACTAGCTCCACCAGTCAAGAGGGGCCTTTTACGAACATGGAGACAAGGCCAGCTGCATGCTGGCACATCAACTGAGAAAAAAGCAGCCGTGTAAAAGAAAGCACATGTTAGGGACAGAAATGGTAGGACGGTAGCAGATCCGAACGAGGTTAACGAGGCATATACAAACTTTTTTTTAAATATTTTTTTGAGGCATTTGAATATTAACACAGCAAACATAATCACAAATCAAATTAAGCCCAACTGGGCTGCAAATAATCAACTCAAGAGAATACCCCACCAACTTGCCCCCCACTGCCCAACTCCCCTGCCTCCTCATTTTAAACCTCCCCCCACCCCCACCACTGCTGACATCTTTTTAAAAATAAATTTAGAGTACCCAATTCATTTTATCCAATTGGGGGCAATTTAGCTTGGCCAATCCACCTAGCCTGCACATCTTTGTGTTGTGGGGGCAAAACCCAAAACCCATGGAAACACGGAGGGGAATGTGCAAACTCCACACGGACAGTGATCCAGGGCTGAGATCGAACCTGGCACTTCGGCGCCGTGAGTCAGCAGTGCTAACCACTGCGCCACCGTGCTGCCCTCACTGCTAACATCTTAACTTTTCTCAAAGAAGTCGATAAACAGCTGTCCGCCACAGAACCCCTCAAGGCAAACTTTATTTTTTTCTATCCTGAGATACTCTGCCAGGTCGCTCACCCACACACCTGGTTTTGGGCTATCAGGGAGGCAAAGGCCAAAACATCGTCCACTCTCACACCCTGGATTCCCGGGTCATTTGACACTCTGAAGATCACCACTTCGTGACTCGGGACCACCTTCACCTTCAGAACCGCCGACATAATGTAGGTGAACCCCTGCCAGAATCCCCCAAGCTTTGGACATGCCCAAAACATGTGGACATGATTCGCGGGCCCACCACACACACCCTGTCTTCCACCACTTCAAAAAAACCTGCTCATCCTGGCCACAATCATCTGTGCCCCGTGAACCACCTTAAACTGGATAAGACTAATCATAGCACACAACGACGATGAGTTCTTTACAGACTTTTACCGAGGGCTAACCCCCCAGAGGAGGAGATGGAACAGTTTCTCAACAGTCTGGATATATCAGTACTGGGGGAGGACAGGAAACCATGGCTGGAAGCACCGCTGGGGCTGGGCAAAGTCATGAATGCATTAATTCCATGTAGTCAGGGAAAGCGCCGGGACCAGATGGGTTCCCGGTAGACTTTTACAAACATATCTCAGATGCGCTGTCCCCACACTGTAGCCACCTGGGGTGACCACTGCCCCAACACAAAATGGAAGATTGCAAGGAATGCAGGGAAAATTGCAGAGTGTTTGTATATTTGGACTGCTGCAGAAACCAGTTTGGCTGTTGCTGAAACCAGACAACGCTATGAAAAGAAACAGTTAGCATATTAATGAGGCGATACCGGGTGATCCCCAGGCACAAAAGACACAAGTTAGCACTAACCAATACATTGAATGGAAGGCCAGACTTTTCGGCGCCAAAGAAGCCCAAAACAATGAGTCCCAAGAACCGCCCCAGTGATCGAGATACTGTCCCGTTATTGGGGAATTCAAATCAATCGATTGGGAAGAGACCCAATCGATTACAAGAGTATAGAGGGTCCGCCCAGGTGGGCGCAAGACCCTGAGAGGAGTATAAAGCAGAGACCCCGACCCCAGCTCGCTCTCTCTGCCAGCCTCTCCTTGACCAGCTAGCCCTCCCAGCAGAATGCCTTTGCAGCAGAAGAACCTTGTGCAGGAGAGGTCTGGACAGAAGCCGCCAGCAAGTAAGTCACAACGCACGCTACGGGAATAGACACTCCTGACCCCTTTAGACCATAACCACTGGAAGCCTGCGGACCCAGGACAAAGCTAGAAGCCGTTGTTCCCTGATCCGGCAGTCCCCTTATCCAGATAAGTATTTGGCCTAATAGTGGTAGGATTAGCCTAGTCTTATAGTTTATATGCATGATTAGTAGATTACTGTAATATAATAAACGTGTCTTGTTTGAACTTACTAATTGGTGTATGGTTTTATTGCTTTGAACTTGACCTTGAAACTTGTGGCGGTATCTTAACGATACCTGACGACTCCAAAGCTAAGTAACGAAACAGAGCCAAATTGAGTGTTAAGCACACTCACCCAGAATGAGCAACAACACCTGCGGGGGAGATGCCCACGGTGGCCCAAGTCTCAAACTCATTGATCCCCAAAAAGGACAAAGACCCGATAGGGTGTTGAGCATACAGACCATGGACCGGGATTCTCTTGGCCCGTCCCGGTTCAGAGAATCGGCGGGCCGGGCGCAACGCCGCCCCGACGTCAGTCCGCTGATTCACAGATAACTGGAGAATCGGCGCTTTTGGCACCAGCGGGGTCAGCGGGGCGCAGGTCGAGGGCCGCTCTATGCGGCTCCCCCGGCAATTCTCCACCTGGGATGGGCCGAGTGGCCGCCAAGAAAGCCCAAGTCCCACCGGCGCCATTCACATCTGGTCTTACCTGGCGGGACCTCGGCATCTATCCTATCGGGAGCGGCCTCGTTGGGGGGGGGGGGGGGGGGGGTGTGTGGAGGGGGGTCCGACCCGGGGGGTGGCCCTCCACCGTGGCCTGACCCTGATCGGGGCCTACTGATCGACTGGCCGGCCTCTCCTGGTGGGGACCTCTTTTGCTCCACTCCACGCCATACTGTGTTGGGGCCGGCGCAGAGAAGGAAGCTACCGCACATGATCGAGTTCGCGCTGGTCGCAGCACGCATGCGCAGATCCATGGCGCACGTTTGATGCCGGTATCAGCAGCTGGAATGGCATGAGTCGCTCCAGTGCTGGCCTCCTGTAGGGCAGAGGATCGCGACATTTAACGGTCTGATGATGCCGTCGTTAAACTCTCCGGTTTTTACAACAGCATCAACATTCTGCGTCAGAAGGGAGAATCCCGCCCCATATCTCTCCTAAAACTAACTCAAAAGTCCTTGCGAAAGCAATGCTTTGGTGAGGCTCCTGGGGAGCTGCCTGCCAGAAGTGATCACGGAAGATCAAACCAAGTTTGTCAAGGGCAGACAACTAACAGTGAACATCAGACACCTGCTGAATGTAATAATGACCCCATCTGGGGGGAAGACACCAGACAACACTGAGAAAGCCTTTGATCGATTAGAAAGGAGCTACCTCATGGAACGGTTTAGTTCAGGGCAGTGTTCACCACGTGGGTGAAGCTCCTATACAGTACTCCCACAGAGAGACTACGGATGAATGCCACCAGCAACGAATACTTCTGAACGCATGGGCACAAGGCAGGGTTGCCCGTTATCCTCGCTCCTGTTTGCACTGGCAATCGAACCACTGGCTATCGCCCTCAGATCGGTGGACTGGTGAAGAACGTTCTGAGACGTCGCCACATTACCAGAAGGATGTGGATGCTTTAGAGAGGGTGCAGAGGAGGTTCACCAGGATGTTGCCTGGTATGGAGGGTGCTAGCTATGAAGAAAGGTTGAGTAGATTAGGATCGTTTTCGTTGGAAAGACGGAGGTTGAGGGGGGACCTGATTGAGGTCTACAAAATTATGAGACGTATGGACAGGGTGGATAGCAACAAGCTTTTACCAAGAGTGGGGGTGTCAATTACAAGGGGTCACGATTTCAAGGTGAGAGGGGGAAAGTTTAAGGGAGATGTGCGTGGAAAGTTTTTTACGCAGAGGGTGGTGGATGCCTGGACCGATTTGCCAGCGGAGGTAGTAGAGGCGGGCATGATAGCATCATTTAAGATGCATCTAGACCAGGGGTGGGCAAACTTTTCTGTGCAATGGCCACATTCAGAAATTCACAATTTTAAAGGGCCGCATAGTATATTAAGTAAAATAATTAATATTTAAAATAGCCAAAATAAAAGGTTTTTAAAGAAAAAAAAAGCAATTAATATTTATTAATTAATATTTTAAAGTAGAAACTTCACATGAAACACATGTTGTGCCGAGCAATGATCACCCTACTCAAGTCAACGTATCCACCCTATACCAGTAACCCAACAGCCCCTTTTTATGACTTGATCTTAGTGGGCCGCATGAAGACCGGCCCGCGGGCCGTAGTTTGCCCACCCCTGATCTAGACAGACATATGAACGGACGGGCAACAGGGGGAAGTAGATCCTTGGAAAATAGGCGACAGGTTTAGACAAAGGATTTGGATCGGTGCAGGCTGGGAGGGGCGAAGGGCCTGTTCCTGTGCTGTAATTTTCTTTGTTCTTTGTTTTATGAGAGAGGGCACAGACTCTCAATCTATGCGGATGACCTGCTCCTCCACGTGTCGAACCCCCTAGCCAGTATGGGAATGATAACAGGACTCAGGACGTTTGGTGCCTTCTCAGGTTACAAACTCAACCTGGGAAAGAGCAAAATGTCCGAGTGAACCCCGAGAGGGGAGCTGAAAGAACTGCAGTTTAAAGTAACTCAAACTAAGTTCAGGTACCTTGGGATCCAAGAATCCCTAGTATATGTAAGACGATCTTGCAGCAGGGAGACACGTGGCAGACCTGGCCCTATTGAACCTCCTTTTCTACCACAGGGCGGAAAACATGGAGAGGGTGACGGGGTGGCTAAGGGAAGTGGAGGCAGACTGGGTCCGATTGGAGGAGGCCTCCTAATGGGGACGTCTCTTCGAGCGCTATCCACTGCACTACTCCCGGCCACCGCCACGCACACACACACACATTCCAGGAGCCCGGTGGTAGTAGCCACCCTAAGGACATGGAACCAGTTCAGGCACCACTTCAAACTTGGCGAGATGTCCATAGAGGCCCCTATTTGCAACAACCACTGGTTCACACCAGCGAGAATAGAGGGCACATTTGGGACATGAAAGGAGGACAGAAGGACATTGACTGTAGGGGACATGTACGTGGACGATAGACTGTCGACCCCGGTGGAGCTCTCAGAGTGGTTCCAGCTCCCGAAAGCTCGGGAACCTGCAGCTGCGTGATCTTCTCCGTAAGGAGATAAAATGTTCCCCTAGACATAGGGACACACATCTCTGGACACAATGGTAGGGTTGGACAAGTTGGGGAACGACAAATATGGCAAAATCTATGGACCACTCCTAGAAAAAGTCAGGACCCCACTGGATGAGACCAGACGGAAATGGGGGGAGGAGATTGGCATGGAGATGGGGGAGGACTCTAGATCGAGGGGCTGCACAGGATCAACAGTACCTCCTTCGCCAGGCTAAGCCTGATGTTGTTCAAGGTGGGGCACATAGCGCACCTTACTAAGACACACATGAGCGGATTCTTTCTTGAGGTGGAGGCTAAGTGTGAGCGGTGTCAGCTGGGTATACCTCTTGCCACTAAGCGGTAAGAGTCTGTTGCTCGTTATGCTTTCCTTAATTTGCTCTGTTTTAATTACTTTTGCTCAAGAGTCGCCAGGTATCTTTCTGATACCACCACAAGGTCCAAAACCGAATACTGATCAATGACTCGATACACCAGTTAGTAAGTTTGAAATCAATGCACATTTATTTACACACACATTCACAAACTCTACTCACTAAACTACAACTACTACTAAAAGCCTATCCTTACCTTCAGGCGCCCATTCAGTAGGAGGAACAATGGCCGTTGTCCGGTTCTGATAGTGCTGGCTTCGAACTGGTATAGAATAGCAGCTAGGAGCGCCTATCTCGTAGCGTGCATTGACCTTAGACTTACTTGGCTGGTGCTTGGCGGGCCTCTCGTCGCTGAGAGCCAAATGCCAAGGTGAAGATGAAGAGTTCAAGAGTTCTTAAGAGAGCGTTCTGACCTTGGGGACTCTGTTTTCTACCCTAAAGGGTTTTGCGCCCTTCTGGGCAGACCCTGGACTTGGTCCCAATTAATTGGACCATGTCCCAATCGTTTGTATCGATTCTCTCCAATAACGGGGTCGTTCCCCGATCGCTGGGCGGGCCCTAGGTAACCGTTGGCCTGCCTTTGTTTTAGTCTCCACTGGCGCCGGGGAGTCTGCCCTGGTACCGATTGTTTAAATGTTTCTCTTTTGTCCCCGGAGATAGCTCATTACTATGCTAATGGCTTGTAGTTTCAGTTCTGTTCCAATCCACAGGAAACCTTGTACCTGCTTGTTTTCCTAGTACTGTATAATTTTCCCTGTACTCTTTACGAATGTCCATTTTGGAATCGGCACGTGGCCACCCCAGGTGGCTACAAGTCCCACTAAGAACCCTTCTGAAAATTGTATAATACACGACCACTCATTTAAATAATGTAGGATAGAATTGGGATCCCTGTCACAGGCACGGTGACAGCTGGGGCCCATGTGTTGTTGTTACTATTGTATTGATTATTACCATTGATGTTCCTGTATTTTCTTTATTTTTTCTGTGAATATTTTTTTAAAATACAATATGCCAATGAAAATATTTATTTTTAAAAAAAGAGAAACATAACCGGCTATTCAGCCCATCCAGACTGTATTATTACTCACGTGTGAGAACCTAGTTCTAATCACATTTACTCATTGTTCTCATCACATTTACGCATTGGGTCAGAAACTAATCTAGTAATTCTATTACCTCACTTCCATTTGGCTGTCTGAGTCATTATTGTTGCAACATTACAACAGTATTATTCTTTGTATGGTGTGCTGCTTTTAGAGCAATGTTACATTCATTGCCTTTTCAAAATAAAATTAAATTGGAAACATTTCATTGCTTAAATACAACACAAAGTTGTATAATACTTAGGGTATCTTCACGTGAAAATAATGAAAATGCCTTTTTTCTGATTAACTCCTGCTCCATAACAAACAATTATTCATACAAACCTCTAAATTCAAAACATAGAACATACAGTGCAAAGGAGGCCATTCGGCCCATTGAATCGGCGCCGACCAACTTAAGCCCTCACTTCCACCCTATCCCCGAACCCCTCCTATCCTTTTTGGACACCAAGGGCAATTTTGCATGGCCAATCTACCTAACCTGCACGTCTTTGGACTGTGGGAGGAAACCAGAGCACCCGGAGGAAACCCACGCAGACGCGGGGAGAATGTGCAGACTCCTCACAGACAATGACCCAGCGGGGAATCGAACCTGGGACCCTGGCACTGTGAAGCCACTTGTGCTACCGAGCTTCCCAAAACCCCTTGCTTTCTTTGCCCTGCCAGCCAAATAATATCAGGTAGGTTCCTCTGAAGATCATTCTGGAAACTTCTGAGAGACAAATATTTTGACCTTAACAAGAAACAATGAAAGCCGCAAGATAAATTAAAGTTATGAATTAACTTTTTTCCTTACTTTATAAATGTATGTTATTGCCACATGCTGTAGAACAGTGCAAGCTTTCAAATGGATTAAAGTGAAGGAGTGTTCAGAAATGTTCAATAAAGGTTCTGAAAGATGGTTTAAAATGGAGAGCAAGGTCAAATTGCATACTTTTTTGCTGCATTTTTAAAAAAGTTTTTATCTTATCCTATGCTTAAGGGAGACTTTGATGAACTAACAGGAGATAAAAAAAATATGTAGGAATGTATTCTTTTCTTTTTTTAAATAAATTTAGAGTACCCAATTACTTTTTTCCAATTAAGGGGCAATTTAGCGTGGCCAATCCTCTTACCCTGCACAACTTTGGGTTGTGGGGGTGAGACCCACGCAGACACGGGGAGAATGTGGTCGGAAAATATTCTTAATTCTTTTCAGACATTTCCATGTTGATACTATCAAGAATATGCCAGTAACCCCGCTCCACACCTTAATGTGATTCAGCCAGGCTGTATGTATTTTAATACATGACAATTTTGCTTCTCTCTTCACTGATGCTGACAGACCTGTTGAGTATTTCCAGCATTTTCTGTTTTTATTTTGCTCCACATGCTAAATATGTTCTTCTAGGTTTGAGGGCAGTAGTTCAATCCATTTGACTTGCAGGTGACAAAAATATATATATTCATTATGGTTGTTTCCCATCCTTCTCAGTTCCATCCCAGAGTGATCCCATTGGCAGCAGCCTACATGATGTGATTGACATAGCACCAAGTCGAAAGCGACGGCAGCGATATCCACAGCAGAACAAAATGGCAGAGACCCCAAAGGATTCTCCAGAGAAGAGGTACGAGTTCGTTTTCTGAGGAGATTAGATGGTTTTATTCATATGTGAACTGAGGGTTTACAATTAAGCTCTGAACCATAGCTCGAAAATGATTTAACTTCTCCATTGAAAAAGTGGACAGTCGTATTGTGCAAACATACTCAGCATTTCTTTATAAACACCCCACAGTAACATTTCATGGCTGAAACATTATGTAATCATTTTGGTGTTTAAACTAGTTGCATGGATGGGTTAGAATCAAAAGCTTGTTTGGATTAATGTTGTACAGCACTGATAGTGAACTTATTAAAAATTATGTGACTGAACTAATTAGCAGTTTTCTGCGAAGCAATTGTGTTGCTTCAGGATTTTCATAGTAAGAATTAGCAATGAATCTCTCATGTAAACTGGCTTCTTGTTGTGTTTGTGATCTATTTGGAGATGTACGTGAATCTAACATGTTTCTACTGAGTTAAACCTATTTGCCATATTAATGAAGGAAGAATCCTTCATTTTCAGTTCGTGGGGTATACAGTTCTTGGTTCATTGACTCTGCCTACAGTTAAAATTGACAATATGATTTCATTGGTTCAAAATGAAAGCGTTGGTGGTAAACTGGCCCATTCTAAAAAAAAGTAAATTACTGCTGATGCTGGAATCTGAAATAAAAGAGAGAGCCAGTTCTCTCTAGCTTTGGCAAAGAGTCATCCAGACTCGAAACGTTAGCTCCGTTCTCTCTCCACAGATGCTTTCAGACCTGCAGAGATCGTCCAACATTTTCTTTTTTTTGCCCATTCTAAACCTGTACACTACTTCAAACATTGGGGGCGATCTTCAGGCCTCGTTACACCACTGAGCGCTCCAGTGTAAAGAGGCGGGTGAGTAGCGGGAGAGGCCACAAACGGGAACCGCGCCAGGTGTCTAACAGTTTGCGATGCAGCTGGCCTGCTCCCGTAGGCAAATTCGGAATCTCGCCATGGTGTGGCGAGAAACCAATTGTCACCACTTAAGCCACATCTCCATACAATTAACGAGAGCCACCTGTCATCCAACGTCCTCCTGCCATTCACCAGTCTCCCCAGCAAGTGCACACGCTGGCTCTGAGTAGTACTCCTTTTTAAAAATGTAAACCTGGCGGAAGGGCTTCGGTGACGAGCCAAAGAGGAGAATAGCAATCTTTTCTCGCAGGTAAAGAGACCGGGGGTGCTGGCCTTGCCACCCCAGTGCTCAGCGGGTGTGGTGGATCCTCGGCTAGGGGTGGAGGATCCTTTGCAGGGGTGGGTGGGCCACCATGGGAGGGTGAGGTAAGGAGGCGCTGGGGGGCAATCGCTCGCGGCACCACCTCTGTTGAACAGATATTCTGTTCAATACCACATTCCCGATAGTGCCGACCCTCCGACCCCCTTACCCCAGTGCCCTCAGTGATGCTCAACGTGCTTGGTCCTCCTACATCTACCACTATATCTTTGGGTTTCCCCAGGATGCACATCTGAGGAGGGTTAGCCAGCTGCTTACCTCATCCTGTGGCTTTCGATGTCCCTGGTGGGCTTTCTCTGGTGCCGGAAGGCCCTGGCTCACTTGTCGGCGGCACATGCACAGCGTGCCCCCCCGTCCCGTGTGCTGACCCCGAGATCAGAGGGGTCGAACTCTGGAGTGCTGGTGGCCACCCACGTCGCCCCATGGGACGGGTCCGGCTTGGCACTCGGCGCACCCTCCTCTCAGTTGGTGCCCATAGGGCCCTGGGGTACACCTTGGGATGGAGAGGCAGCTGGTTCGAGCCCTGGCTGCCCCTGCATCATCTAGGTCTGCCAGTCCTGGCGGTTCCCCAAGATTCACACCATTGTGTCGACACCCTCGACGATGCTTGTCAATGACGGGGACACATCCCCCAGTGACCGGGCCATGCTCTGCAGTGCCTCAGCCATGTCCACTTGTGACTGGGACGAGTTCTGCAATGCCTTGGCATTGACAGCAGGACATGATCTGCAAAATCCCATTAAAGTTGGCCTAGTACTGGGTGACATCCCTGAGTGAGGGAAACATAGTGCTGAGACCCTCAGCCATGGCCGTCGCCGACTGCGCGAAGCCTTGGACACCTTCACTCACGGTGCCAATTTCGTGCACCAAGCTCTCCACTGCAGTCGCCACTCATTGTCGGCGCCATCTCCTGTGGCGTAGCCTCTGGGACTCCTGCAGTTGGCTATGGAGCTGATGGAGTGATGCTGACATCTCCCTCTGAACATCCAGGCCGCTCCCTAACGTCTCCATTAGCTCCAGGAAACTCTGTGCCAGGGGCGCACCATCAGGTTGCAGGGATCCAGTAGACCTCTGACTGCTGTCTTGCCTGGGGGTTCCTGCCTCCATTAGATGTACATTAGCAGCAGTATAGTGCTCACCAGATTTTGCCTCAGAACCCTGACAACTAACATTTCACACCAAGGTGTGTATCTGCGCTGGTGGAGGGTGGGATTGACAGCTGTGCCGCGATCACAGTTGCATCCTTGGAGCTCCCCTGCGAGGTGTTCTCAGAGTCGGGGAGGGGGCCACCCGGTATGGACCGGCGCCATCGGCTGGAGGAACTGCAGAAGAATGGACATGTGGCCAATGGAAGGGATGGATCAGTCAGTGGGGCAATCACTACTCACTTAACAGGTCCTCCGGTGGGGCCTGGTGGTTCCTCACCTCTGCGGTGTCTGCCAGCCCCCGTCCTATCCTCGGCCACATCGGTAACCTCCAGGGCCCGCTCCTCGAAGGAGGTGGCACCCCAAGTCCGGCACACCACCACCAGTCTGGGCCCTCTCCCGACGATTCTGGGAGCGCTTTTCCTGAGGGGACACAGTGAGGGCATCGTTAGCCACATGCGTGATTCACTGTTGTGGGGGGAGGGGTGTGAAAGGAGGGTTGGGGTGGAGGGTTGGTTGGAGGACTGGGTGGAGAGAGTGCGGGGGAAGAGGATGGAGGGAGACCAAAGAGAAACTGCTGGAAAATCTCAGCAGGTCTGGCAGCATCTGTAGGGAGAGTAAAGAGCTAACGTTTCGAGCCCAGATGACCCTTTATCAAAGGATGGAGGGAGGGTTGGGGTCGCCTAGGTCGATGCTCCCTTGGGGGATTGGGGGTAGGACGTTGATGTCTTTCTTCCAACACTGGAAGCCAATCCTCCTGGTCACACTGCTCGAGCTGACTGTTGCCGTCACCTCATCCGGCTCACCCTCCAGGACCTACCGGGGAATAGGACATCCCTCCGGGCCTCCACCATGTCCAGAAGCCTCCCCAGGTCAGTGTCCCTGAAACTTGGGGCCGGTCTCCACGGCATCATGGTTGTGAACTGGCTGGGGTTGGCTGAATAAGTGCAGCCTAAGCGACCTTGTTCACTTTGGGGACTGTGGTCCCGGCAGATCAGCTGGCCAATAAGTGGACCAACTAACGTTGAATAGTCTGGCGGCTCCGCCGGAAACACGCAGCATTTCCCGCTCACTACAACACTTGGAAATTCTTCTGGAGAATTGTACCCATTCATTCTAATTGCCTAAAATTGGCTTGGAAAGGGGTTTTCCTGACAGATTGTTATAGCAAGGGTAATCTTGTTCCATTTTGCCCTTTCCATCAATGTCCTTAACTCAAATAGCTACAAGGAGATAGCGGTTTCTTCGGATATAGTTTACTGCTGAAGAAAATTGCAATTACATGATTTAGTCTTGAATAATGTGACCGCCGCTTCATTTCAGTACATCAATCAAAAACCTTTGGCAACCTATCAAAATGGCCCTGAATTTTTGTTGGGGTTCTCTCAGATTTCTGAAATAACTTTGGGGGAAATTAGAAGATTCCTCAGAGAAATTACAAAATAGCTAAAAATTGTTGTTTGTGCCAGAATTAGTCTCTGGGGTTCCACTGAAATTACAACAGTAGAGTGGGACAAATATAGAGTAGCATATATATTTAGCACCTTTACAGGTTTTGCCAGGGCCACTTAGCTCGAGACCACGTTACAGCCTGAAGACGTTTGTGCCTGCCTGGACAACACTCAGACTTGGATTGACAAGTGGTACTTGTGCCACACAGTGTCAGGTAATGACCATCTCCAACAAGAGATTCCTACTTCACCCAAACTCATTGATCTTCGTCAGCCAGACGTCCTTGTCCTCTAACACCAGATCAGTGCTTTGCCACTGCCTCCTGTTTACCATCCAAGGCTGTTTTTTCAATCACTACACCTTAATCTTTAGAATTATCTCCGGAAGTTAATATGCTACTCTGCTATCCGTCTTCAGAATCCCGCTGATTTTCATCTCTTGTACTTTGGCCTGCCTCTTCATTCTCACATCTAATTATTCACTGTTTTGAGAAGTGTGACATGAATGTAAGATTTTGTTTTAGATGCACCTGAAACACGATTAGTTTGGTCTACTCCAGCCCAGTTTTAACTTTACAAGTCATAGAACATTACTCCAAACTGTAAAGTTATGACACATAAACTCGGATTGGTTTAAATAACAACAAACTTGCATTTTTTGTGTGTGATTTTAATTCATAATAGCTAATCATTTCAAATTAAAATTGGTTGTACTCTGCACTGATCTCCAGGAATAAGCAAATTCTGGATAAGGGATGGAAATATGGTACATTCCCAGAAACGCCATCTTGGTGGGAGGGATAAAAAATAGTTTAAAAAAGTAAAAATGTAGGCATTACAAAGAACAGGAAGTGAAAGTGTAAAAGTTGTTAACAGTAATTGACAAATTGTTTGACCTGCAATTCTCACATTAACGAAAGGTTGCAGAATAATTCAAAATTTTGGTGTATAACATTGTGTTGTAATTTGGACTGTAGATACAAAACTGGCCTGCACGCCAGTATCCTGCTGCGAATCAGCAAACATTTGCAGTGTGATTACAGGGAGGGGAACATTTTGTACTGAAGTTAACTTTACTTGGATCAGATTTTATGGAAGGAGTGCCAACTTAAATTGTACTTCATTTCAGGTTTGTTCTGCTTTCCTTAATTTTGCTCTGCATTTAATTAGTCTTGGCATCACAGACCCTTTCTTAAGTTTTTAAATGAGCAGATCTCTGAATCCTTTACTTTGAATGATAATTATAGTTGTCAGTAAGAATTAATAAGTTACTTTCAAGAACACAGGTCGACTTGCTGCTGCCTTTCCTCTTCTCTCAGCAATGGCCTGCAGTGCAGGGCTGCAGCTCAAGCATTATTAGGTCTTACCTCCAAATAAATTGATCTTTTGCATTACAGATTATCAATAATGTAAATGCTGCATGTTGACCATTTCAGGCTCAATTGGGTCAAATGCAGGTGTCCTCCAGGTAACTGAACTCTTCACAATCTTTTCTCTGCACATTAATAGTGGTGTGCTTCATTCGCATGCTGCTATTTTTCCAGCAAATTCTGGGCAAAATGGACTGGATCTTTCTGAGGTTGGGCACTTAGGGACATGCATAGTTACTGAGATATTTTCCTGCCGCTTTCAGAGTGAAATTATTTAGCACTGTCATTTAATTTATAACTTGGTAATTAAATTGCACAGGCCACGTGGTATCTGGCACTTTTTCTCTTGACTGAAAGAACAGAATAAAATGGACCAATAAATCAGGGCCATACTTGTGGTTGCCCACTCGCTTCTAACTCAGAATTGTTTGAAGTTAAATATTACTCCAGCACATAGTCATGGCTGACACTCCAGTGCAGTACAGAGGGAGTGGGACACAGTCAGAGATCCCAACTCTCAGCTGAGATGTAGAGCTGATGTCTGATCTGATTTCTTAGATAAATGTGGCACTATTTGATGAAAAGCAGAGACTTCCTCCAGGTATCCAGGACAATATTTATCCTTTAACCAACAGCAGTTTGTTATTTATTTCATTGCTGTTGCGGGACCATGAACAAATTGACTGCTGCATTCGCTTATGTAACAACAGTGAACATACTTCAAAAATACTTAATTGTTTATGAAGTCCTTTAGGGTGTCTTGAGGCTGTGAATCGTGCTATTTAAATGCAAGTTGTTTCTTCTTTGTGTCAAGCAATGCTAGTTATCATGGTCACCATTACTGAGAATAGCTTTCAATTCCAGAGTTATTTATTAAATTCAAGTTCACCAGCTGCCATGGTAAGACTTGAACCCATGTCCCCACAGCACTAACATACCATCAAAATACTGTGGCTTCTAGAATCTAAAACCAAAATAGAAAATGATGGAAAAACACAGCAGATCTGGCAAGATCGGTGGGGAGAAAAGGAGAGTTGACTTTTTGGGTCCATATGACTCTTCAGAGTTAAATAGAGGGAGAAATGTATTGCATTGTATACAGTCAAGAGCAGATGGAACAGTCGGTACAAAGTAGGTAGGTAGGTAGGGAGGGATTTGGATAGACAGATAGACAGACACGTATATTAGTTGAGAGATAGAGATTTAGATAGATAGATACATCGATAGATTGATAGATATACATCTAGATAGATAAGTAGATCGTTAGATTGACTGATCGATAGACAGACAGATAGATAGATAGATAAATAGCTCGATAGTAATTTAGATAGATAGATATCTACGTAGATAGATAGATAGATTGATAGATAGTCAGATAGTAATACAGACAGATAGATAGAGAGTTGGACAGACAGATAGATATATAGATAGATAGATAGTTCGATAGACAGACAGATAGATAGATAGGTCGATAGATTGTTAGATTAATAGAAAGATAGATAGATAGATAGATAGATAAACAGATAGATAGATAGGTAGATAGATAGATCGTTAGATTGATAGAAAGGTAGATAGATAGATATACAGATAGATAGATTGATAGATAGACAGATAAACAGACCCATAGTAATATACACACATATATATAGATAGAGAGGTAGAAATTTAGATAGATCGATAGAAAGATAGATCGATAGATGTGTGGAGTCTGCACGTCCTCCCCCTGTGTGCGTGGGTTTCCTCCGGGTGCTCCGGTTTCCTCCCACAGTCCAAAGATGTGCGGGTTAGGTGGATTGGCCATGATAAATTGCCCGTAGTGTCCTAAAAAGTAAGGTTAAGGGGGGGTTGTTGGGTTACGGGTATAGGGTGGATATGTGGGGTTGAGTGGGGTCATCATTGCTCGGCACAACATCGAGGGCCGAAGGGCCTGTTCTGTGCTGTACTGTTCTATGTTCTATGTTCTATGATATATAGATAGATAAATAGATCGTTAGATTGATAGATCGATAGACAGACAGATAGATAGATGGACAGATAGATAGATTGATAGACAGATAGATAGTCAGATAGTAATATAGATAGATACATAGATAGAGAGTGGGACAGAGAGATAGATAGACAGACAGATAGCTAAATAAAGATATCCATAGTAACATAGACACATACATAGATAGACAGATAGAAATTTAGATAGATAGATATATAGATAGATAGATAGAGAGTTGGACAGAGAGATAGATAGGTAGATAGATAGATAGACAGAAAGATAGATAGATGGACAGATAAATAGACAGACAGATAGATAGTAATATAGATAAATAAATACATAGATTGTTAGATCGATAGATAGATAGATAGATAAACAGGTCATAGTAATATAGATACATATATAGATAGACAGATAAATGGGTAGATAGATAGATTGATAGATAGGCACGTAGGTCGATAGATATATAGATAGATAGATCGATAAATAGATAGATAACTGCACAGATAAATAGATAGATATATTGCAAGATTGATAGATAGATAGGTAGATATAGAGATAGATAGATAGTAATGCAGATAGATATATACATAGATAGATAGATAAAAAGATTGATAGGTAGGTAGGTAGAAAGGTAGGTAGGTAGAAAGGTAGGTAGGTAGAAAGGTAAGTAGGTGGAAAGGTAGGTAGGTAGAAAGGTAGGTAGGTAGAAAGGTAGGTAGGTAGGTAACTGATGAGAGCTTGTGTTGGGTATCTCTGCTAACAAATTCTGACATCTTTGTTGCAATTCCTGCTCTGTCATTTCAGCCAACTCCAGCATTATGCCACCATGGAACACAACTTACACTCACCCGCCCATCAGAATTCCGCAGGGACCACTCCCTCCATGACACCCTGCTCCACTCCACTATCACACCCAAGTCCTCATCCCCTTCCAATGGCATCTTCCCTTGTAATGACAGATAGTATAAAACCTGCCCCTTTACCTACTCCCTCCTCACCGTACAAGGCCCCAAACACTTCTTTCAGGTGAAGCAACATTTCAGTTGACAATGACGTAGTGGTATTGCTTCAGGACTAGTAATTCAGAGACTAGTAATGCATTGCGAACCTGAATTTGAATCTCACCATGGCAGATGGTAACATTTGAATACAATAAAAATATCTTGAATTAAAAGTCTAATGACCACCATGAAATCATTGCTGATTGTCGCAAAAACTGATCTAATTCACTAATGTTCTTTAGGGAAGGAAATCTCTCATCTTTTACTGACCTGGCCTACATGTGACTCCAGATCCACAGCAGTGTGGTTGACTTTTAAATGCCATCAGGGACAGCAATAAATGGTGGTCCATCCCATCATGGCAAAACCAGGAAGGCAGATTATTATCTGAATGGTGGCAGTTTTGGAAAAGGGGAAGTATAATGAGACCTGGGTGTCATGGTGGTTCAGTCGCTGAAGGTTGACATGCAGGTACAGCAGGTGGTGAGGAAAGCAAATGGCATGCTGGCTTTCATAGTGAGAGGACTTGAGTAGAGGAGTAGGGAAATCTTGCTGCAGTTATACAGTACCTTGGTGAGGCCACACCTTGAGTATGTGTGCACTTTTAGTGTCCTAGTTTGAGGAGGCATATTCTTGCTGTAAGGGTGTCCAGTGAAGGCTCACCAGACTAATTCCCGGGATGGCAGGACTGGCATTTGAAGAAAGACTGGATCGACTGGGCTTGTACTCACTGGAGTTTCGAAGAATGAGAGGGGATCTCGTAGAAACATATAAAATCCTGATGGGACTAGACAGGTTAGATGCAGGAAGAATGTTCCCTATGTTGGGGCGTCCAGAACTAGGGTTCACAGCCTAAGAATAAGGGGTAAGCCATTCAGGACTGAGATGAGGAAGAACTTCTTCTCTCAGAGAATTGTGAACTTGTGGAATTCTCTACCACAGAAAGCTGTTGGGGCGAGTTATATTCAAGAGGGAGCTGGACTTGGCCCTTGCAGCTAAAGGGATCAAGAGAGAAAGTAAGAATGGGATATTGAATTTGCATGATCAGCCATGGTCATATTGAATGGTGATTGAAGGGCTGAATGGCCTACTCCAGCCCCTATTTTCTATGTTTCTATGAACGAATAAAAACACACACTTGCACCTCCTTCAGTTTGGTCCTTTGTATTCATTGCTCCCAATGCGGTCTCCTCTACATTGGGGAGACTAAATGCAGATAGGCTGGCCACTTTGCCGAACATCTTCCTCAATCTGCAAGCATGATCCCAACCTTCCTGTTGCTAACCATTTCAACTCAGGATCTTGCTCAAATGCCCATATGTCATTGTGCTCCAGTGAAGCCCAATGCATGCTGAAGGAGTAGCATATCATCTTCTGACTAGGCATGTTGCAGCCCTCAGGACTCTACATTGAGTTCTGCAACTTTGGATCGTGATCTTTCTCCTCCATCATAACTATTATTTAAAAAAATAAAATAAATTTAGAGTACCCAATTAACTTTTTTTTCAATTAAGGGACAATTTAGCACGGCCAATCCACCTAACCTGCACATCTTTGGGTTGTGGGGGGGTGAAACCCACGCAGACATGGGGAGAATGTGCAAACTCCACACGGACAGTGACCCAGGGCCAGGATTTGAACCCGGGCCCTCAGCGCCGCAGTCCCAGTGCTATCCACATCATAACTATTATTATATCCCAAACATTTTTGGCCCTACTGCAAAAATGGTCCCTCCCCCTCCCATTTATTCTCCCATTAACACATTCTGGCACCTTTGTTGCAATCTCTGATAGCTCCCACCAATCACTGCCCTTCTGTTCCATATATCTGTTCCATCGCCTCTTATACACTGTACAATCCAACACATTTCTCCCTCCTTATCTCTGAAGACGAGTCATACAGTCTCGAAACGTTAGCTGTGTTTTCTCTTCCTACAGGTGACTACCTGGGCCACTGGATTTCTAGTCCAGTGATATTACCACTGTGCCACCATCTGCCCATAAGTTGGGCACAGCTCTTCCTGTGAGTTGTAAGAAGTCACCCTCAAATGACTTTTTAGCATCTAATGTGAGCAGAGAAGCAAGATAACAACAAATATTACTGTGCCCACCAAAGAGCTCTGCTGTCTTTCCAGCCGAAGGGAAAATCATTCACCACTTTAGAGGTCACTCACTTATGTGTGGGATTCAGCAAGCAGTTTACGTTCTCCCTTTCACAGGATAAGCTCGCTGGTTACATCAGCTGGCAAAGTAACGGAAGTATGTTGCTCCAGTTGATACACTGTTGAGATCACTGTCTGAAATGTCATCCAGCAGAAACACTACAGACTGATGACGAAAATGTGTTTGAGGTTTCCTGTAGCATTATTGAATTTAGTTTCAGGATGTAGTAACAGATACGTTGGTGGAATATGTCTTTCTGGCCAAGAAAAAAAAACAACGTCCACTCAATTTCAGGGTTTCCAACGCCTACTTAGTCCATTTTATCATTTTTGGGTCACTTAAATTTAGTTTTCAAGCAACATATTCCAGTTCTTTGACTAGGCTCACTAATTACAGCATTTAACCCACTGCTAGGGTGGCCGTGGCCTGGTGCACAACTTCAGCAGTATTAAGGACGTGAACAAGGCGATCCCCAGTCAGTGATGACCATGGCTGTGGGCCTCAGTAGATTGTCCAGCTCGATGGGGGATGCGACCCAGTAACATGCGGACCTTGAGGAGGCAGTGCCGGACATGTCCCGGTTTCAGATAGGAATGACCGAGGCACTGTGGAGCTTGTCCCAGTCACAGGTGGGCATTGCTGAGGCACTGCAGAACATGCCCCACTCACTGAGGTGCAAGGCTCAGGGCATCATAGAATTTACTGCGCAGAAGGAAATCATTCGGCCCGTCGAGTCTGCACCAGCCCTTGGAAAGAGCACCCTACCTAAGCCCACACCTCCACCCTATGCCTTTAACCCAGCAACCCCACCCAACCTTTTTTGACACTAAGGACAGTTTAGCATGGCCAATTCACCTAACTTGCACATCTTTGGCTGTGGGAGGAAACCGGATCACCCGGAGGAAACCCACGCAGACAAGGGGGAAAAATGCAAACACCGCACAGACAGTGACCCAAGCCGGGGATCAAACCTGGGACCCTGGAGCTGCGACGCAACAGTGCTAACCATTGTGCTACCATGCCTACCGTTGACACCATGGTAGAGACATTGTGGAACCCTCAAGGCTGGCAGAGCCAGATGATGCAGGGGTAGGTGGGGCTCAGTCCAGCTGCCTCTCTGTCCCGAGGTGAAGCCCAGGGCCCTATGGGCACCGACTGGGAGGAGGGGGCACTGGTTATCAACCTGGATCTGTCCCATGGATTACGGATGATGGCCACCAGCTCCCCCAAGTTCCACCCCTCTGACGACGACATGTCTCGCAGTCAGGACCCGGAACAAGAGACCCTGGGAGAGTGGGAAGTTGGGGGGGTTGGGGGGGGGGGGGTAGAGACAGAGAGAGAGAGTAGCATTGACTGACCAGATCACGTCCCATGTGAAGCAAACAAGCCCTGCGTGTTTGCCAGACCCTTGCCGCTGCCATCTGTCCTGCAGCCTCGCGCTCGTCCTCCAGTTCCTCCCTGTATCGTCCTCAATGCTGGTCTGGAGACGACTCATCATCCTCGTCCTCCTTCTACTCATCGAAGTTAGCCACATGTTCCTCATCCTCCACCTCAAGTATGTCGCCCGCTGCCATGCCAGGTTGTGGAGGGCACAGCAGACCACCACAAACCGGGCGACCCTCCGGGAGGTGTACTGCAGGGCACCACCAGAGTGGTCAAGGCATCAGAGCCTCATTTTGCGCAGTCCAATGCACCGTTCAATGACAGCCCGGGTAGCCACATGGGCCATGTTGTATCGGTCCTCCACATCTGTCTCCTGCCTCCATAATGGTATCATTAGCCAGGTCCTCAGCAGGTACCCCTTATCCCCCAAGAGCAAGCAGGCCAGCGTGGGGTGATGCACCTGTGGGCCATGGCCTGAGAAAATCCCGCACAGGTCCCCGCTCGAGCGAGATTGATCCCGAGGCATAAATGGTCAGGGCTGCGGTGAGCTTGACAGCCCCAGAGAGCAGGTGTCGTCCTCCTCCTTGGGGTGTCAAGGCATATTTTCACGCGGACATGGCATTGGTGTCGCACCGTTTCCTTGTTGAGGCGGAGCCTGCTGCAGTATGCGCTGTCTGTCATCTGCTCAAACGACAAGCGACGTTTGTACATCCTGGGCCGTCGTAGGCCTCCCTCTCTGGTTCTCTCCCTGGTCGAGTGCTCAGGGTGTGGTGCAGGGTCCGGCACATGGGCCGCTGCCTTGAGTCTCTGTTGACGTTGCTGCTGCTGCTGTGTCCGAATCCTGGCCTGCCAGCAGCACCACAATGGCTAGTTCAGAGGGGTTCGAAATACCATCCATACCGTTCAATATCTGTATGGAATTGGGAGAACATGTGAGCCTGACAAAGAGCAGTAGCTCCCATTCGGGACCCCTCCATTCCCCCATTGATTCAGCCTCTTTTCCCCCCCCAGTGTTCAGGTAGAGTGACGAGGCAACACAGTCTGATCAGGATGTTGGGCAATAACCCCTCCATAATATATGGTACTTCCACACACGAGGAACCACTTGGGATGTGTGAAGTGTTTGCCTAACTATAATTGCCAATTCTCTGTCAGTAATAGCCTTCAGCCGCACGGTCAGTGGGGGTTATCGGTTTGGTGGACAGGCAGAGAACAAGAGTGGCCCCAGATCAGGTGGACACGATCTAGGGGTTGGCATGGCAGAGCTGCACGCGGTTCCCCCCCCCACCCACAGTGGAACACCCCTTCCACCCTAATTCCGCCCCCCCCCCCGCCCCCTTGGCGGACCACCTCTATCGAGGGTGGAACCCCCACCCCAGTTCGAGCACAGGGGCAGCAAGTCCAGTACCCCCGGGCTCTTTGCCTCTGAACAAAGACAGCTACTCACCTCAATGCCCCTTTTAGTTAAAGCCCTTTTGATGTGGTTAAGAACATCATTAGTGTTTATAAACATTGTGGTTTGCATCAAGTCGGGTCTCGAGATGCATTCAAGCATGAGGGGAAAGATAGATCAACAATCCACAAAGCACCTGTCTCTGGATTAATAAACTGTCAATCGCTGGCTAATGAAATATATTGCTGTGTGAAATTGAATTGAAGATTTATATTTCAAAGGCTGTTGAGGGATTTGCAGCTCTTTGTACTTGGATTTTGAGGAATCCACTCACATTTTAACAGCTGCTGCTTTAAATACTTTTATCTGCGGCAGCAAATGTTAAGGAAGGGTAAGTGAAAATACAGTGATTTCTCATTCTACTGTCTGGACTGCTCTTCAGTTTTCAGGCAGGGGGCTCTGATGGGGGGTGCGGGAGAAGGGTCTGATGGGGGACGCCATGGAGGGGTCATATCATCCTCATACGAGCATGCTGCGGGGGGGGGCGCTGATGGTTGCGTGGTAGGGTAGGATGCCAGGATGGAACTGCCAAGCTGGCATTTTCTGCGCGTGCATGATCGGGCCAGGATTGTCCAGCGTGGGTGTAGGGGTATAAAGGGGGAGGGGATCCTCCCATGTTGCATTTGGGAGGTCGGGAATTTTTTTGTGCGCTTCGGAGATCGGATGCCATTTAAAAATGGCGTCCTGATCTCTCGCTGCAACGGGGAATTCCAGCGAGCAGAGCTCCCCATTGTAAAAACGGGGCTATGTGTGGCCTCAGCCACATGTTGCCCATTTGGGCCCCTTATTCAATGCAAGTTTCGTTGAATAGCCATGTGTTTCTCAGCACCGCGAGTGCTGGGAAGCACGCGGGTAAATGCTCTTGCTCAGGAGCTTTTATCCTTTTTGGGAAGATGCGCCCATGAGTTCTCTGATTAAACACAATAGACTGGGTGTCTGCAGACTCCAAGTCAACTTCTCTTACACTTACCTTGTTCTGAAAAACAATCAACCAATTTTTCTTTTAGTTACGCCCGCAGCAATATTCCCCATAGCAGTTGTTACATTATATTGCTACTCCTGGTAGATGTTACATTACTGTACTTGGTTTTAGTAATATATGTCGTTACTAACTGTAGGTGATGTTGAAGAACATTCGAGTCTTCAAAGTAAACTGAACAAATGTATTAAGTAATAATAAAGCTAATAAATGAGTTTGACACTCAACTGAACTAACTCTAAGCAAAAAAGTAAAGATAACTAACTGTACAAATTGTATCTAAGCTACACGTGGTGTCTTGGCTGAGATCCTCTCTACTACACTGCTGTCCCCTGGTAACTCCTGCTGGAAAGAAAGCTGAAAGAGCTAAAGCTTCTGGGAACTCAGTTATTTAGTGGATCTAATAATGCCCTCTAGTGGTAGTGTTACAGCTAGGTGTTGTGATTAACCCTTTAGTTACATGTCTGTCCACATATCATTACATCCTCCCTTTTTATTTTTACATTTCTTGCTTGGTGACAAGTAAACATGGATAGTGAGACTAAAGGTAAGAACATGATATGCCCACAGCAAATGTATTCAACAAAATGTTCATAAATTCAGTCTTTTCGGTCGTCTTCTCGTTCTCGATTACCTTCTTAGACATTGCGGTGGGGACTTCAATGTTTTGATAGTTGTGTGTGAATCACGACAAGTAGAGTTGTTGGTTATGGTGTTCCAAAATATTTCTTCATTAAACAATAAATGACAATTGAGGAAAAATCGGTTGTGTTGAAGTACCAACAAGTCATCATCGGGTATTCGACTGGTCGAATCACTTATGTTGTCTGACGTGGACTTTTTCTTGTGCCTGTGGTATCGATTTAGTATGTCATTCGCCTCAAACATTGTGTTGCTTCTTTGTTTTGGAGCAAATATGAATGTGTGAAATTCAATGTCAGGACATTTGTTTTGTTGGACAATGTCTATGTTATGTTTGTACTCTTGCCATTATTTTGGACTGTTCTGTAACATTGTCCTGTAGTTGTAGAATTGTACCATGTTGTACAAGTAGTTGTTTCGGTCTTGTTTTCGATGTTGTTTTAGTTGTTGTTTCTGTTGTCGTTTTCGGTGTTGTGCTCAGTGACTTGTGGATAATTTGAGTCGTTCTGAAACTTTTCAGTATCAGCGTCTTTTGTGGTATCTGATGTTTCATTGAGCTTTATGGTTTGAGGTGTGTGTGAATGATCTGATGTTGCACTGATCTTGGTGACATCAGTCATTTCTAATAGATCTACTTCATCTTTGATCTCCTGGTGCTCCTCTTCTGGAGTCAACATCGTCAAGATTTCAGTTTCTTGTAGGTTGTCAAGAGTAGATGAGGTTTTAATTGATGTGGTCTCACTGGACTTGTGTGTAGTTTTACTTTGATTGTTGAGTCGAGCTGCAATCTGTTAGTCTTGCTGTGATCTTGCACATCTTGTATGTTCATTGTGATCTCTGTGTCATTTGTCTCACATAGGGTGGGTAGACTTTCATTGTCTTGTTCATTTAATGAGCTGGGTAGACTTTCATAGTCTTCTAGTTGCTCAGATAAGATGGATAGACCTTTATTAGTCTTCTTCAATGTGATTGTCGCTCTGGAGTCTTTAATTGTTTCCATTATGGAGCCTATCAACGATCTCTGTGGAGGCTTCCATCCCCCTCTCTGTGGAGTCTTTCATCGCTCTCTGTGTGGAGTTGTGCAGTGTTCTCTCTGTGGAGATGATTGGCGCTCTCTCAACGGAGTCGGTCAGTACTCTCTGTGTGACGTTGTTCCCTTCTTGGCAATTTGACAGGTTGCTGTCATCCAATGTATCAATGATCTGCCATTCCATCATGGTATTTGATTCATCTATCTTGAGTAGAGTCGTATTCAGCTGTTCAACCGTGTTGCTGATGCTGTGATCATCATATCCAAATAACTCAGGCATGTCTGAATAGTATTCTTTAATAAATAAATCATCATCTTTGGTTTCAGATTTGTTATTGCGCCCTTCACTTTTAATTAACAAATCACCTTCTTCAGTTTTAGATTTTTTAATGTGCTCTAGACTTTTTATACGTCAAATTGCATGTTCCGTGGTGCTGCAAAAGTTATCTTCAACTGTTTATTGAAGTTCAGGCATTGTTCTTCCTTTCGAGGTAAAAACAATTTGTGTTTTACATAGAACATAGAACATAGAACAGTACAGCACAGAACAGGCCCTTCGGCCCTCAATGTTGTGCCGCGCAATGATCACCCTACTTAATCCCACGTAACCCGTATACCCGTAACCCAACAATCCCCCCATTAACCTTACACTACGGGCAATTTAGCATGGCCAATCCACCTAACCCGCACATCTTTGGACTGTGGGAGGAAACCGGAGCACCCGGAGGAAACCCACGCACACACTGGGAGGACGTGCAGACTCCACACAGACAGTGACCCAGCCGGGAATCGAACCTGGGACCCTGGAGCTGTGAAGCATTGATGCTAACCACCATGCTACAGTAGCTTTAAAACTCTTATTTTAAATTTTTGGGCAGTTTCCCTTTAAGTGGGCGTGTTCTGAGTCTTTTGATGTCATGACGCTCGTGACCTAAAGCGTTGGAATCGATTGCGCATGCGCAAATTGATTTCCGGCACAGTGCACTCTTTTTGCAACTGCGCATGCGCAACTTCTCGCACATGCGCAGAACAGTATTTTGCTGATTTGTGTCTTTTTGGGAAGTGCGCATATGTGTACTTTTCTGAGTGCACAAGATGGCTGCCGCTCAAAACATCCATCTTCTTTACTTTCAACCCTGCCTCTGCCTCGTGGTAAGTACTTGCACCATTTTCACAGATTTTATATTCTAGGTAATGATTCTTTGATTGTTCATGAGCAAGGCGTTTTTGTACAGTGATTTCTAATGTTAAATCCTGTTCACTCAGTAATTTTTTTCTGAGGTGCTCATCACTTATGCCCCAAACAATTTGGTCACAAATCTTAGAATCATGCAGCATTGAAAGCTTGCAGGATTGTGCCAGCAGCTTAAGGTCTGTTGAAAAGCTGTTGTAAGATTCCTCTTTCCCTTGCAATCTCTTTGCAAAGATGTAGTGCTCAAATATTTCATTTGACTGTACTTTACAGTGGCTATCAAATTTTTAAAGCATTGTTTCATACTTTGTCATGTCTTGACCTTCTGTGTAGTTAAAAGAGTTGTAGATCTCTACCGCGTTGGGACCAGCCATAGTCAGTAAAAGAGCTATTTCCAAGCATCTGTCACGTTTGTTAAGTCAGACACTTCTAAATACAGTTGTAAGTGTTTCTAAACAACTGCTAGTTAACATTAAGGTTACCGGTGATCCTGAGGTGACGAGGAGCTTGTGTTCTGTCCATCATGCCATCAGGTTTTGTTCCGAAAGCGATGCTTCTGTTGCCAAATAGCTGTCTATTCTTCTCTCTGTGCCCACTAAATTTAACCAGGTAGATTCAGTAGTCACTCCGGTACCATGTTATATTATATTGCTACTCCTGGTAGCATGTTATATTACTGGGTTTAAGTAATATATCTCATTACTAACTAGATGTTGTTGAAGAACACTCCAGTCTTCAAAGTAAACTGAACAAATTTATTAAGTAACGATTAAACTAATAAATGAGTTTGACACTCAATTGAACTAACTCTCACAATAAAGTAAGAATAACTAACTGTACAAACTGTATAGTTACATGTCTGTCTACATATCATGACAGCAATCTTGGGCTTTTTAGCTTCTGAAAGCCTCTTTGCTGGATCAGAAGTTCAAGCATGGTTTGCAAACAAATATTGGCATAATAAAACAAACCAAAAGGAAACAACTTCCAATTCACCTTTAAGTTAAACCAAACCTCTCCATTCTTCACCCTTAATATAACCCACGATAGAGATATTTTAACCATACCTGTCTCAAAACGGTGCAGCATGAAATCAAAATTTTATCAATGCGATTAAAAATTGAGCAACATTTTCAAGCATCTTTCAAATATGATTTATTTAGGATATTGAAACACTGAGATTTAGGTTCCCATATATTTGCAGCAAAGGTGTTGTATAGTCATTTTCCATTATTGCATTGCTCATTCGACTGAAACATTTCAATTTGCCTATAAATATTAATCAGCTCTCCCCATTAAAATTCTATTGGGCTTCTGCATGGGTCTACCAAATGTCCCACCAGGACATGACCAAGGAAACAGCATTGCAAAATGAATTGGTAAGGTTATTTTTAAAAGAACCAGGAAGAATACTTTGAGCAAATAAATACATTTTTCTGGTAATATTTCAAATAACACTTTTGTTAATGTAAGCAACCAAACCCAGCAGCACATAGAAAGCCTAAAAAAGATGACGCTGCAGCATAGTTAGTCATCAAACTGTTCTCCTTGACCCGCTTAGCCTCTGTTTCTGCCCATTTCAGTCCCATTGCTGCTGCTGCACTTCCTGTCCACTCACCTGAATCCTGAAGACAGTACTGCCCCTCTTACCTACCCATGTTCTAATCCTCTACCGAGCTCTAACTTTCTGATAACTGACATACAATACAGATAATCATTGCTGCTACTTTGATTTGCGTAGGAAAGTGTCTGCCAGCAATTTACAAAGAGCAAGTGGAGAACTTAAAGCTATTGAAAAGACTTGTTGTGGGAATGAGAGGATGTAAGGATGGAGGAAGGGATTTTAGAAAACATTTAAAACAAGATCGGAAGGCATAATGGCTTTGGAAGAGAATTATAAAGAGGAGCAGAGTGCTCATCTTGAAAGATCAACCTTCAGTGGTGGAGTAGGCAGGGCAGGAAACAAGCATCAATCCAGAATCAGAGGACCTGCTGTTCTGGCCTGAGACATGCCTGGAGAAGATCATTCCGATAAAGTGGTGTAAGACCATGAAAGAATTTGAAAAGCAGGACCTTGAAATCAGATAAGTAAGGGCACTCAATTACCTTGTGTTGGGAAATGTCTACATTCTGCCAGAGGAGAATGAGTCAGTGATCCTTAGAAAGGATAAGAGTGACGGATGCCCAGGACTTGTGTGAGAGAGAGAGTACAGGCCGTAGAATTCTAGATTAACCAGTTGATGAAAGGCAAGAGAGGGAGAGGCGCATTCAAGAAATCAATTTTTAAGATGCTGAAGGCATAGATTGGAGTTTGAATACTGCAAAGGAGAGTTAGTTAAGTAACATATGAGATGGAAAAAAATATTATTGTTGACTAAAGGGATTTGGAGTAAGAGGGGAAGTTTAAAGTCGAGGCAAACTGTCAGACTTTGCACCATCAATTACAGCTGGACTTAGAACAGGCATTTGATGATAATGATGGAGCTAGAACAAGATACATGTAGATGTCAACTAGTATGAATACAGGAATAAAATATGCCAATAGGCCCATCAAGCCTGGTCCTCAATTGCATTAGCCATAGTGGTTCTATAACTCCAATTTATTTCCTCTTTATCCCAAATAAATATCCACCACCCCTTTAAACACCTCAATTGATTAAAGCATCTGGAGCATTCCCACTACCCTTTTCTGAATCTTTTCAATTTAAAAAAAAACAGTTTACAGTTAAATTCTAAAATTATCCCAACTAATTCTGGACTTTCATACCAAAGATATCAGCTGTTCTCTATTTACAGTCTCAATTCACTCAATTATTTTTAAAATCTTAGTCAGACCATTGCTTCATCAACTGCTAGAATTATAATTCAAGTGTATTCAGTCTCTCATCATAGCTGTGTGTTTCTCTCAGGGATCATTCTGGGGAAGTGTTGCTAAATTTGTTTCCTATTACGGATGCCTAAGACAGCATAAAATATTACAAGCAAAGTCAGACCAGTAGACAGTATTGTTGTTGGAATATTACTTCCCATTCATTACATGGATGCAGATAGACCATTTAAATTAGGCTAAATTGCAAATTGTTCATTCCAATAGTTCAGCATAAATAGTGTAACACAGTTCAAAGCAGGAAATTGCAGAGCATTTAGGAAAGAAGAATAGGGAGAAGAGCTACAGCGCAAAAATTAAAACTTTGTACCAATTAGAGCATGATATGTTTAGTGTGCATTCATGCAGGTCATGTAACAAGCAAATTGAACCTTTAACTTTGCATCCAAGCTTATCAAATACTAAAACAAGGAAGTAGTGTTGAACTTTCACAAGAACTTAATTAGGCTGCAGTTAGAGTATTGTTGCAGTTTTGTAATCCCATTACTTGGGTCAGTATAAAAGGAATGGAACATACACAACATAGGTTAACTGAGATGGTACTAAGGATATGTAAAAACACATAGACTCATTGACCTACAAGAGGCTGACCGGCGGTAGCTATGCATTTTGCTCGCAGAAGGTAAAGAAATGAGCCTGGTCCCAAATAGAAGTTTGGTACTGAGACAGCGTCCGGAATTGTCCAGCTGTTCACGCGAGCAGGATCTTCGGTCGTACCGATGGCTCATCCCACAGTGGATTTCCCAGCGGCAAGGGGTGTATTCAACGAGAAGCCCTGTTGACAATGGCAATACCAGGAGATCCCACCACCAGCCAATGGTGGGATGTCTCTGCCACCACAAAACATGTAGCACGTTACACGCGTAAGATCTCGCAAGGCGTTGCGAGCCGGGTAGATCCCGGGAGCAGCATCTCCTGGCTTTTATCAGCCATGCTGCGCCACGGCGAGCTGCTTTTCGGGTGTAGCATGGCCGTTGGATTGCGTCCAGAAAAGCCTGCCCAATATGAGCTAAATCTGAACCATTAGGCACATAAGCATGTGTATGTTGTTTTGAGAGAATGTTAACTGGGGCAATAGAATTGTGAGCAGATGGCAGAGGGGGCATTTGGACTGAACTTAAGCTTTGATGTTCTGATGGCTTTAAACCGTTTTCAGTTCTTTGAATTAGGGTTCTTTAGTGGAATCCTTTGATTTCTGGAATTTTGCATGATGCTGGAATCTCAGTAAGCTGAGTGTATTGAACATCCAGGGTCACTCAAGTTCAAGTTTACTGAACTTCAGAGACAGTTTGAGATACTCCATACTGTACAGAAAAGAGGAAGGTTCCCGGAGACGTTGTTGCAGGAGCTGTCCATCCTGCAGCCCCTTGGGAACAATGGGAACAAGAATAGAACTGGCTGATAACATCAAATTGAAGGATAGGGAAAAGTTCAATTAAAGTCCAAACATTTGAAAGAGAACAGGGATAACTGGCAGGGTGGCAGATAGATGTAGAAAAACGGACAGTAGCACATTTTGGAAGATTGGCACAAGGAAATACTCTTCAAATTGTTGGACTTTAAAGGAGTAAGGATCAGGGAGTCCGTCACATGAGTTACACAGCTGATTAAAGGTTGCACTGACATTAGGGAAGGCGAAAAATAAACAAACATATTATGGTTTTGTACCTATAGCCAGAGATGTAACGAGGTACAAGACATAAAACTGCAGTTAGTATATTGTGCAAAGCTTTGGATACAACATTATAGAAAGGATATAAAATCAGTCGATTGGTAATATAGAACTTGAATATTGCTTAAAAGAGAGACATGTCGCTGAAACTTTTCATCTTGTACTCATCAGGTCAAGTACAGTTTTGCAAGAATAGCTTTAGCTTCATGTTACTTTTTAGCAATATAAAATCAGTGGAAAAGATGCAGGAAACCATTTCTTCCATTGGAACAATCCAGAAATTAAACCCAATGATACAGCCATTCTGCTGACATCAAGCTATGCTCAAATTTCCTGCAAGGCTCATCAGTATACATCCAAACATAAAATAGATGTAAATCAGTGTAAACAACCCGAGGAAAGCATCAAACTCTCAGCAGGCATTTCTTCAATTATGAAACTTTTAATTCATTCAACTATTAGTCATGCACATTAGACACATTAAAAACCTGCAATGAGGAAAACTTTTCTCTATTTAATGTAACATACTTTTGTCACAAATAATTCATTCAAAGCGATAGAAAACATAGTGCAGGTCTCAGTGAAGATGAATTTTAAAGGACGATCAGCTTGAAATTTAAAAATACTTCTCAATGCCACCATAAGTCTCAAAGTACTTTCCAGCCAATGGAATACTTTTGAAGACCAGTCATTATTGTAATGTAGGAAACACATCAATCAATTTTCACACAACAAGCTCTCACAATCATCCCTGTGACCATATAATCTATTTTTGTGATTTTGATTGAGGGGTGTTGGTTGTTCTGGGTGAGTGTGCTTAACACTCAATTTGGCTCTGTTTCTTTACTTAGCGCTGGAGTCGCCAGGTATCGTTAAGATACCGCCACAAGTTCAAGGTGAAGTTCAAAGCAATAAAACCATACACCAATCAGTAAGTTCAAACAACTGAGTTTATTATAATACAATTATAATAACTACCCATGCACACGCTAAAAGGATTAAACTTATTCCTACCACTAAATAAACTAATACTTATCTCGAAGGAACTGCCGGGTCAGGGAACAAGGCCTCTTGCTCTGCTCTGGTCTGCAGACTTCAGGTTGGTATAAGTTAAAAGGGGCCAGGAGTGTCTATCCCTGGTAGCGATCGTTGTGAGACACTTACTTGCTGGCGGCTGCTGTCCGAACCCCTCTCTCTCCTTCAGGGTCTTCTTGGCAAAAGCTGGTCGAGGTGCTGGTCCACGGAGGAGTGCTGGTCAAAGAGAGAGGAGGGCTGGACGAGAAGACCGAACCATGTGTGGGATCTGTCTTTTATAGGTCCCAGGGATCCGCGCCCCTTTGGGCGGACTCCCTTACCTGCTTGGAATCGATTGGGTCATTTCCCAATCGATATGTTTGAATCCCCCCAATACTGAGGCTGTTCCTTAGCTGCTGGGCAGGCTCTCAGGCTCTTTGTTTTCAAACCCTGTTGGTGCCTGAGTGTCTGGTATCCTTTACAATGTTGCAGTTGCTTCCCCATTTGTGTCCATTGTATCTGGAATTGTTCCATTAACATGCTAATTATCCCGGTGATTGCCTCATTAGTATGCGGAACGTTCGTTTCGGTGCTGTCTGCTTTCTTAGCAGACAGAATCCACACCTGCTAGGTGCAGCCTGCTGGGGCTGCAAACATTGTCCATTTTATCCTGTATGCTTTGCGTTCCTCCATTTTGTATTTAGGGAAATGGCCAACTTCGGTGGCTACAGGGATAGATATTGGCTAGGATACTGGGGATAACTCCCCTGTTCATTTGTGGTAATACAAAGGATCTTTTATGCACAGCTGAAAGGATAGACTGATCCTAGCATCTCATCCGAAAGATGACCGGCAGGATTTTCTGTTTCTGCGACTAAGTGTTGATGCCAATGCAGAATTGGTGGATTTTCACGACAGAAAATCTGGCACCACAGCTCAACCGATTCAGCTACTGCTAAGGGGCGCAGTCGATTCTAATGAGAAACGGTGCCAGTTTCGCCAGTTTTGCGATTGACACTCAAGAGGCTGACAAGCTGCAGCCGCATATGCACATTTCACTCCCCACACACACCATCCCAGCCAACAAGATGGCAGTGAGGAGAGCAGCCCCTCACCAGCCGAGCAGAGGGCCCTGGACATAGTTGGAGGTCACCGAGGTGGAGGTCGACCGTGGGTGAGAAGGTGAGACTGTGCTGAGTTGTGGTTCCACGTGACACATGTGTCAATCCTCCCTTATACCACCCTCACCCACACACCCACTCCCTCTCCCTCTCGGCCCGCAGTCTTGTCTTGTGTCTTACAGGACGTACTGATAATGGGGTAGATCCATCTGGCTTCCCCCGCCCCCAGCCAGTGCCACAGCCGGGGAGGCCCCCTCCGGTGAACTGAGAGCAGCTCGGACACCAGCCCTCTGCCCGAGACTCAGGAGACCCCGAAGCTCGGGTCGGAGGATGACAGTGATTTATCTGTCATAACTATCTCCAACACCCTCCACCATCCCAGAGACACTCATCTCAGTTGGGTATGTTAGTGAAGAGGCTCCTAGGACACTATCTGGTGCGCACCACACAGTTGATCCAGTGCAGCAGGTGGAGGTAGGAACACCCGAGGGGGCGGACAGTTGGAGGGCAGGCCGACCCCAGGAACTAGCTGCCTTCCAGACGGATCTCGGGCTTCTGGTATTGACAGTTCCATCCATAGTGGAGATGCAGTCACAGAGCCAGGGACTACATGAGCGGTTGTCAGCGAGCATCCAGTACCTGCAGGCGCAGTTGGAGGAGTCCAACCGCGTGCAGCAGCAGGAGGTCGCGCTGACGATGTGTTCCACCCAGGCAAACACCCCACAGTTGGCATCTGTGGTGGAGGCATTGGGGGCGACAGTTTTGGCTGTGGATCAGCATGTCCAAGGCCTGGAAAGCGTTGTCTGAGGCCCAGGACAGGGTTGCCGCCTCACAGGCGACCATGTTCCAGAGCCACCCGGAAATCGCAACGGCGCTCCTGAGCGTGGCCCAGTCACAGCAGCCAATGGCTAGGAATGTCTGTGGCATTGCCCAGTTACTGACTGATGTGGCACAGACACAGAGGGAGGTGGCCCAGTCCCAGAGGGAGATGGCGCAGTCACTGGCTGATGTGACACAAACCCAGAAGGCGTTGGCACCATCGCAGCTTGATGTGGCGCAGTCCCAGATGGCGATAGTCCCCTCTCTGTGCTCCATGGCTGCAAGTGTGCTGACCCTGGTCAAGACCAGAGGGGGCCTGTACGACTGGCAATGCTCGGTGACGGGGCAGCCTCAGGCCATGGCTCACCTCGCATCCCCGGCCCCATGGAGTAATCCCGGGGCGATTGAGCACCCCGAGGGAGGAGGAGGTGATGAGGCCATGCCGGTGACTCCCGCAGGGATGGTGGTGGAATGCCGTAGCACTAGCGTTAGGGCTCGTAAGGCCAGGATGTTAGACACTAGTTAAGTTGGCACGGGTGCAGGGCACAGGGCGGTTATACGTCCTATCCCGTTGGCCCTGACGCACACGTTGATTGGCTTCCCATGCCTGCCCATATCCTGCCTACCCTACCCCGCATCCTGCTTGTCGGACAAAGTCAGGCGTTCCTCCTCCTCCCTCAACGCATCGGCCCTCTGCTGTGCGATGTAGTGGAGGACACAGCAGGCCAACACGATGTTGGCGACCCTCTCAGAATATGGCGGGAGGGCACGCCAGAGCGGTTCAGACACTGGACACCATCTTTAGGAGGCCAAAGCACCGCTTGATCACGCTCCTGGTCGCTGCATGGACTTCGATGAAATGGGTCTCCGTGTCAGTCTGTGGCCTCCAGTCTGTGGATAACCCCTGTTGTCCAGGAGCCAACACCCAACCCGGGAAGGGTGAGAGGTGCCATGGACATGTCGGGAACAGTCGAGCGTGCAAGGATGAAGGCATCATGCACACTGCCTGGGTATCAGGCACAGACGTGTGTGATGCACAGCTGATGGTCACACACCAGCTGCACATTCATCGAGTGGAACCCCTTTCAGATGGTATAGAGCAGCCTGTCATCTGCAGGTGCCCGTAGGGGGACATGCACCCTGTCGATCACCCCCTGGACCCAGGGCATCCAGACGTTGGCGGTGAACCATCCTTGTGGGCTCGGTCCACATTGAGGTGGATGTTTTGTGCCGTCTGGGCATATAGGGCCTCCGTGACAGCACGGATGCACCTGTGCACCGAGGTCTGTGAGACCCCGGACAGGTCCTCACTCGGCGCCTGGAAAGGACCCTGTCGCATAAATGTTTAGGGCGACGGTCACCTTGATGACCACCGGGAGCAGGTGTCCTCCCCCATACTCCCGCGGTGTCAGGTATGCCAACATCTGACAGATATGTCGCATTGTCTCTCCGCTGAGCCGGAGTCTTCGACGGAATGCTCCGTCCGAGGTGCCGTTACACACATGGTAATAATGCGATGCCTCCTTGCCTTGGCTCCTCCTCCTCCCCAGCCAGTTGGGCAGCTGGACCTTCAACCTGGGAGGCTCCCACCTGTTCCTCTGCGGCATGCTCTGCTGCTGCACGCTCTACTGCTGAACGCTCTGCTGCTGAACGCTCTGCTGCTGCATGCTCTGCTGCTACACGCTCTGCTGCTGCAGCTTCCTCCTCCTCCTCGAGCGGCGCCTGCCCTTCCAGCCGCAGGGCATCACTCTGGGCTGCATCGACGAGCAGGAAGGCCACCATTGCTAGTTGAATTCCGATATCCATTGTCTGTAGGGGGCGAAAGGCTGACATGTTAGAATGGTGTGTACCCCCCATGCCCAGCAAGGTCCACCGGGCTACATGGTGGTCACAATTAGCACCGCATACTCTTCCCCTGCATGTCACAACCCCTCCCCCCACCGCGCCCCTGGCCCCGTTGGTGGCTGGAACCATGTGGGCCACCTCTGCCCCTGGCGTCCATCCCTGATGCCAGGTGTATGATTGGCTGGCACTGCCCTCGCCAGGGTTATGCACTGCTAACCCCCTTTGGGAGCTACTGTGGGTGTTGCCCTGGGTGGGGCGCCAGTGGGTGGCGGCCGGGTGGGGGGGTGGCAGAGGGTGGGCGCAACAGTGGGGGACACCCATATGGTGTCACCGTGCAGAACCAGGGGCCAAGGAGGGTGGTAAGTGGGTGCGCAGCAAGGTGGCTGCCGTCATGGCGGTCCGTGTCTCGGCACCACCCAATCCTATACGGGGTCACCCGGCAAATCGGCCTGTCCCCCCCCCCCCCCCCCCCCGCTCCCTCTCCCAGCCCTGGCTGGATTCCCCCCCACCCCAGCCTGCCCGGCCAGTATCCGAACCGTCAGTCCGCAGTTGCTTCTCACCATGCCCTACCTCCTCTCCCTCTCCCTCAGCAGCTACCATGCCAGTTTCCCACGATTTTGAAAGCACAAGTGAACCGTGCCATCGGAAACTCGGCCCATTGGAGTAGGAGAATCGCGGAGGCTCCGGAGAATACCGGGTTGGGCCTACTAATATGTAAATGATGTTTACTGTACGTTGTTAGCGCCGCTGTCGAGGTGACAGAGAATCGCGATTTGGCGTCAATTCGGCGGCACCTCTGATTTTGGAGTTGGAACCTATTCGTCGCCCAATTGCGTTTAACGATTTTGGTGTCAGCAAATGGAAAATCACGCCTCGTATCTCTGATTCCTCAATACTACTTTGGACTGTCAGCCTTGCTTTTTGTGCTCAATTCCTGGAGTTGAACTTGAACCCAGAACCTTGCAACTCAGCGGCACTACCAACTAACATTCATATTCATCAAATTGCAATGTTACACTTGAAAAGTGACAGTTTCTGTTTTGTCTGAAAAAAGTTGCAATTTGAATATTACTCAAAGCAACGGCATTTGCAAGAAATCCAGATACAAGGCTCTCTAACCTGGGGGTTGGGGCCATTATTACAGATGGAGATGTATTTGGACAGTAGACGGTTAGAATTGATTGAATACAGCAGTGCAAATTGTACTTGAGTGAATAACTCACCCACACTCATTTGGTGATCTTTTTGCGTGTGTGACAAAACCTAATACTTACCTTGGTTTTGAATCAACAGTCACAGTTCAAGAACACTGACTTGGAAATGGCCAACAACAATCTTTATTAGTATCACAAGTAGACTTACATTAACACTACAATGAAGTTACTGTGAAAATCCCCTGGTCCCACGCTATGGTGTCTGTTCGGGTACACAGAGGGAGAATTCAGAATGTCCAGTTCACCTAACAAGCACATCTTTCGGGAGATGTGGGAGGAAACCAGAGCACCCGGAGGAAACCCATACACATGCACAGTCCACCTATGTTCATGTGTTTAGGACGTAAAATGGCCTTGCACACATGCACAGAATAAGATGTCAAAAATAGAAATGGGGTGAAACTCCAGATCAGCTGACGTTGAATTGGAGCTCTATTCCAGGGAAGGCGTCCCAGCTGGCAGGACAGGGAGAAGGCTGAGACAGAAAGGGGTCACAAAAGAAGGTCCCATGCAGGGATAAAGACAAGGATCAGAAAGATGTCCCAGAGGTCCACGGTAAGGGACAAGGACAGAGATCAGAAAGGATCCAGTTTTGTAAAGTTGAGAGAAAGGAGCAGAGATGTAGGCTTTAAATTAAAGAGAAAGCTGCGGGAAACAGAAGCAAAGCGAGCTTGATTGAAAACCTGAAGATTTGAGAGGGTAGCCATAACTTGATGACTTCATGCTGCGAAGCATAAGGACAAAGGGACCCTTTTGGAGCAGTTGTGTCCTGCTTGGTATGACCAAAGCTCTGAAAGAATGCTTAGAAGGTGAAGCAAGAGTGCACTCGGAGATCCAGGGTCAAAGAATCTTGGAGATCGAAACACTGGAGATGGATTCGATTTGAAGCCATCCTTTATTAGCTGAGGCATAAAGTTTAAGAGCAGGGAGATTATGCTTGAACTGTATAAAACGTTGGTTAGGCCACAGCTAGAGTATTGTGTGCTGTTCTGGAATCCACATTATAGGAGGAATGTGATAGCACTGGAAAGGGCACAGAGGAGATTTACTAGGATGTTGCCTGGACTGGAGACTTTTCGTTATGAAGAGAGTTTGTTTTTTTCCTTGGAGCAGAGGAGACTGAGGGGGGCATGATTGTGATGTACAAAATTATGAGGGGCACAGAAAGAGTAGACAGTAAGAAACTTTTCCCCTTGGTGGAGGGATCAATGACCAGGGGAATAGATTTAACGTAAGGCGCAGGAGGTTCAGAGGGGATGTGAGGAAAAGCTTTTTCACCCAGAGGGTGGTGGGAGTCTGGAACTGAAAGGGTGGTGGAGACAGAAACCCTCATAACATTTAAGAAGTATTTAGATGACTTCCGGTTGCGGCCATGGAGTGAAAGATCGCACATTTGGCAGCTCCCGCTCTTGGTGGTCTTTTTGTGTCTTTTCAGCTGGATTTCCACAGGTATTTCTCAAAAATAAAGGTGTAAAAACGAGAAGAGAAGAAGGTGTCCCCTAGTTTGTGGAGCTGCGCCCAGTGAAAAATCAATAAAGGAGGAATCAAAAGTTGGTTGGAAGTGAGGACCAGAATTCGAAGGAGACAATGGCAGGGTCACAGGGTCTGACCTAACCAGCTCAATGGTCGACGGACCTGTTGGTGAACTTCTTAACTGAGAAGTTCACTCAACATCGCAAGGAGTGTGCGGAGGACCTGGCCCGGGCGGTGGACTCCATTAGGGCAGTGGTCGACCATGTGGAGGAAAGTGCGACGACCCAGGGACAGGCGATCCAGAAGCTGGAGGAGCTGGCGGTGGAACGAGAGGAGCAGCCCACCGCGATGGCAGCGGAGATTGGGATGTTACAGGACCAACAGAAATGACTACTGGAGAAAATGGAAAACCTGGAGAACCATTCTCGGAGACAGAATATCCAGATCGTTGGCCTGCCAGAGGGGAAGAAAGGATCGGATGCCGGTGCATATGTGGGGGATGCATTCCCCAAGCTGTTGAAGGTGGACCGTGCTCACAGGGCGCTTATGCGCAAGCCCCAGGGGCGTGAGCCCCTGAGGGCGATGGTGGCATGACTGCATTGGTTCCTAGATAAGGTAAGCATCATGAGATGGGCCAGGAAGACAAAACGGTGCATGTGGGAAGATGCTGAGATCCGGGTGTACCGGGACTTGGGAGCAGAACTTGCAAAGAGGAGGGCGAGTTTTAATAAAGTCAAGGCGGCGCTGTATGAGAAGAAAATAAAGTTCGGACTGCTTTACCCGGCCCATCTATGGGTGACCTATGAGGGTCGGGAGCTGTACTTTGGCTCGCCGGCGGACGTGGCGGACTTTATGAAGGACAATAACCTGATGGGAAAACAATGGCCTTGAACTTTGACTGTGGAGAACTGAGTTAGAAGTGATGTTTTGCCTTGTAAAAACCTTAGTCTTTTAACTTTGTAATTTAATTTGCGATGTTCGAAAAGTTGTTTGAGATTCTGCATGCAAGGGGCTCGTTTAGCACAGTAGGCTAAATAGCTGGCTTGTAATGCAGAACAAGGCAGCAGCGCGGGTTCAATTCCCGTACTGGCCTCCCCGAACAGGCGCCGGAATGTGGCAACTAAGGGCTTTTCACAGTAACTTCATTGAAGCCTACTTGTGACAATAAGTGATTATTATTATTACGTATAATTCCCTTTTTTTTCTCCATCTATTCCATCTGGCTCTGTTTGAAGGTGTTTGACTAGATAAGATTTTGTTAAGGGAGGAGGGGTGGGCCTTTGTGCTTGGACCATGGGAGGGATTGTTTGTTTGTTTTTTATGATCTTTGCCATTTTTCTGGGAACTTATACTAAGGGTGGGGGGGAGGGGAACCAGCAGGTGGTAGGATACAGGGCGCCAGGGGCGGGAGCTGCCAGGCCAGCTGGGAGGGCTAGTTCATGGAAGCAAAGTGGGGGGGTAAACTGAAGATTAACGTAGGGGGCGGAAATGGGAGGAGGGGGAGGCTGGAGGGGGATTAACTGCTGACGGGGAGGGGTGTTGGAGGAGGAGAGTGGATGACGTTAGCTGCCGGGGGGGCAGACCAGGTGAGGTGCGGGGCGTGGGCCAAAGGCTGGCCTAGAAAAGGTCATAGCTGATCGACAGGGGAGAGGGGTAGGGTTCCCCCCGACCAGGCTGGTCACGTGTGATGTTCGTGGACTGAATGGGCCGGTCAAAAGAGCCCGTGTGTTCGCACGCTTGAGGCAGCTGAAGACGGATGTGGCCATGTTGCAAGAGACGCACTTGAAGCTAGGAGGCCAAGTTAGATTGAAGAAGGGATGAGTCGGACAGGTGTCTCATTCAGGATTGGACTTTACAACAAGGGGGGTGGCAATTCTGGTTAATAAAAATGTGGCAGTCGAGGTGGGAAAGATAGAGGTAGACCCAGGGGTAGATTTATTATGGTCAGTGGGAAGCTGGAGGGAATGGCTATAGTGTTGGTGAATATATACGCCCCAAACTGGAATGATGTTGCGTTTGTCAGGAGGGTGCTGGGGAAGATTCCGGACCTCAATTTGCAGGGGGAGGGGGGGAGGTTTAACACGGTTCTGGATCCAAGACCAGATCGGCCGAGTTCCAGGTCGGGAAAAGTATTACCAATGGCGAAAGAGCTGCGGGGGTTCATGTAGCGCATTGTGGGGGTGGATCCGTGACGATTCGGGAGGCCAAGGAGGAAGGAGTATTCATTCTACTCCCATGTGCAGAAGGTATATTCCAGGATAAACTTTTTCGTACTTGACAAAACGCTGTTAGCGGGGCTGGAGGGCACTGAATACTCAGCAATCGTGGTGTCAGATTACACCCCACACTGGATAGAAAGGTACACTCTCTCTTAAGCTGCCTCTTTGAATCTCTTAAGCACCTTCTTTGAGGTTTGCCAGATGCTCTTCTTGGGGAAACTCCTGTGACCAAAACATCATCTAAGTCAGGGGTGGGCAAACTTTTCCGTGCAAGGGCCACATTCAGAAATTCACAATTTTAAAGGGCCGCATAGTATATTAAGTAAAATAATTAATATTTTAAATAGCCAAAATAAAAGGTCTTTAAAGAAAAAAAAGCACATTTATTTGAAAACCAAAGTAACTCAGTAAGTAACAGAACAATGTCAATGAGAATGATGCATCTGCCTGCAGTCATTTACCAGTTTGTTGAAATCAGGTGTCAAGTTGCTTGTGCTGATCCTTAACACTGACAGAAGCACAGCCTAGCCGAGTCAACGATAAAAACGCGCGTAGTGGGGTGGATGAGTGGGGCTGCCTTATTGGTCGGTTTAGTTGGGTGTGCGACCAACAGGAGTCCAGGTTACAAACAATAATAAGGCTTATTGTTTGTAACCTGGACTCCTATTGGTCGCACACCCAACTAAACCGACCAATGAGACAGCCCCACTCATCCACCCCACTACGCGCGTTTTTATGCGGCCCGCCAATGAGGTGCCCGGAATCGTAACCGGCATTTTTGAAAAGCCGCCGGGGAAAAGCCGCTGAAGTAAATGCGCTTATTGAATAAGTGCATTTACTTCAGCGGATTTTTCCCGGCGGCTTTTCAAAAATGCCGGTTATGATTCCGGGCACCTCATTGGCGGGCCGCATAAAAACCTTTGTCGGGCCGCATGCGGCCCGCGGGCCGTAGTTTGCCCACCCCTGGGATAGACCTATGGGCGACCACAGGAACGACTCAGCGTCCGCAGTGGAGGTTAGATGTAGGGCTGCTGGCAGAGGATGAGTTCTAGGAACAGGTGAGGGAGGCCATTCGAAGGTACACAAAGAGCAACATCACGGGTGAGACCATGGCGCAGGGGTGGCTGGGGAAGCATTGAAGGCGGTTATCAAAGGGGAATTTATTTTGATTCGGGCCCACAGGGAGAAGACTGAGCGGGCGGAGTATGACAGGCTGGTAGGTGAAATCTTACAGGTGGACAGGAGATATGCAGGGGAGGTGGGGGGCGAGAGTTCCCAAAGGTAAATGAGGAGCTGGTGGAAGGCTCAGGTATGTGATGGACGGGATTGGGGGCGATGCAATCGGGTAAGACCCCGGGACCTGATGAATACCCATTGGAGTTTTCTAAAAAGTTTTCTGGGTTACTGGGGCCACTCCTGGTTAAGGCCTTTAATGAGTCTAAGGAACTGGGTGCTCCCCCAACGTTATCACAGGCATCGATTTCTCTCATCTTAAAACGGGATGAGGACCCAGAGAGCGGTGGATCATGCAGGCCGATCTCCCTTTTGAACGTAGACGCTAAATTGCTGGCAAAGATCTTGGCCACACATGTAGAGGACTGTGTCCCGGAGGTAATCAGGGAGGACCAGACGGGATTTGTGAAGGGCAGGCACCTGGCGTCCATTAGACGGCTCTTAAATGTTATAATGATGCCAGCGGAGGGGCGCGAGGTTGAGGTGGTAGTAGCTATGGATGCAGAAAAGGTCTTTGACCGGGTGGAGTGGAAGTACCTATGGGATATTCTAGGCAGGTTTGGGTTTGGGCAGGGATTTGTGGATTGGGTCCGGTTGCTATATCAGGCTCTGGTGACGAATGTAAGAACCAACCGGGTCCGGTCAGAATATTTTAGTCTTTGTAGGGGGACAAGACAGGAATGCCCGCTCTCCCCACTACTGTTTGCCATGGCCATAGAGCCCTTGATAATGGCCCTTAGGTCATCAAATGTCTGGCGGGGGATAGTGAGAGGGGTGTGTGGAGCATAGGGTCTCGCTCTACACGGACAATTTTCTTCTTTTTGTTACAGACCCATTGGGGGAGATGGCCGGAATCATGGAGACACTGGAAGAATTTGAGCGGGTTTCAAGCTACAAACTAAATATGGGAAAGAGCGAGGTGTTTGCGATTCAGGCACAGGGGGCAGGAAAGGAGACTGAGGGAGTTACTTTTTAAAGTGGTGGGGAAGAGTTTCAGGTATCAGGGGATTCAGGTGGCTAAGGATTGGGGGCAGCTGCACAAGTTAAATTTGGGTAAAGCGGTCGATCAGATGAAAAGGGATTTCTGCAGGTGGGACATGCTCCCGCTGACACTGGCGGGGAGGGTACAGACGGTGAAGATGACAGCCCTTCCTGTTCTTTTTTCAATGTCTCCCAATGTTTGTCCTGAAGGCCTTTTTTAGGAAAATGAATGCAACAATCTCGGGTTTTGTGTGGGTTGGTAAAACCCCAAGGGTGAAGAAGGCACTCCTGGAACTGGGTCACGGGGAGGGGACTTGGCCTTCCCAAGTTTTATTAATTATTACTGGGCGGCCAACATCTCGATGGTCAGGAAGTGGGTAGTGGGTAAGGGGTCAGTTTGGGAGCAACTATAAGCAGCATCCTGTAAAGGTACCAGTTTGGAGGCTTTATCGTTCTCACCGGCTCGGTACTCCGCACGCCCAGTGATGGTGGCAGCCCTGAGGGTGTGGGGCAGTGGAGAGGGCATATGGGATTAGAGGGGGCGGCAGTGTGATCACTGATCTGTGGCAATCACCGTTTTGTTTCGGAGGGGGCTGGATGGGGGCTCTAGGAGGTGACAGTGGGCAGGGATTGGGAGATTTGAGGATCTCTTCATTCAGGAGGGTTTCCTGAGCCTGGAGGCATTGGAGGAGGAGTTTGAGTTGCTGGGTGGGTCCGGGTTTCGGTTCCTACAGATACAGGATTTTGTCCAGAGGCAGGTTCCAAGCTTTCCTCGCCTCCCTCTGAGGGGACGGCAGGATAAGTTAATGTCAAAAACGGGGGTTGGAGGGCAGCACGATGGTGCAGTGGTTAGCATTGCTGCCCCACGTCGCCGAGGTCCCAGGTTCAATCCGGGCTCTGGGTCACTGTCCGTGTGGAGTTTGCACATTCTCCCCATGTTTGCGTGGGTTTCACCCCCACAACCCAAAGATGTGCACGGTAGGTGGATTAGCCATGCTAAATTGCCCCTTAATTGGGAAAATGAATTTGGTGCACTAAATTTTTTTTAAAAGAAAAGAAAACAGGGATTGGGGAGGGGAGGGTCTCGGAGATATACAAGGAACTGATGGAGTGGGAAGGGATCCCAATTGGGGAGGTGAAGAGGAAGTGGGAGGAAGAGCTGGGAGGGGAGTTGGGTTGGACAATGGGAAAAGGCCTTGAGGAGAGTCAATTCATTCTCGTGTTGTGCCAGGCTTTGTCTGATCCAGTTCAAGGTGGTCCACAGGGCTCATAGTTTTTGAGGAAGTGGAGGATAGGTGCGGACGCTCTGGGGAAAGCCCGGCGATTCATGTACATATGTTTTGGGCGTGTCCAAAGCTGAGGGGATTCTGGCAGGGATTTGCGGACGTCATGTCAGAGGTCCTGGAAGGGAGGGTGACTCCGAGTACAGAATTGGCAATGTTTGCGGTATCAGAAGATACGGGGGCCCAGGGGGGAGGGAGGCTGATGTTCTGGCCTTCTCCTCCCTGGTGGCCCGGAGATGGATTTTGCTGGGATGGAGGGACTCGGAGCCTCCAAAGTCAGGAGGGTGGGTCAGCGACCATGGCAGGGTTTCTCAGACTGGAAAAGATTAAGTTCGCCTTGAGAGGTTCAATTCAGGGGTTCGTCCGGATATGGCAGCCGTTCATTGACTTCTTCAAGGAAAATTGAATGTCAGCAGCAAGCGGGGTGAGGGGAAAGGCGGGGAAGTTTGGAAAATGGGAGGCATGGTAGTGTAAGACAAGGACAGGGAACTTCGTATATGGGTAATTAAGAAATAGGGCGGGGATAATAGGGGATGCTATTTTTATGTTTTCTGCGTGTGCCGGCCCACTCGGTTGTTTAAGAAATGTTATAGTGTTAAATCTGAAAATTACAAATGCTTCTAAACTCTGAGGGGGAGAAATCTATGAAATGAATTCCAAGATGACTTCTTCAAACATGGACATTGGAAACCCCCATAAGAAAAGCAGAGTTTCAGTGAGACTGGTTGGCTGACATGTAACAAGCATCTGGATGGGTTGTTAAGAAATTCATACAATCTGCTTTGGTGGCATCTATCATTTACTTTGGATTGTGATGTTAATATGTACTGCATACATAACCTGAATATTAAAATACAATAATGTCGTTTGAGACTTCTTTCGCAAATTTGTTTACTTGCACAAAAGTCTTGTACACACAATAGCCCATTCGGGCCACAGATCTTCGCCTATTCACAGTTTGTACCTGAACATGTACTAGTCCTGAAATAAAGAAAAAAAGAACATTTAGAAAATAGAAAAGCCAAGGTTTCAATGGTGTATTTTCCCCTGTAGCAAGTACGCACTGCGCATGCATAATCTGTAACCACACGTGGGTTGCTATGATTTAGAGGATACAGTAACTCCTGACCAGTATCTTACAGTATAGGTACAGTAGAGTGCATTACCTAAAATTAGCTCCTCTTCTGGTTATCTTGCTTTGTTGAACAGTTTCTCCAGTAAAATTGTCTTGAATTTACTCAAAAACATTGTTTTTATTGCACCTATGTCTTTAAAATGTTATATTTTGGAATGGTTGGAACCTATTGAATTCACTCCTGTTATAAAATATATTCGCTGTTCGCAATTTTGTCCTTTGCAAGAATTTGTGGAAATATAGCCCTTACAAATAGCGGGCTTTCACTTTCTAAGATAGATGTGGCAAATTGTTTGAGTTTTCCAAATTTGTATGTGTCTAAAAACGTATAGCTGCAGTGAAGGAATAGTGAATATTTGAGTCAGTTTTTTGTGTTTGTATTGAGACCTTTGCAACCTTTTTGTCTGGTGTAATATAGTTCATTTTTTTTGTTTAATAAATGTCGTATTCTTTGTGTTAAACGTTCATCAGCAGACCCTTGAGAAATGGTTCGGTAACTTTCCTCCATAGTTTGAAAACAAATTGTTCGGATCTATCAAGCCAGGTTCCCCTCTGCAATCTGCCTTGTCCAGTAGTAACATCAACTGGGATACTAACAGATGTGAATGGCCACTTTATCTGAGTGCAAATATGAAAGATATGCCAGGTCAACAATGCAGGTTCACTAGACTGTTATAAGATGAAGTGTGTACAGTACAAAAGGAATGTGGAGCTTGGACTTGTGCATATAGTTTCTGGATTGTGAGTTCTCAGTCTCAATTACAGCACTGGGATAAGAGTAAGTGAATATTGTGAGGAACAGAATATTGGATGGTGCATTAATTCATCACATTCTCATTTTATAATGTGAATTTGAAAGGAGTATAGCATACAAAAATTCTCAAAATTGTATTTTAAAAGAACAACATGAGTTAGGGCGGAGAAATTGTTTCCATGACAGGAGGATGAGAAACCAGAGGAAACATATTCAAGATAATTGATAAAAGAACTAGAATTCAATAATAACTAATCTAAAGGGCCATGGGGAAAGAGCAAGGAGTGGGATTAAATGGATGGCCAGTACAAACAGCTGACACAGGTGTGATCGACTGTCTGGTCTCGTATGCTGCACGCCAATGATTCTGATTGCTGAAATCAAATATTTTGTATGCTTATTGGTTAGCTTATTGATTAGTGTCTCCAAATTTGAAGTTCCAGTTGCCTTTTCTGTTTCTATGCACATGGTTTCTATTCTGTTCGGATTTCAATTGCTCTTTAGGAATAATTGTCACCATATTCATGTGAAATATTAATCTTGCATTGCTATAATATTGGTTCATTCTCATCTTATCAGCATTCTTGTAATAGCTATTGTAATTATATATTTTCATCCAGGGGGTTTATATAAATTGAATGCTTTAATGGAAGAAACTGGAGCAACAAACTCATACTATTCTATTGTTCAGAATTCCTGCAATTGCTGCCACAGTAGCACATCATGTGATGGTTTTTTTTACATACACTAGCCAGATCCGATCATTAACGCCAGTCACCAAAGCTGTGGCATGGCTTGAAAGAAAGGATACACGTTGTGCCAGCTCTGATAATAAATCCAATTAATATTCCTTTGAACAGTTAAAGGATAAAAGCAAACAGGTGGGAAATGAGGGTCTGGACAGTATCATCTATAATTCCTGTCTTAAGACTTTTAAGTGCTTTTGAAGAAGACTTAATATATGAGGTTCATTATGGAGTATGTAAGTTTTTATACAATATGTAATGGTGATATTTCAAAGAGTGGTATTAAAAACGTGCATGAATTGACAGAAAACATGTCGGCTATCAACGGAAGTATTTCAATATTAAAAGATTTGCTTTTTAATACTTGACTGTTTATCAATGTTGTTTAACCTGAATGTTGATTCCTAAGTCACTATGACCATGACTGCATGGTTATTGCCTGATGCCCAAAATGTCACCTAAAATAAATTATATATTTTTTGCTTATGACTGGAAAATTTATTTGGCCCACATACTGCCATTGAAACTTTCTTTAGTCTTGAACATTGGACTGTGGCTTCTATTGGTGTTACCTGGAAAACAAAGTATGGACAGCTTTCAGATTTTCCATCAGATGGTAGCAGGAAAGATATTGTCCGGAATCCTAACTTTTTTAGATAATTTAACCTTCTAGGGATTGGGGGTGGTGGCGGAGACAATTCCAGTCCTGAGAAATATTAAATTAAGATAAAACTACAAAGTTTTAATGATATGTTTGCATTCTTTTTGTTTTACAAAAAATGTTTTTTTATAGGATTTTTGCACAGTATATTTTGCCATTATTTACACAGGATATGATATATCTATATATGCACTTCGGGAGGGCAATCCTCGAGTGGGTTTGGTGCCGGTCTTGCCCCTCACTTCTCCCGGACGGATTTCGACTCAACGGATGTTGAGGCTGGGGATGGATGTTTAAATACTCCAGGTCAAGTCGGCATAAGGAAGGGGGAAGTTTTGGGTATGCTAAAAGGCATTAAGGTGGACAAGTCCCCATGTGCGGATGGGATCTATCCCAGGTTTCTGAGGGAAGCGAGGGACGAAATAGATGGGGCCTTAACAGATATCTTTGCAGCATCGTTGAGCACGGGTGAGGTCCCGGAGGACTGGAGAATTGCTAATGTTGTCCTTATGTTTAAGAAGGGTAACAGTGATAATCCAGGGAATTATAGACCTGTGAGCTTGACGTCAGTGGTAGGCAAACTGTTGGAGAAGATACTGAGGGATAGGATCTATTCACATTTGGAAGAAAATAGACTTATCAGTGATAGGCAGCATGGTTTTGTGCAGGGAAGGTCATGTCTTACAAACCTAATAGAATTCTTTGAGGAAGTGACAAAGTTAATTGATGAGGGAAGGGCTGTAAATGTCATTTACATGGACTTCAATAAGGCGTTTGATAAAGTTTCCCATGGCAGGTTGATGGAAAAAGTGAAGTCGTATGGGGTTCAGGGTGTACTAGCTAGATGGATAAAGAACTGGCTGGGCAACAGGAGACAGAGAGTGAGTGGTGGAAGGGAGTGTCTCAAAATGGAGAAAGGTGATTAGTGGTGTTCCACAGGGATCCGTGCTCGGACTACTGTTGTTTGTGATATACATAAATGATCTGGAGGAAGGTATAGGTGGTCTGATGAGCAAGTTTGCAGATAATACTAAGATTGGTGGAGTTGCAGATAGCGAGGAGGACTGTCAGAGAATACAGAAAAATATAGATAGATTGGAGAGTTGGGCAGAGAAATGGCAGATGGAGTTCAATCCAGGCAAATGCGAAGTGATACATTTTGGAAGATCTAATTCAAGAGCGGACGTTATGGTCAATGGAAGAGTCCTGGGGAAAATTGATGTACAGAGAGATCTGGGACTTCAGGTCCATTGTACCCTGAAGGTGGCAACACAGGGGTCGATAGAGTGGTCAAGAAGGCATACAGCATGCTTGCCTTCATCGGACAGGGTATTGAGTACAAGAGTCGGCAGGTTACAGTTGTATAGAACTTTGGTTAGGCCACATTTGGAATACTGCGTGCAGTTCTGGTCGCCACATTACCAGAAGGATGTGGATGCTTTAGAGAGGGTGCAGAGGAGGTTCACCAGGATATTGCCTGGTATGGAGGGTGCTAGCTATGAAGAAAGGTTGAGTAGATTAGGATTGTTTTCATTGGAAAGACTGAGGTTGAGGGGAGACCTGATTGAGGACTACAAAATTATGAGAGGTATGGACAGGGTGGATAGCTACAAGCTTTTTCCAAGAGTGGGGGTGTCAATTACAAGGGGTCACGATTTCAAGGTGAGAGGGGAAAAGTTTAAGGGAGATGTGCGTGGAAAGTTTTTTACGCAGAGGGTGGTGGGTGCCTGGAATGCTTTACCAGCGGAGATGGTAGAGGCGGGTACGATAGCATCATTTAAGATGCACCTGGACAGATATATGAACGGGTGGGGAACAGAGAGAAGTAGACCTTGGAAAATAGGCAATAGATTTAGATAAAGGATCTGGATCGGCGCAGGCTGGGAGGGCCGAGGGCCTGTTCCTGTGCTGTAATTTTCTTTGTTCTTGTTCTGACTCCAGTTTTGCTCGGACTCCATAATACCACAATCGGTCAAATGATGACAAATGCAGTAACTTTCACCTCACCTCTGGAATTCAGCTCTATAGTTCATGTTTGGACCAAGGCTGTAATGAGATCGGGTCCTGAGTGTCTCTGGTGGAACCAGTCTGCGGGAACATCAACATCACACCTTGTGGAGCAGTGTATCGCTGACAGCAACCTCTGGATTTCTGCATTGAACAGCATAGGCACCCACTCCAGAAGTTGCTATCAATTTCCGAGTTGTAATGAAGGCAAATGCTAAGTTTCACTATCATTAGAACTAAATCTAGTCCAATTTTTCTCAACCTTTAACGCATGCAAAAGTGAAAATAATGAACAGAACATGGAGTTTTAAAGTAACACAGCAGAGAAATAATTTTGGATTTGTTTGTTTATTGTCACATGAACCGAGTTACAGTGAAAAGTATTTTTCTACGTGCAGCTCAAACAGATCATTTAGTACATGAAAAGAGAATATGTAAGAGGGCAACACAAGGTACACAATGTAAATACATAGACAGTGGCATCGGGTGAAGCATACAGGAGTGTAGTATTGATCAGATAAGTCCATAGGAAGGTCGTTTAGGGATCTGGTAACAGCGGGGAAGAAGCTGTTTTTGAATCTCTGGATGTTCTCAGATTTTTGTATCTCCTGCCCGATGGAAGAAGTTGGAAGAGTGAGTAAGCCAGGTGGGAGGGGTCTTTGATTGAGAGATAAATTGCTGGCTTTTAAAGCAGACCAACGCAGGCCAGCAGCACGGTTCAATTCCCCTTCCAGCCTCCCTGAACAGGCGTCGGAATGTGGCAACTAGGGGCTTTTCACAGTAACTTCATTTGAAGCCTACTTGTGGCAATAAGCGATTTTCATTTCATTTCATTTTCATTATGCTGCTCGCTTTCCCCAGGCAGGGGGAGGTGTAGATGGAGTCAATGGATGGGAGGCGGGTTTGTGTGATGGACTGGGCGTGTTCACGACTCTCTGAAATTTCTTGTGGTCTTAGGCCGAGCAGTTGCCATACCAGCCAGATAGGATGCTTTCTATGGTGTATCTGTAAAAGTTGGTAAGAGGCAATATGGATGTGCTGAATTCCCTTAGTTTCATGAGGAAGTATAGGCACTATTGTCCTTTCTTAGTCGTAGCGTCGACGTGGGTTGACCAGGACAGATTTTTGGTGATGTGCACGCCTAGGAATTTGAAGCTGTCGACCATCTCCACCTCGGCCATCTTGGAGCCAAATAAAAGCAAAAAAGACGAGCAGAGGAGAAAAAAAACAACAAATGAAAGAGTTGCTATTAACTTTAGAAGCCTCCATCAGGCTTGTAATAATTAGGCATTTAATTTTTAGGTAATGATTTGTTCATGTAATACTGCTATTAGTTCCTTTATTCAAAATCAATATTCAGCAGTAAGCCTTGTTATTTCCTCATTAAGTATAAGCATGAAATTTATATATTGTTACAGTACTCGGAGACAGTATGGATAACAGTCATGGGTAATTAACAGTATAAACATGTTGATGGATTTCCTACTAATTTGTGGAATTTAGTCTTTGCTCCAGATGGGCAGGATCATTTAACATTATTATTGCAAATGTGGGTAGAGTTTTTAAATTTTGAATTTGTCAAAGAAAAACAATGCATCATGGATGACAGATTTGCAAAAGTTTACATTATATTTTTGTGATCAATATGTCATGAGCTGGGAGTAAATGACCGCACTGGAAATGAAGCAAGTTATTCTAGACCAGATCACGTTTATAGCTTTGTAATAAATTTGCTTTTTACTATATTAAATAATGTGCAGTTATTAAAATAAAGATATTAATTTATGTTTAATACAAGTTGCTTTGTTTGAGAGGCAGCCAAAAGTATATTTTAATGAGGCAGTAGAACAAAGGAGAAGCTCATTCACTTCAGTTGACCAGCTGTATGGAGCCATTGTCTTTGAAGATTGCTACTTAGCTACTAATTCTAGTCTGAACGGCCGCTCTTGTGTAATCAGCTCACAACTGTCCAATTTCCAACATAATTTTAAATGGTACAGAAAGAATCTGCAGAAATATCCTAATGGAGCACCGCTTATTTGGGAAGCTCTGTTTTTGTTTATACAGCTACATTCTTTTGAAATCTGCCATCTAAGTGCATTTAACTATATAAATAAAGGATATATGATGCTCTTTCTGAACAAACATGGATGACTACAGTCACAGTGTATTATAAAAGCTCAATGAATATTCCACTCATTGGGATTTTGATGTGTCTTTTACTTGAATTTTTAGTTTGCTGGTTGCCTAGGATAGTTTATGATAATCTTTATTGTCACAAGTAGGCTTACATTAACACTGCAATGAAGTTCCTGTGAAAATCCCCTTGTCGCCACACTCCAGCACCTGTTCAGTTACATAGAGGGAGAATTCAGAAGGTCCAAATGACTTTCGGGACTTGTGGAAGGAAACAGGAGCGAAATTCGACATGAGCCACGTCTACCTCCAGCTCAAACTAAATTAAGCATTCTGTAAATACGTCACGATTAACATTCCCAATGGCCTGAATGAATACACACCTGCCCTTTGGCATCTCGTCAGTATGTGCCATATTTTTACGCATTACAGAGAACATACTCTAAAGATTACCCAAGATGTTTGTGTATCGTGATGACCTATTGATTATACGGACCACAGAGCTGAAGCATCTAGCAAACCTGGAAGAGATCTTGCGGCGGTTTTCAAACGTAGTGATACACCTCAAATGAGAAAAGTTCATATTCCAAGAGGGCAAATGGTGGATATGAATGGCCTACACCCCGTGGAGTACAAAGCCACGGTCAAAGCCAGTAAAGAAGCACCTACCCCACAAAATGCCACAGAACTAAAATCCTTCCTGAGACTAACCAACTATTATGGGAAATTCATCCCATACCTGGCCTCTCTGCTGTCACCGTTACATCTGCTATTGCAGAAACATGAGAAATTATCATGGCAGGCACCACAAGATGAGGCCTTTGCGAAAGTAAAATGGCAGCTATTATCATCTAACATACTAGCCCATTGCAATTCTAAGAAGGAGCTCATACTGACATGTAACGCCACTCCCTCAGGAGTTGGGGCAGTACTCTTGCATTATTGGGAAGATGGCATGGAAAGGCCCATCGCCTATGTGTCCAGGATCCTTGCGGATGCAGAGCCGCACTACTCACAAAATCAGAAGGAGGGCTTGGTGGTACTCTTCGGTGTAAAACAATTCCACCAGTAGGTCCACAGCTGACATTTCATAATAGTGACAGACCACAAGCCTTTATTCAGCCTTTATAAAGAAATTGGGGTAATTCCTCCTTGGCCCAGATATGGCGTTGGGCCTTACTACTGGCAGCCTACAAATAACTCTGTAGAGCCTTCGCCCTGGAGTATGCATAGCCAATGTCAGTGCGCACATACCAATCTATTGCATAGCATCTCAGTCAGGAATGGGTAAAAGTCGCAATATTCCGCCAATTTCCGTAACCTATTGGGGAATTCAGTGACAGGTACCCCCGGTGTCCTCCCTGCAGTATTAAAACTGTATCATTGGAGGATGATTGATAGCTTCAGATCATAGCGATTTTGCACTAGGTCTACGTGCCTGTCAAAAGATTTTGAGTCGGGGCCTCTGGGTAGGTTAGGCATCTTATGATATTAAACGTCAGGGTCCCATATGTTATCTGGAGGATTACTTTTTGTGTTTTGCCTCCTTCAATGTTTTGGGCCCGAAAGAAATAGTGCACTCTGCATGTTGGACCCAGTCTTCTATGATGATAACATAAAGCTCAGGTTTACCAAAAAAGGCATTTCCGGGCTTTTTTTTGCTTACTGTGAAGGCTGCTCAGAATCCCGTGTTTACTCCTTTTTGCCAACATACTCCAGCTGAGGCCACGCTAACACAAAACTCGGGTGTATTCCTTGAACAAAAAGAAGCCGCAGAGGCAATACTAGCGTCCTAGCCCAGGACCATTAGGAACCTTAGTCTGGGTTACCCATTTTAAAGTCCTGCCACTAAGTCCCTATTGGGCAAGCATCCGCCTACTCAATACGGGAACTCATATTCCACAAACCCCATGGAGAGACCAATCAATGATCCACCGTCGTCTTCGTGGGCATCATGCCAGAGGTCAGGGAGGTTGTTTACCCGCATGACCTGCTATAAATTAACCTTACGACGACCTGAGAACAGGGGGGGAATCAGCCTCTGGCTGGCGACAGAAGGTTGACATGGTGTCCACCAACCACAAGCTACATTTGAAGATTTAATCGGACGACACCCATTGGTAAATCACCAACCAGCACTGAGGAAGGTGCAGGCAAGTTCAGTTCAGCCGTGGCACATTTAACTCAGTGTTTTCCAAACATTCTTGCCCGGGACCCACTTTTACCAACCAGCGATTTTGCCTCGCATGTGCATTGCTGAGGGGTCACGTGACCCGAATGTTTTCACTTACCTTTAATGTGAGAGATGAGCCTGCTCGGTCCTCAACTGACTTGAGCTGATGAGTTAAGATCCTGATATGCAGTGGCACAATTAATAACCCATACCTCAAGTAATCATCTTTAAACTGTTTTGTTCCTGTTTTCAGCTTCTTCATGGGTTCTTCAGCAGAGGCCCTGGAGTTCACACCAGCACTGCTAGCAGCTGCAAAATGGAGGAATCGCTCTTGCATCCAGAACACGTGACATCAGTGTACAAGGTGGCGTGACTGCTCTCTGCCACTGCTTCAGGCAGGAAGATTCCAGCTCCTGGGTCAGCGCGCTAATTTCAGGAGGAGGCATTTAGCCTCGCATGTGCATTGCTGAGGGGGCACACATGCGTGGAATGCCCAGCATTCTGAACGCCGGTTGTAGCCGGCCTTTGTAAAAACCGGTCATGCAGTTGGGCACTACTTTCCGCAATCAGGAACGCCGCAGCGCATGGCCCCCGATCGGAAATATAAGGCCCTGTGACCCTCCCAAAACCGGGGGCCGATTCGGCGAAATGGAGACTTAAGTGTTTGCGCCGTCGTGAACGCCGTCGCGTTTCACGACGGCGCGAAACAGGCGCGGGGACAACCGGTTCTGGCTCCCACAGGGGGCCAGCACAGCACTGGAGCGGTTCCCGCATGCGCAGTTCTGCCGCGCCGACCCCAACACAACATGGCGTGGGGGGTCAGGGGCCGCCCGCGCAACAAAGTACGCCCGGGGGGGGGGGGAGAGAGTCCGGCCCGCCGATCAGTGGGCCCTGATCGCAGGCCAGACCCCAACGGAGGCCCCCCTCCTCCCTCCACAGGCCGCCCCCCGATCCTTCGCGCAGAGTTGCCGCCGGCAGTGACCAGGGGTGAACGGCGCCGGGGGACTCTGCCATTTCCGCTTGGCCCAGCCAGGCCGGAGAATCAGCGGCTCGCGACCGGCACCGTGCCAAATGCGCCGGTGCAAATGGCACCGATTCTCCGCACCTCGGAGAATCGCGCACGAGGGTCGGGGCGGCCCGGCCCGGTGTGGGGCTCGGAAAATCGCGCCCCCTAAGTTTGAAAATGACCGATTTAACCAAACTTCTCATTAATGATCGTGTGCTTCCCTGCTTGCAGTTCTCCATGCAAAACAAAATTCCACATTTGAGGTAGATCCAGTTGTTTAAAACCAAATTTCTAGCTGAAAACGCCCATTATTAGAACCCAGTGTGTGACTGAAAAATAATGAGGTTTTTAAATGGAGGTAGATCTCACCATTGTGCATTGCATAATGAAGTTAGAGCAGATGCAGGATTCTGGGATGTTGTGCTGAATGAATCCATGTTTGGCTTTTTAAGAAAATGAGAGGCAGAATGCCATTGAAAAAATGTCTGTGAACTGTAACTGCTGTCGTCAATAATTGGGTTTTTATAGACACATTGCACGAAGCTGTAGGGGGAGAAATTCATTTGTGTAGCCATGCATCTACCAAAGACATTATTTTGGTTCACCACAGCAGTGACGCTGTAGGCTGTATGGCATTTTGCAGTGATATCAGTGAAGAAGGCTGCACAGGTAACAACTTTCCTACCCTCAGGGAATCAACCCAAGTCTGAGTAGTGCTGCTGGAAACGCAACTACACAAACACATTTCTCTCCTGATGTCTTGAAGCCTGCTCAGTCATCTGAGGAAAGGTTCTGTGGTTTCCCTCTGATTAGGCAGAATTTTGTATGGCATCACTGGCAATATCATAATTTATTACTCATTCCTAATATCCCTTGAGAAGGTGGTAGTGGGCCCCCTCCTGAACTGGTTGTAGTACAGATAGTAAAGACTGCCACGAGGTTTTGGAAATCAGCCTGTAATGATATGTATATAGGCAAGCTAGTGAAGAATTAATTATTACATCTTTGTATAATTCAAACACTAAAGGGCACCACCATATCTCTGTATATAAATCAGGCCTCAGGGAATGCTGGGTAGTTAGCAAAGGAGAAAGCCTGAGAACAGCACGAGGAGTAGATTAGATTAGAGAGAGTTAACATGATATTATTAGTGACCATTAGATTATTGATTACTGCTCAACAGATTCATATTAATTTATTATTAACTATAGCCCAGCAGTATGTGCGAACTTTATTTAATTAATCGTTATCCAATAAATTAGTTTTCTTTCAGTCTAATGATTGGTGGATTCTTTGTCATCAACTCAACGGACCATTCTGAATCAAAAGACAAAGAACAACGACATATTACCACCAAGGGTAATATAACGCAGCCTAGCGACACTGAAGAAACAAAAAGTCCAAATTAGAATGCTATGCTTGCGTGACTTGGGGGGTAGGGGGACCCTGAACTGATAGTGTTCCCATTACCTTTGTTGCTCTTTTCTTTGAGTGGTGGAAATTGTGTTTTTGGCAAGTATTCCAAAGAAGCCTCGGGGAGTTCAGGTACGAAGAGAGAGTGTGGATCTTTAAGCTAGTGAATGGATATCCTGGCAAGTTGAGAGCATTCCACCATTCTCTTGATTTTTGCATGGTGGCAAAATTCCAAGCCTCTGATCTGCTCTTGTAACCAGGGCATTTGGGTTGCTGGTAAATGGTAACCCCTCAGTGACTTCTGTCTGGTGCTGTAACAACTCTGACTGAGGATGTTGAGGGTTTGGGGCTTGACTATGTAACAAAGGGTGGTGGTTAACCGTCTCTAATTGGAGATGGTCATTACCTGGCAAGTGTGGTACAAATGTTACTTGCTATATAGTAGTCCAAGCCTGGATGCTGTCCAGCTGTCATTGCATGCATGGACTGCTTTCCTATCTGAGGAATGGCAAATGGAGCTGAACATGAGCAGTCATCACCAAACAACCACACTTCTGACCTACTGAAGGAGGGAAGGTCATTGGTGAAGCAGCAGAAGATTGGCCTAGGGTGTTTTGATGCGAAACTGCCACAGTGATGTGACAGATCTGTGATGATTGTGCTTCTTCCTTTGTGCCAGATAACAAACACTAATCTTGTAAATTAACCACTTAACCAAGCATTTTGAGTGAAGCACAGAGTCTCACTATGACCTTCAAGAATTCTCACATCAAGGGCAGCACGGTGGTGCAGTGGCTAGCACTGCTGCCTCACAGCGCCGAGGTCCCAAGTTCAATCCTGGCTCTGGGTCACTGTCCGTGTGGAGTTTGCACATTCTCCCCATGTTTGCGTGGGTTTCGCCTGCACAACCCAAAAGATGCGCAGGGTAAGTGGATTGGCCATGCTAAATTAATTGGAAAAAGAATGAATTGGGTATGCTAAATTTATTTATAAAAAAACAATTCTCACAGCGTATCTGCAGAAATGTGATTACACGCAGAATGAAAATAGTTACCACAAAAATTATGTTTGAGATTTAAAATTTTGTTTGTCTCAACAGGATTTTGATATTGAATTTTGTTTTCAAAAGATGCAAAGGTCGAAGGCTTTGTATTCGAGCCAGGCAGGCTGGCTTGTATAATACCAGCTGATCAATAACTGATCAATGAGCATTAATTGTTCCATCTCAGAAACAAGATGGCCTCCATTCGTTTTGAGAATATCTGAAGATGTTTTCCTTAAACCCAAGGTGGCCAGATTTTTTCGAAAGTCTACGAATGAGTCACTAAAGGGAAGAAAATCAGTGGGCAGGATTTAATCAATCTTACAGGGGTCTCTCCCACCAGTCGGAGAAACAGAGCGGAATCATGTCAGTTCATGGCGGGGATCCAAAAGCATTAAGTGCCCATCATCAGGCCTTCCCTGGAATTCAGGACCTCAGTGGTGGAAGTCCTGCCTGCCGCGAGCAGCTGGCCAACCGGAGACTGGCAGCTGTCAGCACTGCCAGGGCCACTGGTTGCTGCTGGCCAAGCACCCACCAGAGGCCCAGAGAGCAGGATAGGATTGCAAGGTGGGGTCATAGGCAAGGGAGCAGAATGGGATTGGTGGCATGGGCAGGAAGCTTTCACCAGCTAATCCTGGGTTCCTTGATCAGACACAGCTCTCCGAATAACAAGGGACCTCCTCCAGGAGACCTCTAGCAAACCTGAAGTTTGCTGGGCTGGAGGTGTGAGAAAGCTGCACGCCTCCCATGTAATCCCTGAGCCAGTATATGAAAGGATAATGGGTGCCACTTGGTGATTAATGAGCTAATTGATATCCTGTCGCTGGAATCCCATATTGGCCCATTTTCCTTCCAACTTATTCAAGGAGAGTGGTGAGGGGCCTCTCCCACGATTTAGTGGACCTAAGTGCCATGGTTTCCGCTGTTATAGACTGGACTAAATTTCTCCTAGTATTTCTGCCCTCTTGCTGGCACTAGAGACTAAAGGGATACATGGGGCTGCTCATAGTTCAGAATAGCAGTGCCGTGTTACTTGATACAGTATATTAGGGTCTGCATTTCCAGATTTTCTGATTTGGGACACATTGCTTTGTTTATTTTCCTTTGTGTAATATTTCCCATTGTGAACACACTTGAATAAGCTAATGATTGAAAAGACCTGGACGGAAACCATTCTGTTTTAACTAATACTGTGTTAAAGTAAAAGCATATGGAGCAGTGGTTGGATGATACCGTAACAAATAAAATGCTCGGTTAGCAATATCTAGAGTAAGGCTGTGAGTTGCAGTTATTGTCTCTCTTAGGCATGTAAATGTCACTTTCTGGTGGAAACTGATTCCTGAGTCTCTTCCAAGTTTTTTTTTGTTCCTGATAATTCAAAGTAAATCATTACTATCCAGACTGAAATCTTAGTATCCCTGGCACTGTCCTTTTCCCTCTTTGGGCCTTGTCCCAGCTTTATCACTGTGATCTACAAGTTTGGGTCACTTTGCCGTCCGCAACTTATTCATGTTGCTGCCTCTAGTACAACATCACAGCAATATGTCCTAGTTCTTGCATCATTACTACCATGGTTCTGCTTTGAACTTTTTTTTTAACTGGCCAGAAAGTATTGAGAGCTGCCAAAATCAATAGTAAATCGCCTACAGTGAGTTGTATTTTTAAATTAGTTCTTTATTTAACTAAAATCGACAACAGACAGTACTGTACTGATTAAGAAAAGCAGACAACTAAGAGTAAACAGCAGGTTACTATTCAGGATGAGCAACTTGGCCTTGTGCTTCAGTCAAACTGTTTGGCCTCACTTGGAACTTTCTGGTCTCTTCCATAACCATTATTGCTAGAATCTGAAATTTAACGAGAATATGTGAATTATTATTCCTGGGATTACTTTATCTTTTTGTTTGTAGCCTTGAAGCCGTGTTTCAGAGGTCACTGTGTGAAATAGAGGATTTAAGAATTCACCCTCAGCAACAAAATAATTAGCATTTTAATATTGCAATGTTTTGAAGGACAGGATAGTGATTACTGAGCAGGAAGGCTCAAGGACAAAATGGAGAAGGTTAAGATGTAAGAACCACAACCAGTCAAGAAGAACGTGCTATGAGTAGGTTCCAGTAGGAAATGTAAAGCTAGAAGAAATCCATGCAGTGGAATGGGGTAAGGTCATAGAAGGATTCAAAGGAGAAGATGAAAATGTTATAGAAAGCTCACTGAGAAACATGGAATGAGGAGAATCTGGAGAGCACAGGGCTAATATGAGTGCAAAACTTAGTAGAGGTTATGAAGATGGCGCAGGCTTCAGGAATTTGGATTAGTTAACCTTACAAGATTTGGAAAGTAAAGCTCTAAGTAGGCATTTTTGTGCGGGCGAAATAAATGGGTTTTGGGCACAGCATGGATGTGGGAAAGGAAGCAAAGTTCAGGTTGAGCAGTACACCAAGTTCTGCACTTCTTTGCTGTACTGCTAAATCATTGCTACGATTAGTGGGAAAAATTGGTGATGGCCAATTTGCAATAACCAGCGCTGAGGTCCCTCTGCTCCTCAAAATCTTCAAAATCACTATTTTTCTAATTCTTGTGCATCTTCCTACCTTTGTCCCACTGTTAACAATGGTGCCTTAAGCTCCATCGGTCTCAGCATCTGGGTTTCCGTCCCTATACCCTGGATATTTCAACGCCACATTTAAGATTGAAAAAAAATTATTCCATCATGGGATGTGGGCACCGGTGGCAAGGCCAGCATTTGTTGTCCATTCTCAGTGTCCCAGTTGTTCTTAAGAAAGTAGAGGTGACCTGCTGCAGTCATTGTGGTGATGGAAATCATGGGCTGGATTCTCCGTTTCAGCGGCCAAGTGCTGGCTTCAACGGAAAATACGCGGGCGTTTTACGACCCCAAAATCAGTGTTGAAACCTCAACGATTCTGGGAGTGGTGAGGGGCCAGCAGCTGCGCTGGGTGAAACTCCCGGCTCCTGCGCCGAAAACGGCTGGAGAATGGGCAGGTGTCTGGCCGCACATGCATACGGCAACGAATTGCAGCCGTCGCGCAATACAACATGGCACTGGCCATCTGTGATTCCACAGGCCACCCCCCACCAGTACCCCCAGCCCTCGCGGAAGCTACCCGGGCCAGCGGCATGGGTCCTGATCGAGTGTGACCACACGTGTCCCGCACAATCGGGAACTCGGACCATCGGGGGCAGAGCATTACAGTTGAAGCAAGGGGTTACTTCACAGAAACAACAAATGATTTCTTAGGGATGGTCTCAGTGCCAAAACCAATGAACCTGTCAGAATTTTGTTCTGATCCTTGACCAAACCCCCAAGTTTTCAGTAAGAGTTGGTTCGGGACCAATAACGTTTTGTGTAAATTAAGCAAAAGTTTGAGTTTCAATTCACTTTCTCAGTGAACAAACAAACATAAACTTTACTATATAAGGTCAGAAAGAGAAAACAATTTACCATATCTATCTTCCACTGCAACATTCAGGATTAATATGAGGCACATGTGAATTAATAAGAAAACTGTAGTCAAATACACCACACTACGCAATTAATGGCAAATGTGACCAAAACAGAGTCCACAGATATTTCAACCTCCATCCCGATGTCAGTAACGCTGAGTTAGCCAATCTCACTGAAACTTTGTCTCTCTAACGAGAAATTACAGTCTTGTCCTTCAAAGTTCTAAACTGGGAATTTTCCCGAAAGGTCATTGCAACTCCGATGACATCAACAATCCCAAGTCTCACCTAAAGCTGCAGACTGGCTGTCCGTCCTATCGGAATATCTCCAAATGGAGAAAATCAAATTCGTCATCCGTGGGTCGGAAGAGGAGTTCCAGAAAACATGGTAGCCATTTTCCTGACTGTTCCGGGACATATTTGTGACCAACACATAAATAAATAAGTAGCCAGGAGCCATGGTGAAATAGCCAGGACAAGATAGAAGGTGGAAAGCGAGGGTCGACGTGGGGTTGGGGTGGTGGGGGGGGGGGGGGGGGAGGGGAGGGGGGGCAAGCAAGATGAGGTAGCCAAAACCCAGCAGGAAAGAATGGGGGACAGCAGTGAGGAAAGGAGGGAGGAGGATGGTAGAACAGAAAAGGGGAGCCAGAAGGGGGAAGAGATAAGAGAATAAAGACGCGGAGGAGAGCACAGGGGAAGGCAACAGTGGCAGCAACCACAGCATGGCGAGGAAAAACGGGAGGGAGAATCAAGCAATGGCCGATGCCGAGGCAACTGCACAAAAGAATGTAAAAAGCATTACCAACCTAGTTCGATGATCTGCAAAACGAAAGAGAGAATAGAAAAGAGGGGAGGAAAGACCCCCTGTCCTGTTCCTATGTGTTTTGCTTTGCGATGTATATACCTTTATTTATGACATGTACAAAATCCAATAAAAAACATTTTTAAAACCAATTCCGAGTCTGCAATCAAGCACAGATACAATTTAAGATATTCAGCTGCGCCAAACAGAACGTGTCTGCTCCAAAGGGGTACCTTTGCCCCAAAGGCCCACAGCAGAGTCACCAGCTTCAGCAGCCATCTTCCGATAAAGTCTGCTCCCCGCAGCCCTTTTCCTGTTTCTCGAGTAGAATGTGCAAACTGCACACGGACGTTGACCAGGGGCCGGGATTGAACCCGGGTCCTCAGCCCCGTGTTGACGTTCCTAGATAATATAGAAAGTTATGCATCCATGCAGGGTAGGAGGGTCCTTGGATTGGCCATGTTAAATTGGAAAAAAAAATTATGTACCTTTAAAGTACATTTAAAAAAGCAAGAGTCCAAACTTGCTAATGACACAAAGTTGGATGGCATTGTAGGCAGTGTAGATGACAGCATGAAATTACAAAGGGATATTGATAGGTTCGGTGAATGAACAAAACTGTGGAAATGGATTTCAATGTAAGCAAGTGTGAGGTTATCCATGTTGGACCAAAAAAGGGTGGATCCAGGTACTTTCTAGATGGTGTTAAGGTAAATTCATTGGATGTCCAAAGAGACCTGCAGGTTCACGTGCATAGATCTTTAAATTGCCACAAACAAGTGCAGAAAGTAATCAAGAAGGTGAATGAAATGTTGGTCTTTATATCTACAGGACTGGAGTATAAGGACACAGAGGTTATGCTGTTGTGTGGGCGGCACGGTAACACAGTAGTTAGCACTGTTGCTTCACAGCACCAGGACCTGGGTTCGATTCCCAGCTTGGGTGACTGCGGAGTCTGCACGTTCTCCCCGTGTCTGAATGGGTTTCCTCCGGGTGCTCCAGTTTCCTACCACAAGTCCCGAAAGACATGCTTGTTAGGAGAATTAGACATCCTGAGTTCTCCCTCAGTGTGCCTGAACAGGCGCAGAAATGTGGCAACGAGGGGTTTTCACAGTAACTTTATTGCAGTGTTAATGTAAGCCTACCTGTGACACTAACGAAGAATATTCTTGTTATTATTATCTGCTTTACAAAACCGCGGTTAGACCCCCACTTGGAGTACAGTGAGCATATCTGGGCACCGCACCTTGGGAAGGATATTTTAGCTTTGGAGTGAGTGCAGTGTTGCTTTACAAGAATGATGCCTGGACTTCTGGGGTTAAGTTATGAGGAGAGATTATGCAAATTAGGCTTGTTTTTTCTAGAATTTAGATGGGTAAGGGGTGATCTGACCGCCGTCTTCAAGACATTATCATGAAAAGACAAGGTAGATAAAGATAAAAGCAAATTACTGTGGATGCTGGAATTTGAAACTGAAACAGAAAATGCTGGACAATCTCAGCAGGTCTGATAGCACCTGTGGAGATTGAACGGAGGTAATGTTTCGAGTCCGGATGACTCTTTGTCAAAGATAAACCGTTTACACTGGTTGGAGTTTCTAGAACTAGAGTGCATAGTAAAAAATAGGACCAGACCATTCTGGAGAGATGTTAGGAAACACTTCATCACACAAAGGCTGATAGAGGTTTGGAACTCTCTTCCACAAATGGCAATTAATGCTAGATCAGTTGTTAATTTTAAATCTGAGATTCATAATGTTTTGTTAAGCAAAGCTATTGAGGGATAAGGGCCAAAGGCAGGTATATGGAGTGAGGCCACAGATCAGCCATGATCTCATTAAATTGTGCAGCAGGTTCGAGGGGCTTAATGGCCTACTCCTGTTCCTATTGGAAGACCAGTGTAGAATAAGGTTAAACTTCTGTTTTTATCAATTAGGGTTCATGTCATTTCTACAAAAGCATGCAGAATCCATTGACTACTTTGTTAGCCCATGCAGAGAAAAGGGTGATTTTTCAAATGCAAAGCTAGCAGACAGAATTGTTGAGTTGGTGATTGCATCCACTTCCACAGATGTTCTCCAGAACGATCTACTAAACAGCTCAAGAGCTACTCGAGGATGGAGGTAAAAATTAAGCAATTATCGCAGGCTGACAAGGATCAGGCTCTAAGTATAACTGCAGTTGTGGAAGCACTTGGTAGAACTTACAAACTCAAATATGGAAGATCTTGGGCTGGTTTCTCCGCCCCCCCGATGTCAAAATCATGGCTGGCACCGGGTCAGAAAATCCATTTCCACGCATGGAAGCGGGACCGCCGCTGTTTCCCTGATTCTCTGGGCTGCGAAATGCAGCGTACTCTCTGAGGACACCGCGCCACATTTCCCCTACCTGTGGCCATTGCTGGAAGCCCGCCCCACCTTTCTCCGCCCCCGACCGGCCGAAGTTCCGATGGCGTGGATCTAACCAGTCCTGCCGGTCGGGATATTAGCGTGGCGGCTGCGGACTCAGTCTTACAACGGCGTGGGGACATAGTCCCAAAAATTAATATTCCAGTCCGTGGTCTTCTGCAAGCACTGGATGCCCAGCTTTCCACGAAACATGCAAAGAGTATCGCAGAAAAAGGGCAGTGGCACTATCCAAACAGGCCTTATACAATGGGTACCTTCAAGCAATCCAATAAACATATACATGAGGTGATTGACAAACCAGAAAATGATGATGATGATGTGCACAACAAGACGAAAAGCATTGAACGCAGGTTTCACAGTCAATCTCATGGAAAACATATTGCCATCTCCCGTCCGTAGTGTTTGACAAGATTCAATATACCTGTCCAAAGAAAGTTGGTAACTACTCTCATTACTGGCCAAGATTGACCAGGGCCAATGACCAACATGCCACCCCTGCGATTTCTAAAAGACATGTATCCACAGACATGGAAGGCCATGGAGTACTGCATTTAAAAAAATGGGCTGGTTTAGCTCACTGGGCTAAATCGCTGGCTTTTAAAGCAGACCAAGCAGGCCAGCAGCACGGTTCGATTCCCGTACCAGCCTCCCCGGACAGGCGCCGGAATGTGTGAACTAGGGGCTTTTCACAGTAACTTCATTGAAGCCTACTCGTGACAATAAGCGATTTTCATTTCATTTTTCATTTCATTTCATAAATGTCAGCATGCAACATGCATGATCTATTGTCCTGGAGTTAAAGTACAATCAATCCTACTAGGTGCTACAGATATTCTACATTCTACTATATTCTATTGACATGATGTAGATTCACACTAGTGACAATCCATGGAATTCGTCAGACATCACAAGGCACAACATACTCAGAAACTACTATCACCTCAATTCATGACCAGTTTGGTTTTGCCAAGTCAAGCTTGGCATCACTCAGGGAATCACTTTTAAAGGAAAGCAGGTTCTCATGCTGCAACAACTTCATCACACAGGCATGGAGGACGTGGATCGGAAGAGAAGACTTGTTGGCATATGCCAACTCAATACAAAGAACTGCTGATTCTGCAAACGGCTTCTACCTGCCCATGGTCCAAAATAGCATCTGGCCTCTTTTGTGTCCATGCGCTGGCTTCATCCTCCTCATCAGCGACTACTCTACCAAGTACCCCATTATTTGGCAGTTATACAATACATAAAACACAACTGTCTTTCACACTCTTTAATGGCATTTTCAGTTCATTTGGTGTGCCTAGAAATCATAACAGATAATGGTCCATAATTTATCAATAAATCATTGCAAGATATATGTGAGAACTGAAGTATCGATCACACTACTTCTCCTCACTACCTTTGATCTAACAGCCTTGCTGAATTAATGATTTGGACAATGAAATCCCTAATTCCCAAATGTAGACAGATCAAATGAGATCTACACGTTGCAGTGTTACATCTGAGATCAACACCTTTAAGTGCAACTATTCCATCACTGGCAGAAGGGGCTGGTTTAGCACAGGGCTAAAGAGCTGGCTTTTAAAGAAGACCAAGGCAGGCCAGCAGCACAGTTTAATTCCCGTACCAGCCTCCCCGAACAGGTGCCGGAATGTGGCGACTAGGGGCTTTTCACAGTAACTTCATTTGAAGCCTACTTGTGACAATAAGCGATTTTCATTTTCATTTTCATTTCATTTTCATTTCAACTCATGGTTGTCAGACCAGTGGATATCTATCCAGCTACTCTTACCCATTCTATTCTCTCAGAAACCAGAGGGCAACTTTTAAAACTGCGGGAGAAGATGACCAACATGCATGATAAAAATGCGGGTGACAGAGATGGCAGGTTTACATATCGGGCAACAAATTTGCAACCGGGATCTCATAGAAGGTACCTGTCAACCAGCCAAGGAGACAAGGAAATTTCCAGAATCTAGGTATGTAATTACACACACAGGCGCAATGATGAGGCATAACTAAAAAATCAAGTCCATTCTATTTCCTCAATCAGTTCTGAGCATTTGTGCAATGGTAGCTAAACATGAATATGTAAACAGTTATACTTCTTTGGAAGGGGGAATGTCATCTGCCTTTAAATGATACTGTAGCAGCATATCATTCACCCAAAATGAACTGTTATTTTTGCTTTTGAGCAGAGCACACAAAGCTCTGCTGCTGAAATCTTCAAGCTTTATATCTATGGATAAATGTTACCAACTGCCTATTCTAAATAAAAATGAACCACAACATGTTTACACAATTCCTTATGAGTGATTGGTGTCTATATCAGTACAACGTGACACGCTACCAGCTCACCAAGAGACCCTCAACCGAACAGTGAAGCTGAAAGAGGATTATGAACAGTGAAAGCATTGCTGAAGAAAAATATTGACATTCAACTTGCACTTCTGAACTATCTTTCAACCATGTCAACTCTTAAAGAGGAGAAGACTTGAGAACTTAGTTCCCTATTCTCCCACACATACTTGTGCCATGCGCACAAGCTGATGACTTGAAGAAGGTGAGGGATAAAGAGCGTTCCAGCCTCATGTGGAATTATGACAAACATCACAAAGCACGCAATCTAATGGACTCCAACCAGGAGAGCTATTTTGAATCAAAGACCACATTTGTTATGGACGAGTGGTTGAAAGGACACCACATCCACAGTCCTACCTCATCCAAACAGATTATGGTACAGTGAGGCAGAACAGATGTTTACTGGTTCCCACAGAGAAGCAATCGTCCACGTGGTTGAAGTATTCATTTACCAAATCGAACAGGCCAGACATGCTGCATTCATCCACTAATCCAGATGACTACCAAACTGGTGAGCCTGATTCAGCTATTTATTCTCCTTCAGTTCAATGGGATCTGAGAGATCACCATGAACTCAAGTTCCAATCCTCCTCCAAAGGAACTGAGGACCGATTTGGGTAGACTGGTGGAACCTCCACAATGATTGTCTGTATAAAAAAGAACTTAAAGTCAAATCAGATACTTTGGGAAGATATAGTTCATGGGTTAATTTTAACTGATGTGCCAATGAGACATAATATAATCATCACGAATTATGCAATATCCCGGACAGGCGCCGGAATGTAGCGACTAGGGGCTTTTCACAGTAACTTAATTGAAGCCTACTTGTGACAATCAGCGATTTTCATTTAATTTCATTTCATCTCATAGAATTTACAGTGCAGAAGGAGTCCATTCGGCTCATCAAGTCTGCACCGGCACCTGAAAGAGCACCCTACTTAAGCCCACACCTCCGTCCTAACCCAATAACCCCACCAAACCTTTTTGGACACTAAGGGCAATTTGCTTGGTCAATCCACCTAACCTGCACATTTTTGGATTGTGGGAAGAAACCGGAGCACCCAGAGGAAACTCAGGCAGACATGGGGAGAAAATGCAAACTCCACACAGACAGTCAGCCGAGGCTGGAATTGAAACCGGGTCCCTGGAGCAGTGAGGCAGCAGTGTTAACCAGTGTGCCGCACCATGATCTTGCCGACTCTCGTACAACCTCACGGTGAGATGTAGCTCACAGTAAGATGTGTCCTGATAAAGTTAATACAACTTCTTGGTTCCCCAGGGTCGTATTTAATGGGGAAGGGGGGATCCCAATGATGCATTCAGGAATCCCTCTAGGAAGTTCCCACATAAAGGTTTACCTGGAAATTATCCAGAAGTGCTAACCTCTGGACAACTGCGCTGGACTGGGAACCATCTGACAGAAGCGATTTAAATCACTACTTTGGATGGTGTTGCTCGTTCTGGTGAGTGTGCTTAACACTCAATTGGCTCTGTTTTATTCTTTAGCTCTAGAGTCGCCAGGTATCCTTATGATACCGTCACAAGGTTCAAGTTCAGATCAATGACTCAATACACCAGTTAGTAAGGCTCAATCAAACATGTTTATTATTTACACAGTAAATCGATACTCATGCAACTAATACTAACGGACTAAACTATTCCTACCACTATAAGCCAATACTTATCTTCGATAAGGGAACCCACTGGATCAGGGAACAATGGCCTCGTGTTCTGTCCTGAGACTGCAGGCTTCCCAGTTGGTACGGGCTAAGGGGTCAGGAGTGTCTATTCTCGTAGCGAGCATTGGTTGGACACTTGTCGGTGTAGCTGTTGGCCAGGCCTCTCCTCCTCACGGTCAAGTTCTTAGAGAGCTGCTGTAAAGGTGTTCTGCTGGGAGGGCCGGCTAAGAGAGCGAACTGGACTTGGGACCTGACTTTTATAGGTCCCAGGGGCTTTGCGCCCTTTTGGGCGGAACCCAAGCTTACTGTTAATCGATTGGATCTCATACCAATCGATTGGTATGAATCCACCCAATACTGAGGCTGTCTCTCGATCGCGGGGCGGATCTTCCTGGCTTATTTGTCTCCTTTGTTTCAGACTCCCGTTGGCACCGGGAAGTCTGACCTGCTATAGAATGTCCCAAATGTAGCTAATTGTTGTATCCATTGTTCCCGGGGATCGCTTCATTAATATGCAAACTGTTGGTTTCGGTGCTGTCTGCTTTCTTTGCAGGCAGAATACACAGAAAGATTCTGCAACCTGCTTGTCTTTCTTAAAGTGTCCAATTTTCCCTGCGTGCTTTGTAAATCACCATTTTGGGTCGGGAAGTGGCCAACTTCGGTGGCTACAATGGTTCTGCTTTTTTTACCCTGCTAGTTACTGAAGATTGACACTCTGAGGAAGTTACGAACCAGTGTTTTCTTTACCTCAGCAAATCTATAAATATTCTGCATTACCACAATGATACCAAGAATGTTAAAGTGTGAACCAAAATAAAATTGTCAAAATGACTGACTTAGGAATGTTTTTTGAGCCAGCTGAAGAAGTGGGAGACCACAATATCATGTAAATTGTTTCTCAATGTTTCAAATTTGCCTTGGATGGAAAGGTTGGCGATCCGTTATTAACTATTTCAAAAGGTGTTACAATTATTGAATTAGACTTTTACAGGTTGATGAATTTTTTCACGCAACCAACCCATGATCTAGCAACCGAGGGAACCAACCACTAGCTCAAGGTTTTGCCAGCTCTTTAAACCCTGAAGAAAAGTTTATTTGAGAAAATAAACTACGTGTACGTACTTTGAGAATGTTGAAAATTTATGAGCCACTCTGTGTTTTCTTGTAATTCTATTTTGAAATGTTTTTGAATTAAAAAGGTATAACAACTGTTTTTCTGTGGATTCTCCATCTCCGAAAGCATAATTTGAATGATGACAAAGGGCTTTCAGTATTTGATGGGTTCAAGCTATTATAGCAGTCAGTGATGTATCAACAGCTATTAATCACACTACACAAAATATACAGGCATGAAATGCTCAGGAGAACTTTTGGGAATGCGAACACCAAAAATCCAACTAGTTATGGTTCATTTATCATTCAGTGAAGGTATAATAAATTAAATCTCATCGATAGTACACTCAAGCTCCTATTTTACCCACCAAAAGAAAATTACCAAGAGATATTGTTAGGACTGGAAAAGACACAATGGTTCATTAACAGTAAGGCCTAATCTTGTCTAAAGGCATTTTGCCTTTTCAATTCTTGTTGTTACTCATGGTTATCGTTATTTCCACTTTTTAATTCTATGTTTTGATTTCATTAAATAGGTTCTGCTTGTTTGTAACGTTAAGTGGCAGGATTCTAACATGTTCTTGGAATAAAGTTTCCTCAAAGGGATTTGTTTCAGCGTTGCCTCATAGCATTTGAAGTATTTTTTCCAGCTTGATTTGGAAGGCAGCAAAAGGCTTCATTTAAATTAATACTGTAACCTTTTGTATCATTACAATGCACAGCACTTGGAGCACATTTCTCTCCTTTTTGAAAAAATATCAGTTGCACCATCACCATTCTAGATTCTAGGCCAGAACTTCCGAGAAGAGGCAATCATGGTCAGTGTGCAGCAAAGTCAGCGGAAAGGAAATCATGCCCTGTTTTTTTCAGCAGTTGCTGCTGTAAAGAAAATAAGTTTAAAGGTCCCAGCCAATTTGAGAATCCAGAAAGAGAAGAGAAATGGGAATGGGGACTGAGCGGTTGAGTGGCCAGTGCAAGGGTGGGTGGGCAGTCAGGGGAGATGGCAGGGGTTGGGGGGGGGTCCTTGGTGGGGAGGTATTTGGCGGCCGCATGGGGGTTAGTACCATGGTTACCAAGGAGTTCAAAGTGGTTTTAATTCTTCTAACTTTTCCTGGGTAACTATTCTGCTAAGACTGACTGAACCAGCCAAAGTCTCCGATTTAAATTGGAGTTTTTGGATGGTTCCAATGCATGGTAATTGCAAAGTCATTTGTGACTTTGATAACAGGGGTGGGAACCTGATTGGAAGGATTCAAACATGGAGTTTTGGAAAAGATGGAAATGCATTGGGGAGACCTAAGGACGTTTGCAGACTGAAATTATTTTATATGTGAAGGCCGCTTACACTTCCTGCAAGCCTAACTTTTTGAATTATGTACTATTTGTTAAATAACAAAGAAATCACTGATTTCCATTTCAATGGTTCAAATTATTTGTAGTTTTGTTCAATACGCCAGTTAAACAAGAACCTTTCAAAGCAGTGTTGAAATATAAAATCCTATTGTTTTGTTGCGAGGCCTCAACAAATTAGTTTGTGATCAGTAATTAAATTGAGTTATATAATTATAGGGCACTGTCTGGCAACTCAATAAGATTAAATCCAAAATACTATATAATTCTAATAACTGCGATGAAGAAAGGAGGATGAAATTAAGTTCTTGGTTCCCTATACAATATTCCACCAATATTTACCTGATGTATTTAAGATGCTGCAGGTGCCACTAATTTTGATTTATATGTCTTTGCAGGAGCCTTGGGGTTAGATGGATTGAAGCCTATGCTTCTGTGCATGAATAACTTGATTTTAAATTTTGCAAGTAGACAGCAGAGGGAAATAATTCAACATTAAAGCTTTAAAAATATATTTTTCAGTTTATTGTTGAACAGTAATTCTATACAGTTGTATATGTGTCAAATTATATGAGAGTGACTGCCCTTGATATCAAAGCAGCATTTGACCAAGTGTGGTATCAAGGAGCACTAGTAAAACTGAGTCAATGGAAATTGGATGGAAAACTCTCCACTGGTTGGACTCATATAAGTCATTTTTTTAAAAATGCATTTAATTACAAGCATGTATCAAAATAGGTTACAGCAAATAAACACACAGGTCCTTCCCAACAATCAACTATGCAGTGTACACATTTTTCCCTTTTCCATGCAATCAGAGAGGCGAAGGCTCTGGCATCTGTCTTCCTCACCTCCATGAGCTCCGGCTTCTCTGAAACCCCAAATATCGCCACCAAAAGAGTCCGGGACCACCTCCTTCTCCAGCTCCTGGCTAAGACTGCGATCACACTTGCCCAGAATCTTGCTAATTTTTCACAATCCCAAAACATGTGTGCGTGATTCCCTGGCCTCCGCCCACATCTCTCACACTCATCTGCTTTCCCCTGAAAGAACCCACTCATTCTCGCCCGAGTCATATGCACCCTGTGCACCACCTTAAACTGTATCAGGCTCATCCTTGCACAAGAGGAGATCCCGTTTAACCGACATAGTGCCTCACTCCATACTCCCCAATTGATCTCCCGTCCCAACCCCGCTTCACATTTCTTCTCATACAAGTCATAAAGAAGATGGTTGTATTTGTAGGAGGTCAATTATCTCAATCCTAAGACGTCGCTGCCGGAGTGTCTCAGTGTACTGTCTTAGGCCAGCCATCTTCAGTTGCTTCATCGAGGACCTTGCTTCCATCGTAAGGTTATAAGTGGGGATGTTCAATGATTATTGCACAATGTTCATCACCATTCGCAACTCCTCAGATACTGAATCAGTCAGAGTCCTTATTAGCAAGACCAGGACTACATTCAGGCTTGGGCTGAGAAGTGGCAAGTCACATTTGTGCCACACAAGTACCATCACTGAATCCGCTGTCAACATCCTGGGAATTACCATTGACCAGAAACTGAACTAGACCAGCCATACAAATACTGTGGCTACAAGAGAAGGTCAGAGGCTGGGAATTCTGTGGTGAGTAACTAACCTCCTGACTCCCCAAAGCCTGTCCACCACCTACAAGGCAGAAGTCCAAAAGTGCTGGAATACTCTCCACTTGCCTGGATGAGTGCAGCTCCAACAACAGTCAAGAAGCTCAAATGTCTAGCCAGCGATTCCCACATTCTGTGAATGAATACATTTTATAAAAAATTTCACAATATGCAACCCACTTGTAATGTACCGCTTATCCTGGGCAACCACCTACATTGGATATCATTACCATAGACATCAACTACAAAAATGCTGATGAAACTATATTAAGCGCACTGATTGTCAAGCAACTGTCTCGAGCCATGGAATGGTTACAGCACAAAAGGCAGCCATTCAGCTGTCATGTCCATGCCGCCTCCTGTACGAACAATTCACCTAGTGCCACTCCTCCACCCTTACCCATAGCCCTGGACATTTTTCCTTTTTTTTAGATAATGATCCAATTCCTTTCTGAATGCCTCAATTGAAACTGCCTGCACCACACTCTCAGGCAGCTCATTCCAGATCTCAACACACTACGTAAAAAAGGTTGGCCTCATGTCACCATTGCTTCTTTTGCCAATTTTGTGCCAGAAGTGGCAGCAGTGAGAAGGTCACGCACCCTGCACGTACACTTGACGTCAATTACCTTGTACGTGCTTTTGGTACCAAATTACGGAGGAGAGCTGCTTCCATTTTCTAGCTGCTGGCAAGGAAGGCAAGAGGACGTGAAGATGAATCATTGTCATACAAGTAAGAGATGGCCAGAGACGCGAATAGACAAATAATGTGCCTACTGGACAAGAGCAGTGCTAGTGTTAACTCTGTTCAAGGGCAGCACGGTGGCCTAGTGGTTAGCACAACCGTCTCACGGCGCTGAGGTCCCAGGTTCGATCCCGGCTCTGGGTCACTGTCCGTGTGGAGTTTGCACATTCTCCCCATGTCTGCGTGGGTTTCGCCCCCACAACCCAAAAATGTGCAGAGTAGGTGGATTGGCCACGCTAAATTGCCCCTTAATTGGAAAAAATAATTGGGTAATCTAAATTTAAAAAAAAAGAAAAACTCTGTTCAGAGATCCTGGGCCCCTGATCACACCCTCCGGTATGGTTTTGTCAATACAAATAAGGATGCAAAGCCCAATGTGGGTTATATGCAGTGAAGAACTGACAAATGAGAGGAGAAGTTTCAAGATTTTGAAAGAGAAGCGGTGGGTGAAAAATTCCTTTTGAGGTTGAAACCTCAAGAGTCAATTTTAGATGACAGCTTACTCCAAAGTACAAGATAACACTGCTGTACCTGGCCTGTGATGCCACATTTGGGCAGCACGATAGCACAAGTGGATAGCACTGTGGCTTCACAGCGCCAGGGTCCCAGGTTCGATTTCCTGCTGGGTCACTGTCTGTGCGGAGTCTGCACGTTCTCCTCGTGTCTGCGTGGTTTTCCTACGGGTGCTCCGGTTTCCTCCCACAGTCCAAAGACGTGCAGGTTAGGTGGATTGGCCATTATAAATTGCCCTTAGTGACAAAAAAAAGGTTAGGAGGGGTTATTGGGTTACGGGGATAGGGTGGAAGTGAGGGCTTAAATGGGTAGGTGTGGACTCGATGGGCCGAAAGGCCTCCTTCTGCGCTGTGTGTTCTATGTTCTATTAAATACATGCCATAAACCCGTAAGGCTGTTAGCATTCTGGAGTCGCACCTTCGAGGAGTAAGTAAAATAAGCTGAGTAAAAGAAGCATTTTATTGCAATTGCCCGTCACAATGATCTAAATTTGCGAGGTTGGACTTTCCATTTTCACAGAAATTAAGGTGGCACAAAGGAACTGGCTGATGTCTGCACCTGAAATGCGCATTGCCCTCCCTTCTTTGAACCTTAGTCAGAGATCATGAGGACCAAGCAGGCTCCCCTTTCGGGTTAAAGGTAAAATCGTATGTGACATGTGTTATGAAAGATGGCTGACGGCACAAAGGTCGGCCGGTTGGCAAAAGGTGATAAACACTGAGCTAGGAGACAACTAGTGTCCTTAGAACTGTGACCCCTTGGGGCATGTTAGAGTCCTGTTTTCCAGGAAGTGAGTATTTGCTATCTTTTTATTCACCCCTTTGTAGGAAAGAAGTTATATTTATATGGAATCTTATTGTCCAATGAGTTGGCATGTAAAACCATTTTATTGATAACTGTCCATGAGAGGGAAACATACCACATAAAATAATTTACTGTTGTAATTAGCAATATCAAGTCTTTTTAAATAATCTGGGGTTGTAATAAAATGCTGGGCGGGATTCTCCGCTCCCGGGACTAAGTGCCCAAGCCGTCATGAACGCCATCGCGTTTCACGGCGGCGCGATCAGGGCCCGGGCACGACCTATTCTGGCCCCCAAACGGGGCCAACATGGCGCTGGAGCGGTTCACATCACTCCAGCGTCCTTACACGGCGCCAAATGGGTGCCGCGTCAACCCGCGCATGCCAGTTGGGACAGCTCAATCCTGCACATGCGCAGTTGGGCAGCGCCATCCTGCGTATGCTCTGGGGACTTCTTACGCGCGCCGGCCCCTCACCAACATGGCGCCGTTATTCTGGGGCCGGCTGCGGAAGGAGGTAGGCCCGTGGGGGGAGAGGCCGGCATGCCGATTGGTGGGCCCCGATCGTGGGCCAGACCCCATCAGAGGGCCCCCCAGTGGAAGAGCCAGGAGCCCCCTCCCCCCCGCCCCCACAGGCCGCCCTCCCAGTGTTCCTGCCGGCAGCGAGCAGGGGTGGACGGCGCTGGCGGAAACTTGTCGTGTTGGAGTGCCCGCTCGGCCCATCCAGGCCGGAGAATCGCCACTCACCATTTGCGGCGATTCTCCGAGCGGCCCAGTGCGAATCGCGCGTGCTAGTTTCAGGGGGGTTGGGAGAATCGCGTGCGGGTGTCGGGGCAGCGTGGTGTGACTCGCACGGCGCCCCGGCGATTCCCCCACGGGGGGGGGGGGGGGGGGGGGGGGGGGGGGTGAATACTGCCCCCTATCTCTTAATTGCATTAAACACCTTCATATTTACCCCAGCCCAGAAGGATTTGTCCACCACGTAATTTTCATTGACCAAATGACAGATTAAAAGCATAAGCGCTCACCTGCTGAATCCAGTGTAGCAGAGTAACTTCAGTGTGCTGTAATGGCAGTCATGAGAAGAATAATGTAGAATGAAAATTTAATTCGAAGTAGAAGGTTTCATTTTGAGTTATATAGGCAGGCAGTAAAACTAGGTTTTTATTGTTGAACGATGCGTTACAATTTTTGAGCAGGGAACAATTTTGACATGCCATTTTATTTTCTAGTGTGAGCATCGTTTTGTGATAATTGCTCAGTTACCTCCAAACACTGCTGCTCTGATTCATTCTCGGCATCTCAAAACTGTAAACTTATTTAGTTCTTTCCATTTCTGCTACAAACCCAACTTTGACGTTAGCTAGTTTTTCACCAATTTCTCAGCCTTGAAAAGATGTGTTATTTTAGTTTTGTGTCGAATAAGTGCATTGTTGTTGTGACAACAATTATGCTCAACATAATTGCATATTTTGTGAATGCCATTGCCGAAATTAATATTGGTGTTTGCATCAAATCTTAAGTGTGGTGTTAGCTAATAAATAGCGAATGGGTGACTATAAGATAGAATCTTTCCTATGCATTACCAATAAGTAGAAATTGAGCATGTTATTACAAAATGCATATGTTATTAATGAAAAGGTATTTGATAATATTTGGTTAATAATGAACACGAAAGCACAGATGATGATAGATCTGCATCACCCAATAGTTGGAGCATAAATAATTTTGTGCACTTGGGTTAGCACATCAATAATATTGGCAATCTGGATAATGGAATGACATAACTAAATTGTGCAACATTTGCTTGAATAATATGGTGAAAAGGAAATTGATGTTTTACAGATGCAATCGTGTTTACTGTCTGCACAAAAATTTAGAACCCACTCAAAGGCTTGAAATTGTTTCAATTCTCTGCCTCATGATATTTGTGATGTCCCCCTTGGAGTCGTCCAATCATGATAGACATTACGCTACATTGTAATGAGGTGCTAATTCAGGGGTGGGCAAACTTTTCCGTGCAAGGGCCACATTCAGATATTCACAATTTTAAAGGGCCGCATAGAATATTAAGTAAAATAATTAATATTTAAAATAGCCAAAATAAAAGGTTTTAAAGAAAAAAAAAGCAATTAATTTTTATTAATTAATATTTTAAAGTAGAAACTTCATATGAAACACATGTTGTGCCGAGCAATGATCACCCTACTCAAGTCAACGTATCCACCCTATACCAGTAACCCCATTAACCTTATTTAAAAAAAAAAAAAAAAATTTTTTAATGACTTGATCTTGGTGGGCCGCATAAAGACCTTTGGCGGGCCGTAGTTTGCCCACCCCTGTGCTAATTGAAGAAATGCTGTGAGGCCGTCAATTAGGGTAGTGGAGCATCTCTCATATTGACCAAAAACACTAATTGGAAAAGACCTTATTTCACTCTGTTTCCAGTGGCTAATGACTGCAGTGACAAAGGAAGTGATGAATGGCCAAAGAGACTTCCACAGCCACTTAAACAAAGATGTGTAATTGTAGGTAGTTACTTGCATGCCAGGCAGTTCACACAGGGGAGTCCTTGCAGGTATGATTCTTAAAAGTTATGCCAAACTAAGCAGAGCTCAATCTTGTTCATTATTGCACACATTAGATGATTTTTGTTTTTCTTCCTGTGCTGAACAACTGATCACTAATACTGGATAAAAGCAAATTACTGCATCTGTAGGGAGAGAAAAGAACTAACGTTTCAAGTCCAGATGACCCAAAGGGGTCAAAATGTTAGCTCTTTTCTCTCCCTACAGATGCTGCCAGACCTGCTGAGATTTTACATCATTTTCTCTTTGATCACCAATACTCTTGGAGCTTGGAGATTTGTTGTAGCTGACGACACAATACCCAAGGCGGAAGAGCTCCTGGCAACAATGGCAATGATCAAACACTTTTTGTAGTAAAGTATAAAGTCACAGATGACCATCTGTATCCCTACACCATTTAGGCCAGGGGTGGGCAAACTACGGCCCGCGGGCCGCATACGGCCCGCCAAAGGTCTTTATGCGGCCCACCAAGTCATTAAAAAAAAAACGGGGGGGGGGGGTCTGTTGGGTTACTTACTGGTATAGGGTGGATACGTTGACTTGAGTAGGGTGATCATTGCTCAACACAACATCGAGGGCCGAAGGGCCTGTTCTGTGCTGTACTGTTCTATGTTCTATATGAGGCGCCCAGAATCATAACCGGGTGAAGTAATTATTTTACTTAATATACTATGCGGCCCTTTAAAATTGTGAATTTCTGAATGTGGCCCTTGCACGGAAAAGTTTGCCCACCCCTGATTTAGGCAGTCACTCATTATGTCATAAATACACATCCCTAATAATTAGGCGAAAATGTTCTTCTAGAAAGTGGAGGGGCAGCCCCCTCAGCTGTTCTCCCTTGAGAACAAAGAAGCAGACTTATGAAAATATTTGCGGGTGGCACAGTGGTGCAGTGGTTAGCACTGCTACCTCACGGTGCTGTGGACCCAGGTTCAATCCCGGGCCCGGTTCACTGTCTGTGTGGAGTCTACATATTCTCCCCGTGTGCGCATGGGTCTCACCCCCACAACCCAAAGATGTGCCTGGCAGGTGGATTGGCCACGCTAAATTGTCCCATAATTGGAAAAAAAAAGAATTGGGTACTCTAATTTTTTTTTAAATTGCATTTAAAGAAACAGCGACTACCCTGACTTAATGGATCTCTGCAGAGCTATAAAAATGCACAATCTGATTCATCGCTTTGAAGTTCCAATGAAATGTCAATCATTGCTTTTAGCAGGAAATGGAGTGTGAAATTCAATCGAAACAGTCCAGTTCAAAGCATTCAGCCTTCTAGCCACACACTGTGCCTTCAATTCTCAAAGGTAATGAAATTGGCTGTGTGAAAACCACTTCAAAGGTTTCCACCATTTTAAAGGTATAGCTTTTACCTTCATCTCACAGACCTTTAAACTTGGCATACTGACAAGAGTTTTAAAAGGTTTAGGGGTACAGATGGGAACACTTTCACTCTATTATGTGAAAACGTTATTTCTTACATACTTACTGTTTAAAAATTTAGGAGTGCAGATGAGAACATTTTCAAAACTGTACATAACTCTCCTCTTTCGGACCGAGAGGTGACATCATGATGCAGCGGCATAGTGGTCTTGTGACTGGGCTAGTAATCTAGAGTGCTCTTATCACTGACTCCAGACCCACACAGCAATGTGGTTGACTCTCAACTGCCACATTAAAATAGCCTAGCATGCCACTCAGTTCAAGGGCAATTAGGGATGGGCAACAAATTCTGACCCAGCCAACCCACATCCCAAGAACAAATAAAAAAAATGCCAAGGCTCGAGTCTTCTCTCCCCTCCTCTAAAGATGGCAGAGGAGAGTAAAATCAGGTACCATGCCAGTTGCCTACCCACCAATCCTGGCAGAAGGGGAGGGGCAGGTAGCCTTCTCTTGTGCCAGTTGAGACCCTTGAGCCAATTACTGGTGTCATGTGAGAGTACCTTTAAGAAATGGAGTTTATAAAATAGCTGTTGTGGATGTACCTTTAAGAAATGGGTGTTTATCAGTGATATCAGTGTGGATGGAGCTGGGCTGTCTATCAGCTTTTACTTTCACTTTGGGCTCGCAGCTACAGGGTGTGTTTAGTTTCGTTTTAGATTTGGAGAAGCTGCAGTCACGGCAAGATGTGTATGAATCTCTGAAAGCTTATGAATGTTCATTTGGTGATTTCAAAGTGGTAACTGTTCTCAGTAGTGAAGTTAAACCTGATGTCTTTCTGCAAAAAAGGTTCTTTTTGTCTTATGGATGTTGCAAGGAAAAATTAAGAGTTATTTAGAGAGTACTGTATTCTTTGGGGGATTTATTGGTGTTGATAGTTAAGATGTTTACTGTGGGTTTATAAAATGTTAACTGGTTTCATAAATAAAGTGTTTTAATTTAAAAGTACTGTAGATTTCTGTTGCATCACCACTATAAAGCTGGCCCATGTGTTCCCCATAACCACAATCTGTTAAAAGTTATGGGTCAGGTGAACTCCATGATACACTGGGGTTCTCAAAACCCTGGCCGATAACACTGGCTACTTTTTGACCTCCTCCCACTATTGCTGTGATATTGTCCACAGCAGGAGAGGCTCGTGCAAGATCTCCAGGCTGCCCAGAAAGAGCTATTGGGCTGGAGATGGGAATTTCTCATGGTTAGGCATCCTGTGCCCGTTGGAGGCTCTGCCCAAGGTATGAACAATCCATTCTCCACATGTCCCTCTTCACCTGTTACTACTGTCCCCATCCTCCATGACCCCCCTCACCCAACCAGCTTTTCCAGGCTTGCTGGCCAACCCTGAGGTGACCCTTGCAGCAGCAGTGGCTGATAAATCAGACTGGGTAAAGAGAGGAGCCTTCCATGATGTTTTATGTAAATGCAAGACATCAGGATAGCAGTTAGGTCATTGATGAGATTTTACGGTTTTTATTTTTCCAAACAGGGACAGTGGTTAAACTGGCAGTGAAAAACTTTAAAGCGCTGTATTAACTTTACAGCTTAACTTAATTAGTAAAATATTAGGGATGAGCTATAAATGCTGGTCTTGCAAATGGCACTCATCCTATTATGCTTTTTAAATAATTCGAATAAATATAGCAGTAAGTGAATTAATAAGAGAAAGAAGCAGACAAGTACAGGAGTTTTAATGTGTGTGCTACTCTCAAACATAACTGCTCTCAGCATTGGAAAGTACCGTGAACGTCAGCACCTTGAGGAGTGTGCTGGTGGTGGGGTAAAGTAGTGAGACATGAATCCAAGGTCCCGGTTGTGGCCATACTCAATGTGGGCAGCACGGTAGCACAGTTGCTCCAGGGTCCCAGGTTCGATTCCCAGCTTTGGTCACTGTCTGTGCGGAGTCTGCACATTCTCCCCATGTGTGCGTGGGTTTCCACTGAGTGCTCCAGTTTCCTCCCACAGTCCAAAGATGTGCAGGTTAGGTAGATTGGCGATGATAAATTGCCCTTCGGGTCCAAAAAGGGTAGGTGGGGTTACTGGGTTACGGGGATAGGGTGGAGGCATGGACTTAAGTAGGGTGCTCTTTCCAAGGGCCGGTGCAGACTCGATGGGCCGAATGACCTTCTTCTGCGATGTAAATTCCATGATACTTATCCGTGAGGAACTTGGCTATCAGTTTCTGCTCGGCGATTCTGCGTTGTCGTGTGTCCTGAAGGCCGCCTTGGAGAACACTTGCCCAAAGATCAGAGGCTGACTGCCCTTGACTGCTACAGTGTTCCCCGACTGGAAGGGAACATTCCTGCCTGGTGATTACCTGCAAAGACCCACATTCAAAGTATCATCTTGCATCATTGGCTTTGTATATATATATCTTTTTTCGTAACCCACCTCTTCACTCACCTCTTCACTCACCTGATGAAGGAGCTACACTCTGAAAGCTAGTGATTCCAAACAAACCTGTTGGACTTTAACCTAGTGTTGTAAGACTTCTTACTGCATCATAAGGAGGGTGTAGAGCAGTGTTTTTCAAAGTGGGGGTCATGAACCTAGGGTTGATTGGGGGATGTTGAAAATGGTTCGCCAAAAATTATCCCCACTGTGTCACTGTTTAGATCCACCTCCACACACACAGTTGAATATCTAAGGTTGATTCCCCACTCTCCGTGCCCTAACTAATAAAATACTTCACTAACCAAATCTTTCCTGAGCTCTCTCGCCACTGGCACAACTACTCTGATTGAACACAGTCACATTCTGCCCAACAGTGCCTTCTCGTACTGTTGTAAAAGCAAATATCAGGTAATTGATGAAGGGTAATAGGCTCAGAGTGTCTCAGCTGTTCTCTTGCTTGTCCCAGTAAGACACGCAGTAGCTAAATCTACCGAATTTAAACTCGCCTAGGAAGAGTCCACGTTTGTTGATTATTTTCTCTCTCTCTCTCTTCAAAATTGTGAGCAGACAAACAAAATGGAAACATGTTTCACTGATTTGTAAATGAACTTGGGCTAGTTTGTTGCTCCTGTTTCTCTTTCCCTGGTTTGGGGCCTTTCAATTGCAACGCAACTCCTCCAAGGGCCATGCGGGAGACTGGAGTCTGGCCTCTCAGTAACAACTCTAAGTAAATTTCCAATGATTTCAACCATTGCTGATTAAAACATAAAACTGCAGTACAGCATTCTAATTGAACATGCAAAACTATTCGCATAATAATAATCTTTATTATTGTCACAAGTATGCTTACATTAACCCTCCAATCAAGTTACTGTGAAAATCCCCTTGTCGTCACACTCTGGGGCCTGTTCGGGTACATTGAGCGGGAATTCAGAATGTCCAAAACACCTAACAGCACGTCTTTCGGGACTTGTGGGAGGAAACCGGAGCACCCGGAGGAAACCCACGCAGACACTGAGAGAACATGCAGACTCCACACAGACAGTAACCCAAGCTGGGAATCGAACCTGGGACCCTGGCGCTATGAAGCAACAGTGCTATCCACTGTGCTACCATGCCGCCCATCTATTTGTGAATGCAGAACATATTAAATATCTTCATTTCAGTGAATGCTGTACCACGAAACAGAATTTAGAAGATCTATATTTAAAAAAAATATCATGTTACATAATTGTGGGTTGCTAAGGCCATAAGACATAGGAGCAGAATTAGGCCACTCGGCCCATTGAATCTGCTCCGCCATTCAATCATAGCTGATATTTTCTCATCCCCATTCTCCTGCCTTCTCCCCATAACCCCTGATCCCCTTATTAATCAAGAACCTATCTCTGTCTTAAAGACACTCACTGATTTGGCCTTCACAGCCTTCTGTGGCAAAGTGTTCCACAGATTCACCACCCTCTGGCTGAAGAAATTCCTCCTCATCTCTGTTTTAAAGGACCGTCCCTTTAGTCTGAGTTGGTGTCCTCTGGTTCTAGATTTTCCTACAAGTGGAAACATCCTCTCCACGTCCACTCTATCCAGGCCTCGCAGAATCCTGTAAGTTTCAATAAGATCCTCCCTCATTCTTCTAAACTCCAACAAGTACAGACCCAGAGTGCTCAACTGTTCCTCATACGACAAGCTCTTCATTCCAGGGATCATTCTTGTGAACCTCTTCTGGACCCTTTCCAAGACCTGCACATCCTTCCTTAGATACGGGGCCCAAAACTGCTCACAATACTCCAAATCGGGTCTGACCAGAGCCTTATACAACCTCAGAATTACATCCCTGGTCTTCTATTCTAGCCCTCTTGACATGAATGCTAATATTGCATTTGCCTTCTTAACTGCTGACTGAACCTGCACGTTAATAAGAGAATCGTGAACAAGGACACCCAAGTCCGTTTGTGTTTCTGATTTTCTAAGCAATTCCCCGTTTAGAAAATAGTCTGTCTAAATTCCTCTTTCCAACGTGCATAACCTCACACTTTTCAACATTGTATTTCATTTGCCACTTCATTGCCCATTCTCCTAGTTGTCCAAATCCTTCTGCAGCCCCCTTGCTTCCTCAATATTACTTGTCCCTTACTGATCTTTGTATCATCTGCAAACTTGGCAACAGTGCCTTCAGTTCCTTCTTCCAGATCATTAATGTATATTGTGAAAATTTGTGGTCCTAGCACAGATCCCTGAGGCACACCACTAGTCACCGGCTGCCATCATGAAAAAGACCCCTTTATCCCCACTGTCTGTCTTCTGCCAGTCAGCCAATCCTCTATCCATGTCAGCATCTTAGCCTTAACACTATGGGCTGTTAACTTATTTAACAGTCTCCTTTGCGGCACCTTGTCAAAGGCCTTCTGGAAATCTAAATAAATCACATCCACTGGTTCTCCTTTGTCTAACTTCCTTGTTACCTACTCAAAGAACTCTAACAGGTTTGTCAGACATGACCTCCCTTTGACAAAGCCGTGCTGACTCAGTTCTATTTTACCATGCACTTCCAAGTACTTCGCGACCTCATCTTTAATAACAGACTCTAAAATCTTACCAATGACCGAAGTCAGGCTAACCAGCCTATAATTTCCCGCCTTATGCCTCCCTCCCTTCTTAAACAGTGGTGTTACATTAGCCACTTTCCAGTCCTCTGTGACCGTTCCTGCCTCCAGTGATTCCTGAAAGATCACCACCAATGCCTCCACAATCTGGTGAGCAAAATATTGGTAAGGATTCTGAGAGATAGGATTTATGATTATTTAGAAAAACATAGTTTGGTTAAAGATAGTCAGCATGGCTTTGTGAGGGGCAGGTCATGCCTCACAAGCCTCATTGAATTCTTTGAGGATGTGACAAGACACATTGATAAAGGTTGGGCAGTGGATGTGGTGCATATGGATTTCAGTAAGGCATTTGATAAGGTTCCCCATGGTAGGCTCATTCAGAAAGTTAGGGGCCAAAGGATACAGGGGAATTTGGCTGTCTAGATACAGAATTGGCTGGCCGAAAGAAGACAGCGAGTGGTAGTGGATGGAAAGTATTCTGCCTGGAGGTCGGTGACCAGTGGTGTCCCGCAAGGATCTGTTCTGGGACCTCTGCTCTTTGTGGTTTTTATAAATGACTTGACTGAGGAAGTGGAAGGATGGGTGAGTAAGTTTGCCGATGACACAAATATTGGGGGATTTGTAGATAGTGTTGAGGGCTTTTGCAGGTTACAACAGGACATTGCCAAGATGCTGAGCTGGGCTGAGAAGTGGCAGATGGAGTTCAACCTGGATAAATGTGATTTGATTCATTTTGGAAGGTCGGATTTTAATGCTGAATACAGCATTAAAGGCAGGATTCTTGGAAGTGTGGAGGAACAGAGGGATCTTGCGGTCCACATACATTGATTCCTCAAAGTTGCCACCCAGGTTGATAGGGTTGTTCAGAAGGCGTATGGTGTGTTGGCTTAACAGGTGGATTGAGTGTAAGAGCCACGAGGTTTTGCTGCAGCTTTATAAAACACTAGTTAGACCACACTTGGAATATAGTGTCCAGTTCTGGTCGCTTCATTATTGGAAGGATGTGGATGCTTTAGAGAGGGTGCAGAGGAGATTTACTAGGATGCTGCCTGGAATGGAGGGCATGTTTTATGAAGAAAGATTGAGGAAGCTAGGGCTCTTCTCACTCGAGCGAAGAAGGAAGAGAGGTGGCTTGATAGAGGTCTACAAGGTCATGAGATGCATGGATAGAGTGGATAGCCAGAGACTTTTCCCTAGGGCGGAAATGGCTGTTACAAGGGGACATAGTTTTAAGGTGATTGCAGGAAGGTATAGGGGAGAGGTCAGAGGTAGGTTCTTTACACAGAGAGTGGTGGGTGTGTGGAATGCACTGCCAACAGAGGTGGTGGAGTCTGAGTCATTAGGGACATTTAAGCGACTCTTGGACAGACACATGGACAGCAGTAAATTGAAGGGGTGTAGGTTAGGTTGACCTTAGATTAGGATAAATGGTCGGCACAACATTGTGGGCCGAAGGGCCTGTACTGTGCTGTACTCTTCTATGTTCCAAGTTCTAATTTCCTCAGCTATCTCTTTTGGGACCCTGGTGTGTAGTATTGTGGTTAGCACAATTGCTTCACAGCTCCAGGGTCCCAGGTTCGATTCCGGCTTGGGTCACTGTCTGTGCGGAGTCTGCACATCCTCCCCGTGTGTGCGTGGGTTTCCTCCGGGTGCTCCGGTTTCCTCCCACAGTCCAAAGATGTGCAGGTTAGGTGGATTGGCCATGATAAATTGCCCTTGGTGTCCAATGTTGCCCTTAGTGTTGGGTGGGGTTACTGGGTTATAGGGAAGGGGTGGAGGTGTTGACCTTGGGTGGGGTGCTCTTTCCAAGAGCTGGTGCAGACTCGATGGGCCGAATGGCCTCCTTCTGCACTGTAAATTCTATGATAATCCGGTCCAGGTGACTTATCCGCCTTCAGACCTTTCAGTTTCCCCAGAACCTTCTCCTTAGTGATGGCCACTGCACTCACCTCTGCCCCCTGGTTCTCCTGGAACTCTGGCATCCCACTGGTGTCTTCCACCGTGAAAACTGATGCAAAGTAACGATTAAGTTTGTCTGCCATTTCTATGTTTCCTATTATTACTTATCCAGCCACTTTTTCCAGTGGTCCAATGTCTATTTTTGCCTCTCTCTTACCTTTTATATATTGAAAGAAACTCTTCCTATATTCTTTCATATTACTAGCTAACGTGCACTCATATTTCATCTTCTCTTCCGTTATTGATTTTTTAGTTGTCCTCTGCTCGCTTTTAAATGATTCCCAATCCTCTGACTTCCCACTAATCCTTGCCACTTTGTATGCTTTTTCTTTTGCTTTTATGCTGCCCTTGACTTCCCTCATCAACCATGAATGCCTTGACCTGCCCTTAGCATGTTTTCTCCTCTGCCATTGAGAGTGAATTATAAAAACTAAATGGTCATGTACCAACTCCTTTTGTTGAAATGACAACTTTCACAACTTCAATTAGGTTGCAAACTAAGGATTTTGAAATTATTACTAAAATCATTTATTTTTCCAATTAATTAGAAATTATTCTTTTGACAGAATCTAATTCTACTGTATTTGCTCTGCCTCCAAGTTTTCATTGAGACATTTAGCTCTCAGTCTGATGCAGAGGCAAAACAGAAATCACAATTCAAATATGAAATGATTTGTGTGAATTGTAAAAACAAAAGCCATTAACTAGCCTCGCTGTTAATGTTTCCTTGTGCTTCTGTTATATTTCCAAATGTTTATCTTGGAATTCACAGCGCAAATCACTAGCTGACACGGGTTACTACTTGTACAAGACAGCTAAACTCGAAAACTCCCAAATGGCTGAAAGACTTCCACGTCTTCAATTCCGGAAATACATAACTTGTTTTCCACTTAGACGGACAATGTAAGTGTGTCGTCTTATTCTTCATACACACGAGTAATAGTCCTGTCCTATAACCTACTTTATTATACTTTACATTTATCTGGCACTGAAGTCTGCAGGACAATATATTAAAGAGATGCTTGCTCTTGTCACAGTTACATCATTACTCAATCTGGAAGGTCTGTACCTAGAGTCATCTATGAGCGATAATCCATATGATACAACTCAAATAAAGACATTAGAGCTGCTTTTGGAGTTGAAGAAGCTGGAAACAGATTAACCTTTGATCTACAGCTGACAGAACAGTTACAATGTAATTTTAAATGTTAGCCAATATTTTGTCAATATTTCTATTAATGGTGCATTTTGTGTATTTTCCTGTAACCATTTATAAGAAAATGTGTGTGATTCTCACAATATTTGATGGTATGTACTAGCTCAATAATAATTTTTCAGTTAAAGGATGAAAATTACAGCAAATGTATTTCAGAGCTATCCAGACAAAGGTCCTCCAGTCTCACTCCTGAAATGCTAGATGCAGGCCGATAAATAGTCACTCTTAAAGTAAATATTAGTGCGAACTTTTCATTCAGATGCTCCATTTACCCGATGGTTAGGAACACTTGGTTTGCATTGATGTTCTATCCTATTATATAGGATTCGGGGATTTCTACAAGGCTTTCTCTGATTTTAATCCATAGATTTTGTCCTTTTTCCTCTTTATATTACTCTGATCTGATATTTTAATTGCCAAAATCATCCGTCTTTGTCAATTAGTTAATTAAAATTGCTAATTTAGTTAGTTAATTACAAATTATCAGAGGTTTATGGCAACTTGTACTCACCTGACCACTGGCTTTTTAAAAAATCATCTATGGGATGAGGGCCAGCATTTATTGCCCATCTCTAGATGCCCTTCAGAAGGTGGTGCTGAGTTGCCTTCTTGAACCGCGGCAGTTCCTGAGATGTAGGTACACCCACAGTGCTGTTAGGGAGGGAGTTCCAGGATTTTGTCCCAGCGACAACGAAGAAACAGCAATATATTTCCAAGTCAGGGTGGTTAGTGACTTGGAGGGGAAAGTCCAGGTGGTAGGGTTCCCAGCAATCTGCTGCTCTTGTCCCTCTAGATGGTAGTGGCCTTGGGTTTGGAAGCTGCTGACTAAGGAACCTTGGTGAGTTACTGCAGTGCATCTTGTAGATGGAATACACGGCTAACACTGTTCGTCGGTCGTGGAGAGTTTGAATGTTTGATTTGATTTGATTTATTAATGTCACATGTATTAGTATACAGTGAAAAGTATTGTTTCTTGCATGTTGTACAAACAATGCAAATGTACATAGGGAAGGAAGGAGAGACTGCAGAATATAATGTTACAGTTATAGCAAGGTGTAGATAAAGGATCAACTTAATATGAGGTAGGTCCATTCAAAAGTCTGATGGCAGTAGGGAAGAAGCTGTTCTTGAATCGGTTGGTACGTGACCTCAAACTTTGGTATCTTTTTCCTGATGGAAGAAGGTGGAAGAGAGTATGTCCGGGGTGCGTGGGGTCCTTAATTATGCTGGCTGCCTTTCTGAGGCTGCAGGAATTATAGATAGAGTCAATGGATGGGAGGCTTTGGTGTAATGTTGGTGGAAGGAGGAGGAATCAAGTGGGCTGATTTGTCCTGGATGGTGTCGATCTTCTTGAATGTTGTTGGAGAGTATTCCATTACACCCCTGACTTGTGTCTTGTAGATGGTTGACAGGCTTTAGGGATCAAGAAGTGAGTTACTTGCTCACTAATCTTTATCTTGCCCTGGTAGCCACAGAATTAATGTGACTAGTCCAATTTCTGATTCAGTTTCTGATCAATGGTAGGCCCAGGATGTTGATTGCCGTGGTGGGATTCAAACCCAGGTCAAAGATCATAATAATAATCTTTATTAGTGTCACAAGTAGGCTTATATTACACAGCAATGAAGTTCCTGTGAAAATCCCCTAGTCGCCACACTCTGGCACCTATTCAGGTGCACCGAGGGAGAATTCAGAGTGTTCAATTCACCTAACAAGCACCAGTTCTGGGGGCTGGTATAGCACAGTGGGCTAAATAGCTGGCTTGCAATGCAGAACAATGTCAGCAGCGCAGGTTCAATTCCCGTAACGGCCTCCCCGAACAGACACCGGAATGTGGCGACTAGTGGCTTTTCACAGTAATTTCACTGAAGCCTCCTTGTAACAACAAGCGATTATTATTATTATCTTTTGGTACTTGTGGGAGGAAACCGGAGCACTCGGAGGAAACCCACGCAGACACGGGGAGAATGTGCAGAGTCCGCATACAGTAACCCAAGCCAGGAATCGAACCTGTGTCCCTGGCGCTGTGAAGCAACAGTGCTAACCACTGTGCTACCGATCATTATCCTGGGTCTCTGGATTACTCGCCCAGTGACAATACCACTACACCACCGCCTCCCCATTGAGCTTGCTCAAACACATTAATAGGAATATCAGACTCCGGAGCAGGAATAGGCCATTTGGCCCTTCGAGCCTGCTCCGCCATTCAGTAAGATCATGGCTGAATTGCTTTTGTTCTCATTTGCACTATCCAATCATCCCACCCTCTGTGTGTTCCCCTCATTACCCTTGACTCTCTGTGTATCAGTCTGTATAAAAATCTGTATAACATTACATTGAATAAATTTAAAGACCCGGCCTCCACTGACCTCTGGGGAAATGAGTTTTATAGGGCGGGATTCTCTGGCCATGTCCGCCTGGCAACTTTCCCTAATTAGCCCTTGCCTGTCTAAATGCCTATATCAGGGGGCAGGGCTAGAAAATCCCACCCCTGTGAGCCTAGAACGATGATGTGCAAAGATGAAAGTGGTCCATGCCAAACAAAAACTCCATCTGAGCTAACCCCATTTGCCTGCATTTGGCCCATATCCCTCGATAGAGGAGCAGATTAGGTGGATTGGCCATGATAAATTGTCCTTTACGTCCAAAGGTTAGGTGAGGCTATGAGGATAGGGGGGAGGTAGGTGCAGTGGGCACGATTCTCCGAGCCCCGCGCCAGGCCGGAGAATCGCCGCAACCGCTCCACGCCGCCCCGACGCCATTTGAGTCGGCGGGTTTGACAAGGTGCCGGTCGCGGGCCGGCCTGCCGATTCTCCGGCCCAGATGGGCAGAGCGGCCACACGGAAACGGCAGAGTCCTGCCGGTGACGTTCACCCCTAGTCGTTGCCGCCGGAAACTCTGCGCAAAGGGTCGTGGAGCGGCTGTGGGGGGGATCCGTTCCAGGGGGGTCTCCAATGGGGTCTGGCCCAGGATCGGGGCCCACTGATTGGTGGGCCGGCCTCTCCCCCCGGGCCTACTTTCTTTGCGCGGCCGGCCCCTGAACCCCCACGCCATGTTGCGTAGGGGCCGACGCGGGTTGGCGCGGCGCGCATTTGGCGCCGGGAAGATAGGCTGGAGCAGTGTGAACCACTCCAGCGCCGTGCTGGCCCCCTGTGAGGCCAGAATTGGTAGTCCACTCGCCCGTTTTGCATCGTCGTGAAATGCGACGGCGTTAACAACGGCGCGAACACTTAGTCTCCATTTTGGAGAATCGTGCCCAGTGTTCTTTCAAAAGGTTGGTTCAGACTCAATGGGATGAATGGCCTCCTTCTGCACTGTCGGGGTTCTATGATTCACCGCTCAGAAATGAGGGTGGGAGTTTGAGCTTGGACTGGAAAGATCAAATTCGTGAGGGGTTAAAATGAGGCTGGAAGATTTGCCTCGCTTTAGCTAGTGAAAAATTCTCCAGGAAAACACTCACCATGAAAAGCAGTTCTGGAGATGAAAGTTTCCAGATTGTGAAAGGAAAAGATTGAAAATAAACCCATGAGAGGGAATAATCATTTTGGATTCATTCTTGGAAAATTGAATGGCTACGTAAATGATAGTGTAGCGTATACCTGACAGTGGTATTTTTGTCGTGTTAAAAGTTTTCTGTTGTTTTATGAATAAGTTGCCTATAAAAATAGTATTTAGCTAATAGTGTTTTAGTTACAGTAAATGTCTTAAAACATCTAATCTCGTGTCATTTTTTCAGCTAGTAACTGGAAATTTGAATTTCTTTTTCAAGGTTATCAGATTGCACAGGGATAATAACATCATTTGCATCATCTGAAATGGTAGATGGAGCCTTAGTTTAATGTCTCACCTGGAGGGCAGCACAGTGGCGCAGTGGTTAGCACTGCTGCCTCACAGTGCCGAGGTCCCAGGTTCAATCCCGCCCCTGGGTCACTGTCCTTTTGACGTTTGCACATTCTCCCTGTGTTTGTGTGGGTTTCGCCCCCACACCCAAAGATGTGCAGGGTAGGTGGATTGGCCAGGCTAAATTGCCCCTTAATTGGAAAAAAATAATTGGGTACTCTAAATTTATTTTTTTTAAATGTCTCACCTGGAAGGTAGCACCCCCAATAATGTTGCACTCCCCCAGTACTGCTTTGAAGTGCCAGCTTGGAGGCCAAACTTGATTACTCAGTTTCCTGGGAGTGGGACTTGAATCCATAGCATTTTGACTCAGATGACAGTGCTCCGTTGCAAAAGCCAGAATGTTGGAAATCTGAAATAGAACCAGAAAGTGCTACAAATACTCAATAAGTCAGGCAGGAATTGTGGCGAGAAAAACAACTTTACATTTGATATCTGTGCCTTTATATCAAAATTGTTGCCTGACCAGTCGAGTACTTCCAGCATTTCCTGTTTTTATTTCAGTTTTCATGGTGCCCATTATGTGATAGTTTATCTCATTGTTATTTGTAGAACCTTGTGTGTAAATTGGCTTCATGTTTCCCTTCGTTATAACAGTGACTGCACTTCAGAAGTGCTTAATTAGATTTGAAGTGCTTTAGGATGCCGTGAGGCCATGAGAGGTGACGTGTAAACACACATTCTTTTGTTTGATTATTTCTGTACATTTCATTTGTAATTTACTTACAATCCTTATTCTTTTGTAATAGACAGCATTTAATAGTAAAAATGGTGGGGTGGGTGGGGAAGGAAAATAAATTGTACGCAGTAATTTGTGAGCTGTAAAGTTATGATGTACTTCATTAGTGCTGTGTGCCATTTTGTTCACTAACTTTTTCGGGTTACCCATTGGCATAGTGCCAAATTTACGCTGAAGAATTCAGTCATTGCAGCTTGGAGACTCATAAATGTAGCAGTGGAAAGATTTAGAGTAATGAATAACAAGCAGTGATGTGCATTTAGCCAGCACTGAACTTTTCTGGCTCAAACACTTGTCGGAATTTCCTTTCCAAGCTGCTCATTGACACTTCCAGGCTGACATAAATTGAACAGCTCTCCGTTGTGAAGGGAGACCCCAAAATACAAGATCTCCAGAGAGACAAAGAAATAACAATGAATCTACTAATTAGGTGTCGGCCTTGGCTCTGTGGTCGCAGTCTCGCTTCTGAGTTAGAAGGTCAAGGAATCAGGCTTCTATTCAAAGACTTGAGCTCGTAATTTAGACTGGCATTTCAATATAGTGAAGGAGTGTTGCACTTTTGGATGTGCCATCTTGCAGATGAAGCATTAAATTGAGGCCTCTGGATGTAAAGGTTCCCAAGGCACTATTTGAAGAAATAAAGTACTGCAGGTGCTGGAAATCTGAAATAAAAACAGGAAGTGCTGGAAAAATACAGCTGGTCTGCCAGCATCAGCGGAGAGAGAAACAGTTAATGTTTTTAATCAAATATGACTGTTTGTAACTGAAGGGAGATAGAAATGTGATGGGTTTTATACTATTGGAGAGGGCGGGGAAACAAAAGGAAAGGCCTAGGATAGAGTAGAGACAGGAGAGATGAAATAACAAAGGTGCCATGGAACAAAAGACAAAAGGAATGGTAATTGTTGTAGTAAGGGAATTAAACGTTGGTCCAGAGTAGGTGTTAATGGCAGAATAATGACAGCTCTCGCTGAAAGCAAAAGCATGAAAGCAAAATACAGATTGGATCCTTTTCGCAATAAAATGAAGGATTGGAGTAACTGTTCAAGGAGCAATTGCTGAGATTTTTCCCTCATTAACTTGAATATTCATTCAAACAACGAATGTTTATTTATGGTTATAAATTTGTATGCTCCCTTACCAATGGGCAGTTTAAATTATTGTCAAAATACCAATGTATGATACAGTACGGAAGTCGGCTATTCGACCATTCTGCCTGCACCAGCTGTATGAAGGAATGTAGAGAATGTCACTTTTTAGCTGCAGAAGTCACAGAAGAGGAATCCTGGTATTTCCCTGACTGCCACACCAAAAAGGACCAGCGATTAACCTTTTTTTTTTTTAAATAATTTTTATTGAAAGAGTTTTTCCATACAGACATTTACCCCTACTAATTTTAAATTATTTACAACACAATCCCTCTAGGCAAATGTCCCTCCCTCGCCCGCCCTCTCGCGCGCACCAGTCCTCCCCCCCCCCCCCCCCCCCCCCCCCCCCGGCAACCTTAACAACCAAGGCAGCCTACAGTTTCAGACATGAGCAGCGAGCTGGCTTGCCCGCGTTACAGTCGTGCGTGTCCCCCCACAACCCTTGCTGCCCCCCCCCCTCCCCTCCCCCCCCCTCCCTCCCCCCCCCCCCCCCTCCCTCCCCCCCCCCCTCCCCTCCCCCCCCTCCCTCCCCCCCCCCGGGTTGCTGCTGCCACGACCCCGAACGTCTATCTCTGATCTAAAAAGTCAAGGAAAGGTTGCCACCGCCTGGCGAATCCCTGTACCGACCCTCTCAGGGCAAATTTGATCCTTTCTAGCTGAATATAGCTAGCCATATCGTTAATCCAAGTTTCAACGCTTGGAGGCCTCGCGTCCTTCCATTGAATTAATATCCTTCGTCGAGCCACTAGGGACGCAAAGGCCAGTATTCCGGCCTCCCTAGCCTCCTGTACCCCCGGTTCTACCCCGACCCCAAAGATCGCAAGCCCCCATCCTGGTTTGACCCTGGACCCCACCACCTTCGACACCGTCCTTGCCACCCCCTTCCAGAACCCTTCCAGCACCGGACATGCCCAGAACATATGCACATGGTTCGCTGGGCTTCCCAGACATCTGACACACCTGTCCTCACCCCCAAAGAACCGGCTCATCCTTGTCCCCGTCATGTGAGCTCTATGCAGCACCTTAAATTGAATGAGGCTCAGCCTCGCACACGAGGAGGAAGAATTGACCTTCTCCAGTGCATCCGCCCACGTCCCGTCTTCTATCTGCTCTCCCAGCTCCCCTTCCCACTTGGCTTTCAGCTCCTCCCCTGATGCTTCTTCCGCCTCCTGCATTATCTTGTAGATGTCTGATATCTTCCCCCCTCCGACCCAGACCCCCGAGAGCACCCTATCACTCGCCCCCTTACTGGGGAGCAGGGGAAACCCCTCCACCTGCCGCCTAGCAAATGCCTTCACTTGTAGATATCTGAACATGTTTCCCGGGGGGAGCTCAAACTTCTCCTCCAGCCCTCCCAGGCTCGCAAACCTCCCCTCTATAAACAGGTCCTTCAGCTGCCGTATGCCCACCCTGTACCAGCTCTGAAATCCCCCGTCGATGTTCCCCGGGATGAATCTATGGTTCCCTCTTATTGGCGCCGCCAACAGACCTCCCATTTCCCCCCTATGTCGCCTCCACTGCCCCCATATCTTGAGGGTGGCCGCCACCACCGGGCTCGTGGTGTACCTCGTGGGGGGGAGCGGCCATGGTGCCGTTACTAGGGCCCCCAGGCTTGTGTTGCCACAGGACGCCCTCTCCATTCGTTTCCAAGCTGCCCCCTCCCCTTCCATCATCCACTTGCGCACCATTGACACATTTGCCGCCCAGTAGTACCCCGAAAGATTGGGTAGTGCCAGCCCTCCACTGTCCCTACTCCGCTCCAAAAAGACCCTCCTCACCCTTGGGGTGCCATGCGCCCACACGTAGCTCATGATGCTACTCATCACCTTTTTGAAGAAGGCCCTAGGGAGGAAGATGGGCAAGCACTGAAATAAAAACAAGAACCTTGGGAGGACCGTCATTTTGATTGACTGCACCCTCCCCACCAGCGACAACGGTACCATGTCCCACCTCTTAAACTCCTCCTCCATCTGTTCCACCAGCCTGGAAAAGTTCAACTTGTGGAGGGTCCCCCAGTTCCTTGCCACCTGCACCCCTAAGTACCTAAAGCTCTTTCCTGCTCGCTTGAAGGGGAGTCTCCCAATACCCTCTCCCTGGTCCCCCGGGTGTATCACAAAAACCTCGCTTTTGCCCAAATTTAATTTGTACCCCGAAAAGTCCCCAAACTCTGCTAATAGTTCCATTATCTCCGGCATTCCCCCTTCTGGGTCTGCCACGTACAGCAGTAGATCATCCGCATACAGCGATACTCGATGTTCCTCCCCTCCCCTAGTCAGTCCTCTCCACCCCCCTGAACCCCTCAGTGCCATCGCCAACGGTTCAATCGCCAGTGCGAAAAGTAGGGGGGATAGGGGACATCCCTGCCTGGTCCCTCGGTGGAGCCCGAAATACTCCGACCTCCTCCCGTTTGTCACTACACTCGCCGTCGGGGCCGAGTAGAGCAACTTCACCCACTTAATAAACCCTTCCCCAAACCCAAACCGTTTCAACGTCTCCCACAGGTACTCCCACTCCACCCTATCGAATGCCTTCTCCGCGTCCAGCGCTACCACTATCTCAGCCTCCCCCTCCACTGCCGGCATCATAATTACATTCAGCAATCTCCGCACGTTCGTGTTGAGCTGCCGCCCCTTCACGAACCCCGTCTGGTCCTCATGGATTACCCCTGGCACACAATCCTCTATTCTAGCTGCCAGGATCTTTGCCAGCAACTTGGCATCCACGTTCAGAAGCGCGATAGGCCTGTAGGACCCGCACTGCACGGGGTCTTTATCCCGCTTCAATATCAGGGAGATCAGAGCCTGCGACATTGTCGGGGGCAGAACCCCCCCCTCTCGCGCCTCATTAAAGGCTCGTACCAGTACCGGTCCCACCAAGTCCACATTTTTCTTATAGAATTCCACCGGGAACCCATCTGGCCCCGGCGCCTTCCCCGCTTGCATCTGACCTATTCCCTTGACTAGCTCCTCTAGCCCTATTGGCGCCCCCAGCCCTTCTACCAGCCCCTCCTGGACCCTTGGGAACCTCAATTTGTTTAGGAAGTCCTCCATTCCCCCTCTCCTTGTCGGCGGCTCAGACCGATACAACTCCTTGTAAAAATCCCTGAAGACCCCGTTCACTTCTTGCCCCTTCTGCACTACCTTCCCGCCCCTCTCCTTCACTCCCCCAATCTCCCTAGCCGCATCTCGTTTGCGAAGCTGGTGTGCCAGCATCCTGCTCGCCTTTTCCCCATGCTCATAGACCGCGCCCTGTGCCCTTCTCCACTGCGTCTCTGCCTTCCTGGTGGTCAGCAGGTCGAACTTGACCTGCAGGCTGCGCCGTTCTTCCAGCAGCCCCTCCTCTGGTGCCTCCGCATATCTCCTATCCACTTCCAATAGCTCCCCCACCAGCCTCTCCCTCTCCTGCCTCTCCTTTCTTTCTCTATGCGCCCTTATGGAGATCAGCTCTCCCCTGATCACTGCCTTCAGGGCCTCCCAGACCATCCCCACCTGCACCTCACCCGTGTCATTCAAGTCCAGATAGCTCTCAATGCTCTTCCGGACCCTTTTACACACCTCGTCGTCCGCTAACAGCCCCACATCCAGCCGCCACAGCGGGCGCTGGTCCCGCGCCTCCCCCATTTCCACATCCACCCAATGCGGTGCATGATCAGAGATCGCAATGGCCGAGTACTCAGCTTCCCGTACCCTCGGGATCAGCCCCCTGCTCAACACGAAGAAATCGATTCTGGAGTACACTCTATGGACGTGGGAGAAAAAGGAATACTCCCTCGCCCTCGGCCTACCAAACCTCCATGGGTCTACTCCTCCCATCTGCTCCATGTACCCCCTCAGCACTTCTGCCGCTGCCGGCCTCCTATTGGTCCTTGCGCTCGATCTGTCTAGCCCGGGGTCCAGCACTGTGTTAAAGTCCCCCCCCATGATCAAGCCCCCTGCCTCCAGTCCCGGAATGAGGCCCAATAGGCGCCTCATAAAACCCGCGTCATCCCAGTTCGGGGCATATACGTTGACCATCACCACTTTCTCCCCCTGCAGCTTACCCTTCACCATCACATACCTACCCTCCTTATCCGCCACCACCTCCTCCGCCACGAACGACACCCTCTTTCCCACCAGAATCGCCACCCCCCCGGTTCTTTGCGTCCAATCCAGAGTGGAACACCTGTCCCACCCACCCCCTTCTCAGGCGAACCTGGTCCACTACCTTCAAATGGGTCTCCTGTAACATTGCTACATCAGCCTTCAGTCCCTTCAGGTGTGAGAATACCCTTGATCTCTTGACCGGCCCATTCAACCCCCTCACGTTCCAAGTGATCAGCCGGGTCGCGGGACGACCCGCCCCCTTCCCCTGCCGATTAGCCATGTCCTGTTCCCTGCTCGCCCCGGGTCGACCCTCCCCTTCTGACCCGCTCCCCATGGCGATGTCCCCCTCCCCCCACCTCTCCAGTCCTCCACTTCCCGTTTCTGGTCTTTTCAGCAGCAACCCGGTGTCCCTCCCTAACCCCCCTCCCCCCCCCCCAGGCTAGGACCCCTCCTAGCCGCGATGTACCCTCCATCGTACTCCCGTAAGTCAGCTGGTTCACGCTGACCCGGCTGCTCCTGCCCCACTCCGACTCCCCCCGGCTCGGGGGGGGCCTCCCCCCCCCTTGCCACTCCTCCCTGGCCCCGCTCCAGCGCGGGAAAGGTCGCCATTGCTAGCCACACCCCGCACTCCTCCCCTCCCCCCTCCTCTGCCCCGCGCGCGGGAAAACAGAGGAAAGCCCGCGCTTTCGCCCTGCCACACCCCACCCCGCCATCTTCAGTTCCACCCCCATCCCCATCCATGCCTGTAAAGAACCCCCCCTAGGAGCCCATATCCCCGATCTGCTCCCCCCCCCGTCCCGCCTCCCCAACTTAACATTATAAATAACAGATAAATAACAAATAACAATGTACTTAACAGTCGCCCTCTACCAAACAGCATAAATAACCATAAATAACCATGAATAACCACAATAACAATAACTAAGGGAAGTTGGCAAAGGGGGAAGAAACATCAGAAGAAAAACCACAGCAAGAGTTCAAAATCCAAACAAAGAATTCAGCTGAAAGTACCCGAGCGGCTACGGCCGCCAAGTATCCCCTGGGTCTAATTCGAGTCCAGTTTCTCTTCCTGTACAAAGGCCCACGCCTCCTCTGGGGACTCAAAATAGTGGTGTTGGTTCCTGTAGGTGACCCACAAGCGCGCTGGCTGCAGCATTCCGAACCTGATCCGTTTTGCATGTAGCACCGCCTTCGTCCGGTTGTACCGGGCCCGCCGCTTTGCCACCTCCGCACTCCAGTCCTGGTAGACCCTCACCGTCGAATTCTCCCACTTGCTGCTCCTTTCCCTCTTGGCCCACTCCAGCACTCTCTCACGGTCGCTGAGTCGCTGGAACCGCACCAGCACCGCCCTCGGGGGCTCATTTGCTCTTGGCCTCCTAGCCATGACCCTGTAGGCCTCTTCCAGCTCCAGGGGCGAAGGGACGGCCCCTGCCCCCATCAGGGAGCTCAGCATTTCTGCTACATATCCCGGGAGGTCTGACCCCTCCAGGCCTTCTGCCAGGCCCAAGATCCTCAGGTTCTTCCGCCTCATTCGGGTATCCAGCTCCTCAAAACGGCTCTGCCATTTCAGGTGGAGTGCCTCGTGCACCTCTACCTTTCCCACGAGGACCGTGGCCTCCTCCTCCCTCACAGTCATCTCCTGTTGCAGCTCCCGAATCGACGCCTCTTGGGTCGCCTGGGCTCCCATCAGCCTGGTGGTCGTCGCATTCATTGACTCCAAGAGCTCCATTTTCAGCTCCGTAAAGAAGCGCAGGAGAGCGGCCTGCTGCTCCTCCGCCCATTTCCTCCATTCCTCGGGTGCTCCACCGGCCGCCATTTTGGTCTTCTTCCCCCGCTTTTTTTTGGGAGCTGCTGTTGCTTTCTTTACCACCCCACTCCGGGTACCGACCATAAAGTTGGTCTGGTTCTCTTCAGGGAGCCTTCCCCCACCGGGATTTGTCCTTACAGCGCCGTTGGGGCCCTCCAATCGGCCCGAAAACACCTTTGTAGCAGGAGCAGCCAAACGTGCGACTTAGCTGGTCATAGCCGCAACCGGAAGTCCCCAGCGATTAACCTTGTGGTTCGACTGCTTTTTAGAACAAATTCAGTCCGGAATCACAAAAACTCCTCTTGTAACATTAGAGCAGTTTCATAGAATCACTTGACATAGAAGCAAGTCATTCAACTCCTTGTGTCTGTAAACCGCCCCCCCCCCCCCTCCTTTCAAAGAGTTGTCCAATTTGTCTCACTGCTGTCCTTTATCCATCCCTGCAAATTTCTCCTTTCAAGTCTATATCCAATGTGTTTTTGACAGTATTTATTGAATCTTCTACAAATAATAATATTTATTAGTATCACAAGTAGGCTGACATTAACACTGCAATGAAGTTACTGTGAAAGTCCCCTAGTTGCCACACTATGGTACATAGGAGGAGAATTCAGAATATCCAAACTAAGATCCTTCCAAGAGCATTACACTTTTATTAAAAAAAGCTTCATCACACTATATCTCTTAAAACGTTTTTGTTACACAGTTTGTTCATACCTTGCAGAAAATGACTGATTAAACAACAAATGGTGTCTTCACACCCAATTTTGGGGTGAAAAAAGGAGTTGTGGGACCAATCTCTGGCAGAATCCAGCAGAAATTGCTAGCTACCGAATTGCCAACCAATGACTTGAGTATCAAGGCCACAGTCATCTTCTCAGACTACTTGAATATTCTGGTAACAGTTTTAGATTCTGCTGTCAAATTTGGCCATGATAATCTTTATTGTCACAAGTAGGCTTACATTGCAAAGAAGTTACTGTGAAAAGACCTTAGTCGCCACACTCCGGTACCTGTTCGGGTCCACAGAGGGAGAATTCAGAATGTCCAAATTACCTAACAGGACGTCTTTCGGGACTTGTGGGAGGAAACCGGAGCTCCCGGAAGAAACCCTTGCAGACATGGGGAGAATGAGCAGACTCAGCACAGACAGTGACCCAAGCCGGGAATTGAACCCGGGACCCTGGAGCTGTGAAGCCACAGTGCTAACCACTGTGCTGCTGGCCACCAAAGACATCAAAATAGCAAACCGTTTTCATTTGTTTCACTTGTATGTGGAGCCAGGAAATGTATAAGTGCCAGCTCAAGCTGGAGATCTATGTTAGCCTTCCTCTTGTTCACCTTCTCTCCATGCTCACCCCCTAGGATCTGGCTGAGTTTTTAAGTCCAAGCTGGCCAAGCTTTCCAAAGACCCCGCAGGTATACTGGAGCAGGATTCCATTTGAAGCTCGCTGATGTTATGTGTACAAAGGCCTGAAGCTCAATTTACAGAAAGCCGTGGGCCTACATCTCCCAATTCTCACCGCTCTCTAAAAGTCTGTATTTGAACCATACAGTAGCATACACAGCCACCACTCCTCTAATGCCAGATAATTTTTTTTTAAGTTTCAGTTTCTTACTTGGCTTTGTTAGTCTGTATGAGAGTGTTTATTTGTTGCCATAACATAAATCCCTGAGCACTTCTGACTGAACTGTGAAAAGGGACACTTTTGCTGTTTGTGTGCGCAACTGTTCCCATAAGATCAGCAAAAAAGCGAGAAAGAAGAATTCTCTTTGCCAGAAATTAAAAACAAAACAATATATTACTATGCAACTGAAAATAATTACTAAAAACAGTGTCAAAACAGAACTTGTAAAAGATATTTTCAATAAGCCTACACAGACCTGATAAAATACAGCCAAGTCTACATTGCTATGAATCTATGCCGTGTTAAATTAGTCCTTAACAGGAGAGGTTTACATGGAAATATTAGATCTTTGTAAGGAGTTTCAGTGCATCAAGGGAAACATTTTAACGTATTTTACAATCATGTTTTTTTACTTTGCTATGGTACAGCAACAGATTGGCATTTCAATTAATTCTCCTGAACTTAAGTTGCATAGAATCATAGAATTTGCAGTGCAGAAGGAGGCCATTTAGCCCATCGAGTCTGCATCAGCCCTTGGAAAGAGCATCCTACTGAAGCCCATGTCTCCAACTTATCCCCGTAAGCCCACCTCACTTTTTTTTTGCAAAGTAAGAGGCAATTTTGCATGGCCAAACCAACGAGGCTGGGCATGTTTAGACTGTGGGAGGAGACCGGAGCAACCGGAGGAAATCCACGCAGCCAGGGGGAGAATGTGCAGACTCTTCACAGACAGTGACTCAAACTGGGAATCGAACCTGGGACCCTGGAGCTGTGAAGCAACCGTGCTGACCACTGCTCTACCATGCTGCCCCATGTGCTACCGTGCCGCCCCTTGCATCTGCAAGATTTGGTTTTCTCAAGACTTATTCATAAAATAGAGTGCTTTGTGAAAACAAAAATGTAATTTTCAAAGGAAGTTATGCGCTTCCCTCTGTTTTCAGAGTCTTTGGTCACATGACGCTACAGAATATTCTGCCACCTTGTAACGAAAATAATTTGTTGCCTTGTCATCAATCCTGCCCCTACTTCATCACTGCCCCAAGCTGAACCAAGTTGTTCACAACTTCAGCAGCCTATTGACCTGAACTGAGCTTCCAACCCTACATCCTATCTGTCACCGAGACTACCTTCTTCCTCCCTCCTAATATCATGTATCACCACCTTAGTCTTAGACCATCTGTTGCTGAAACCACACCAGGCTTTTACTATCTCCAACTCAACTGTTATAACCCCAATGGAGGCCCCAGGATCAGGACCATATGATTTCCCATAATTACCCTGGAATATGAACTTTCCCTTTAAGGCGGGCAGGACGTCCCTTTTAAGGGGCAGAGTTTCCCCTTTACAAGGAGAGCTCCAGCTGTATAAAAGCTGAGCGTGAGGTCAGGTGTAATGCCTGGACCTGGTATGTCTCTCTTGTGGGGACCATTAATTGGATTCAGTTTGAATTGGTTTTTGGAGCAGGCAAGGAGCTGGTTTAGGGGTTTGCCCCTGTCCACATTCTGAACTCTGGCTTTGTAACTCTGATAAAGTAATAAAAAAAGACCTGGCCTAGCTACAGGTCAGTAAAGGAAACCCTGAGGGGAGTGGAGGAGTATTGCAACTGTATTGGAATAAACCTTGTTCTTTAGTTTCTTCCATCGTCTATCCGTTCTGCTTACCCCGGATTCAACATCAGCCATTTCAATGTTATCCTGGTAGACACCCTCCATAAACCTGAGCTCATCTAAAACTCTGCTGCCCATATGCTGCCTCGTGCCAAACCCTTTTCACCCATCACTCACCTGTGCATATTGACCTACATTGCTGCCTACAAGTTTAAAACTCTCATCCTTGTTTGCAAATCTCTCCATAGCCTCACCCCTCCTCAGCTCTAACCTTTATTAGTCTCACAAGTAGGCTATCATTAACACTGCAATGACATTACTGTGAAAATCCCCTGGTCGCCACATTCCAGCTTCTGTTCGTGTACACTGAGAGAATTCAGAATATCCAATTCACCTAGCAAGCATGTCTTTCGGGACTTGTGGGAGAAAACCAGAGCACCCAGAGGAAACCCACGCAGACACAGGGAGAACGTGCAGACACCGCGCACACAGTGACCCAAACCGTGAATCGAACCCGGGTCCCTGGTGCTGTGAGGCAACAGTGCTGACCACTGTGCTACTGTGTTTAACCCCCTCCAGGCCAGAGAAAGACCATCTTTCTCCTCTACCCCTACTAACAATAAAGAGCAATGTACATCTGTATGAAGAGAAGTACAAAGAACAGGATCTAATTTCTGAATAATGGTAAATTACATGACTAAAATAGATGAAAAATCCATGTTTATTCTGGCTCTGATTGAAAAGCAAACCTATATTGTTTCCATTGAACAAAATGCAATGAAATATATTACATAATAGTCAGAAAAATAACGTAGCTTTAAACGAAAACTAGTGTTCGTATTCAATAATATACACCAAGTTAATTAGTTTACACTCCGACCATTTGCCTTTTGATCACATTGTGATTGAATGTATTTACAATGCTGAAACAAAATCAAATTATGACAACTGGCACTGATGTGTTTCATTAGAATTATAGATGCAACATTTGCCGTACCAGTGACTTTAAAGAGTTATTGAGGAGCTGAGTAAGCTGAGTTTGATCTAAACGATGTGGTTAATTCTAGACAGCTGTGAGCCATGTGGTTGCAGAAGGGTTTAATATGACTCACCACAAATACAGTTTCAAATCTAAAGAAGAAAGGTTAAGTAAGCAATTGCAATACATCTTGTGTAGAGTCCTGGAAAATTTGCTGCTTGGGTACTCATATTGATCAACAGCGTGGTTCCATTGACAACATATCTCCTGGACATTTATTTGTAGATAAAATTTCAAGTGGCCAGAGGCCACTATACCTCTTATACTTCTTTTAATTCTTTATCCTCCACCTTGGTGGCTCAATGGATAACTGAGTCAGAGGTTCAAGATCAGATCATGATCCTAACTAATTCATTCTCCTGTCTAATCCAGGACAGTTAAAGGCCAATTATAAAGCTCCACCTACAGCCTCAGCACCTGCTGGCATCAGCCCTTGGCTCAATGAATAACACACTCATCTCTGATTGCAAAGCTGAGGTGTTCTAGTCCCACTCCAGAGACATAAACAGAAACTCGAGGATGAAATGTCACTGGAGTGCTCCACTGTTGAAGATGCCACCACTTGGATATTAAACCAAGGCTCCATCTTCCATCTATAAGAGGATACAAGAGATCCCACATTCTCACTAATGTTTATCCCTCCATTGCAGCTGAAAACAGATGATTGGATCATTATTGTGATACTGTGTGTGGGAGCTTGCTTTGCACAAATTGGCTGCTGCCGTTCCTAGACTTGAAACACCATAGCATACAAGGCTACAGACCAAGCGCTGGAAAATGGGATGGTGGCCAGTACACACATGATGGGCAGAAGGGCCTCTTTTTGTGTTGTAGAACTCTATGACTCTATTACATTGAGTAAACTCAAAGTCGAGGCTGTGTCGCTCTCTGGGATTTTCTGAGGTCAGAAAAAGCAAGACTTTATTGTGGCTGGCAGTAAAGTGCAGAATCATAGCGAGTTCTTCTGAGCATATATTTAACTAATTAAGCCTTTAATCTGGTGCTGTTTTGATTTTCTTGCTGCTGATTCTGATTTTTAGTATTTAGTTTAGTAGCTCCTCATAGTTATAGGTCTTGTAGTGCCCTGACTCTGAGCCAGAAACTCCAGCTTTGAGTCCCACCATCGGAGCTGATGGCCAAGGAAGCTGCGTACATAATGCAATCAAACAGGTTGAGTGTGTCCACCTGAAAATCCTTCCAAACATGCCAGTGGTTGGCAGTAAGAACGAGAGAGGCTCATGGTCAGCCATATCATGCTTGATATGGAGTGGGGCCCACTAGCTGTAAGCCCTCGGTGGCAGACCAGTGACCTATTCCAGGAATAACTAGTTAGAGAAACAGACAGTCTGCCTTAGTACACTAGTCAGTGCAGAAAGCGAACTGTAATTGGAAAACTAGTGGTAGCTTGGTCTTTCTTGTAAGGGCATTGGAGTACAGGAATCAAGAAGTCTTGCTGGAGTTCATAGAATTTACAATGCAGAAGGAAGCCACTCGGCCCATCGAGTCTGCACCGGCTCTTGGAAAGAGCACCCCACCCGAGGTCAACACTGCCACCCTATCCCCATAACCCAGTAACCCCACCCAACACTAAGGGCAAATTTGGACACTAAGGACAGTTTATCATGGCCAATCCACCCAACCTGCACATCTTTGGACTGTGGGAGGAAACTGGAGCACCTGGAGGAAACCCACGCACACACAGGGAGGATGTGCAGACTCCGCACAGACAGTGACCCAAGCCGGGAATCGAACCTGGGACCCTGGAGCTGTGAAGCAATTGCGCTATCCACAATGCTACCCTGCTGCCGAGTTGTACAGGGTTTAGGTGAGGCCACATCTGGAATACTGTTTGCAGTTTTACTCTCAATATTTAAGCATAGATATATTTGCATTGGGGCAGTACACCAAAGGTTCACTAGATTGGTCCCTGGGATGAGGGAGTTGCCCCGTGAGGAAAGCTTGAGCAAATTGGGTATTTTTTTTTACCATTTAGAAAAATGAGAAATAATCCCATTGAAACATACAAGATTCATAAGGGGCTTGATGGGGCTGACGTTAAGAGATTGTTTATCTTTGTTGGAGAATCTAAAACGCGGGGAACATAATAAGGGACCAATCATTTAGGACTGAGTTGAAGAGAAATTACTTAACAGGTTCTGAATCATTGGAATTCTCTGCCCCAGAGGGTTGTGGATGCTCCATCATTGAATGCATTCAAGGCTTGAATAAGCAGATTTTTGATTTTTCCAGACATCAATTCATATGGGGAGCTGGCAGAGACGTGGAGTTCAGATCAGCTATGGTTATATTGAATGGCTGAGCAGGCTCACCGGCCATATCTGCTCCTAGTTCTTGTGTATATATGCAAGAGATGGGCTCGTTACTTCTACATCACACGAGCAGCAGCATTGAAAAGGCCAGCCTGTCTTCTCAGTTCTTTGCCATCTGTAGGAAACAAATGGCAGGAAAGGGATGAGCAGTGCTTGGAGAATGCTTTTGAAGTGCGCATTCAATTCTGTTATCTTTTCCTACTTAATACAGTTGTGAGAACACAACATTGTTATGCACACCCATTTCATAATGATGATATTTCTACGCTGTCAAGTCCAATGCAACTTTTGTAACTTACACAAGACCCATGGGGCTGGGCCAATTGGACTCCCCATGAGTGTCGCAGAATATGAGCTTCCCCGCTGAGAGGCAGAGCTTCCTCAGCAGCAGGGGAGCTAATCAGGACATAAATACCCCGGCCTGAATGTGTGCTGGGCACAGGTAGTTCCTTCTGGGACCAGTGTACATAGAGTTTTCATTCTACGTTAATAAATCTTTCATTTCCTTATGCTCCTGTTTGGTTGCTTTGTCAAACTTTTTTTTAAATAAATGTTTTATATTGGGTTTTTGAACAAGGTATATTTACCAGTATGTACACAAAATAGAATACAAATATATATACATAGAAGAGAAGTGAACACGCACAAAAAACAAAACAAACAACAAAAAAAAGTTAGAATAAAATAACTGGTAGGGTATTATGCACTAGCTCCAACAACAGCAGCTCTGTACAATTGGCAATATTGTTTTTAGCACAGAAGTAGGCATCTGTTTGTGGGGGTGGGGGGTGGGGGGGGGGGACATATACATTTGGGCACCGGAGAAACAATTACAGAACAAATACAGAGGGAAATACGCAAATGGATCTGGTGTTGGTGTTGTCGCTTGCTTCTCCCGGACGGTTGTCGTCTTGCGATCACCTTTTTTCGTTCGTCCCATCTTTCGTCCAGATTTTCCTTGTTCTCTGCTCCTCTAGTTGCCAAGTTTGTTATCGATTCCCGTGCCCTCCTTCCGGCTGTCATTCCCTTGCCTCCCCCCCACCTCTCTGGTTCCCCTCTATTGTTCCCTGTCTCCTCCCTCTTCCCCGCCCTCTCCCCCTTCTGCCCCCTTCCCTCCCTCCCCTTCTCCTGTAATTCGCCTTTCTTTTCTCTTAGGTTCAGCTGCTATGCTTCGTCAAACTCAACAGTAACAAAAGCACAAGTGTTGCTGAAAAGAGAGACATATTGCTGAAGCCTTTTGCTTTGCACTTATCGTGCAAAATGCAAGAATGTCGTTAAAGCAATCAAAACTTATACTAGAGAAGAAAAGGCGACTGATTGGTTGGCAGGACATCGCTGATTAACCAAAGCATTGCCATGGAGAAAGCAATGGGGAACTGCAGGCTCCCCAAGGTCCCAGGTAATTTTTAAAAAGGCATAAGGATTGAACATCTAATTGCCAAGAATACCTCCCTGCATGTTTGTAACTCCTAGCAAGCAGAAATGAACCACGTTAAAAGCTTGACCGACTGTCTTAAATTGGTTGTTAGTGTAGCTATTAATGCACTCCATATTGTTCAGTAAGGGTTTCCCAATCATAGAATCATACCAACAGTGGACGTTTTCTTTTGGGTTTTGCGAACGTGGGCTGGTTGAGTACGGTCTGTACATTGCTTATTATGAACAACCAAAGGTACATGTTGCTTGATTCAGTTAGCAATCGCTGAGATGTACAGCCTACCTCGCATTGCATCAGCATTGAAATTTATTCACAGCATTTCTCAATTCTGCAGTAGGCAGACATGTTTTTGTACTGACAGCAGCACCCTGTTAGTGGAAAATGTCACTTGTGTAGCAACTGCTTAGTAGCAGCATGAAAGGGCTTCCTTAACCTGCTGCTCAAATATTTTCGATACCTTGCCTTTCCGGGATAATTTGAGGTAGATTGGGCACATTTCATGTCAAAAGTGCCAGCCTTTGGGCCATTTGAAGGGTGCACAATATAGAATGAATAATAGTATGATCAGGATGGCCTTACTCCCACAGGATAGCTTGCAGCGCTCTATTTCTGTGTCAAGCTTGCAAGGTGTGCAAATAACTAGAGCCCTGTTTACATTGATTGCTGATAAGGTTAATCTTACATGGACTAACTTACATCCTAACATGTATATTGACCGGTGAAGGTAGGCTCATAACCGATAGTAATGGAGATTCCGTAAGCAGATTTCTCAATTGGCACGTCAAGGAAAAGGGAGAGTATTAGACTGCTCCGACTCAAAAGTATTGGAATATGCATGGGGTTAGGAGATTGGGGCTCATTCAATCAAAATAGTGTTTCTTGTGGAAAGCTACGTGAGCGCTGGACCCCAAGGGGATCTCATGACCACACCATCTATTTGAGCATACATGATGTTATTAAAACTGAACTCGACTGCACAAGTTGGCAAGATCACAAGTTCAACAAATGCAAATTCAGAAAACGATGGCATATTTATATTGCTGTGAGATAGCGATGCGCCAAAAATATTGCTTGGTGGCTTCCTTCAAGGACATGTTCATAAATAAACTCGCAATGTCAAATGAGCACATAGCCCAGATGTACCTATTAATATATAGGTCATGAATAGTCTTTATGAAGATGAAGGAATCCTTTGTTGTGTATATGGGAAATTCACTAAAACTGGCTGTAGTAATTCACTTCAACCATTTGGCCAATTTGTGCTGTGCAGCACTGGTCATTGATAAAATAACACTTAATGGGACATCATTTTTGTGTATCTTTGACAATCCATACATGCCTAGCGAAACTAAAAATTTGCACAGGTTAGCACTAGCTGGATGCTGCAATAATTTTAAACAGCAGGCAGCACAAAACTTATATCGGGTTTAACATAGAAACATAGGACTTGAGAATGAGAGTAGGCTATTCAACCCTTTCGGCCTGCTCTACCATTCATCAAGATGATGGCTGAACTGTTTGTGGTCTCAACTCCACTTTCCCATTTGCCCACATAACCCATGACTCCCATGTCTATCAAAAATCTATCCAACTCAACCTTCACTAAATTCAGTGGCCCAGCCTCCACTTCTTTTTGGGGAAGAGAATTCCATGAACTAAATTTTCCCCTGAAGACTCCCACTTAATTTTTAAACTGTGACCATGATTCTAGACTCCCGCGAAAGGGGAAAAATCCTCTCAGCATCCACCCTATCAAGTCCCCTCAGGACCTTATATTTTTCAATCAGATCACGTCTCATTCTTCTAAACTCTAATGGGTACAGGCCCAACCTGTTCACCCTTTCCTAATAAAGTAACCCCTTTATCCCAGAAATCAATTGTGTCCTTTCTTAAATACGTTGTTCGTCCTTCATTATTGAGGAAGACCATCTTTATTTGTCAATCAGGCATTGAGCTGTGTGGGTGCGAACGTGGCTGAAAAGTCCTATCTCAGCATGAAAAGTTCTAGTGCAATACGGACAGGACAATGAGGCTGGTAGGTAGTTGGGAGCACTGTTCTCATGGTTTTTACATGCCTTGCACTTGTTTTGAGCTGGCACTATCCTTTGTTCCGACACTATCCTTTGTTCCTCTTATGTTAATGCACCATTGGCAATTGCATTTCTCCAGTCAAAGAGGTCAAGGTTCTCCCGTGTTGCAGTGTCAATTTTGAAGTCCTTGAGGGAAGTTTTCAGATATCCTTGAAGATTTTCTTCTGGCAACCATATGAGCGTACTCCATTCTTCAGTTATATCATAGAAGATTCACTTACAGAATCCTTTCTTTTTTTTAATAAATGTTTTTTATTCAGTTTTCATGTTTTATATTGAACAAATTACAAATTGTTAGAGAGAGAAAAAAAAACACGCAAAAATTAACATATATATTTACAGGTGAGCATCTTCGTAGTAATAACTGTGGCCTCCCCCTCTTTGCCGGCATACATATTTTACATTCCCCAACATGTTTATTGGCATTTATTTAGTTTGGTTTTGGGCCTTAGCTAGCCATCAAACCCCCGTAACGAGCCCGTAGCCCCCCCCCTCCCCGCCGGCTACCTTCCCCCGACTATTCTTCCTCTTGTACGTTGGCCACAAACAGGTCCCGGAACAATTGCATGAATGGCTCCCACGTTCTGTGGAAGCCGTCGTCCGACCCTCGGATGGCGAATTTGATTTTCTCCATTTGGAGAGAATCCGAGAGGTCGGACAGCCAGTCTGCAGCTCTGGGCGGTGCTGTTGACCGCCAGCCAAACAGGATTCTACGGCGGGCGATCAGGGAGGCAAAGGCAAGGGCGTCCGCCCTCCTCCCCAGGAATAGATCTGGCTGGTCTGAAACCCCGAAGACCGCCACTATCGGGCATGGCTCCACCCTCACCCCCACCACTTTGGACATAGCCTCGAAGAAGGCTGTCCAGTACTCCACAAGTCTGGGGCAAGACCAGAACATGTGGGCGTGGTTGGCCGGGCCTCTTTGGCACCGCTCACATCTGTCCTCCACCTCCGGAAAGAACCTACTCATACGGTTTCTCGTTAAGTGGGCTCTATGTACCACTTTTAGTTGCGTCAGGCTGAGCCCTGCGCACGTGGAGGTGGAGTTGACCCTATGCAGTGCTTCGCTCCAGAGTCCCCACCCTATCTCCATCCCCAGGTCGTCCTCCCATTTCCTTCTTGTTGCGTCCAGTACGGTGTCGTCCCTATCTACCAGTCGGCCATACATGTCACTACAGTTCCCTTTCTCTCGGATACTTGCGTCCAGTAGGTCTTCCAGTAGTGTCTGTCGTGGCGGTTGTGGGTACGTCCTTGTCTCCTTTCATAGGAAGTTTTTGAGCTGCAGGTACCGTAGCTCGTTCCCCCCAGCTAGCTGCAATTTCTCTGTCAGTTCGTCCAGTGTTGCGATCCTGTCGTCCGTGTATAGGTCCCTGACTGTCAGTGTCCCCCCGTCCTGTCTCCACCTTTTGAAGGTGGCGGCAGTCAGTGCTGGTTTGAACCTATGGTTGTTGCAGATGGGAGCCTTGTCCGACATTTTGTTCAGGCCAAATTGCTGCCGCAGTTGGTTCCAGGATTGGAGGGTGGCTGTCACCACTGGGCTGCTGGAGTGTTTTTTGGGTGGGGATGGGAGTGCTGCCGTGGCGAGGGCCGAGAGGGAGGTCCCCATGCAGGAGGCCTCCTCCGCACGCACCCACTCGGCTTCTGGCTCCTGGATCCATCCCCTTACTCGCTCGGCTATTGCCGCCCAGTGGTAGAATTGTAGATTCGGGAGGGCTAGCTCCCCCCTGGATTTTGTTTTCTGTAGGACCTTCTTTGGGATCCTAGCATTTTTACCCCCCCCATACGAACGCCATGATAAGTTTGTCCAGCGCTATGAAGAAGGCCTTGGGGATGTAGATCGGAATGGATCTAAACAGGAAGAGGAACCTGGGCAATACGTTCATTTTGATCGTCTGGACTCTTCCTGCGAGGGAGAGTGGGAGTGTGTTCCATCTTTGCAGGTCCTTTTTTACTTCCTCCGCCAGGCTGGTGAGGTTCCATTTGTGGATCCCTTTCCAGTCATGGGCTGTTTGGATCCCCTGGTAGCGGAATTTATGTCGGGCTTGTTTGAACGGCAGCCCCTTTAGTGCTGCCCCCCCCCCCCCCCCCCCCCCCCCCCCCCCCCCTTGCTGGTGTACTGGGAAGATCTCGCTTTTGCTCATGTTGGGTTTGTAGCCCGAGAAGGCTCCAAACTCTTTCAGGAGCGCGATGATTCCGTCCATGCTGCTTTGTGGGTCCGAGATGTAGAGGAGCAGATCGTCTGCATAGAGTGAGACTCTGTGCTCTCTGCCTCCCCTTCGGATCCCCCTCCAATTTTTTGCTGCCCTGAGCGCAATTGTACAGAATCCTTTCTTAAGTAAGGAGACCAAAACTGTACACCGTACGCTAAATGTGGGCTCACTAATGCCCTGGACAGCTGCAGTAAAACCTAATTTACTCATAGAGTTGTGTATCTTTGGAATTCAGTACCCCAGAGGGCTGTGGAAGCTCAGTCATTGAGTATGTTGCAAGCTGAGATGGTAGACTTCCAAATACCAATGGAATAAAGGGCTACAGGGATAGAATGGACAAAAAGGCACTGAATTGGATGATCAGCCATGATCGTATTGAATGGCTGGACAGGCTCACTGGGCTGAATAGCCCACTCCTGCTCCTATGTTCCCAACATTTATATTTAATTCCTCTTGCAATAAATAGCAACATTCTATTTGTCTTCCTGATCCCTTCCTAGTCACTTGCTGTGTCCCCATACCAGCTTCTTGTGATTCATGTGCCAGGCAGCCAAATCCCTGTGATCTACCGAGTTGTGCAATCTCTCTCCATTTAAAAAATATACCGCTTTTCTATTCTTCTTGCGAAAGTGGGCAAATTTGCATTTTCCCACATTATACTCCAGCTGCCATATTTTCGCTCACTCACTTAACCTGCCTGTACTCTCTACCTCCTCTTGACAACTTGCTTTGCTTCCCATCTTAGTGTCATCGGCAGCTTCAGCTACTCAATATTCGATCCCTTCATCTAAACCCTAAATACAGATTGTAAATAGTTGAGGCCCAGTACTGATCCATGTGGAACTGAACTAGTTACAGCTTGCCAACCTGAAAAATATCCATTTATCCCATCTTTCTCCTTTCTGTTAGATATCCAATCCTTTATCTGTGCTAATATGTTAGTCCTGACACCATGTGCCTCTTGGTGGATTTAAACTATCTTGGCAGGGGTGTGGGATTGGGAGATAAAGTCCAAGAGGAATGTCAAGGTGTACAGATTACTGGGTGAGATAGATGTAACTAGAATAGAGAAAAGTAAGTTAATATCTAGGTCAGAGTAAAGGAGAAACTAATATAAGTCTAAATATGTATCTATATGGAAGTATGGAGTGTGTTAAATATGATTGGTGAATTTTAAGCATGGATTCCCATGTTGAAATATGATGTTGTGGCAATAACAGAAACTGGCTCATAGAAAGACAAGACTGGGTATTAAATATTCATGAAGACAATGTATTGGGAAAGATAGGAATGGATAAAGAGGGGAGGTGGTATTGATTAAGCCGAGCATTGCTTTCTCTGTTGCTGGAGAAAGAAGACATCCCAGAGGAGTCATGGGCAGAATCTATTTGACTAGAGCTAAGGAATAAAAAAGGTGCAATTACATTTCTCTCATCTCTTGGCCACCAACCAGTGGGAAGGATGTGGGGGAATACATTTGCAAGGAAATTATAGGGAGGTGCAAAAATTATAGAGTAGTTATAATTGGGGACTTTAATTATCGAAATAATGGCTAGTATAATAGCAATGTAAAGGGGGGCGCGGGGAGAGGTTCACTTAAGTGTGTTAAGAAATGTTTTCTGCAGCAGTATGTTTCCAGTCCGGTGAGAAGAGGCACTGACACAACTGGTTCCTGGGAATGATCTTGGTTAAGTGATCAAGGGTCAATAGGAGGCCATTTAAGGGACAATGATCATTGTATCAAGTTTTAAAAAATAAATTTAGAGTACCCAATTAGTTTTTTTTAATTTAAGGGGCAATTTAGCGTGGCCAATCCACCTACTCTGCATATCTTTGGGTTGTGGGGGTGAGATCCAGGCAGAATGTGCAAACTCCACACGGACAGTGATCGGGGGCCAGAATCGATCCCGGGTCCTCGGTGCCGTGAGGCAGCCGTGTTAACCACTGCACTACCGTGCCGCCTTCATTGTGTCAAGTTTAGGCTGACTCTGGACAAGGGCAAAGAACAATCCAAAGTTAGAATAATTAACAGGGGAAAGTCAATTTCAGTAACTGAACACTGGGTTATCTTCAAAGAATAGAGAATTCAGGCATAGTCAAGGTTTATTTCCTCAAAAACGAAATATAGCAGAAACAAATCCAGAGCTCCCTGGATGACAAAAGAGATAGAAATGAAGATAAATAAGAAAAAGTATGCTTATGAGATTTCAGGTATAAAATTCAATTGAGAACCAGGCTGAATATGGAAGAATCAGAGGGGAGATGAAAAAGCAACTAAGAGAAGTAAAGAGGGAGCATGAAAAGGGACTGGTAGTCAACATAAAAGGGAATCCTAAAGTTTTTTATGGACATAAATACAAAAAGGATGGCAAAAAGAGTGCAACCAAACTCGGAACTGTAATGGGACTGGTTGTTCGCCTTGTCAATTGGATTCTTGCTCGAGCCCTTAATCACTGTCAATTTCAGTTACTGCTCGAGGAAATAGATTCTAAATATCCTGATCTGCTAATGTGCAATAATGTTCACTGGTTATCTCGTGGCAACGTTTTGTCTCATTTTGCTGTCTGCATTAACAAGATTAAGTCAATTTTAGATATGAAGGGCATTAAACACACTGAGGTTTCAGACTGTGACTGGTTGCTCAAGATTTACTATCTCATCAACTTTACCGGTCATTTGAATGATGAACCTTAAGCTACAAGGGCAAAGAAATACGGTCCTGACTCTGCAGCAATCAGTATTTGGATTTGAATCAAAATTGACTGTCTTCAACAAAGATATCGAGTCTGGCACATTTCGAAAGATTACAAATGTTTTGTGATTCATATCAGAGAGAAAATTAAAAAAACAGCCTTGATTTTCAGCAGCTTTTCACGTTAGTATCTGGGCTGCTGATGGCGTTCAGGTCTCGTTTTGTTGACTTTCGCAAACACAGTACTCTTTTTAAGTTAATAATTCGTTCAGATAAGTCGTCCATTAATGGATTAGATTTGATAGTCATTCCAGGCATCTTACTCAGTGACTTGGGAATGGAGTTATCAGATTTCAATGAGAGATCTGCGTAGAAATATTTGTCAAGCTGAATTAATTCTCATTTAGAATACCTTTCTTGAGAAAGTGCAGAATTGGCAAAACTGCACAAATAGGCTGACATGAAGGAATTGCAACACGGTGATAATCTGATTCTGTAAACTTGGAAACAACTTCCTGTCACATACAACACCATGCAGAATATCAGCTTGATCTTACATTCAATGTTTGGCTCCACCCATTTGAATAACCTCAATGCTAATTTGAGCTCAAGATTGACAGAGAAGTGCCTGAATGTGTGCATGAAACTCACTTTGACCAGTTATGGTGTAAATATTAAAGAAATGTGCGAAAACATGCACCTGCAGAAGTCCCATTAAATAAAATCTATGAGCACAAGGTTACATTTTTACTACTATTAATCATCATGTCAATTATTAAAAATATTAAGTTGTATATTTTCAGTCATGCAGATGGTCATTCTTATACAGGCTCTTGTGGACCAGTTTTCTGAATTCTGATGTAGTTTGGCTCTTTGGTTTGTAAAGGTTGCTGACCCCTGGTGCAGAACTTCAAAGGGACATAGACAAGCTAGTGGAATGGGTAGAAAGGTGACAGATGAAGTTTGATATGTGGTGATTCATTTGGCAAGAAAAAGAAACATGGAAATATAAAATAACGGGTATAATTCTAAAGGGGTGCAGGAGCAGAGGGATCTGGGTGTATGTGTACATAAGTCATTGAAGGTAGAAAGGAAAGAGCGATTAATAAAGCTTACAGCACCCAAGGTTTTATTTATAGGGGCACAGGGTATAAAAGCAAGAAGATTCTGTTGAACCTGTGGATCTCGTGTAGAAGACATTGGTTTGGCCTCAGCTGGAGTACTGCATCCAGCTCTGGAAAATGCACTTTAGGAAGAATATGAAAGCACTGGAGAGAGTACAGGAAAGATTCCTGAGAATGGTTCCACGATAAGGAACTTCACTTATGACGATAGACTGGAGAAGCTAGGAGTGGATTTGGATTTGTTTCTTGTCACATGTACTGAGGTACAGGGAAAAGTATTTTTCTGCGAGCAGTTCAACAGATCATTAAGTACATGAAAAGAAAAGAAAATACATAATAGGGCAACACAAGGTACACAATGTAACTAGATAAACACCGACATCGGGTGAAGCATACAGGGGTATAGTGTTAATAAGAGGGTTGTTTAGGAGTCTGATAACAGCAGGGAAGAAGCTGTTTTTGAGTCTGTTTGTGCATGTTCTCAGACATTTGTATCTCCTGCCCGATGGAAGATGTTGGAAGAGTGAGTAAGCCGGGTGGGAGGGGTCTTTGATTATGCTGCCCGCGTTCCTCAGGCAGCGAGAGGTGTAGATGGAGTCAATGGATGGGAGGCAGGTTTGTGTGATGGACTGGGCTGCGTTCACGATTCTCTGAAGTTTCTTGCGGTCTTGGGCCGAGCAGTTGTCACATTGCCATACCAGGCTGTGATGCAGCCAGATAGGATGCTTTCTATGGTGCATCTGTAAAAGTTGGTAAAAGTTAATGTAGACATGCTGAATTTCCTTCGTTTCCTGAGGAAGTATAGGCGCTGTTGTGCTTTCTTAGTGGTAGCGTCGACATGGGTAGACCAGGATGGATTTTTGGAGATGTATGCCCCTAGGAATTTGAAGCTGCTAACCATCACCACTCGGCCCCGTTGATGCTGACAGGGGTGTGTACAGTGCTGTATTGTGTTGAGAACAGATTTGCTAGAGGTATTCAAAATCATGAGGGGTCAGAACAGATATGGATAAACTCTTTGCCGCAGAAGGCTGTGGAGGCCAAATCACTGAGACAGATAGATAGGTTCTTGATTTGTAAGGAAATCAGGGGTTATAGGGAGAAAGCACAAGAATGACAATTAGAAAAATATCAGCCTTGATTGAATGGCAGACTTGATGGACCAAGTGGTCTAATTCTGCTCCTATGTCTTATGGTCTAAACTGTTCCCACTTGTGAAAGAATCGATAACGAGAGGATATAGATTTAAAGTAGTTGACGAAAGAAGCAAAAGCGATATGAGAAAACGTTTTCATGCAGCAAGTGATTAGGATTGGAATGCATTGCTGAAGTGTGTGGTGGAGGCAAGTTCAACCAAAGCATTTAAAAGGAAATTAGATTGTTATTTGCAAATGGACAACATGGAGGTTATGGCGAAATAACAGGAGAATGTCATGAGGCCAATTACTCATTCAGAGAGTTGGTGCAGACATGATGGAAATCCCTTCTGCACTATAGAAATTCTCTGATCCTGTAATGTGTTTTTATCTTGTGTCGTAGCCTTTGATGTGACACCTTCTCAAATGCCTTTCAGAAACCCAAGTACACCAAATCGACCAGTTACTTTTTATCCGCCTTGTTTGTTACTTCCTCAAAAAATTCTAATCAATTAGTTAAACACAATTTCCTTTTCACAAAGTTGTGTTGACCTGTCTGACCATATTTTTGCTGTTACCTCCTTGATAAGGAATTCTCGGAATTTCCCTATGACAGATGTTAGGCTAACTGGCATATAGTTTCTACTTGCTGTCTCCCTCTTTTCTTGAATAAAGGTGTTACATGAGCTATTTTCCAATCTGCTACAGCTTTTCCAGAACTGAAGGAAATCTGAAAGATTGTAACCAATGCATCTACTATTTCTGCAGCCACTTCTTTTAAGGCCCCAAAACACAGGCCATCTGCCCCAGGGGACTTGTAAGCCTTTAGGTCTAATAGTTTCCCAGCACCTTTCCTTGGTGATGGTAATTGTTTTACGTTTTTCACTGGCATTCACTTCTTGATTTTCAAGTATCTTTGGGATAATTTTGAAGTCTTCAGCAGTTAAGGCAGACACAAAATACCTGTTCAGCACCTCCGCCATTTTCATGTTTTCAATTATCAATTCCCCAGACTCATTCTCTAGAACAGGAGTGCCCAGACTTTGGTGACTTGGGATCTACTTTTGTGACAGAATATAGATCATAGAACATACATACAGAAGGAGGCCATTCAGCCCATCGAGTCTGCACTGACCCACTTAAGCCCTTCACTTCCACCCTATCCCCGTAACCCAATAACCCCTCCTAACCTTTTTGGACACTAAGGGCAATTTAGCATGGCCAGTCCACTTAACTTGCACGTCTTTGGACTGTGGGAGGAAACCGGAGCACCCGGGGGAAACCCATGCAGACACAGGGAGAACGTGCAGGCTCCGCACAGACAGTGACCCAGCGGGGAATTGAACCTGGGACCCTGGATCTGTGAAGCCACAGTGCTAACCGCTTGTGCTACCATGTTGCCCAATGACAGCCATCCTAATACGATCTACGAAACGCATTTGAAATATAGGCCTAATACACCTGCCTACAGCCAAAAACAACAAAAATGCACCAAATATGCAAATAAATGAAGACAGTTTTGTGCTGTAAATCCTTAACCACTTGGGTTGAGACCTAAGAATAAGGTCTTACAATAATGTAGTAAAGGCTACTTGTATTGCACAATGCTTTCACAGTCAACAGGGGTAAGTGGTGTTACATTTCATCAGCCTGGGCAAAATTTGAGTTCAAAGCTGCAAGTTTATCCTGTTGCCCACCCAGTTAACAAGTGAAAGCATTCTAAATATGGGTCAATGCATTCTGTTTTCGACGCACGGAGAGCACCTTATACAGGATTTTTGCAGCTGATGTCACCAAAAACATACAACACCTAAGTATTGTTTAGTTTATATTATATCAAGTGGGCCAGTAACTTCTATACTTTGAGGGAGTACAGATCTCTCATGAGATGTTGAAGTTTACTCTCACCTTTTCCACAGAGAACGTACGTGCAGAAAGCACACACCGCGCATGCACAGGTTCGCCATTCAAAAATTCGTACGTCGTGCGATTTTGTACGTCCCACAGTTTTGTGCATCCCGTGGACTGCAGGAGTTAACTTGATGTGTTCTACTGGAAAGTACTTCCCGATCGACAAGTCGACTGCACCTTGCTCTGGAGGACCAACCTGAGATTTAGTTACTCGTTTTCTTTTTAAATAATTTTAGAAATTCTTACTATGTGTTCTTATGTTGCTGGGTCTCAGACTATACTTTCTCCCTCCTCTTTTGCTGGTTCTTAAAATCTGGTCAATTAGTGGTTAGCACTGCTGCCTCATGGTGTCGAGGATGCGGGGTCAATCCCTGACCCGGGTCACTGTCTGTGCGGAGTTTGCACATTCTTCCCATGTCTGCGTGGGTGTCACCCCCATAACCCAAAAGATGTGCAGGCTGGGTGGATTAGCCACACTAAATTGCCCATTAATTGGAAAAAGTTTTTTAAAATATGGCCAATTTTCTAATTTATCACAAATCTTTGTAGATTTGTGCAGTGCTTTTTTCAATTTGATACAATCCTTCAGTTCCTGATTCAGCCATGGATGGTGCATTCTTCTCAAAGAGCCTTTCTTTCTCAATGGGATAAATGTTTGCTGAGAGTTCTTCAATATCTCATTAGAAGTCTGCCACTGCATCTACACTGTCATCAAAGTATCTTACAGTATTCCTCACTCACATTGGACTTTCAGCAACTCAACTTTGGAGTCAACTCAACAGCCAAGGTATTTCAGCGTATGATTCAGTCTGCAGTTGAAGACAAATTGAACAGCAAGGATAACATTCGTAACAATGATGGCATTGAAAGTAAACTTGAGATATACTTACATGTATGCCTACAATACCTTAGCTAATGTAGCTGCGCTTTGAACAAAGACAAATGCTTGTTCAGTGAAAACAAAATCGAATTCTTCAGGCATGCGTTCAGTAGTGATGGCGTATCACCTGATTTATGAAAAGCTGAAGCCATTGCAAATGCTGCAGATCATACAAATGTGCAAAAGTATGGAGTCTGCTTGGACTCATTAAGTATTGCAGTCACTTGAATTCTCAGCATCAGAGAGTGGGGTGGGTGGGTCATTCCTGATTTCCCCCTCATACTTCCATAACTTCCATAACCACAATAGGGTGGATCTCATGAGCATGTCACCTCCCTGCCAAGGAATTGTGGGCATTGGGTTTAAAACAATAACAATGATTATGAAAATGGAGGTTCTTGAGAACTCTAACCCAATATCTTTGCCATTTGAGGTTTCCTGTATAGGTTTTAATTGCAGGATAGAGAAAAAAATGTCACATTATTGGGTCTGATTAAATGTTATAATCACATCACTGCCTTCTCGGTTATGCTGGTAACTTCACTTAAACCAGTGCCAGCAGATATTACAAGTACCTTTGAAAAGCATGCTGAAGACACTTGAAGAAAAAGCAATGCCATGTAATGAGTTTAACCTACTGTGACTGTAATCCAACCGCAAAAACACATATGGGTTCTACCTATTTTAAAATTATTTACTTAGATTATAATAAAACAAAAGGAAAAGAGAGACGAGGCATCAGGCAAATAACAATGAACTCACACCGAGGTCTTGTTGCATAATGGTAGAGTCCCCCTCTGAATCAGGAGCTCTGGCTTCAAGACCAACGCCAGGACTTGTTGGTCAAAGAAGAGGCATTCATAACACGGTTCAACAGGTTGACAATCAGCTCGGGAATCCTTCCACCACTTCCCCAATGCACCAGTGCAGTCTTTGGACACCTGAGGAACAAAGTATTTGAAGACTGAGACCTCAAACCCAGCGCCAAGCTCATGGTCTACAGAGCAGCTGTGGTCCCCGCCCTCCTGTATGAAGCAGAAACATGGACAATGTACAGCAGATGCCTCAGATCCTTGGAGAGATATCACCAACGCTGCCTCCGCAAAGTCCTGCAAATCCAGTGGCAGGATAGGTGTACCAACGTGAGTGTCCTCTCCCAGGCTGATATCCCCAGTATCAAGGCACTGGTCATGCTCAACGAGCTGCGATGGGCGGGCCACATTGCATGCATGCCCAGCACAAGACTCACAAAACAAGTGCTCTACTCCGAGCTCCGCAATGGTAAGGGATCACTAGGAGGGCAGAGGAAACACTACAAGAACACTCTGAAAGCCTCCCTTAATACCGACATGTGGGAATCGCTTGCCTTAGAATGCATAAACTGGAGAAAAAGCATCCGCGAAGGCGCCAATCACATTGAGCGTCGTAGTGTGGAGCAGGTGGAGGCCAAGCGTAAGAGCAGAAAGAGAGCGCTGAATCCCGAGCACTCAGCCACCCAACTCATCAAACACCACCTGCCAAACCTGTGGCAGAGTCTGCGTATCCAGGATCGGACTATTCAGCCACCACAGAACCTACCTCACCAGAGTGGAAGCAAGTCATCCACAACACTGAGGCACTGCCCAAGAAGGAGAAGAGACCATTCCCCAAAGGAAAACAAAATGTGTGAAGTTACACTAAAAAGCATTCCTGATCTTGGTACATTATCTGGCCTCCATCGCGATCTAGCAAAAGAGGCCATCACACAATCGGGCTGCACACCAGATTATACAGCGATTGCACAAAAGTCCATTTCAACCCTGAGAAATCACCTCGCTAATCATGGATGCAAACACAGTTGTCAGGTGCAGTTCTCAAGCAGAAAGGTAAAGCTGATAACTGATCAATTGTTGTGATGGCATGAAGATCACTGAAGCATGTGCAGCACCATTATTTGCAAATAGAGAAATGCCCTCAATCACATGGGGTATCTTGCACTTACTTGTCTATTTGTATGGAAGCACGTTTGAAGTACGTGATTACAGACCTCTAGTCAGCTTGTTCAATAATCCACAGCGCAAACCACCCACTTGAATATTCAAACTACATGAATATGAGTTCTATGTTAAATATCAGCAAGGAAAACTCAACCCAGCAGGATATCTTTCGCGACATCCGTTGTCAACAGTCAGTCTTGCTAGTCATGAAGAAAAGATTGCCCAACAACATCTTAACTACTTAAGCCTAAATTGGGTGCCAAAATCACGAAAAGTAGTTGACATGAAAGTGGCCAAACTATTTAAAGCGTTACCGGTTTATGTGATGAATATGGAATGACAAAACTGAAAAGGTGTGATCGAAAGAGCGTCTACAAAAAGATTATGCTCACACTACAAGTTTTCATAATGTTCAAAATGAGCTAATTGGTGCATCCATATCAGATCTTGTGTTATGCAGCAACTGTATTGCCATTCCAAACTCATTGAGGGAATGTGTTGTTGATATTGTACATGAATGAAGTTCACCAGGGAATTGCGAAACCCAAATATCTCCTTCAGAAAAATGTAAGGTCCCAGGAATTGACCGCTTGATTGAGCACGAAATCAACCTGTGTTTGCCATGTGTAGCAACCACAATGTTAAATCTTCATGATCTCTCAAGATGTTTGAATAACCTACAGGATCATGGGTTGAAATTAGCATTGATTTTGCAGATGTGCCCACTCGTGAACACCTGCTGATTGTCACTGATGACTATGGCAGATTCCAGCCTGGAAATAATTACGCCAGCATCAATAAGAGTGATTGTCCCAAAGCTTTACCAAATTTTTGTCTTGCTTTGAATTGCTCAAATGGTGAGAAGCAATAATTGACCCTCATCTAACAGTAATGAGTTTGTTAAGTTAGTGAACCACCTAGATTTCATTTGGCAAAAATTCATGCCCTGTTGGACAAGAGCTAATGGAGAAGTGAATCGATTTCTGAATACCTTGATGAACGTGATATGTGCAGTAACAGTTGACAGAAAGTTATGGAAGCTAAAGTTTTACCACAATTATAGAGTAACTTCTCACTCGACTACTGGAAAACCTCATACACTCACATTTGCACATCCGTCTTCCTGATGTACACGATTGAGGACAGAAGGATCAAATGAAAACAATGCAGAGCAAAACATGAAATGTAGTGCTACAGCATTAGCACCAGGAGATAAAGCACTTGCAGAACGCGATGGGCATGTGGAAAGCAAACAATGCGCTATGACGTTCAGTCATTTGTTGTGACCAACAAAAATGGATCAATGATCACTGGTAAGATCGTCATCAGATTCATTTTCATATTTTTGAAGGTGCAGTGCTTCACAACAGTGGCAGATGCTTTATCGTCAAACTCTTTCTCAAGAAAGTCACGTTTTTGTATTGATCTTAAATCCTTTAAATTATGAACTAGGTTCTATATTTCATTATTCCAAGAGAGACAGAAGACATGTCACAGAGTCTGGGCTGATCACAGAATGATATAACATGGTAGGAGACCATTTAGCTCATGTTGCCTGTGTCAGCTCTTGGAAAGAGTTATATAATTTATTCAATTCCTTTTCCCTTTTCCCAGAGCCTGAAAGTTTATCAGTTTCAAGTATTGAATTTGCTTCCACTACAACTTTACTGTGTGAAAAAAGATCCTAATGTCACCTCTGGTTCTTTTTGGAACTACCTTAAATTTGTGTCCTCCGGTTACTACCCATTCTGCCTCTGGAAACAGTTTCTCCTTATTTACCCTATCAAAACCATTAATAATGTTGAACTCCTCTAGTAATTTTCTCTTGAACTTATTTGCCCTAAGGACATTAGTCTCAGTTCTCTAGTCTTGCCGCTTCACTGACATTTGCATCCCTGGTTCCATTCTAGTAATTCGTCTGCATTCACCAAAGGCCTTGACATCCTTCTTAAAGCCTGGTGCCCAGAACTGATCACAGTATTAACCAGGGATTTGCAAAGGTTCAGCATAATGCTTTTATACTCAATGCCTTTAGGTAGCCAAGGGGCCCATTTCCCTTTCTTTTAATAAGCATTTTATTGAGGTATTTATGGTTTTATAACAATAACAGAAGAAACAATGTAGATACAAATATAAACACAGTGCAAAAGCCGTCTTCCTCCCTCACAGGTCCCACCTTTTCTAACACCCTACTCTAAACTAAACTAAACCCCAACCTGCTGACGGTTAATTTTCCCCAAAGAAGTCGACGAACGGCTGCCACCTCCGGACGAACCCTGACATTGACCCTCTCAGGGCAAACTTGATTTTCTCCAGACAGGGAAAGCTAGCCATGTCAGTTAGCCAGGTATTCGACTTCGGGGGCTTTGAGTCCCTCCAAGCTGATAATATCCGGCTCGGGATACCAGAGAGGCAAAGGCCGGAACGTCTGCCTCTTTTCCTGGATTCCCGGGTCTTCCGACACTCCGAAAATCGCCACCTCTGGACTCGGTGCCACCCTTGTTTTCAACACCTTGGACATGACATCCGCAAACCCCTGCCACAATCCCCTAAGCTTCAGGCATGCCCAGAACATATGGACATGGGTCGCTGGTCCTCCAGCACACCTTGCGCACATATCTTCTACCCCAAAGAACTTGCTCATCCGGGCCACTATCATGTGTGCCCGGTGAACAACCTTAAATATCAGGCTGAGGCTGGCACATGATGTGGACGTATTGACTCTGCTCAACACGTCTGCCCAGAGGTCATCCTCTATCTCTCCTCCTATCTCCTCTTCCCATTTGTGTTTCAGCTCCTCGGTTTGCGTTTCCTCTGACCCCATGAGTTCCTTATAAATGTCCGAAACCCTCCCTTCTCCCATCCACATTCTGGAAAGTACCATGTCCTGTATTGCCCTTGGTGGTAGGTGCGGGGAGGTTGAGGCTTGCCTGCGTAGGAAGTCCCGCGCCTGCAGGTACCTACACTAGTTCCCTCCCGTCAGTTCAAACTTCTACTCCAACTCCCTCAGGCTGAGAAAGCTCCCTTCTATAAACATATTATTATTGGGCAGCGAATATAGCCATGATTCGGGAATGGATGGGGGGGGGGGGCGGGGGGAGTTGATGTGGGAGCGTGTAGAGGCAGCATCATGCAAGGGCACTAGTTTGGGGCGTTGGTAACGGCGCTTCTGCCGTTCCCGCCGGCACTGTACTCCACCAGCCCCGCGGTGGTAGCGTCCCTGAGAGCATCCCATCCTCTTGATCCCTGCTCGCTGCCACCTCTGGAACCCTCCATCTAGCTTCCCCGGGGCAAACAGGTAAGTATTGCAGATTGGAGACGAGACCGATGCTCCCTCTGCTCCCACATGTCTCCTCCATTGCCCCCAGACTCTCAGGGACGCTACCACCACGGGGCTGGTGGAGTACAGTGGCGGCTGAAGTTTGGCAGTGCGAGCCCCCCCGGCTGCGCTCCCGCATCCCCTTTTTAACTCACGGGATCTTGCCCGCCCACACAAAGCCAGAGATCACCTTATTGACCCGTTTAACTAAGGACCGTGGAATAAAGATGGGGAGACACTGAAACGCAAACAGGAATCTCGGGAGGACCGTCATTTTTACTGTCTGTACCCTCCCAACCAGTGACAAGGGAGCGCGACCCACCTTCGGAAATCTTCCATCATTTAGTCTACTAGTCAGGGCAGATTTAGCCACCTGGATGCCTAGGGACCAAAAGCTTCCCCCTACCACTCTAAACAGCAGCTTCCCAATCGCCTCTCCTGCCCCCTTTCCTGGATCGCAAACATCTCACTTTTTCCCATGTTCAATTTATAACCCGAAAACTGGCAAAAATCCCCCAGAACCTTCATAATTTCTTCCATCCCTTCTAGTGAGTCCGAAACATATTAGAGCAGGTCGTCTGCGTATAGCGAGACTCTGTGTTCCACCACACCTGGACCAGCCCCTTCCAGTCCCTTGAGGCTCTCAATGCAATTGCCAGCGGCTCTATGGCCAGCGCGAACAGCAGTGGGGAGACGGGGCATCCCTGTCTCGTCCCCTGGTGCAGCTGAAAATGACCCAATGTCAGCCTGTTCATCCGAACACTCGCCACGGGCACCTGATATAGCACTCTTACCCAGTCGATGAAGCCCCGTCCAACTCCAAATCGCCCCAGTACCTCCCACAGATAATCCCATTCCACCCAATCAAATGCCCTCTCTGTGTCCATTGCGACCACTATCTCCACGTCCCTACCCTCTGGGGGTATCATAATTACATTCAGCAACCTTCTTACGTTGGCCGTCAACTGCCTACCCTTAACAAATCCCGTTTGGTCCTCCCCAATCACATCCGGAATGCAGTCTTCAATCCTTGACCAACTTGACCAATTGTGGCCAACAGTTTGGCGTCTACATTTAGTAGGGAGATCGGTCTGTAGGACCCGCATAGCTCTGGGTCCTTATCCCGCTTCAGGATCAAATGAGATAGTGGCCTGTGACATCGTCGGGCGAAGCCCCCCTCTCTTCCTTGCCTCATTAAATGTCCCCATCAGCAGCGACCCCAGTATTCCAGAGAACGTTTTATAAAACTCCACTGGGTACCCGTCCGGTCCCGGGGGTTTACCCGACTGCATGACCTTCAGCCCTTCTGCTATTTCTTCCAACCCAAATCGCCTTCTACCAACCCTTTATCCACCTTCGGAAACCTCAGTCCCCCACACGCGGCTTCCTCGCGAGCACCCTGTCCACCTCCAAGGGTCGGGCGAATGTCCCCTCCCCCAGTAACGTCTCGAACATGCCCGCTATGTGTGCCCCTGCGTCGTTCCATCGGATCTCTCCGGGAGACCCACGATTCTCAGGTTCTGCCGGCGGAACCTGTTCTCTAGATCTTCCACCTTCTCCAGGAGCCTTTTCTGTTGGTCTCTCAACATCCCCACCTCCAACTCCACTGCAGCTTGGTGCTCCTCCTGCTCAGTCAGTGCCTTCTCCACTTTCTGGATCGCCCAATCTTGAGCATTCAGTCTGAGTTCCAGTCTCGCAATCGACTCCTTAATCGGGTCCAAGTATTCCTATTTCTGCTTGGCGAAGCCCTCCTGTATGAACTGCATCAGCTGCTCCATCGACCGCTGGGTCGTCGAGCCAGGACTCCGGTCATCCGCCATGCTTTCTCCCGCTGCAGCCTCAGCCCAAGCCTTCTCTGTTCGCCTATTTCTTCCTTTACGAGCACTCCTGGTCTGCCTCTCCATGCACTGATGTAGGATTCCTCTTCACAATTGCATCCACCATCAATTTTCCGAATCAGATCCGACAAAAAATCGGGGGGAAAGGTCCAAAGGTCCGACCCAAGCGGGACCAACCAAATGTGCAAGCCGCCATAGCCGCCACTGGAAGTCCCCATTTTCCTTTTTAACAGCCTTCTTCACTTGTCTTGCCATCAAAGATTTGTGTGCACACACAAAGTTCTTTCTTTCCTGCATCCTCTGTAACTTTATAACATTCAGTTAATATTGTCTCTCCTCATGCTCCCTCCTAAAATGAATCATTTCACAGTTTTGTGCATCAAATTTCATCTGCTGTGTCTGCCCACTTTAGCAGACAGTTCATCTCCACCTGAAGACTGTTGCTCGCATTCTGTTATTCCAGGGTTTGAGTCCGGCATTCAGTTCAGGAACAATGATTGCATCATCTCTCTCAGAGAAAAATCTGCCCTCAAGGACAAAGAACAATTTAAATGGATGTTGAAATGAAAAGGGCCATAAATCTCTTGGTTAGTTAATATATGGTTTTCTTTAAAGGAAACATATTTGTTCAAATACTTATAGCAGTACTGTTGGGATATTCTTCAGCTCAGTTAGAGGTCCATTTATTAGAATGTCTTGCATTCTCAGGCTATTGTCATGTTGAACCTGGTTGTTGGTTTTCTTAACAGCTATATGTAATTTATTGGATGCTGTGTACTATCTTCCATGTCTCCATAATGTAAGATATTGGCATTAGGTTCCTGAGTCACGATATGCAATAAACCTATTCACAAGACTGAAGAAAAGTTACTACAGCCTATTTTGTACAGAGAGGTTGTGTCAGGAATGACTAAAATGTTTACACCGTCGATTAGATTTTAATGTTTTTAAAGAAATTTGCTTCAATTAAATAGTCAAAACCGGTACGTCACAGGTATAATTTAAATAGCGAGTATAGCCATAAAAAAGCTCCAAAATAAAGAAAACACAGCATTATTCTTCATTACAATAAATCCGTTGAGTAAAAATTGTTGGCATTCTTTTCCAATTCATTGAACGGATTGTAAAACAAAAGATTCAATTACTGGAGAAAGTTATTTTCTCTAAATCAAACAAAGAACCAATAAGGACAGTTCTAAAATGTCAAACCTTGTGGCCAAATGATAATTTGTTGTGTTCTGACAGGTGACAACATTGCAATAAGTAACTAGCTATGTCTCAACGCAACCCTTCTTAATCTTAAAAATCTCTTATCGAGTCACTCCCTTTACCTTCTCAGTTCGAGTCAAAAAGGTCCAAATTATTTTCCAAGTTATTTTATAACAAAATCCTTCATCACCTGCCATGACCTTAAATCCATCACTTTTTAAATTGGAGGAGTGACTGTGCTTACACCCTTTGCTGAAACATATTCATTACAATCTCTTTTTATAATACCTCTTGTTTAAATTTAGCCTTTCGTGTTTTGAACAGAATGCGAATTAAATTCTCCTATAAATGATAATGTAACATCATGCTGATAACACCACCTACAGAAACACTTCCAATGGAATATTGTGACCCCCGGCCATCTTATGTAAAATTTACATACGGATGCATTTATCAGATTAGATATTTGCACAGCTATTCATCTGCTGAGGAGAAAAAGCTATAACGTATGGTGTTTGTGACAGGATGCTATTTATTTCAGGCATCACAACAACTTGAACATAGCTAGTTACATACATTCATAAGATATATTACTGAGCAGACTTAGGCCATTTGGCCCATTAAGTCTGCTCTGCCATTCGATCATGGGTGGCCTCATCCTGGCCTTAACTCCACCTTCCTGCCCGTTCTCCATTACCCTCCAGCCTATAACCAATTAACAATCCTCCTTAAATCTGCTCACTGTCCCAGAATCCACTGCACTCTGGGGTAGTGAATTCCACAGATTCACAAACCTTTGGGAGTTTCTCCTCAACCCTGCCCACAAGAGGAAACATCTGCTCCACTTTTACTTTATCCATACCTTATATCATGTATCATGTTGTATACCTCAATTTGATCTTCGCTCATTCTTCTAAACTTTGTAGGCCTAAACTGTTCAATCTCTCTGCATTCGGCAAACCCCTCATCTGTACAATCAATCAAGTGAACCTCCTCTGAACTGCATCCAATGCCACTATAACTTTCCTGAAATAAGTGGACCAAAACTATGCACAATACTCCAGATGTAACCTCACTAATGTCTTGTATAGTGCAAAAAACTTCCTTACTTTTATACTCTATTCCTTTAGCTATAAATGTCAACATTCCATTTGCTTTCTTTATTATCTGCTGCTACCTGCATGCTAGTTTTCTGTGACTCGTGAACAAGGATCCCCAGATCCCTCTGCAACAGAGCACCCCAAAGTCTCTGCCCATTTAGATAGTAAGTGGCCTTCCCATTTTTCCAACCAAATGCATGATGTCACACTTGTACACAAACAAAAAAAATCTGAAATTGCCTCAGTAGGTGGTGAGGGTGAAGGAATGATGACTTGAAGGTAACCCATAACGTTGGCAAAAAGATCTGAACAAATTTTGGAAGCACAGTGGACCAGAATCAAAGAATGAAGGCGGAGTTGGGATTTGAGCCACAGAAGGATTTGTAAATTAGGATGAGAACTCTGAAATTATAGAGGAGAAGAATGAATTGCTATGGGAACAGGAGTGGTAAATATGGGCCTTGGGAGGAGGGTAGCAAAGTAATATATTAGTTTGAGTTTCTCTACAGTGCAGATTGAGAGACTGAAGAGGAAACCATTGGAAAAGTTGTCTGGAAATGACAAAAGGCATTAATTAAGATTTTATTACCCATGTACAACAACTCTATTGTGCCTGGTGCGACTGCCATAATAACTGTAAAACTAGAAAGCAAATTTATTTGGTAATTATACATCATGCAGACAATAAAATGTCTCTGGTCATGGATTTAAAGCTTTAATTTAATCATGATGGTAAAACGATATTCCTAAATTGCTTGTCTCACTTTGGTTTCAAATACTTTTTGTGTCTATGATTTTATTCCCCTTTACAAAGCTTCTTATAAGGAATCGGTTTGTACCACCAATGTACAATGAAGATGTACATGCCCGTCAATTGTATTGGGGTGAATTTTCATTTCACTGAAATAAGTAGCCAGCTCAAAACTAGTCAGAATGAGGTTAGATATTGTTCTAAAAGGGAAGTAAGTTAGCTCTGTAGTAAAAAATATTTTGGAACTACAGTAAAAACTGATGATAAGCTCTGCGATGGCTCAATTGGTACAATGTGTTGCTGGTGCATACAGACAAGTTCCCAAGTTTAATTTGCATTCTGTGCTGACTTAGCCCATCTCAGCTCCTACAGCATTTGAAGCTTGGCTAAAATATGCTGAGCGCCATGGATGGAAATCACCCGGTGTCCTCATTATTGTGCTATGATACACTAGGAAGTGAAAATGGGTGAGAATTTCTGTGAAAAGAGAGGAACCCCAGAGGTTAAATAACGTGCTAATTTTCATTAACACAACATGGGACCTTAAGTTATGATAATGTGCTGCAGCAAAATTAGTGTGTCCTCCCCAGGGTGTAAGCCTGCTCAAGGGTCCCCATCTTGACCTCCTCGGTTGCGTCCAAAGGAATGCATAACACTATGTTTGGTACTGGCAAGGTTGCAGAAACTGCTGTAAAGTTGACATACTTGCGTATCACACGGCCTTGGGCTGCACTCCAGTTTTTTGCCAGGATATATTTATTCCCTTCATCTGAGGAATCCACAAGACCAGGCTGAAGCGTTTGCAGCCAGAAATGCTGAGAGGATGACCCATCTCAGCCTCCTCTGCAGGTCCCTATAATCACAGATGCTACTCTTCAGCCAATTTTATTCACTGCGTGTGATGTCAAGAAATAGTTGAAGGCACTGGATACAAACAACGGCTATGGGCCCTGACAACAGTCCAGTAATAGTACTGAAGATTTGTGTTTCAGAATTAGCTGTGCCCCGAGCCAAGCTGTTGCAGTACAGCTATAACACTAGCATCTTTCCGACCATTTGGACAATTGCACAGGTATGTCCTGTCCACCAAAGGCAGGACACTTCCAACCAGGCAAATTAACGCCCATCAGTCTACTCTCGATTTTCTTTCTTTTTTTTCCACTTCAGGGCAATTTAGCGTAGCCAATCCACTTACCCTGCACATCTTTGGGTTGTGGGGGTGAGACCCATGCCATCACAGGAGAATGTGCAAACTCCACATGGAGAGTGACCCGGGGCCTGGATCGAGCCCGGGTCCTCAGCGCCGTGAGGCAGCAGTGCTAACCACTGCACCACCATGCCGCCCAGTCTACCCTCGATTATCAGAAAAATGTCAGAAGTGGTTGTCAAACGCCACTTAGCAAGAACTGTTCACTGATGCCTAGTTTGGGTTCTGTCAGGGCCACTCCTGATCTCACAACAGTCTGAGTTCCAAAATGGAGAAAGGAACTGAATGTCAACGGTGAGGTGAGAGTGACTGTTCTTGACATCAATGCAACATTTGATGAAGTGTGGCATCAAGGAGCCCTGACGCCAATGGGAATCATGGGAATACTTTCCATTGATTGGAGTCATACCTATCACAAAGGAAGATGGTTGTTCAGTCTTGGTGCATTATTGCAGGAGTTCCTCATGGTAGTGTCCCAGGCCCAACTGCTTCATCAATAACCTTACTTTTATCATAAGTTCAGAAGTGGGAGTGTTTGCTAATGATTGCACAGTGTTCAGCACCATTCGAAGCTCTTCAGGTACTGAAGCAGTCCGTGTCCATATGCAACAATGCCTGGACAACATTCAGGCCTGGGCTAATAAACGACCGATAATACTCTTGTATTATCTTGATGAAACTTGTAAACAAAAGGTTGTGAAAGATGCTGCATAAATGCAAGTCTTTCTTTTATTTCACCCGTGTTGCTCATTTGTGTTGGCCTGGGTCTTGGTTAAATCTTTAGTATATTGTCCCATTAATCTTGGTCCCATGTCTCCGTGGTCCTTTTTAGCTCTTTTGGGGCCCACCATGGATACATTATGACCCATTGACCCAGAAACATGGGCTGGTTTCATGATGAGGTCCTGCCTCAATGAAAATAAAATCTAACCTATGTCCACAGACCCTGCATTTGTTTCAGTTGCGCAGATTTCATAATCATCAGGCGGCGTGTTTGGGATGCATTGATTAAAAATGGAGAAACTTGTAAACAACATCTACTCACATATTACCTTGTTTATTGTGCAGCTTTGTAAATATATAACTTGTGTGTTCTCCCTTCTCTACCTAAAACATGAGCAATCTCTTTACAAACTCTGAAATGCACAGTGGCAACTGATTAATGACTTTAGAGAACATGCATTTAAATTTTTCAAGAATAATCTATTTTAGGATTGTAATGAAAATCTTTCTTGTCATCACCATGGCAGGTTTGAAATGGGGTCTATCTGAGAAAAATCAATTCAGTAAAATGTAAAACTGTTCTAATGTGTTGGTGTGAAGTTTGGCACTTGTGAATTATTGAAAAGCAGATAATAGGATATTATGAGCAATTAAAAGGATCTTAATGAGTCAGGCTGTAATTCGAACTTTGTTCAAAGGGAATTTGCAGCCAGCCGTTAATCCAATGTGAAAATCTAACATACTCTGGCACACTGTAAAGTAAAAAGGAATCCGAAAAAGATCATTATTTCCAACTTAACAGTTTAATATTAAATCGGAAGTATTATTACTTGAGATAAATATTATGTTCATGGCTTGAGGCTATTGAAAGAGTTGCATTAGAATTTTCTCTCATTCACAGTCATTGAGAGAAAATTACACTCTTCAATTGACCATGATGTAATCTTAAAAAAAATAAAGAACTGTTTTGCAAGACATTTTTTAATGTCTGGATGGTTGATTTCTTGGTTTATTTTGTGCTTATCATGATGAATGATGTCAACATTCTGCAGTGGGATAGCTTCACTTTCAGAATTCGGTGTTGGCATCAAGCAGTGCCAAGTCAAACAAAATAGAGGTCAAATGCAGAATAAAGTTCCCATACTTTACAGAAATTTCCAAAAATTACTCCCTACAAAAGCAGTGCCACATTTCCAACTAACACAACCATTTTTGTGACCTCTCTGAACAATTTAGTGCCAGTAGGGAAATTAACTTTGCAAGTCTGGTCAGTGGTGGATCAATACTGCTTAATCTTTGTGTACTGGCAGCATTCAAATTTCAAGCACCAAGTTGACTGCCATAATCCTGATCTCTAGTATTATTTGCTATGAAACATTATAGAGGCATTAGGCAGCAATCAGTAAAAGGAATCCAGCAGAGTTATAGATAACTGTGGGCAGCACGGTAGCACACGTGGATAGCATTGTGGCTTCACAGCGCCAGGGTCCCAGGTTCGATTCCCTGCTGGGTCATTGTCTGTGTGGAGTCTGCACGTTCTCCCCGTGTCTGTGTGGGTTTCCTCCGCGTGCTCCGGTTTCCTCCCACAGTCCAAAGGCGTGCAGGTTAGGCGGATTTGCCATGATAGATTGCCCTTAGTGACCAGGAAGGTTGGGAGGGGTTGTTGGGTTGCGGGGATAGGGTGGAAGTGAAGGCTTGAGTGGGTCGGTGCAGACTCGATGTGCCAAATGGCCTCCTTCTGCACTATATGTTCTATATTGTATAACAATGGAGAATCAAATAAAATGTAAGGATATACAAGAATGTCCGAAGGACAAAACTGGATGTATTAGTTTCAAGGCTGTGTGACTGGACTAATAATCTAAAGAATGAGAGTTTAAATTCCACTCATGACAGTTCAAGAAAATGAATTCAGTTTCCTCTTGAAAAGCTGGAAATCGAACCTGGTATCAGTAGAAAGGACCATAAACTCTTGGATTATCATAGGAACCCAACTAGTTGACTTATTTCTTTAAGAGAAAAGAACGCCTGCCATTTTTTCCTGGTATAGAACCTGTGAACATAAGAATACAGGAGTTAGGACGTGGCCTAGATAGACTGTGAGTCCACTATGATGGACCATCATGGCTGATCTTCAACTCTACTTTCCGCATGCTCCTCATATTTCTTGATTTCCTGAGAGACCAAATATCTTTCTATTCCAGCATCAAATACAGTAAACAGTGGACTATCCAGACCCTTCTGGGGTGGTGAATTCCAAAGATTTACAATCCTTGAGTGAAGAAATTTCTCCTCATCTCAGTCCTAAATGACCAATCTCTTAACCCTGAAACTGTCCCCATGTTCTTGTTTTCCCAGCCAGGCGAAACAACCTGGTCAAGCTCCTTCACAAACTTGTATATTTCAATGAGGCCAACTTTCACTCTTCTAAACTCAATTTCGGCCTCACTCAAGGGCAGCATGGTAGCACAGTGGGTAGCACTGTTGCTTCACAGCTCCAGGGTCCCAGATTCGATTCCTGGCTTGGGTCACTGTCTGCGGAGTCTGCACGTTCTCCCCATGTTTGCGTGGGTTTCCTCCGGGTGATCTGGTTTCTTCCCACAAGTCCCGAAAGACGTGCTATTAGGTAATTTGGGCATTCTGAATTCTTCCTCTGTGTACCCGAACAGGCGTCGGAATGTGGCGACTAGGGGCTTTTCACAGTAACTTCATTGCAGTGTTAATGTAAGCCTACTTGTGACAATAAAGATTATTATTAGGCCCAATTTACTCACCCTCACAACCCTGGATCCAATCTTAAATATGAAGACCTAAACTACACATAGTATTCCAAGTGTGGACTCACAAAAGCACTGTATGAATGTCGCAAGGTTTCCTTATTCTTGTGCTCCTACCCTCTTGTAATAAAGGCCAACTTGCCATGTACCTTCCGAATAACTTGATGTACCTCAATGCTAATTTTTTGAATTCTATAATTCAATACACTCAGTTTTCTCTGAACATCAACATTTACAAGTTTCACACCTTGAAAAAAGTTGTGCTTTTCCACTCTTACAACCAAAGTGAATAACCTCACTGTTTACTATTATTATATTCCACCTGCCATTTTGTTCGATCACTCACTGAATCTGTCTATATTTCTTTGTAGCCTCAATGTGTCCTCTTCGCATCTTACATTCCCGCCCAGCTTGTATCATAAGCAAAGTTCGACAAATTACTCTGTCCCTTTGTCTAAGTCATTAATATAGGTTGTAAAAGCTTCGGCCCCAGCACTGATTCTTGCATTATTTCACTAAAAACAGCGTTTCAAATTGAAAATAATAGGAACATAGAAATTAGGAGCAGGAGTTTGGCTACATTTTGTTTCCTGCCTGTTTATCAATTCTCTATCCATGCTGATATCACCTACTCCATGAGCCCATATCTTGCCTATTTGTGTGGCATTGAATTGAATACTTTTTCAGAAATCCGAATATACTTCTTCATCTCGTTCCACTTTATCTATCCTACAGTTTCACCCTCACAAACTCCAAGAAATTTGACAAACGCTATTTCACTTTTGTCAAACCCTGTTTAGTTTGCCTGATCACAGGATTTTTTGAAGTGCATTGTTAAGACTTCCTTGGCAGGGACTTTTCACAGTAACTTTATTTGAAGCCTACTTGTGACAATAAGCGATTTTCATTTCATTTCATAACCGATTCCAGCTCATTCCTGACAATTCATGTCAGACTAACTGGTCTGCAGTACCCAGTTTCCTCTCGCCTTTCTTTCGCCTTGGTTTCCTGGATAATTGGGGCTCATTCTGGGGTAGGTGGGACCTCTACAAACAGGATGGTCTTCACCTGAACCAGAGGGGTACCAGTATCCTGGGGGGGAGATTTGCTAGTGCTCTTCGGGAGGGTTTAAACTAATTCAGCAGGGGGATGGGAACCTAAATTGTAGTCCCAGTGTACAGGATGTTGAGAGTAGTGAGGTCAGGGATAGGGTTAAAAGTTCGAAAGAGGGCACCGGCAAGCAAGACGCTGGTTTGAAATGTGTCTACTTCAACGCCAGGAGCATCCGGAATAAGGTGGGTGAGCTTGCAGCATGGGTTGGTACCTGGGATCTCGATGTTGTGGCGATTTCGGAGACATGGGTAGAGCAGGGACAGGAATGGTTGTTGCAGGTTCCAGGATTTAGATGTTTCTGTAAGAACAGAGAAGATGGTAAAAGAGGGGGGGGGTGTGGCATTGTTAATCAAGGAAAGTATTACGGCGGTAGAAAGGACGTTTGAGGACTCGTCTACTGAGGTAGTATGGGCCGAGGTTAGGAACATGAGAGGAGAGGTCACCCTGTTGGGAGTTGTCTATAGACCTCCGAATAGTTCCAGAGATGTAGAGGAAAGGATTGCAAAGATGATTCTCGACAGGAGCGAGAGTAACAGGGTAGTTGTTATGGGGGACTTTAACTTTCCAAATATTGACTGGAAATACTATAGTTCGAGTACTATAGATGGGTCAGTTTTTGTACAGTGTGTGCAGGAGGGTTTTCTGACACAGTATGTAGACAGGCCAACAAGGGGCGAGGCCACATTGGATTTGGTACTGGGTAATGAACCCGGCCAGGTGTTAGGTTTAGATGTAGGTGAGCACTTTGGTGATAGTGATCACAACTCAGTTATGTTTACTTTAGCAATGGGCAGGGATAGGTATATACCGCAAGGCAAGAATTATAGCTGGGGGAAAGGCAATTATGATGCTATTCGGCAAGATTTAGGATGTATAGGATGGGGAAGGAAACTGCAGGGGATGGGTACAATCGAAATGTGGAGCTTTTTCAAGGAACAGCTACTGCGTGTCCTTGATAAGTATGTACCTGTCAGGCAGGGAGGAAGTTGTCGAGCAAGGGAACCGTGGTTTACTAAGGAAGTTGAAGCACTTGTCAAGAGGAAGAAGAAGGCTTATGTTAGGATGAGACATGAAGGCTCAGTTAGGGCACTTGAGAGTTACAAGTTAGCCAGGAAGGACCTAAAGGGAGAGTTAAGAAGAGCGAGGAGAGGACACGAAAAGTCGTTGGCGGATAGGATCAAGGAAAACCCTAAGGCTTTCTATAGGTATATCAGGAACAAAAGAATGACTAGAGTAAGATTAGGGCCAATCAAGGATAGTAGTGGAAAGTTGTGTGTGGAATCAGAGGAGATAGGGGAAGCGTTAAATGGATATTTTTCGTCAGTGTTTACACTGGAGAAAGACAATGTTGTCGAGGAGATCACTCAGGTTCAGTCGACCAGGCTAGATGGAATTGAGGTTCAAAAGGAGGAGGTGTTAGCAATTTTGGAAAATGTCAAAATAGATAAGTCCCCTGGGCCAGATGGAATTTATCCTAGGATTCTCTGGGAAGCCAGGGAGGAGATTGCAGAGCCTTTGTCCTTGATCTTTATGTCGTCTTTGTCGACAGGAATAGTGCCGGAAGACTGGAGGATAGCAAATGTTGTCCCCTTGTTCAAGAAGGGGAGTAGAGACAACCCTGGTAATTATAGACCTGTGAGCCTTACTTCGGTTGTGGGTAAAATGTTGGAAAAGGTTATAAGAGATAGGGTTTATAATCATCTTGAAAAGAACAAGTTGATTAGCGATAGTCAACACGGTTTTGTGAAGGGTAGGTCATGCCTCACAAACCTTATTGAGTTTTTTGAGAAGGTGACCAAACAGTTGGATCAAGGTAAAGCGGTTGATGTGGTGTATATGTATTTCAGTAAGGCATTTGATAAGGTTCCCCACGGTAGGCTATTGCAGAGAATAAGGAAGTATGGGATTGAAGGTGATTTAGCGGTTTGGATCAGTAATTGGCTAGCTGAAAGAAGACAGAGGGTGGTGGTTGATGGCAAATGTTCACCCTGGAGTTCAGTTACTAGTCGTGTACCGCAAGGATCTGTTTTGGGGCCACTGCTGTTTGTCATTTTTATAAATGACCTGGAAGAGGGTGTAGAAGGATGGGTTAGTAAATTTGCAGATGACACGAAGGTCGGTGGAGTTGTGGATAGTGCTGAAGGATGTTATAGGATACAGAGGGACATAGATAAGCTGCAGAGCTGGGCTGAGAGGTGGCAGAAAAGTGTGAGGTGGTTCACTTTGGAAGGAGTAACAGGAATGCAGAGTACTGGGCTAATGGCAAGATTCTTGGTAGTGTAGATGAACAGAGAGATCTCGGCATCCAGGTACATAAATCCCTGAAAGTTGCCACCCAGGTTAATAGGGCTGTTAAGAAGGCATAGAACATAGAACATAGAACGATACAGCGCAGTACAGGCCCTTCGGCCCTCGATGTTGCACCGACATGGAAAAAATCTAAAGGCCATCTAACCTACACTATGCCCTTATCATCCATATGCTTATCCAATAAATTTTTAAATGCCCTCAATGTTGGCGTGTTCACTACTGTTGCAGGTAGGGCATTCCACGGCCTCACCACTCTTTGCGTAAAAAACCCACCTCTGACCTCTGTCCTATATCTATTACCCCTCAATTTAAGGCTATGTCCCCTCGTGCTAGCCACCTCCATCCGCGGGAGAAGGCTCTCGCTGTCCACCCTATCTAACCCTCTGATCATTTTGTATGCCTCTATTAAGTCACCTCTTAACCTTCTTCTCTCTAACGAAAACAACCTCAAGTCCATCAGCCTTTCCTCATAAGATTTTCCCTCCATACCAGGCAACATCCTGGTAAATCTCCTCTGCACCCGTTCCAAAGCTTCCACGTCCTTCCTATAATGAGGCGACCAGAACTGTACGCAATACTCCAAATGCGGCCGTACTAGAGTTTTGTACAACTGCAACATGACCTCATGGCTCCGGAACTCAATCCCTCTACCAATAAAGGCCAACACACCATAGGCCTTCTTCACAACCCTATCAACCTGGGTGGCAACTTTCAGGGATCTATGTACATGGACACCGAGATCCCTCTGCTCATCCACACTACCAAGAATTTTACCATTAGCCAAATATTCCGCATTTCTGTTATTCTTTCCAAAGTGAATCACCTCACACTTCTCCACATTAAACTCCATTTGCCACCTCTCAGCCCAGCTCTGCAGCTTATCTATGTCCCTCTGTAACCTGCAACATCCTTCCGCACTGTCTACAACTCCACCGACTTTAGTGTCGTCTGCAAATTTACTCACCCATCCTTCTGCGCCCTCCTCTAGGTCATTTATAAAAATGACAAACAGCAACGGCCCCAGAACAGATCCTTGTGGTACGCCACTCGTAACTGAACTCCATTCTGAACATTTCCCATCAACTACCACTCTCTGTCTTCTTTCAACTAGCCAATTTCTGATCCACATCTCTAAATCACCCTCAATCCCCAGCCTCCGTATTTCCTGCAATAGCCGACCGTGGGGAACCTTATCAAACGCTTTACTGAAATCCATATACACCACATCAACTGCTCTACCCTCGTCTACCTGTTCAGTCACCTTCTCAAAGAACTCGATAAGGTTTGTGAGGCATGACCTACCCTTCACAAAACCATGCTGACTGTCCCTAATCATATTATTCCTATCTAGATGATTATAAATCGTATCTTTTATAATCCTCTCCAAGACTTTACCCACCACAGACGTTAGGCTCACCGGCCTATAGTTACCGGGGTTGTCTCTACTCCCCTTCTTGAACAAAGGGACCACATTTGCTATCCTCCAGTCCTCTGGCACTATTCCTGTAGCCAATGATGACCTAAAAATCAAAGCCAAAGGCTCAGCAATCTCTTCCCTGGCTTCCCAGAGAATCCTAGGATAAATCCCATCCGGCCCCGGGGACGTATCTATTTTCACCTTGTCCAGAATTGCCAACACTTCTTCCCTACGCACCTCAATGCCATCTATTCTAATAGCCTGGGGCATCTATTCTAATAGCACACATATGGTGTGCTAGCCTTTATCAGCAGGGGGATTGAGTTTCGGAGCCACAAGGTCATGCTGCAGCTGTACATAACTCTGGTGCGGCCGCACCTGGAGTACTGCGTGTAGTTCTGGTCACCACATTATAGGAAGGATGTGGAAGCTTTGGAAAGGGTTCAGAGGAGATTTACTAGGATGTTGCCTGGTATGGAGGGAAGGTCTTACGAGGAAAGGCTCAGGGACTTGAGGTTGTTTTTGTTAGAGAGGAGAAGGCTGAGAGGTGACTTAATAGAGACATATAAGATAGTCAGAGGGTTAGATAGGGTGGACAGTGAGAGTCTTTTTCCTCGGATGGTGATGACCAACACGAGGGGACATAGCTTTAAATTGAGGGGTGATAGATATAGGACAGATGTCAGAGGCAGTTTCTTTACTCAGAGAGTAGTAGGGGTGTGGAACGCCCTGCCTGCAACAGTAGTAGACTCGCCAACTTTAAGGGCATTTAAGTGGTCACTGGATAGACATATGGATGAAAATGGAATAGTGTAGGTCAGATAGGCTTCAGATGGTTTCACAGGTCGGCGCAACATCGAGGGCCGAAGGGCCCGTATTGCGCTGTAGTGTTCTATGTTCTAGAATAGCAGTGTCACATTTGTTAATTTCCAATCTGTTGGGACTGATTAAGAATCTTGGGAATTTTGGATAATCGTAGCCAGAGTATCTACTACTTCTGCAACTATCACTTTTAGCACTCTAGGATTCAACCACCAGGTCCTGGGGATTTTTTGGATTTTTGCCACTTAGGTTTTTCCCGTAATTTCTCTCTGCTGATATTAATATTCTTTATTTCCTCACTTTTTAATATCTATGCTTCCCTCTGTTTCTGGGGTGCAACGTGTCTTCTATTGAGAAGACAGGCACAAAATATTTGATCAATATCCCTGCTATTTTTTCATTTCTCATAATTTCTGCATTCTCTGCTTCTAAGGGGCCAATGTTCATTTTAGCTACTCTTTTCCTTTTTATGTACTTGCAAAAGGTATTATCATCTGTTCGTATGTTCCTGGCTAGTTTTTAAAAATTCTATGTTTTCCTTCTTTATCAACTTTTTGGTGGGCCTTTGCTGGTTTCTAAAACGCTCCCAATGCTCAGGCATGCTACTATTCTGAGCAATCTTCTATTAATCTTATTCTATCCTTAACTTCCTGAGTAAGCCACAGATGGACCTTTCTTGTTAAGTTTTTGCTTTTTAATGGAATATATATATATTTTTTTAAATACTTTTATTCTCCTCCTTTTTCACATTTTCTCCCAAATTTACACCCACCAACAATAAACAATAATCAGTAACAAATATGTCAATCCCCATACCAATAACAACGATCCCATCCTCCCACCAAACCCCAAACATTAGCCCGCATGTTCACATAAACAAATGATAAAAAGGAATCACGAATCACCCATTGTCACCATTAACACACACCCCAACCCTTCCACCCACCCCCCCCCAACTAATGTTCAATGTTTTGCAGTTCTTGAAAGTGCATAATGAATAATGCCCACGAATTGTAGAACCCCTCCATCCTTCCCCTCAGTTCAAACTTAACCTTCTCAAGAGTCAAGAATTCTAACAGGTCTCCTCGCCACGCCAGGGCACAGGGTGGAGAGGTTGCTCTCCAACCTATCAGGATCCACCTTCAGCCGATCAATGAGGTGAAGGCTACAACATCTACATCCGCGCCCGTTCCCAACCCCGGCTGGTCCGACACCCCGCATATGGCCTCCCGGGGGCCCGGGTCCAGTTTCACATGCACCACTTTAGAAATTACCCTAAAAATCTCCTTCCAGTAATCCTCTAGCTTTGGACAGCTTTGGACAGGCCCATAACATATGAACGTGGTTTGCGCCCGCCCCCCCCCGCAACATTCACACGCAACTAGGGGCTGTTTAGCACACTGGGCTAAATCGCTGGCTTTCAAAGCAGACCAAAGCAGGCCAGCAGCACGGTTCGATTCCCGTAATAGCCTTCCCAAACAGGCACCGGAATGTGGCGACTAGGGGCTTTTCACAGTAACTTCATTGAAGCCTACTCGTGACAATAAGTGATTTTCATTTTATTTTCATCTACCACTCCTTCAAAGAATCGGCTCATCGTCGCCCCCGTGAGGTGTGCTCTGTATACCACCTTCAGCTGTATCAGCCCCAACCTCGCGCACGAAGTTCACACTCCAGAGCACCTCACACCAAAACCCCTCCTCCATATCCTCTCCCAACTCTTGCTCCCACTTTGCTTTGATCCCTTCCAGTGGTGCCTTCTCCTTTTCCAAAATAGCTCCGTAAACTGCTGACACTACCCCCTTCTCCAGTTCCCCCATCGTCAGCACCTCCTCCAGTAATATGGAGGCCAGCTCCACCGGGAAGCTCTGTATCTTCTTTCTGGCAAAATCTCAAACCCGCATGTATCTAAACATTTCCCCCTGCTCCACCCCATACTTCGCTTCCAGTTCCTTCAGTCCTGCAAACCGACCCCTAAGAAACAAATCTTTTAGTGTCTTAATCCCCTTCTCCTCCCATTTCCGAAAATTTCCATCCCACTTCCCTGGCTCAAATTTGTGGTTCCGCCAAATCGGCATTTCCCTTGACCCTGCCCCCAACCCGAAGTGTTTGCGAAACTGCCTCCAAATTCTCAATGAAGCTATTATTACCGAACTCCCAGTATTTCCCCGGGGCCAGCTGTTAATGGAATATATTTTCATTGAACATTTTGAATTCTCCCTTTGAATATTTACTGATGTTTATCTATTTTAGTCCATTTACCCAACCAACCTTGGCCAGTTTCCCCCTCACTCCTATGTAACTGGCTTTACTAAAATTTAAGATTCTTGTTTGTGATTGGAATATATCGCTTTTAAAGCTAACGTGGAATTTAATTGTATTATGATCACTAATTCCCAGCAGAATCTTTACTCTGAGAATACTCATTAATCTTGCATCATTACATAACATAAGATCTTAAAAATCTTTATCCCTAGTTTGTTCCACAACATGTTGCTCCAGGAAACTTATGAAAATGTTCAACAAACTAATTTCTAAACCACCCGTCCCAATTTAATTGGTTCTGTCCACATGCAGATTAAAGCATCCACAATTATTACATTGCCTTTAGTACATGCTCCAATAGTGTGTTCTCCAATTCTTCTGTTCTGCAGGATCTCTACTGTTCGGGACCTATCAACTACTCCCACTCTTGCTATTCCTAATCTCCACCCATACTGATCCTACTGCATGATCTTCTGAGCCAATATCCTTCCTCACTAATTCTTTGCAATCAGGGATATACCACCTCCTTTGCCATTCTGCCTTTTTGAAATATTAGATGCAATCTCACGGAAAGGTTTCGAAGTGTCATTTGTGGTGGACTTTTTTGGGAGTTTCCTGCCGGCTCTTTCGGCAAGTTCCTCACCGGTATCTAACAACACTTAGTCCTTTTTTTGTGCCCTGGGGAGTTTCTCCCCAGTCAGCCCTACACTTCGAATTATTTTCATCACTGGGGAGCTGAACTCGCTGGCCTGACCATTTCCTCAGAGATCGGACCAACATTTTGGAAGGATGCCTCGAAGTCTAAGAGGGCTTGTGGGTCCTCCTCACCTCTTCCTGTTGGTCGTTCTGGGTGAGTGTGCTTAAAACTCAATTTGGCTCTGTTTCTTGTTCTAAGCTCTGGAGTCGCCAGGTGCCGTTAAGACACCGCCACAAGCTTCAAGGTGAAGTTCAAAGCAATAAAACCGTACACCAATAAGTAAGTCCAAACAACTAGAGTTTATTATAATACAATTATAATAACTACCCATGCACACGCTAAAGGATTAAACTTACTCCTACCGCTAAACAACTAATACTTATATCGAAGGAATTGCTGGGTCAGGGAACAAGGCCTCTTGCTCTGCTCTGGTCCGCAGACTTCAGATTGTTATCAATTGAAAAGGGGGTCAGGAGTGCCTATTTCTGGTAGCGGTCGTCGTTAGGCACGTACTTGTTGGTGGCTGCTGCTCAACGGCTGGAGTAGGAGACAGGAGCCAGGAGACCGAACCATGTGTGGGACCTTTCTTTTATAGGTCCCAGGGGATCCGCGCCCCTTTGGACGGACTCCCTTACCTGCTTGGAATCGATTGGGTCTCTTCCCAATCGATTTATGTTTGAACCCCCCAATCACGGGGCAGTTCCTCGGTTGCTGGGGCGGTTCTTGGGACCTATTGTTTTGGGCTTCTCTGGCGCCACAGGGTCTGGCCTTCCATAGAATGTATCGATTTGTGCTTAACTTGTGTCCATTGTATCTGGGACTCGCCTGGTATTGCCTCATTAGTATGTTAACTGGTTTCTTTTCACAGTGCTGACTGGTTTCTGCAACAGTCAAAACTGGTTTCTGCAGTCATCCCAATATACAATCGCCTTGCAAGCTGCTTGCTTTCCAACATGTCCATTTTCCCTGCATTCCTTGCAATCTTCCATTTTGTGTTGGGCAGTGGCCACCCCAGGTGGCTACATTACCCATGGGCAATGTCACCTCCACACAGATAGGAATTACCCCATACCCCCCATGTGATGACACCCCACCATGAGGTCACTGTGGGCTCCCCTTTCCATGCCTTCTCACACCCCTTTCATGCCCCCCCCTTCCAGGACCCACACCCTTTACCCCCCTCCCCCAACCTTCCAGAAGCCCCTTCATACCTGCCCGACAAATCCCATCTTCATACCCCCACCCTCCTTTCATGGGCATGGCTACCCCAGGCCCTGACCCTTGGCAGTGCCAACCTGGCACTGGCACCCTGGAAATGCTTCTGCCGGCTTTGCAGTGCCACCCAGGCACCTTGGTAGTGCCAGGGTGGCAGTTCCAAAGTGCCAGCCTTGCAGTGCCAAGGTGCCTGTGTTCCATGGGAGAGGGCCAGGGGGCCACTGTGTCCTGTCACTGACCACCTAGTGGCCTCCGATGGCCTGGGAGGCCTCCCGGGTGCCATTCAGCCTGGTCCATGTTTGTGTGGACCAGTACTGAATGGTGCCCAGCTGGGGACTCTCTGGGGAGCCCAGTAGATTCCGTGTGGGCATGCTAAATGGGTTTAAAACTGAGTTAGGGCGTGAGGCTTGGTCACATCCATTGTCAGCGGGATCGTGATCGTGGGGTCTGGGTAGAAACCACAAGGCGTACTTGCTGCCGGGAATCCAGCAGGAGGCTTCTTGCAGCATCTATCGGCCATGTCGCATTACCGTTCTGGCGCAATATGGCCTGTAGATCATGACCATAGCGTACTGTGGAATATGTATTTGCCAACCTTTGTCAAGTTGCAACAATAAAAATGAAATGAAAATCGCTTATTGTCACAAGTAGGCTTCAAATGAAGTTACTGTGAAAACCTCCTAGTCGCCACATTCCGGCGCCTGTTTGGGGAGGCTGGTATGGGAATTGAACCGTGCTGCTGGCCTGCCTTGGTCTGCTTTCAAAGCCAGCTATTTAGCCCAGTGCTAAACCAGCCCCTAATATAATCTGTGATTGCAATTAGTTCTGAACCATTCATCTGTATTAGTGCTATTAGTTTATCTATCTTATGCGGATGCTTCGCATATTTATGTAAAGGACCTTTAACTTGTTTTTCTTACTTCTGTTCTCTAACTGGATCTTAATTGGTGATGCACAATTATCGTTAAATTCTCTGTCCTTTCCAATCCAACTCCGCTTATTTTTACCTACATCGCTATACTGCTCTGTTGCCTTAACTTTACTCTTTGGATTTCTAAATCTCCAGACCCTTCCTCTCCACCATGCCCCTGCCCCCCGCCCCCCACTAGTTTAAAACCTTGGCCACAGTCTGTGTTCTACAATTCGCGTGGAGATTGGTCTGAGCCCAGTTTAAGTGGAGCCCATCCAAACAAAGCATCTCTGTCTTTATTGAGTACTGGTGCCAGTGCCCCCTGAATTGAATCCCCTTATTCCCACACCACTCTTGAGCCACACATTTTACTATCTAATCTGCTTGACTCAATGGCAATTGGCACATTGTTCAAGTATAATTCAGAGTTAATTACCATTGGTGATCTGCATTTTAATTTGGACCCTAACACATCAAACATTCCCAGCAGAACGTCATTCCTCGTTCTTCTTAAATCTAAGTAGATCACAACAACTGGATCCTCCCCCTCCCATTCAGCCACATGGAGATTTCCTGAGCCCTGCCAGTAGGCAGGCAACATAACCTTCAGAGCTCTCAATCATGGCTACAGAGAGAACAGTCTTTATCCTCCTGACTATACAGTCCCCTGTTACTATCACATTCCTTTTAGCTCCCCCACTTGAATGGCTTCTTGCACCATGGTGCCAAGGTCAGCTTGCTCATCCACTCTACAGACCTTCTCTTCATCCATACAAATAGCAAGCACCCATACATGTTGGTCAAAGTCAAGTGCTGAAGCTCTCCCACTCTCCATGACTCCATTGCTCACAGTCATATACTCCTGTCTCTGACCGTTGTTCAACTCTGAAATTCTGGGCAGCACGGTGGCCCAGTGGTTAGCACTGCAGCCTCACGGCGCTGAGGTCCCAGGTTCGAATCCAGGCTCTGGGTCACTGTCCGTGTGGAGTTTGCACATTCTCCCCGTGTCTGCGTGGGTTTCACCCCCACAACCCAAAGATGTGCAGGGTAGGTGGATTGGCCACGCTAAATTGCCCCTTAATTGGAAAAAATAATTGGGTAATCTAAATTTATTAAAAAAAAAAAAAAACTCTGAAATTCTACCTAACCTAAGGGTGTGACAGCCGCCTGGAACTAAGTACCCAAATAACTTCTCCCTTCCCTGATGCTCCTTAATGTCTGCTGCGCAGCCTCCAGCTTACCAACTCTGAACCAAAGTTGCTCAAGCTGCAAACACTTAACACAAGGGCAGCACGGTAGCATGGTGGTTAGCATAAATGCTTCACAGCTCCAGGGTCTCAGGTTCGGTTCCCGGCTGGGTCACTGTCTGTGCGGAGTCTGCACGTCCTCCCCGTGTGTGCGTGGGTTTCCTCCGGGTGCTCCGGTTTCCTCCCACAGTCCAAAGATGTGCGGGTTAGGTGGATTGGCCATGCTAAATTGCCCGTAGTGTCCTAAAAAGTAAGGTTAAGGGGGGGTTGTTTGGGTTACGGGTATAGGGTGGATACGTGGGTTTGAGTAGGGTGATCATTGCTCGGCACAACATCGAGGGCCGAAGGGCCTGTTCTGTGCTGTACTGTTCTATAAATCTACGGGTATAGTTGTCCGAGACTGCGGTGCATTCCACAGATTCCCACATGTTGCAGTTACGACACATCACGATCCCTCCCATGTCTGTCTAAATGTATTTAGTTAGTCAGTCAGATATTAATTTACATAGATAAAATAATGGCACGTCTCATAGCTTGGCGATAAAAGAAGAACAGTCACCAGCTAGTGGAAGCTGAAAAAGGGTGTAACAGGGAGCACCAAATTTTCCCTCTGCACCAAATTCCCGATTTGGCATTCAGTCCGTGCCACACTGTTGTCTTCACTCTGTGTGGCAGCATCAGCTGTCTACAATTATAGAGAGCTGGTGACTCACACCAAACTTACTAAATCAGCGTCCTGTTACGGTAATTAACACCTACTCAGGCAACCACTTTCAGCTGATTGACATACAACTGTCAATGCCAGGCAATGTACGTTAAACGAGTTTGCAGTTTAAAGTTCTAATTCAGAGCCTGACTGAATTTAAATTATAGTTTAAATTATAGTTTTAAAAACACCTTTCCAGAGATATCCCACCTGTACCAAATTACCAACATAGCATTCGTTCCTCGCCACACTCAGGCTTGCCGTCTCCTCTCCCACTGTGTGATGTAGTTGATTCTTAACTAACCTCTGAAGTGAGCAAACCAGCCATTTTATCACAATAGCTCGGGGGGTGGGCAATAAATGCTCGCCTTGCCTGTGATACCCAAGAATGAAGAAGAGAAAATATAATAATGGATACAGAACAAACTACAATTATGAAGAGGACACTGATGGTTATCAGCACTAAAAATGCAACAAAAGTTTTGTGAAAGCCTGTAATGAGAGATACAGGGCGATATTCTCCGCTCCCGGGACTAAGTGCCCGCGCCGTCGTGAACGCCGTTGCGCCGTGAGACCCCATTGGAGGTCCCCCCCGGTGAAGGAGCTCTCTCCCCCCCCCCCCCTCCAAACAGGCCGCTCCCCAAGTGTTCCCGCACAATTTCCACCGGCAGCGACCAGGGGTGAACGGCGCCGGCGGGAGCTTGTCGTGTTGGAGCAGCCGCTCAGCCCATCCGGGCCGGAGAATCGCTGTTTGCAGCGATTCTCTGATTGCCCGGCGCAATTCTCGCGCCGCTAGTTCCGGGGGGGGGGGGGGGTGGGAGAATCACATGCGGGCGGCGGGGCGCGACTCGCGTGGCGCCCCAGCGATTTATGTTTATAAACCACACAATCTCCATGAAGAAAATAATTCTCGAAGCACTGCCTCTTTCAGAGTGGCCCTATATCTCATATGACATTTTATACAGGAATCAAAATCAAGTATGGTCTTCAGGTGCCATCTGGTTAGAGGGAGGGGTTAATTGAACTTGAATGCACAGATCTAATTTAGTCACTTTAAAGTCCCATTTTTACATGATAAACATTTATGACTTCATTAATAATGCCATGTTAACCTGTCTCATTTCAATGACACCCTCCTGCCTCCATTGGAGGTAATTAAAGTGACATGTTGACTAAGGATGCAGGAATCAGTGATGAAAGTGTAGAATCAAACAGCACAAGAGGAAGTAATTTGTGACCGTGCTGGCTGGATGGAAGAACTTCCGATTACCCTCATTCTTCTGCTGTTTCCGCATAATCCTGCCTGCAAGTTTACTTTTTAAATAGAGATCTAATTCAATTTACAAAGTTTTTGTTGAATCTTCTTACAGCACCATTTCAGCCAATGCATTTCACATCATAACAAGTCACTGAGTAAAACCATTTCTCCCCATCTCTCTTGACTGTTTTTGCCAATTATGTTAAATCTATATCCTCTGGTTACCAACTCTCCTGCCAAGGGAAACAGTTCCTCTATTCAATATCCTGATTTAAGAGCACAATTCCAGTTTCTCTATCTCTCTGAATAGCTGAAACACGCCAACCCTGGTATAATTCTGATGAATTAGCTCCGCACTCTCTCAAAGGCCTTGACATCCTTTCTAAAGTGTGGTGTCCAGAACTCAACACGATGCTGTGCTGAGGTCTAACTAACCAGTGATTCACAATGGTTTAGCATTGATCTATATCCCCCTGAAGTCTGCTAATATCCTCATTCTAAGCTTTATGTCATCACCAAACTTTGAAATTATATCTCAATTCGCAAGGCAGTATAATAATATATGATAACCTTCTTTTGTCACAAGTATTAAGTTACTATAAAAGACCCCTCGTCACCACATTCCGTGCTTGTTTGAGTAAGCTGGTACGGGAATTGAACCCGCGCTGCTGGCCTTGTTCTGCATCACAAACCAGCTGTCTAGTTCACTGAGCTAAACCAGCCCTGGCTAGTTATTAATTTATATCAAAAAGAGCTATGATTCTAATATCAATCCGTGTGGGACATCAGTGTAAAAATTCCCTGCAGTCCAAAAAAGAAACATTCATCTGTATTCTCTGTTTTCTTCCTCACAGTAAATTTTGTATCCATGTTGCTTTTGCCCTTTCATCCTATAGGCTTCAATTTTATATATATATGGAATGTAAAGTTATTGGAGAATTTTCCAAGTGGATCACCTGTGCTGTTGCTCATAGTGTGTCAAGATTTTCTATTTTGAACCATGAGGGTGTTTCTGTCACTTGTCACTTAGCAGAAAACATCCAAGGCCCTTGGTTTACCAAACAAGTCAAATTCAATTTTTATTAAAAGATATGGGGCTGAATTTTACAGAGTGGAGTGTCCACAACTCCATTTTATGATCACATAAAAGGTGTTGCCTTCAAGTCGTCTGTGAACTAAGAATGCATGTGTGTACAACTGATGTAAATTAAAGTGATGTTATTGACTAAAATATGAATATGAAGATTAAAATGTAGATGAAGAAACAAAAGTGCAGAAAGATGATATTTAAATCCATCTCTATGAGGATATGGTTGCAGGTCCATTGTTTGAATTCTTTCTTTCCAAAGTAAAAGGGCTGAAACTTGAAGTTTGGTTCAGCAGTTGCGATGGTTTCTGTCGTGAATATTTGGAGATTTGCCTTTTTAGTTAGACTCCGTACTTTAGCAGATTTTTGGAAGAGATGGAAGGTGTCCTATTCCTCGCTGATTCTGTGGTTATGGCACTTGCAGATTATTTGGATCTTTTAGCAGAACGGCAGGTGAGTTCTTGATACTTTCCTCATTGTCCTTCTTCGCCAAGAATCCTTCCTGGGTCTCTGTACCAAAATGGCTGTCCTCAGCCAGACTTTGTACATTTCAAAACTTAAAATAGCATCTATATTAATTTTCAGGGGGTCATTGTTTCACCAGGCAAAGCAGTTCATTAAATTGTGGTTCTTTGAAGTCTTTTCCTGCCTCCTGTCCCTCAGAAATAAAATGGTTTCCGGATCATTTAGAAGATTCAAACAGACATCCCTGAAGGAGCCTGCATTTTAATGACTCTCCGTAGCCAGCTTTCGAGGTATATGTCTAACAAGGTTTGAACAAACACGAACATGTATCAAGTTATCTGTCCATACTTGCATTTTGAAAAAGGTTTTTAAACTGATGTAAAGGTTTGAAAACAGAAGTGTACCTGAAAACGGTTGTCCTTAAAATCTGTAATGTCATAATTACATGTTTGTGACTTAAGTAATGGCTTACAAAGTTGGGGGAGGGCCTGCCCATGATGCCAACAGCATCCCCACAGCAATAGAATGCTGAGAGCAATGTTAATTACTTTAAGGTGAGACTTCCACCCCTATCTCAGGATGAAATCCCACATTAAAGACCTTTGTAGTCCCACTAGTGCCAATGGAAGCATAGGCAACTGCTGGGATTACTGAAGTTCCACCTTGCCTCAGTAGCTCTCGGGTCGGGGTCTCAGCAAAGTGTGTGAAGGGGGAGGGGATAACAGCTGGGTTCAAGAGACACCGGGGAGGAGTGTTAAGGTGGGGAAAACATTTTGGAAAAGCATGTTGTCTGAGTTCTTGGGGAGCAAAATACATCTGAATACCACCACGGATGGACAAAAGTATTGGAAAAAGTGTAAAGTCGCCAGAGTCCCAGATGGCCATAGGCTGCTTTCCCCTTTGAGGTGGAGAGCTGACTGGTGGTGATTTAACCTGAGGATCCCCACACCTCAGGTGAGGGACAAGGTCAAGAAGGCAGTCCCTTCATGAATAATCTCAAACGGCAAGAGAATTGAACCCGCGCTGCCGGCCTTGCTCTGCGTCACAAACCAGCTGCCTAGCCAACTGAACTAAAGTATAAACACTAGTCATTGTTCCCATGATGCTTTAAATTGTTGACATTGTCATCAGTTATATAATAGTTATACAACATATAGTAGTTATTCGTAGTTATCATCGGTAATTATTTAAACTTAATCAATACAGTGATTCATGTGCAAATTCAATTGCAGTGCTCATTTTAATTAATTATATTAGCAGGCCTCAAGCTCATGGCCGTTTTTCTATGTACACATGAGGTGGGGTTGACGGGGTCTGGTGTCCAATATTCGTAGCCTCTACCAGTGGCCACGTAAACTTTAATCCACTGGGATACCCAGAACTGCTGGGTTTCTAAGGGCCAAGAAACCAGTCTTGCAAAGTTATGAATAAAAGTGAAGTTAAAATGGATGCATGCAACCTGCTCAGTGTTTTAGTGACCAACGCACCGCCAGAGAGTAAATGCAGCTCTTCAGAAATTCTGAGTATAGAAACGATTTTGACCTCCACCTATTCTATGGGCTTGAAAACGTAAGACTAAGGGACAGGAGGAAGCCATTTGTCCCTTTGAGCCTGCTTCACCATTCAATATGGTCATGGCTCAACTGATTGTCGTCTCAACTGCACTTTCCTGGCTGCCCCCACCCCCATTACCTTGGTCTCTTTTAGTGAATAATAATCTATCTAACTCGGCCCTGAATAAATTTAAAGATTGAACGTCTACTGCTATCAGAGGAAGAGAATGCCACAGACTAACTGTCTGTGAGAGAAAAGAATTTCTCCTTATCTCTATCTTAAAAGATAGATGTAAGGGCTTCCAGTGATGGTGATGTACTGAGTGGACGCATGGTTGGCTCCCCTCCCAATCAGAACCAAAAAAGACACTTTTAGACGAATTTGACCCGAAAAACCAAAAGAACCAACCCTAACGGAGGAAAAGGAACAACGGAGGGAAAGATGCTGGCGAATAGGAGCTCAAGAGGCCGATGTGAGGGCAGAATTGGCGGAAAGGGCCACGAGCAACGGGCGGACGAACGGGTGGATCCACGAGGCGAGGAGGCCCTGGCTGCCCAAGAGAGTGGGAGACCGTCACCCGAGCACCAGTCTCCCCCTCCCCACTAAGAGACGGATGGAGGACCTTCCTAAAGAAGGAGCTGGCTGCCATGAAGGAGGCGATTAGAATCGAAATCCAGGTGGCGGTGAAGGTGGTGGTGATGGAGGCAATGGTCTGCCTACAACAAACGATCAAGGGTCTGGGAAAGAAAGTGGAGGCGCAAGAGAGGACAATCCAAGACCTCGAGAAAGAGCCTCGATCGACCGGAGTGACAGGATCGTCGCTCTGGAGGCAGAGATGAAAAGGTTGGTGGTGGCCCAGTGGAGCTTGAATGGAAAGGTCGAGGACCCAGGAAAAGATAGATGTGATAACTTTGGCTCACTAGCTAGGTATCAGTAGGTATCAGGGAGGGTCTCGAACAAGAGGACATAGCTACAAGATAAAGGGCCCGTCATTTATATCTGAGTTGTGTAGAAATTTCTTCTCGCAGAGGGTGATGGATCTTTGCCCCGGAGGGTGGGGGCAGCTGGATCATTGGAAGTATTTAAAGTGAAGGTAGATAAATATTTGATAGATTGAGGAATAGTGGGCTATGGGAAAATGGCACAGAAAAAGAGTTGAGGCTGGTATTGATCAGACATGATTGTATTGAATGGTGGGGCAGGCTGGTTGGTCTAACATTTGCTTCTATTTCTTGTGTTCTCGTGAAACAGTGAACATTTTTTACAAGATACTATCTGACAGAGTCTTGCAGCTTTGTGGCTTCCAATCAGTATTTGGAATCGATCTGAGGCAAATGCCTGCGCTTGCGACGGTGAACTCCCTCACCCTGGACCCTGACTACTTTTTCCTTATCAGCTGATTGCCGCTTAAAGGGGCCAGATACCACATCTCTCCCCCTTTAAGTTCTTTTATACCTTAGTCCATAAGATTTAGCAGCAGAATTAGGCCACTCAGCCCATCGAACCTGCTCTGCCATTCAATCATGGCTGATATTTTTCTCATCCCCATTCTCCTGCCTTTTCCCCATAATCCCTGAACCCCTTATTAACCGAGAACCTATCTATCTCTGTCTTAAAGACACTCCGTAATTTGGCCTCCACAGCCTTCTGCGGCAAAGAATTCCACAGATTCACCACCCTCTGGCTGAAGAAATTCTTCCTCATCTCTGTTTTAAAGGATCATCCCATTAGTCTGAGATGGTGTTCACTGGTTCTAGTTTTTTCTACAAGTGGAAACATCCTCTCCATGTCCACTCTATCCAGGCCTCCCAGTATCCTAGAAGTTTCAATAAGATTCTCCCCTCATCCTTCTAAACTCCAATGAGTACAGACCCAGAGTCCTCAACCGTTCCTCATATGACAAGCTCTTTATTCCAGTAATCATTCTTGTGAACCTCCTCTGGATCCTTTTCAAGGCCAGCACATCCTTCCTTAGATACGGGGCCCAAAACTGCTCACAATACTCCAATCATACAATACAGTCATAACAGTTAAACTATACAGTCCCCAATAAATTTAAACCATTTATTCAGTCCATCATAGATTTAGTCTCTGGTGGTTTCCACTTTCTGGCAAAGCAGCTTAACTCCACCACCTTGGGTGCTTCTGCTGGGATACTTTCTGCAGAAACTGTTCCACCTGGTGTCTCCTCAAGTACATCCAACTCAGCCTCATCTATTTCCATGGTGAAGGCAAGCTCTCCTGTCACAGTGTCGTTGTCAATATTTTCCCCGCTTCTGGACTGTGATAGAAAGATTCAACAACGTTCGTTAAGAAAATAAAACAAAGCTTTATTTGCGAATTACAACTGCATGCAGAAATGGCTGAAACCTGGAGTCGGAGAGCAGTCAAATACAAACTGCTGGGTCCTTCCCAAGTCTGCGCTGTTACAGAGAAAAAGGCAATATTTATACATTATATGAATCAAGATTACGTGAATACAGCTTGGTCAGGAATTCGATCGAAGTAAAAACATAAGCAATATCATAAAACTGGCGTCACCTTGCTGACCTTTCAGGACTCGGGGTCTCATATCATTACCTTGCTTTTTGATCGCATGTTTAAGAAATGGAGCAGACTTGTTTAAGTATCGTAAGAGACTAGTTCTGGCCTATCTTGTCGTATTTAGACTGCTTTGGGTTATGACGAGTTAGTTTAATCAGAGTTTACAGAGTCAGGCAGTTTTTGGAACAACTTGACCTTTCCTGATCTTATTCAGGCTTTACGTTATGTGAGCTCGGCTTTTCTTACATTGTACCAAATGTTGACCGGTATTCCCAGAATGCCATTAGTTACTTCGTACAACATCACATTCCCTCCTTTTGTCATATCATAACAACTAGCTAAATAGGTATATCCTTGACTCGATTGAAAATGCATTTACACAAGCAACCAAGCAATCCTATCCCTAGTAGCATTAGTAGCAGTAGAATGAAGGCCTTAAAGATCCAGTCAAATAATCCATGACCCAACCACCCTAGCCAACCCGGCGGGTTACAGTCATGAAATTCACTGCCAATCTCTTGAATTTGAGCAGCCTGTCTCTTAATATGGTCGGCCAGGTTAGTGATATTTTCAGAGCCATCTGGAATATAAGTACAGCACTCCTGACCTACGATAGCGCACGTTCCTCCCTGCGAGGCTAACAGATAATCCAAAGCCAGTCGATTTTGTAATGCCACGGTCCGGACAGCCACTAGCTCAGCTGAGACCTTGGCCAGTGCCTGTCCAGTTTCCCTGGCTTCTGCTGCCGTTACGTTTGCCAGATGTTCCAATGCTGAGGCCATGTTAATCAGTTCGTTGGATGCCTTGCCCGTTCCGTACAAGGGAAAGGTCATCATAAAGAACTGTTCCGTTTTAGAAATAGTCCTTTTTGCTCACGAGGGGGAGTGCTTAAGGGTGGGTAGGTGACGCATTTGGGGTACGACATATCCCAAAAAGCAGGATCCTGTCCAATCACTGGGGAGCTACGGATATACTTTCATGCCGCATATGAAATAGGCTCCATTATAGGCCGTAAAATCATCAGCTAATGTCATCCAGGGGATTGGGGATGTCTGTCCCCATGAACTGTTCGAGGTTATATTCTATACCCTGGACCAATCACAGTTAAACATGCCCGTGTTGGAATTGCCTGGTACTGGTCTTATCCAGTCAATTGTAAGGTTGCACCTACTTTGCCCCATTAACTTTCCTTTCCCTGATTTATTAAAACATATGGAACCTTGAACATTATACGAGTGAACAGTGAGGAACGTGGAGTCAAGGCATGATTATAGGTCGGTTGATACGAAGCTGAAAATTTAGTCATGTCATAGCCAGCAGATCCCCTGATCCCTGTTTGATTTTGTCGTAAAATCCATTCAACCGTCTCTGCGGTATGAAAGAGGAGGGATTGAAGAGGTATTCCTTCCCTCGAATGGACGGGGATGTGGGTACAAACCCAACACTTGCGTATATTCAATATTTCGGCATAAAGATATGACATATGTAAATAGGTATTGGAAGGCAGGTCTCGTTTAGTTCGTTTTTTTTACTACCGAGTGGCCATTAAGACTAAATAGTCCAGAGAGTCCAAAAATTATACTGAAGATCTGCATCCTGTGTTCTTGTCTGGGTTGGAGACTATCTTCTTGCAATCGGATAGATGTATCCAACTGGAACGTCCTTCAAGTTTGACCGAAGTTGGTGTCGTCAGTAGTACGAGGAAGGGTCCACTCCAGCGTTGTCCTAGTTTCTTTCTGTTCCAGTTTTCCACCAACTCGTGGTCTCTGGGTTTGATCACTGGATATCGAGGGACGGCTGTCCCTGCCGTTACTGGGTGATGTGCCTGGTTTACCTGTGAGTGGAGAAACTTCAGAGAAAGTGTTAATTGCTTCAATTAGCTCTGCATTTGTTCCCCCATCACATGGAGGTCTACTCCCTCTAGGGGTTTTTCATGGGCATCCCAGGGAGTCCTCATTGGCCGACCATAGACTATCTCTGCAGCTGACAGTCCGGTCCGCTAATGGGGAGTCACTCGCATGTGAAACAGTGCCAAGGGTAATACTTTTAGCCAATTTAACCCAGTTTCTTCAGTTAATTTAGATAATTTTTCTTTTAAAGTCACGTTGGCTCTTTCCACAGTTCCTGCTGCCTGCGGGTGATACGCGCAGTGCAGTTGCTGTTTAATTACGAGTGCTTCGCACAATTCAGTATTGATCCGAGCTACAAAATGTGGTCCATTGTCTGAGCTCACCATTTTGGGTACCCCAAAACGAGGAATGACTTCCGTTAACAACAACTTCACTACCGTATGTGCTGTACAATTAGTGGTGGGGAAGGCTTCAATTAATTTACTAAACACATCGATTATTACTAAACAATATTTATAGCACTGTGCTTTTGGCAATTCAATAAAATTAAGCTGTATACAAGCAAAAGAATCATCTGGCAAGGGGGTGGTTCCTGGAGGGCATTTAATACCTTTACCCTTATTATGTTTCATGCAAATGACGCATCGATCCAGCCGCGTTTGCGCTGCTATATTCAAATCTGGGTGCCACCAACTTTTTAGGAGTAGCTGTACCATTACCTCCTTGCCAAGATGGGTACAAGAATGCAAATAATCAACAAGTACCGGCAATAAAGAATTCGGAATACAAACTTGACCAACTGGAGTAAGCCAGAGGTCTCATGTCAAGGAGTGTGAACACCCCATTGACTTCCATAGTGTTCGCTCAGAATCAGAGGCATCCCTCTGTAAATTTTGAACTTCAGTTATCTCTGGCATGCCCTTCGTTCCTAATGCAGGTACCTGGTTTAGAGCCTGATTAGCCCCACTGGGAACAATTAAAGAGGTTGATGAACCTGCACCTTTAGCAGCTGAATCAGCCCAGGCATTTCCTAATTGAACAGGAGTGCCCACCTTCTTGTGCGCAACACATTTAATAATTGCCAATTGACGGGGAAGCTGAATAGCATCAAGGTTATGAATAGCACATTAGGTTATGTGAGCTCGGCTTTTCTTACATTGTACCAAAAGTTGACCGGTGTTCCCAGAATGCCATTAGTTACTTCGTACAAAATGGCAACAGGTTGACTTGGTACTTCACTACTCAGACAACCAACAACATTTCCTGCTGGCAATATGGTTTCACGCTGTAGTACTGGCTGCTGGGAGAACTCTGTCCACATAAGTGGTCCACATGTTTCCTGACAATTCTAACCTGTACATTCACCTTGTCAGACAGCGGTCTTGTCTTGGATACAACAACTCCTGGGACCCAACGTGGTTTTTCGTCTGACTGCTCTTGACTGGCCTCTACCCTCCCCAGCAAATTTGGAAACATCCGACATAGTCTGGTCCTAAGATGCCAGCCCATCAATAATTTGGCTGGCAGCACTCCTCCTCTAGAATGCGGCGTTGTCCGGTATCTGTGAAGAAATCAAGATATTCTGATTTCCAGAGTAGCACCTGACTGTTTTTTAAGACCTGTTTTGAAGGGTTGAACTGCCTGTTCAGTCAGTCCATTGGATTGTGAATGGTAAGGAGCAATCTGGATATGCTTTTTACCATTCGCAGAGGTGAAATTCAGCAATTATGAAAGCCATTCCATTATCCGGCACGATTACTTCAGATATCCCATGGGATGCAAATTGCTGATGCAATTTTTCAACTGTGGCATTCGTTGTCATAGACTTCATTTCAAACACTTCCATCCACTTCGAATGGGCATCTATCAGGAGCAAAAACATTGTGCCTAAAAATGACCCCACATAATCAATGTGGGCATGCACCCATGGCCGACCAGGCCATCTTCAAAGGGGCTGCAGCAGGCAACTTCGGTTGCAACTGACACTGATCGCAGGGATTCACTAACCTCTGAATGTCAGCATCTAGGTCGGGCCAGCAAATATAACTCCTGGCGAGCATCTCTTCTTCATTTTTGACACACACGGATGGGCACTATGTAATTCAACCAAGAGCAATTCCCTTCCTGGTACATGGACGACTACATTTGCTAGCAAAAGTATGATGCTGTCTTCACAACTCAATTTGTCTTTCCAGATACAATATGGCTTCATCTCTTCAGACACTGGCTCCTTGGTGCATCCTGTTCACTTTATACAATAGCAGGCCTCTACTGGTCCAATACTTGATTTGCCGCACTGAAACTTGCAACATATCCAAGACGTTTAGTGCCATTGCAATACCCTGCAGTGGGATGGGGTTCTAAACTCTCAGGCAATGGTAGGCGACTCAGTGCATCCGCATTGGGGAGGCGGTGGCGCAGTGCTGTTGTCACTGGACTAGTAAACCAAAGATCTAGGGTAATGCTCTGGGGACTGAGATTTAATTCACACCACGACAGATGGTGTAATTTGAACTTAATAATACCAAATCTGAAAAGTCTAATGTTGAACAAGAAACCATTGACGATTGTTGTAAAATCCCATCTGGGTCACTAATGTCCTTTAGGGAAAGAAATTTCCCATCCTGATCTATACTACGTGTGACTCCAGACCCACAACCATCTGGTCGACTCTTAAATGCCCTCTGAAATGGCCCAGCAAGCCATTTGGTTTCAGGGCAATCGGGATGGATAATAAATGCTGACCCAGCCAGCGTTGCCCAAATCCCATGGATGAATAAATAAATTTGCCAACCGCATTCCAGGCAGCGTTGGAATGTATACTCGTATAATAATGCGATTGGCGGAATAGCCCTGTCTTCCTTGAAAATACCCAAAGTGTTTTGTGGCCTGTGGTAAAATCCCTTCAATCCACATGCTGGCGGAACGTCACTTCACCATAAGCGAAAGCCAAAAGTTCTTTTACAATCTGGGAATAGCCTTTTTCGGCCTCTGTGAGGGTTCTGGAGACATATCCTATAGATCTTTCAGACCCACCATCCAGTATCTGAGACAAAACTGCGCTGATTCCATAAGGAGAGGCACCACAGGTTAACATTCATTTTCTGGAAGGGTCGAAGTTCACCAATAAGCAAGGTGAATGTAATGACTGCTTTACCTTGTTCAAAGCTTCTCTCTGAGGTGTTCCTCCAAAACCACCATTGATGCATCTTTGGGAACACATGTATGTGGGCCAACAATGTTGACAAGTTCAGTAGAAACGCCAATAATAAATCACCATTCCTAAGAAGGGCTCAATCTCGGATGTGTTTCTGGGGCCGGTGCCTCCCTTATTGCTCTGAACTGGTCTTCAATAGGTTGCAACCCATGTGCATCTACCCGTCAGCCCAGGTAAGCCACTTCATTGGCCTGAAAAGTACATTTCTCCTTGAAGCGAACTCCAGCCTTTTGAAATCTTCATAGCATCTCTTATCAAGGTGGTCGGCTTCCGTTATTAGTACATCATCCAGATATACTATTACAGGTGGCAATTCTTGCAACAAACTTTCCATCTTTCTCTGGAAAATGGCACAAGCTGACGACATGACAAAAGACAGGCTCATATACTGAAACAAACGTTTGTGTGTTAATTGTAGCATAACCTCAGGAAGCATCGTTCAGCTCAAGCTGCTGATAAGCATGACACATGTCTAACCTCGTATAAGCTTTGCATACAAATCTTCTATCTTTGGAATGGGGTACTTGCCTAGCTTGGCAGTCTGATTCACTATCAATTTGTTATCCCCACAGATGCAGATTATCTTGTCTGGTTTTATCACAGTGACTATGGGGGATGCCCATTCTGCAAACTGGACTGGCTGGATGTTTCCCAGTTGTTCTAACCTTTTCAATTCATGGGTCTAGCCCTGGAAAACCGTGGGGCTCCTTATGGGTCGACATGAATAGTCACCTGCCAGCCCTTAATTTTCCTGAGCATATTGCAAAATCGATCTTTGTGTTTCTTTATTAAATCTAGCACGCCACTTTTTTATTTTAAAGAATTCTGTCCAATTCTTTGAGCCAGTCACGGCCCATTAAGAGGGCAGCACGGTAGCATTGTGGATAGCACAATGGCTTCACAGCTCCAGGGTCTCAGGTTCGATTCCGGCTTGGGTCACTGTCTGTGCGGAGTCTGCACATCCTCCCCGTGTGTGCGTGGGTTTCCTCCGGGTGCTCCGGTTTCCTCCCACAGTCCAAAAATGTGCAGGTTAGGTGGATTGGCCATGATAAATTGCCCTTAGTGTCCAAAATTGCCCTTAGTGTTGGGTGGGATTACTGGGTTATTGGGATAGGGTGGATGTGTTGAACTTGGGTAGGGTGCTCTTTCCAAGAGCCGGTGCAGGCTCGATGGGCTGAATGGCCTCCTTCTGCACTGTAAATTCTATGATTAAACTTGGTACTCAGCCTGATGCAACTATTAGTGGAAGTTGGGCATTTGTTGCTAATATCTCACTGGTACAGTGGTAGTAACTATGATCTTGATTTCTTTTTAATTTTAGAGTACCCAATTCTTCTTTTCCAATTACGGGGCAATTTAGCTTGGCCAATTCACCTACCCTGCACATCCTTTCGGGTTGTGGGGGTGAGACCCACGCAGACACGGGGAGAATGTGCAAACTCCACACAGTTAACCGAGGCCGGGATCAAACCCGGGTCCTCGGCACCATGAGGCAGCAGTGCTAACCACTGCACCGCCGTGCCCCCCCCCCCCCCCCCATGATCTTGATGGCCTCTCCCTTATAGGTCACCAATTTTGTTGATATATTCCTGAAACCTAAAGGCTGAACCCCTTCTCGCAGGTACCTATACTTGTGTTCCCCTGTTATGATAGTGGACGTTCCTGTGTCTCCTTCCAACTCTGTAGATTTACCAGTAACCAAAAACACTACTATAATGGCGGCTACCTTGCCCGCTTTTACATTGTTCAGTGAATGTACACACCAATCATTTGTCGGGAAATCTTCTACACTGTGTACTTGGAATGTGCGACTGTTCTATACTTTCACTACTGGCAACCTTTCTTGCCATTCATGTCCACATGGGTTCAGCTGAGGAAAAGTAGCTGCTTTGAACATTTCAGTGATTGATTTTAAAATAGATTAATCAACGCCATAAGTGAAATGAATGCTGCAAATAAAAGGATGCCAATGGATTTAAATCCATTAATTCACTGCATTCCATCCATCTTGCTATTGTTTCAGACATTTAAAGCCAAAAGAAAACACAAAGGACCGATTTTTAAAAATGATAACACACATGATGGGTGGGATTTACCAACCAACCCGCTACATGTTTTTCAGCGTCAGAGGCAGCCCGACAGCAGTTTTTCTGGCAGCAACATTGTCAATGGGATTTCCCGTTGACTGCACTCCTTGCTGCCGGGAAAGCCGTGCGCCGTCAGTGGACCAGAATATCCCGTCGGCATGAACAGCCGGTAAATTCCACTCAATATTCTGAAATAATTTTGAAAGTTAATTTGTACCAACATGTGAACCACCTGTGTATTACCACCAGTGAACTTGCTTTCTTTGCAAATGAGTATTATTGAATTAGTATTGAATGAGTACTATTGAATTAGAATTGAATTAGTAATGAATACTATTGAATTAGGAGACGGCACAGTAGCACAGTGGTTAGCACTGTCGCTTCACAACGCCAGGATCCCAAGTTCGATTCCCGGCTTGGGTCACTGTCTGTGCGGAGTCTGCACTTTCTCCCTCTGTGTGGGTTTCCTCCGGATGCTCTGGTTTCCTCCCAGAAGTCCCAAAAGACTTAGGTGAATTGGACATTCTGAATTTTCCCTCTGTGTACCTGAACAGACGCCAGAGTGTAGCGACAAGGGGATTTTCACAGTAATTTCATTGCAGTGTTAATGTCAGCTGACTTGTGACAATAAAGATTATTATTATCATTATTGTTAAGTCCATTCAGTATCTTGACGACTTCAGAATAAAGTCATTGCCCCATAGTTAACCTGAGCCTGTCTTTCCAAACAGGCAACCCACTACTCAACTGGGACTGCTTCTTAGCGTCTATTAAATGAGTGCCATTGGAAATTACATCCTGCCAATTTTTAGATATTGTAAAATTGAACTATTTTGTAAAATGAGACCCTTTGGTCACTTAATTGTGCAGTTTCTTAGAATTTCCAGGAAATAGAATCTTTGTTAACAGATGCGTAGCTGCATAAATCTGCCGTATATTTATTTTTTAAATGTTACTCAAGCCAAATAACAATAGAGAATTTTGTATATTGTCATGGGGTTTGATGTGTCTGCAGGCAAGTAGTTTCATATTAATACCTGCCCTTCAGTACAGAATAAAGCAGAGCATTTAGAAAAAAATAGACTATTTCCAAGAAACGTTTTGCCACAGCTTTGCATTCAGTTTTATGTTGGAGGCCTTTGGTTAGGATGAGATGTGCAACCAGATTGCTTGCAAGTGTTTTCAGTGTATTTTCTGAGCTCCAGCCAACTGCAATTAAATGTATTCCTGGAGGTTTCAGCACATGACTTTCTTCCACATCCCTTAGACAATGAACACATCCATCCTTGTGACATACTGCCTTCCTAGGCCAATTGGAAAGCAACAAGACTTGGACAATGCTTCACTGTCAGTCAGTTTTCCCATTTTCAATATGTATACATCTGGTAAAGAGAAATTGTCAGAGAAAATGACAAAAAAAAAACAATCTTTTTCAGCGATGTCCTGAAGATTAATTCCTGGGACTCCAGGAGAAAAACCTATGCACAAACAGAAGAATATGTCACCAATATTATTTTCATAAAATCATAGAACCACTACAGTGCAGAAGGAGGCCATTTGGCCCATCGAGTCTGCACCGACCCTCTGAAAGAGCACCCTAACCAGGCTCCTGCCCTATCCCTGCAACCCCATAGTCCCACCTAACCCACACATCCCGGGACACTAAGGGCAATGTAGCATGACCAATCGCCTATCCTGCACATCTTTGGACTGTGGGAGGAAACTGGAGCACCCGGAGGAAACCCACGCAGACACGGGGAGAATTTTTTTTTTTTAGATTACCCAATTATTTTTTCCAATTAAGGGGAAATTTAGCGTGGCCAATCCACCTACTCTGCACATTTTTGGGTTGTGGGGGCGAAACCCACGCAGACACGGGGAGAATGTGCAAACTCCACACAGACAGTGACCCAGAGCCGGGATCGAACCTGGGACCTCAGCGCTGTGAGGCGGTTGTGATAACCACTAGGCCACCGTGCTGCCCAGACACAGGGAGAATGCGCAAACTCTACACAGACAGTCACCTGAGGCTGGAATTGAACCGGTGTCCTTGGCACTGTGAAGCAGCAGTGCTGACCATTGTGCCATCGTGCTGCTAATGTATTGATTAACGTTGGATTTCTCGAGCTGCGATTGGCATATTTTATATTTATATCTCGGAGCAATCAGATGTAGACATCCACTGTGCAATTAATAATAATAATCTTTATTATGAGGGGCTGGTTTAGCACAGTGGGCTAAACAGCTGGCTTGTAATGCAGAACAAGACCAGCAGGGTTCAATTCCCGTACCAGCCTCACCGAACAGGCGCCGGAATGTGGTGACTAGGGACTTTTCACAGTAACTTCTTTGAAGCCTACATGTGACAATAAGCAATTATTATATATTAACACTGCAATGAAGTTACTGTCAAAAGCTCCTAGTCGCCACGTTCTGGCGCCTGTTTGGGTACACTGAGAGGGAATTCAGAATGTCAAAATTGCCTAAAAGCACGTCTTTCGGGACATGTGGGGGGGAACCGGAGCACCTGGAGGAAACCCACGCAGACACGAGGAGATTATTCAGACTCCACACAGTCAGTGATCCAAGCCGGGAATCGAACCTGGGACCCTGGACCTACTACCCACAGTACTGCCCATTGATATTTTGTTTCAAAAAGCTCTATGTGGTACGTATAATGGTACCATGTGAAATATCTTTGAAAAGCTTTTGGCAGAATTTGTGGATAGTGACAAAGACCGATGTCAGGCGGGAAAAGCAGCGTTGAAGTCGCTGACAGCAACGGCGGCTTTCTCTGCCATATAGCCCAGGCCTTAGGAGATAAAACTTCAAGTGACAGGCTCCATGATGTATCGCTGGCCTCTGACCTCTGATTCGCTCACCCCGCCAACAAGTTAGAAACTCCAAGATTCAGGGTGCCAGTTGTAAAGGCCACCCAGCACACACCGAGCATAGAAGTTCACCAGGCACCCACAGGCACTTCCTGGGCACTGCCAGCACTGACTGGGCACCCTAGTTCCGGGGCTGTATCCAGGTACTACTCTCCCTCAGAGTGTTGCACTCACCTGATCTCACCTGGGAAGTCTACTTGTCAGGTGCATGGTTTCAAAGACCAGTTGGGCTTCATGCATGATGGGTGGGTGTATCTTTTGACCAGCAGGTTCCAGCATACGGGCCTGATAATGACATGTAAATGTATTCCAATGAGGTTTCTGATTTGACCATCAGGAAATGTACCCCATCATAAACAGGGGATGGGACAATTGTGCCATGAGTTCACAACGACGTAAAACGTGACTTTGTACTTCTCGTGATATTTTCCACTTCCATTGCCAGCACAAACAGCAGTGGAATATTCCAGTCTTTGTTTTGAGAGCAGTTAAGTTTCATTATTTCCAGAACAGTGTATTTTATTTTGGATAGATGGAAAGGATATAAACACTGAAAGGGGGTTCAGACGTTGTCTGTGTATTTACATATGATCATTTACATAAAAATAACTATATTGTACAGTAGCTCTTCTGTTTTTTTTATATAAATTTAGAGTACCCAATTGTTTTTTTCCAATTAAGGGACAATTTAGTGTGGTCAATCCACCTACCCTGCACATCTTTGGGTTGCGGGGGTGAGACCCACACAGACACGGTGAGAATGTGCAAACTCCACACGTTGCTCTTCTGTTTTTAAGAGTAGTTTCCGTAATGTATTCTTTTCACAAATGGCAGGGCGCTATAAAATCATAACTTTAAAATGTCTTATCCTCAAGTGGTTTGCCTTTGCCATGTTTTTTTTAAAATCTTTTTATTGGCTTTTCTTATATTTATAAACAGTTGTTGCTTATATACATTATATTTTTCTTGCCCGCGCTGCTTTCCTTTATTTAACAGAGTGGTTTGTTTTGTCCTTCATTTGACTAACTCATTTGCTGCCCTCTGGATCGGTCTATGATATCCCCCCTTCCTCCCCTCCCCCTGGGTTGCACAGTCCTTTGGTTCTTCATCTTTTTTTTCCCTGGCTTACTCCTCGTTGCTGGCCTTGAACAGGTTTTGGAACAGGCCAAAGAGCTGCCCCCCAAGTATTCAGAAAGCCTTCCTCTGACCCTCAGATGGCGTACTTAAATCTTCTCCAGGTGGAGAAATTCCAAGAGGTCAGCGAGCCAGTCTGCAGCTTTGGGTGGTGCTGATGATCGCCAGCCGAGCATGAATCTCCGGCGTGCGATTAGGGAAGCAAAAGCAAGGATGTCTGGCTGCTCCGATACCCTGAAGATTGCCACTATTGGACATGGCTTCACCCTCACCCCCCCAACCTTGGACATTGGCTCGGAGAAGGCTGTCCAGAACCCAGCAAGCTTGGAGCAGCCCTCTGGCACCGCTCACATTTGTCCTCCGCCTCCGGGAAGAACCAGTTCTTTCGGGTTCTGGTTAGGTGCGCTCTGTGCACCACTTTGAGCTGCATTAGGCTTAACCTTGAGCAGGAGAAGGTGGAGTTCACCCTGCTCAGTGCTTCGCTCCAGAGTCCCCATCCTACCTCAGTCCCCAGTTTGTCCGCCCATTTTTGTCTGATCTTGTTCAGAGGTGTTCGGGCTCTGTCCAGCAACTGTCTGTATATTTTCATATTGTAGAATTTACAGTGCAGAAGGAGGCCATTCGTCCCATCGAGTCTGCACCAGCCTTTGGAAAGAGCACCCTACTTAAGCCCACACCTCCACCCTATCCCCTTAACCCAGTAACCCCACCTGAGGGCAATTTAGCATGGTCAATCTACCTAACCTGCACATCTTTGGACTGTGGAAGGAAACCAGAGCACCCGGTGGAAACCCACGCAGATACAAGGAGAACGTGCAAACTCCACACAGGCAGGAATCAAACCCAGGTCCCCGGCGCTGCGAGGCAGCAGTGCCACCCACCACGCCACCATGCTACTGTACAGACTCTGCATCAGATGCAATCATTCAAGGAAATTCACAGATTGTTCATATACCCAAACAGAAAGTTCCCACAACTACGGTGACTCATTTTCCAATAACCTGGCAAGAACCAAAATCTGAAGGGGAACTATTTTAGACTGATCCTAGGGTGATCCCCCAGCTGCATGGCAATTAGAGTGAAGAATATTCTGGGCGATGAGGTTACAGGCTGTGGTAGAATTCAGTACTGCTGCTGCTGGTGGTGCATATCACCTCATGGGTGCCCAGCACTAGAGTTGTTCTAAACTCACCCTATTTAGTGTGATGGGTTGTGATATATGGTGAAGGGGGTCTTCAATGTGAAGCTGGGACATCATCTCCAGAAGACTCTGTAGTGGTCACTTGTACCAATAATGTCATGGGCAGATGCATCTGCCCAAATTATTTCAGCTAGGAATGTACAGCGCTGCACATGTACAGTACAATATTTCAACTTATACAGTGGTTTTTTAACAGAATTCCCACATAGCCCCCCTTGTCGTTGCTTGTGCCTATCAGGTCCTACTGTCTTTTTGCGGAGGAAGTGCTTTATTTGGAGGTCTCAATTCCTGTCCTTTTGCTAGTTTCCACTTCCTCGTCAGTTCGTCCAGTGTCACCAATCTGCGCCCTACATAGAAATCCCCGACCGTCAGTGTGCCCCTGTCCCACCTCCATCTTTTGAAGGTGGTATCTAGCATGGCTGGAGGGAATCTGTGATTGCCGCGGATGGGGGCCATCAGGGACAGGTTGGTTATCCCGAAGTGCTGTCTCAACTGGGTCCACGTTCTCAGTGTGGCCGCTACCACGCGGCTCGTTGTTGTATCTTGTTGAGGAGGATGGGAGTGCTGCTGTGGCCAGGGCCCAGAGGGTTGTTCCTTTACAGGATGTCTCCTCCATTTGTATCCTATCTGTTTTGGGTTCTTGTACTCATCCCCTCACTTTTTCTGCCGTTGTTGCCCAGTGGTAGTACTGTATTGTATGTTCGGTAGAGCCAGGCCCCCTCTGACTTTCCCTCTTTGCAGTGTCGGTTTGGAATTCTCGGGTTTTTACTCCCACCACACAAACGCCATGATTAGACTGTCTACATTTTGGAAAAAGGCCTTGGGGATGAAGATCGGGATGGATCTAAGCAGGAAGAGGGACCTTGGCAGTACGTTCACCTTGATCGTCTGCGCTCTTCCCACCAGGGAGAGTGGGAGTGACCTTCAACCACCATTGAAGGTCTTTTCTTATTTACTCCACCAGGCTGGTCAGGTTTCACTTGTGGATCTGTGTCCAGTCTCTGGCTATTTGGATCCCCAGGTAACGGAACCTGTTCTGCGCCGTTTTGAACGGGAGCCCCTTCAACTCCGTCCCTCCCCCTTTTGGGTTCACTGGGAATGTCTCACCTTTGCTATGTTGATGATACAGTGAATAAGTACTTCTGTGCATGGAAATGAAGAGCCTAAAGACCATCAATGGGGGCTGCGCACTGCCTGATAATGCGCCCGTGAATGTGCCATTTAATTTATCTCGAATGACAAATTCGCTGGGCCAGTGAATAAACAGTTGCCAGAGTTAGAATTCACCCAAAACACTGCAAGTTATTTTTTTTAATGTTTGGTCACCTTAATATATTTTTTTAAATGCTGACTGGCATTGCAATATTTACGAATATCAGAGGAACAGAAAAAATTCACCAATTTTCTCCCTTCCTAAATGCTCGAGTTGGTGTATGATACCACGAACGCTAGCTGCTAACTGCCTCCAATACTTTATTATGTAAGACTGGACAGTAAGTGTCAAGAGGCTCTTTGACCATGGGCACGATCACAGCCTCAAGACCTATCCTGTCCTTAACGTTTGTCCAGGCATAGGAACATCGAGGTCAGTTGCATTGCTCCAGCTGCAACTTTAGCTCAGATTTGCTACACCAGTCCAGGCAACAGAACAAATCAGGGAAATTAGGGATTTGTATATTGCCACACGTTTATCCACAAATCAGGCATGGAAATCAGAAATCCGCTCTGAGAAATATGTCCCCTCTGAGGGTCAGTGAAAAACACAGCATCTTTGGTAGGAGAGGAAAAAAGTCACTTGAGCAGATCATGATGACCTTTTACAACCATACGTACACAATAAAAGCTGAACTTTTGTTTAAAAATAAGCCAGTATCTTAACCTTCATATAGACTTGGAAAAATATGTATAATAAGATGGGCAATGAAGATATCATTTATCTTGCTCTTCCAAACTTAACTCAAGCTGCATTTAATTTTCTTTCCACATTAATCTTTGTTGCCTGGCTTAGTATTTTTCTTGCTGATCATTTGTTTGACAATCTTTATTGTAATGAGGTCACAATAGGTCCACTGGACACTAAGAGCCCTGAAGAAAAATGGAGAATGACTAATTGTTCCTGTATGACCCAGCACAATAAGAAGGATGCTCACCCTGTAAATTTAATAACATTTTTGAAACTGAAGGGCCTTCATGACAGGAAAACTGGATCTGAACAGAACATTTTACTGAGATAGTCCTGTGATTGGTGAAGGAAGTTAATTCCTTAAAAAGTAAAAATTGTGATTGATTTTTTTAATTAATAAAAGTTTAAGTTTAGTTTATTAACTTAATGCTGTATACCCTGTTATGATCTCATGGAGACCAGTTGCATGTTTATTTATTTATTTTAAAAACCAAAAATCTAGTTATTTACGAAAAGAATGAAGCCACAAATTTAACAGTTTAAATCAAAATAAATTTGGACACAAAAACCAAAGAACATGAATATGAATGACTATACTCTTACTTAGTCAATTATGTTAAGCACATTAAAAGTACAATGAACTTTCTCGTATCGCCCTCTCTGTGTTGGACATAACTAATGTAATTGTTTCTCTGGCACCCAAATGTATATGTATATGTACCCCCCCCCCCCCCCCCCCCCCCCCAAACCGGGCTGCTGGAGTGATGAAGGAGCTGCGCTCCGAAAGCTAGTGATTCCAAAAAAACCTGTTAGACTTTAACTTGGTGTTGTAAGACTTCTTGCTGTGCACACCCCAGTCTAAGGCCTGCATCGCCATATCATGGCTGCCATTGACATCGCAAACAGCCGGCTCAAAGTGGAGCGAGTCTCCAAGAGGATCGCGCATATAGACACTGACATCTTTATTCATCTGAGGTAGGAGCTGTGCTCCAAAACCTAGTGATTCCAAACAAACTGGTTGGACTTTAACCTGGTGTTGTCAGACTTCTTACTGTTTCCTTTTGAACTCACTATCGAAATTCTTACTATAACTCTTTATATTTCTAGCTAGCTTTCTTATATACTCTAATTTTTCCCTCATTAATAATCTTTTAATTATACTTTGCTGTTTTTTTATGTTCTGTCCAATCTTCTGACCTGCCACCCATCTTTGCGCTGGTATATTATTTTTCTTTAACTGTTTTCTATCTTTAACTGTTTTAGTTAACCACAGATAATGGGTCCCCCTCTTAAGATTTTTCTTTATGTATCAATTCTGTGTGTTTTGAAAGTATCCCCTTAAATATCTACCACTGCACCAATCTTGACCTATCCTTAAATCTAATTTGCTAGTTCACTAGTTTCAATTCTTTATCATTGTCCTTATTTAAATTAGTTTCAATTTATCATTGTCCTTATTTAAATTAAAAATATTATTCTTAGACTCACAGTTCTCTCCCTCAAACTAAATGTAAAATTGTATCATGTTATGAATTCTGCTACCTTGGGGTGTCTTCTCTATGAGGTCATGAATTAATCCTATCTCGTTGCACAAAAGAAGATGGCTCTATAGCGTGCTGTTCTGAGAAATTATCTCGAAAACATTCCATGAACTCTTCACCTTGGCTACCTTTGCTCATCTGATTTTTAGCTTTAGCAAATTCACTTTTCACCAAATTTATCACTGAGTCCGCTTTTTAAAATCTGTCATAGTGCACTGAGGTGTTTCACAAGGTTTTCCCAAGTGTCGCTGTAGATCAATAAACCGTTGATATAAACACAGTTCAATAATCCATTAATAACTAGTGCATTCTTCATTCCAAATGGCATCATTTATTTTAATATGGACCATCTGGGGTTACAAAGACAGAAATTTCCTTGGCATGGCTTGTTCGAGACACTTGCCAATATCCTTTTACTACGTCAATCTTGGTGATCAACTCCCAATTTCCAAGTCTTATTGATGTAATCTTTAATTCGTGGAATCGGACAAAAATCATTTTTGTTATAGCGTTCACTTTATAGTAATCAATGCATAATCTTTTGAGTTTCATCAATTTTTGAACCAATTCAGCTGATGAACCCCAGCTGTTTTGACTGTATTTACTCTATATATCCAGGATAGGGGCCAATATTATGTTTGCTGTTGCCTGTGGGAAACTTCACAAGGTTTGTGTTCTACATCTGTGCCTTCTCACAATGCTTCAGAATTTACCAAAGAGGGGATAATAGTTGGTTCAAATGTATTATTCTGTATGTAAACTTCTGAGTCATCTAAATTCATCGGCAGTTCAACTATTCACACTTTTACAATGTTCCTTAGAAGTAAATATTGATTTATGTCCACTGACAGCTGCTGCATTTGATTAATAAAGGTTTCAAACATATTCTTGGTTCCTGTGTAGTCCCACTGAAAGTGAGGACTGGTTTATACTACTTACAATATTTATATCTCAGATTGTTCCTATAAAAGTTGATACTGGAATGTAGGGGTAGGCCATTCGGCCTCTTGTGCCTGCTCCGCCATTTAACTAAATCATGGCTGATCTTCCATTCACAGCCATCTTCCTGCTCTATCGACGTACCCGTTGATTTCATCGGTATCTTGAAATCTATTCACCTCAGCCTTGAACATACTCAGTGACTGAGCCTCCACAGCCCTCTGGGGTAGCAAATTCCAAAGATTCACCACCCTCTGACTGAAGAAATTCCTCCTCATCTTGGTCCCAAATACCTCCGTCTTATTTTGAGACTGTCTCCTGGTTTTCCTGCATCTATCGTCAAGCCCTGTGAGAATTCTGTGCATTTCAGTCAGATCATCTCTCATTCTAAATTCTAGAGGATAATCACCAGTCCCCTCAATCTCTCCTCATAATACAATCCTGCTATGCCAGGGATTAGTTTGGTGTACCTTTGTTGCACTCCCCACATGATCAATATATAGTTCCTTAGGTAAGGAGACCAAGACTGCACACAATACTTAAGGTGTGGTCTCTATGCAACTTCAGCAAGACCTCCTTACTCCTGTACTCATGTGCCCTTGCAATAAAGGCTCACATACCAATTGCCTTCCTGATTACTTGTTGTTTTCAGTAACTTATGAACAATAACTTTTGAACATTAGCACTTCCCAATCTCTCATTTAAGAAATAATGCACGTGTTTTTGCTTTTCCTATCAAAACAACTGCATATAAAACATCTACAGGTTGACAGTTTGTGGTGGCTTAGTACCATCCCTCATGTATGACAATCTGTTAGAATTATAGAGTCATTTGCGGCACAGAAAGATGTCATTTGTTCCATTGAGCCTATGCTTGCTCTCCATGGAGCAAATCAGTCACTTTTCCTTACTTCATCTGCTTGGCCCTGAAAGTTTACTTCCTGAAGTGCCCACCCACTGAAATCATTGATTGTCTCTGACTCCCCTCAGCCTCATGGGCAGCACATTCCAGGCCGTTACCACTGGCTGTGTAAAAAAAAATACACCCTGAAATGGCAGATGGTGAAATTTAAATTCAATTTAAAATATCTGGAATTAGAAATCTAGCGATGACCATGAAACCATTGCCGAGTGTTGTAATGAACTTCAGGGAAAGGAAATCTGCTGTTCTTATCTGGTCTGGCCTATATGTGACTCCAGACCCACAGCAATGTGATTCATTTTTGAATGGCCGAACCTCAGTCTGAGGGCTGAGGCAATTGGGAATGGACAATAAATGCTGGCCCTGTCAACAACGCCCACATTCCATGTAAGAAGAAATAAAAGCATAGGAACATTTTCTTCCCATTTACTTTATCCAAACCTGCCAGACCTTCCCCACCACAGAGAATAATCCCAACTTCTCCAAGCTACTTTGTAGCAAAATCCCAGTTCCCTTGGGCATTCTGGTAAATCACCTCTGCACCCTCTCAAGGACCCCTCACATCTTTCCTAAAGAGGGGCTGGTTTAGCACAGTGGGCTAAACAGCTGGCTTGTAATGCAGAACAATGCCAGCAGCGTGGGTTCAATTTCCATACCGGCCTCCCCGAACAGGCGCCAGAATGTGACGACTGGGGGCTTTTCACAGTAACTTCATTGAAGCCTACTTGTGACAATAAGTGATTAGTATTATTATTCAGTGTGGTGACCAGAACTGGACACAAAGATTTATACAGATTCAACATAACTTCCTTTTGTACTCAGTGCCTCTATTTATGAAGCCCAAGATCCCATATGCTGTGGTAACACACTCTCAATATGCCATCCTGTTGCCATCCCAGTAGGAACCATTAACTTTTAGAAAGAAACCAGAACATCCAGCAATTAACTGAAAGAACTACATCACAGTATTTCACATTTTTAAACAAAAATAAATGTTATTGTACATATTAAAAAACTAAAAAGAGAACAAGTACTGCTATCAATACTATAGTTTATAACTATGTATGTTATGAATCCAGTTTTACACTTATTCCGCCCCCCCCGCCCAGAAGTTCACTTATCTTGCTTCTTCAGGGGCTAACCCAAAGCTATGCCTAAGCCCTCTAGAATTCACTTTGACTCCTAGTTTCCCAGTCTGACATTTTACTTTCAGAACTCTTTCTTTCTCTGAGGATTCCACTGCCTTCTTGTCTGGGCCTTGGACAGCTAGATGTTTTTTTCCCAGCCTGCTTCCATAGATGTTTTGTAATTTCTTTATAGCTCTAAGTAACTATTCAAGCTGACTGCTTTCTGCCACAAGGTTAACTACTTTTCACTGTCAGGGTCACTGGGGATTTCTTCTTCTGGCTCCCAGTTAGGAAAAGCTCCCAGATTATTTTACCTTCACACAGTGAGCTACAACCTATCCCACCCTAGATTAGCAAAGTCTGCCAATCTGTGAGAAACTTCCAGCTAACTTTGATAAAAGAACCTTTTAACCCCCTCAGCCCATCTCCGTGGCAATGTGGCATACTCTTTTATGATCCAAACTGTAATGCAAACTAATTATCTGACCCTCAAATCAATCCCTTTGACTCTGTTACCCATGCAAATAATTTATGGGCCGGATTTAGCTGTCCCCCAGTCATGTGCTTCTCGGTAGCACATCGTTCGCTGGGGTGGGATTCGCCTTTCCCACCGCTTGTCAATGGGATTTCCATTGAAGCATCCCCATGCCGCTGGGAGACCTGCAGGCAGAGTGGTGCCAGTGGGGAAAAGAGAATCCCAATGGCCGAAAAATTCCGACCTATTTCTCCAATGGATATAATTGTCCTCTCTATAGACTTGTTGTATCCTTCAAGAAACGACCATGTTTACAAATTGCTTCTCACTTCTTTTCATCTGGGAGTTACATAAACAATGTCAATATCTTATTGATATAAGTATAGATCTTATGGCTCCACCACAAACTTAGAAGTTGATCATCCATTGCTTAAAATGTTTTTAACTACTAAATCTTACCTTTTAAATAACTACAAGTTTACTTTTAACTATAATTAACCCAGATTTGTTTGAATTTCAGTTAAATTAGGGTTGTTTATCAGTTTCCAAGAGATTTTATCATTTATCTTACATTTGACACCTTAATCTCCAAACTAAGAAGTTATATGTAAAATATTAATATAAACCATGAAAATATTTGATTATGGCACTCCCATTATCAAAGATCTATGCACATGGACACCCTGGATCCTCTGTTCCCGAGTAAATTCTAAATTCTACTTGAATGCCCATTCTTCTAGCTTACTTATGCCCTGTTTCAGTCGATTAGATAATCCTCGCTGTTTGCCACTCATAGATTACATAGAACATACAGTGCAGAAGGAGGTCATTCGGCCCATCGAGTCTGCACTGACCCACTTAAGCCCTTCACTTCCACCCTATCCCCATAACCCAATAACCCCTCCTAACCTTTTTGGCAACTAAGGGCAATTTAGCATGGCAAATCCACCTAACCTGCACGTCTTTGGACTGTGGGAGGAAACCGGAGCACCCAGAGGAAACCCACGCAGACACGGGGAGAATGTGCAGACTCCGCACAGACAGTGGCCCAGTGGGGAATTGAATCTGGGACCCTGGTGCTGTGAAGCCTAGTGCTATCCACTTGTGCAACCGTGCTGCTCTTCCAAGTAAGCTATCATTAGCAAATTATATAAAAGCAAGGGTCCTAGCACTGATCCTTGGTGAACGCCATTGTCTACAATCCTCCAGCCTGAAAAGTAATTATTTACCACGACTTGCTGTTTTCCGTCCTTAAGCCATTTTATTTTGTTCAAGTTGACGTTGACCCTGCACGAGCCACCATTTTGTTCACCATCCTTTTTAGTAGTACTTTGTTAAATGGTTTCTTGAAATCCATATGGACAACATCCATTGCTTTCCCTTCATCAATTTTCTCTGTTGTTTCATCAAAAAAATTTACTTTGGTTAGTCAAGCACCGTATCCCTTTTAAAAGTGTGCACCACCTACCCTTAATTAACTCAAACCTCTCCAAGTGCCAATGTTATTTTCACCTTGATTATTGTTCCTAGAACCTTTCCAACTACTAATGTTAAATTGACTACCTGTGGTTGCTAGGACTGACCTTGCACCATTTCTTGAATAAGGGTGTCAAAATTTGCCAATTTTCAATCTTCTGGTACCTTCCTGTTATATAGGGAAGATTGGGAGATTATGGCGAGCCCTTCCACTTTCTCCAGCCCCACTTCCTTTGGCAGCCTAAGGAGCAAGCCACCTGGACTAGGCAGGTTATCAACTCTAAGCATAGTCAGCCTTATGAATCCATCTTCCTATCAATTTTCACCGAATCCATTAACATAACCATCTCTGCTTCTACTGAATTTTTTTCAGATTTCAGTTCCTTAGGAAATACTGATGGAAAGTCGCCATTGAGTATTCTAGTCTTGCCCTGCGCTTCTAAGCATGTATCATGCTCCTTGTTTCAAGGATGCACCCCACCTCTTACTACCTACTTACTATTTACATGCCAGTAGAAAATCTTCTTTTATGTTGACTGCCATTCTATTCTTGGATGCTTTGTTTCCCAGTCTTAGTTTCCTCTTCACTTCCCATCTCAACCCATCATAGATGATCTGTTCTTGCTTGAAGAATTTTTGTGACATGTATCATGCACTCTCTTATTTTTTTAAATCATATTCTCTATTATCCAAGGAACCTGCTTCTACTGAACTGGGCAGCAGGGTAGCATGGTGGTTTACGGGTATAGGGTGGATACGTGGGTTTGAGTAGGGTGATCATGGCTCGGCACAACATTGAGGGCCGAAGGGCCTGTTCTGTGCTGTACTGTTCTATGTTCTAACCCTGTTTCTTTCTCTTACCATTCACCGATGCTGGAATGTACCTGATCTGAATCTGTAAAATCATCTCCTTACAGACCACCCCTTGTTCTGTTACAGTTTTTTATGCCACTCTATGGTCCTATTTTACCGTGATGAGATTATTTCTCATCCCATTGAAGTCAGCTGTCTTCCAATTTAGATGCTCTACTTTAGAACGTAGAACATACAGTGCAGAAGGAGGACATTCGGCCCATCGAGTCTGCATTGACACACTTAAACCTCCACCTCCTCCCCATCCCCCACCTCCACCCCATTCCTGTAACCCAATAACCCCTCCTAACCTTTTTGGACACTAAGGGTAATTTAGCATGGCCAATCCACCTACCCTGCACGTCTTTGGACTGTGGGAGGAAACCGGAGCACCCGGAGGAAACCCACGCAGACACGGGAAGAACATGCAGACTCCGCACAGACAGTGACCCAGCGGGGAATCGAACCTGGGACCATGGCTCTGTGATACCACAGTGCTACCCACTTGTGTTACCTCACCTTGACCAGCCCCACTTCCCTCCAACTCCTGTATACACTATCCACCACACCCCCCCCCCCCCCCCCCCCCCCCCCCCAATTCCCGGCTCAAACCCATGATTCTCGTTCAGCGACGTTAACACCAACATCCCTTCCACCCTAAAATGCCTCCTCAACTGATTCCATATCTTCACCTTGGATTGCATCACTGGGCTCCCTGAATATCTACTCTGAGCCATTGGCAACGCTGCCATCATCTTGGCCTTAATCTGGACCCCTTACAAGATTCCTCCTCCATCCGAACCCACTCTACCCCTTCTGCTTTCCACCATTGCGGACCTTAACCACATTTGCCGCCCACCAATAATGAAGCAGGTTCGCCCCCCCCCCCCCCCCCCCCCCCCCACCCCCCTCCCCACCCGCTGCCTCTACTTCTGTAGCAGGCTCTCTTCTCCCCCCTCCCCTCGGCACCTTCCCTGCCCGGACAAAGTCAGAAATTATCGTGTCCAATTTCCGAAAAAAGGCCTTTGCTGTAAAGATCGGGAGAGCCTGAAAAATAAACAAGAACTTTGGCAGAATATTCATTTTCACCACTTGGACCCTCCCCGCCAATGTCAACTGCAAAACTTTAGATTGTTCCTTGGTCTTAAATCGCACCCAAGGTATATGAAGTAGAGTTTGACTGTACAGGTGAAGTAAGTATTTTAATATAAGATAATTGTAATGGGCAGCATGGTGGCACAGTGGGTTAGCCCTGCTGCCTCACAGCGCCGAGGTCCCAGGTTCCATCCCGGCTCTGGGTCACTGTCCGTGTGGAGTTTGCACATTCTCCCCGTGTTTGCGTGGGTTTCGCCCCCGCAACCCAAAGATATGCATAACTGTCCGTGTGGGGTTTGCACATACTCGCGAATGGGGTGCTATTTTTAAATATCATCCCAATCTTTCGACCCTCCTCAGCCCCAACGCGACATCTGCAACTTGGTTTCAGAGTGTGATGTGTCCGACCACAATTGGCCTGTTCATTTACATGGACTGAATACTTTCTAAGAACATTATAGTATAATATTTTGTAAACTTGTGTAATCCTGACAAATGAGTATATACCTGTAAAGGTATAGGTGGGGTGAAGAAATAGTGCTTTATAGTTCATATTTTCTTGTTTAATAAAGGTTTTATTATTTTGTTAAATTTAAATGGAAGTCCTGCGACTCTGTTCATCCATGTCTCTAAACAAAAAATAAAACATGCATTTATCACACCGGGGTTCCGCTCTGGGACCTGAGTGGCCAGTAGTAACATCAGCTGGGATCGTAACAGTATCTATATGCACCATGACCACTGGCAGATCACTTTCCCTCTTCAGAGTGCTCTCTGGCCATTCAGTAATATTCTTGATCTTGGCATTGGAGAGGCAGCATACCATCCTTGATTCAGGTATGCGGATGCAGAAACATTTACCTATTCCCCCATCAAATCTCCTGTCACTATTGCTCTTCCAGCCATCTTTGTGCTCCCTGTACCACCCATGATGCCATGGATTTGGCTCTAGCTGAACTCCCTAGATAAACCTTTTCAAAAAATATTTTTATTGGCATTTCGTACTTAATATCCAAAGTTTGCAGAACAATACAGAAACAACAATAATAATCAACACAGCAACAACATCAACATAGGTACCACAGACCTGATGACACAGTGGTTAGCACTGCTGCCTAACGACACCGAGGATCCGGGTTCGATCCTGGCCCTGGGTCACTGTCCATGTGGTGTTTGCAGATTCTCCCCGTGTCTGCTTGGGTGTCAACTCCACAACCCAAAAAGATGTGCTGGGTAGGTGGATTGGCCACACTAAAATTGCCCCTTAATCCGAAAAACAGAATGGGCACTCTAAATTTATAAAACAAACACAGATACCCCATGCTGTCCCCGTGTCTGTCATAGTGGTCCAAGTTCTATCTTTTCCCTACTTTATTTACATTAGTGTGCATCTTATACTTTTTTTTAAGAAGTGTTCTTATCGAGACTCTTAACATTTAGTGATATGAGTTACACACAAATTTACATATGTATTTACAACTATTTCAGGACCCTTTACGTCGTTCTGAATTTATTATTACAATTACATTCGTTTTGCTGGGGAATTAAATCCTGTTCCCCCTCTCGAGTTCTTGCGAGAGGTTCTCCCGGTTTAACCCCGTGTGGGAGGGATCTATGTCCCCTCCTGAAAACAACCTCCCTCCCCGTTCCTTCTCTGCTGTATGGGGGCTCCCTTTCATCCAGGTGGTGTTCCCTGCCCCTACCCCTTTCTACCCTCTTTACCCCACTTCCTATTCCCAGTTAGTTGCTGGTTGTGAACAGGACTGTTAAGAGGTTTGTGAACTTCTTCCACGTGTTGTGGAATCTTTCCTCGGATCCCCTTATCGAGAATTTTATTTTTTCTAGTTGCAGGAACTCTGCCAGGTCTGAGAGCCACTCAGAGGACCTGGATGGCACTGCTGACAGTCCACCTGTTGCAACTCGTGCCCTACCCTCCCCCTCCTCTCCTCCTAGTTCCCCATCCCCCTTTGGCTTTTACCCCCATTTCTGGCAGGTGCTCCATCCCTCTCGGGAGGCGCACCGTGACCTCCTCCTTCGCTGTCCTCACGTACACCAGCCTGCTCGCTAGTGTAGCAGCTCTCCAGGAGCCGGTGCAGACACGATGGGCCGAATGGCCTCTTTCTGCACTCTAAATTCTATGAATACCAATCAAAGAGCCAATACACCAGTTAGTTAGTTCAAAGTCAATACTACTTTATTTACACACAGTAAGATCTACTCATGCACAATAATACTACAAGCTAAACTATCTCTATCACGAACACCTATACTTAACTTCGGGTGCCCACTTAGTTCAGAGGAACAATGGCCGTTGTTCCGATCTGAGGCTGTTGGGTTCAACGAGGTAACAGGAGTACAGCTAAGATCGTCCGTCTGATAGCGAGCGTTGAACTTGAACTTACTTGCTTCTGGTGGTGCTGGTGGAAGGGTCTCTCTGCTTAAGAGCCGAATCCAAGAGGCTGAATCTTTGGCAGGGTTCCTTCTTATACTTGGAGGGGCTTTGCGCACTTTTAGGCGGGCCTTAAACATGGTCGCAATTAATTGGGCAGCTTCTTGATCATTGTCATCGATCTAAACCAATAAAGGGACGGGTGACTTGATGGCTGGGCATGTCCTAGGTGGACGTTGGCCTTGCTTTGTTTGTGTCTTCTGTTTGGGGTAGTGGCGCCAGGATGTCTGAGACAGTATCGGCTACCTGAGTATTAGTCCTTTGTTCCTTGGAGATGGGTCATCAATATGTAAATCGACCCAGAGTTTCGATTCTGTCTGCAAACTGCTTTCCAAATATTAATTCGGGCTCTGTGCCTGCTTGTTGCTTAGTATTGTCCATATTTCCCTATAGGCTCTGCGAGTGTCCATTTTGTATACTGAAAGTGGCCATCCCAGATGGCTACAGGCCCACTGTATTTACCGACTCACTTTCTGGGTAAGTGATAGACCCCCAGCCTGGCCTTCAACGTATGCGTCTCCTGCTGCTCCCGCTTCATCTCAGCTCCGCTGCAGCTCCTGACCTCTCTCCAGGTAAACCCTGGAGTCATTGCATTGTACCTAATGTCATATGCATGTTAATATCTATACAATAGGAGTTGTTTAGTGCATTTTATATTCTTTAGCATCATTTGCTGATTAAACACAGCTCATTTATTATATATGCTAATCAATTTTAGGAGAATTTAGTCCTGTTTTATGATTTATTAGCCATTTGTTAAATAGGCTAGTTTCCTTCATATGAACAGTCAACCGCCAACTGAAATATTTAATATTATCTATAAAAATTATAATTTTAATATGTCAGTTTATGTTGCAAAGATCTGGTTACTTAAATTAAACCTCAGCCCTCCATGGCATACTTTGTTTTTATTCTTGCCAGCAACTATTAATTGTGAGCCATATGGGGAGGTTCATTTGATTTGCACACTGGGATACACCCAGTTGTCATGCTTACATTTTGGATGATAGTATATTATGCGTGTCAAGGAAATAACTTTCATGCTGCTCCAGCATCTGCTAGATGCAATTATTTGATCCTTTTGTACAAATTTTAAAAGACAGTATCAATATCTATATCAGCTCTCTTTCAAGTTGATATTTTAATGCAGGAATGAAGTGCAGCACTGTACTTATTTTTAATAATGCAACCCATGATATGGACCTAGCATTATCTGCTGGTTATTTTCAATATTTCATTAAACATAATTTAATTTTTGATGGATTGGTGGGTAATTACACCCAGTGACATGGTAATCACCTGGAAGATTCCCAGTTCTACCCTTAGTCAGTGTGAAGTTAGATAATGTTAGCTGAAGCAGCAATTGGGATACTGCAAGTAACCCACATATCGTGGCTATTAAAATGAAGCATTTTCCTACTCTTGATCACCGTCCAGTGCTCTGTGCTATAAAGTGTGTGTGTGGGATCTAACAAAGCTTGGCTATGATGTACACATTGTTCACAGTCACTGCCTAACCTCCTGAATGGAGAATGTTCACTGTGTGGGGGGGGGGGGGGGGGGTGGTGAGAGGAAGCAAAAGGCTGCTGCCTCTTTTGGAAACCTACATTGGCATGAGGTAACACCTGAGAAGAGAATAAGATAAAATTGGGTATTTTTTTACACTTACCCGACTTCAGCGGAAACAAAAATCTGTTCTCAGCTGCAATATGAGGTTCCAAAGAGATCATGTTAAGGAAGCAACCAATGCTCTAAATAAAAAATATTCAAACCTTGTTATTCTGTTATTTTTTGACAGTTCCAGTCTGTCCTTTTCAACGCTGATGGTTTTGGGGTTTTTTCTGCCAGAAGGACCATTTCCATAGGGATCGCCATATATACAGGAGGAAAAATAATTATTCCATGCATTTCAATAGACCAAAAACAGCAAAGTAGTATTTCTTATAGTTTCTCTTGAAATGGTGACTTCTCCCAAAATTCTTGACAAAAATGCACCATCAGAATGTGGGTTTTCACCAAGAACGCCTGCAACTGTATTCAAATATAAAAATGTTTTTTCTCCGATATTTAGGAGCTAGTGCTGAGAATGGCAGAAAACCGGGGGATTAAGAGGTGCTCCATTTTTTAAATGTTCCCACGGTCTTAAGAAGCAAGCAGACCGAGAGGGGGAAGAAAAAAATGAACAGAGACACTAAGGAAAAAGGAACTCAAATATAGGAAATATTAAGAAGATTAGTCTCTCTGGGGCAAGCAGATATAAGCACCAATGGCTAGAACTGTGGCTATCTCTGTGACCCAGACAGTCTGAGCTGAAACAGGAAGCAGAAAAGTTAGACAGACATAGAGTCCATTAAAGAAGCCAGAATTCATAAATGACATTTGATCTTGAACCTTACCATATTATCTCAAGTTTTGTTGTTTCCTTGCTTTCCTTTGTGTGTTCTTACTCATTTTTACACAAATGTTTAGGAGCTGTAATTTTGGGGAATGCGGGGAGACTTTGCGGACCGTTACAAATGGTGGTCGGGCCTGACCTGGGAAGCCGAATCCATCCCCACGCCCCCAACTTTCACCAGCAAGGGATAAGGGTTCAGGCTTGGTCACAAATACCCACAGCCTGCACACCCAACTGGGTCCAATCCTTTGCAAGGATAGGCATCACATAGACCCCCCAATTTTCATGGAGTCATAACAACCTTTCAAGGACTCAAGCTTCACAACCCTTCAGAGGTGTCGTGAACCAGTGTCTAGATGAGGCAACCTTTTAAAAGGTAAGTTCAAAACTTCTTGCCTCCACCCACAGCCCCATGGCCCCTTTTACACCCTCCTATTTTAACATATGTCTCTCCATTCACATCGAACAACCCCCTCCATGGTCCTTCATATCTTCATTGCCTACCAATGGGACTTCCATGCCCAGTCTCCCAGTATATAATAATAATCATCATTATTAGTGTCACAAGTGGCTTACATTAATACTGCAATGAAGTTACTGTGAAAATCCCCTAGTTGCCATACTCCAGCTCCTGTTCAGGTACACTGAGCGAAAATTTCAAACGTCCAATTCACCGAACAGCATGTCTTTCGGGACTTGTGGGAGGAAACCAGAGCACCCTGAGGTTTCTACGCTGACACGGAGAGAATGTGCAGACTCCGCACAGACAGTGACCCGAGCTGGGAATCAAACCCTGGTCCCTGGCGCTGTGCTACCGTGCCGCCCATCTCTGTACAATACAGAACCAATAAATCCTATGGTAACAATAGCTTAAAAAATTAATTCATAACTTTCTACTTTCTTTTTAAAACATTTTTATTACAATCTTATAAAAGTGTGAATCACCCAGACCCTTCAAAATATCAATAGCAAAAGCTGCGTGCACTTGCCACCTCTTTATCTTGTATCAACAAACATTGTGCAATTGAGAAATAGATCACAGAGAATGAGTTGTCAATCAAAGTGTTTTCCCTGGAGCACCTCTCTTTTAACAGACTACTAAATGTATTGGCTCTCAGCCTCTTGACGGTGGGCTCATGTCCCACCTGAACCCACGCCCTCCCCTGCCCCACACAGCCACACATACACACACACAAACAATTCTGCATCTAGGATAAAAATTGAGCACAATAAGTAGGGAAGATCTGTGGAGCATGTCAGATCATGATCACTTGAAATACTTTTGTTCAAATTTGGTCACCATGCCACAAAACATACAATTGTTGAAAACGTGTTGATAAAGCGATTAAGCCATGTAAAGTGGATCAATGACGCAGAAAGAGGAACAAAACGGAAGCTCACAATCCAGAGAGCAGACTTTTAAGGGAGCGTGAATTGGGATATATGAAAGGTTATGGTACAAATAGACAAGATAAGCCCTGAGTATAATTTGAAAATAACACAGGAGATTAGAGTTCAAAAGATATGGGGTGCAATCTAAGCAAAAAATCAGAGTCCTCACTCCGTGACCCTCCTATCTAATGGCACTCTGTTGCTATTTTGGGCCCAAGCGAGGAACCCCCACCCCCCCCCCCCCCCCCGAGGCTGCACCCAGCATCATTTCCTTCACCAAGGAGCTCCGATGAGCGGAGCTTCGCTTCGCAGGAAGAGATCGGGGCCCCACCACAGACCAGCGCAGGGCCTGATCCCGATCTGTGGAATTCGCTACCTCAGACTGCGGTGGATGCTGGGACGTTGAGTAAATTTAAGGAGTTAGACAGATTTTTAATTGTTAATGGGTTGAAGGGTTATAGAGAACAGGCAGGACAGCGGAGTTGAGGCCAGGATGGGATCAGCCATGATCACATTGAAGGTATTTAGGCTCGGGAAGCTAAATTGCCTACTCCTGCTCCAAGGTCATGTGTTCTCGGGAGGAGATGTTCTGTCTGATTTTGCTATCCAGCCCTTGGTCTGTAGCATTGTAGGTAGCAGATGAGGAGCGTCTCAACCATGATAGAATGGCAGAGCAGACTCGATGGGCCGAATGGCCTAATTCCTCTCCTAAATCTTATCAACTTATGATCCCCAGCATGGGCAAATGCCAGCTTGGCACCTTGACACTGCCAGACTGGCACACTGGCCATGCCACCTGATCATGTTGGCACTGTCCGTGTGCCTAGGTGGCATTCAGAGTGCCAGGCTGGCAGTGCCAAGGTACCTGGGTGGCACCAGTAGTGCCAGGGTGCCAGCCTGGCCATAGACTGACCACCCGGGGGCCTCTGATCGCCTGGGAGACCCTCCCCCCAAGTGCTGGTACACTGGGTTCCTATTTGTGGGGACCAGAACAAATAGGCACTCAGCTGGTGTTTCCTCGTCGAGGCAGATAAGTGTCAGGTGGCCATTCGGTCCGACGTCAGTACGCTTAAGTGAGTTTTTAACCTCACTTAACTATGCGAGACTCGGCTCTGCTCATTGTGGGTGGGATTCAGATCGTGACGCCTCCCGAGCTCTAGTTAGATCTCGGGAAGCGATTCAACCGTCGCAAATCCAGGGGGAGGCCTCTCGCGGGATATACTGGCCATGTCCCAATTCCGGCGGAACACGGCACGTAGTTTTCACCCTTGGATTTTAATTCAGGAAAATAAATTTAAAATAAATAATAGGAAGACCTTCTTTTTCAAAGAATGGTAATGTTGGGATTAATTTGGTAGGGTTTGAAGGCAAAAGCATCACGGTGTCCAAATGCAGCTGGATGGCACAATTGAAGAGTTGGATTTTGTTTTGATGGCCCTTGACATTTATGTTTTTAGAATCTATTGGGAGCTAGGGTAAACTTTTTATTTTTGATAAACATGGCATGGTAGGCAATTTGAAATCATTGCAATGTTTTTTATAAATTGGCACACACATTGTCAAGCAGATACACATGGATGCTAAGCCCACTTTTTCTCCCCAGTAGCATTTGGGGAAATGATGAAAAGTATTACTTTGGTGCTGCCGATTGTGTAGGGCATGACAACTGGTTTATGGGGCAGACTATTTGAGAATGTTGCAGCACCACCATGAAATGGTCTAGACCAGTTGCGGGCAACCTGCAGCCCGGGTGCCACGTGCGGCCTATTTGGGTTCTGAGTGCAGCCCACGAGTCATTTTGTTGACCATTGCCCGGGCGCCAGGTTGCCACATTCTGCTGATTTCCATCCGTGTAGTGTTTTTTTCTACCAGTATGACTGAAGTTACATGCACATAAAACAAGGACAAGTGAAATGAGATGCAATCTGATTGCAGACAACATTGATTGAGAGACCATGGGCGGAAATCTCTGACCCCCCGTCGGGTCGCAGAATCAGAGCTGCGGCACGCGAATCGCTCCACGCCACCCCGACGCTGGAGAATCGACACCATCGGCGTCGGCGTGGTCAGCATGGCGCCGGTCAGGGTATGCGCCGACTCTCCGACCCAGGCCGCCGCGCCAATTCTCTAGCCCAGATGGGCCGAGTGGCCCTCATCAAAAAGCCGAGTCCCGCCTGCGCCGTTCTAACATCCTCTGAGCCGGCGGGAATGGGCGTTGAATGGTCCGGGGGCGGCCTGTTGGGGGGAGGGGGCTCCTACCCCGGGCCGGGGGGGGGGGACCTCCGTGGTGGCCCACCTCTCTGCCTCCTTTCCTCTGCGCCGGCTCCTGTCGCCCTTCGCCATTTGTCTTCGGGGCCGGCGCAGCGAGTGAGCCACTGCACATGCGCTCGTTAGCTCCAGCCCAAGTTGTAACCTCACTTAACTATGCGAGACTCGGCCCTGTCCTAGCCTCCTGTGGGCTGCATCAGGGGTCCAGGAACGGGCGCCGATGCCGGAGTAAAACACTCCCGTTTTTACTCCGGCGTCATCACTTAGCTGCCCGATGGGAGAATCGTGCCCCATGTGTTATTTCTCTGTCCAAAGTTAAAATATTTCTTTTGTTTTTACCATTTGAAGTTGATGACAGCTCTGTTAATTTTTTCAAATAAATTTAGAGTGCTGCCCGACAGTTCTATTAATAAAGAAGTGATTCAGCATTTTCTATAACTCATTATGAAATATTTAGTCTGCGGCACGGTGGCGCAGTGGTTAGCGCTGCTGCCTCACGGCGCCGTGGACCCGGGTTCAATCCCGGCGCAGGGTCACTGTACGTGTGGAGTTTGCACATTCTCCCCTCCCCGTCTGTGTGGATCTCGCCCACACGACCCAAAGATGTGCAGGGTAGATGAATTGGCCATGCTAAATCGTCCCTTAATTGGGAAAGAAATAAAGAATTGGATACTCTAAATGTATTTTTCTAAATTAAGAAATACTCAGCTTATATTAAATGTATTTAATCTTATTCATGGGGTCATGGTTAGTGAACATGCCTGATTTAAATCTTGTGGCCCACTGAGTTGAAGGAAGGCTGCTCATGTGGCCCACGGACTAGCCTAGGTTGCCCATCACTGTTCCAGACCCAGATTGAAATGGCTACCACACTTGATGATATGGCTCGATGGTATCGATGGGTATGGGCAAGAAATGCATAAAGTCTGTGGCCTGAAAGTAACAGTGATCAATGTGGAAGGAGAGTATGCTGAGCAGATATTGTGGTTTATAGTGCTGTGGGTCCAATGTGTCAGTGATCAGTTCTCTCGCACTGGAAGTGGCAGACTCTTACACAGGCACTATTAATAATAAATAGATCCAACTGAGTTGTTATTGCATGGATGTTATTCCACAGTTCCGCAGACCACACACTTGGTATAAAAAGGTTTCATTCTATGTCTTGGTGTTCGTTTCTCAAAATAAATTGTCTAACTGACAGGTTAACCCTTTTCAGCCCAATGAGGTAACCAAAAAGCGATATTTTTGAGCTCAAAGATCAACTAATCAAAGCATCTTTATTCTCTTCAGTATGAAACAGCTGAAAATAATGATAGAGTAATAAACAGATCAAAGTAATTGTAAACTTTTCAGGGTAAAGATGTCTAAATATACTGTCAGGTTTACATTGACCTTTTGACTCTCAAGTCAGTTAACTGGACATCAAAAGAGGCAGATGTTTGCTGCAAATGTTCCTTCCAGCCTGACCCTGCATTAATTTAAGATCAGGGCCGGAATGAGTTAAGAGCTCTGCAGTTCCCTCTCAATTCATATTTCAGTTTGAACACTAGAACAAATAAGCTTGTGAGAGAATGAGTTTCAGAAGAGTAGATTATTTGAGGTATTTGTCCACTACTTTGCAATTCAATGTTCTTTGCTGTTGTACAATGAAATAAATTTGTGGACAAATGAGGAAAAGGCATTGCCCATCTGAAATGCATTTGTTTCAGCATTTCAAAAATGCTGTTTTTATTATTAAGTTAAATTTGAGTCTAATTAAAAGGAGATTTGACGTCTGGATTTTTAATACCAGCAGTTAAATTCTGAAATTAATTTTGTTTTGAGAAAAAAAAAGTATTTGGCAATTATTCTCTGGGCGAGGAAGGATTGGAGTTCACATCATTTTCATGTCACATTCACTGGACACAATAATGTGTTTCAATTACTTATTTCAAGAAGTAAAGGTTTGCCAAACACTCTTTCATCAAGATTGTGTCCCTTTGCAATATGATGCCAAGTTTCAGCTTATCCTTTCTTCAGAGAAGTGTTCTGTTTAGTCACCCAGATTATTTAGTGTAACAGAAATTAAATGCTGAAATGTCTTCAAGATATTTCTTGCCAGTACATTTTACAGATTGAGTAGTTTCCAGTATGTGAGAATGCTTTGTGTGGATCTGTCCATCTGGAGATGGATTTGCTTTCCACCCTTTTTACTTCAAGGAAAAGTTCCCTGTTTATTAATTTAATGCTGCAGCCCCATTAAATAATGAAATCGTTTCCATTAACTATTTTGATACATTTAGGGCTCGATTCTCCGCTCCCGACGCCAAAATCGTGTTCGGCGAGGGGGTGGAGAATGCCGAATGACGCAATATCGGGGGCACCGTCGGTTTTTGAATTCTCTGCCCCACGAAAAGCAGCGCCACGAAAAGTATCCACGGCCTCAGACCATTGCCTGAGGCCCAATCCGCGATACTCCGTCTCCAACTGCCCGAGTTCCCAACGGCGTGGGACACGTGTGGTCTCACCCGTCGTGAGCTTAGAGTGGTGGCTGCGGACTCAGTCTGGCGCCGCTAGAGTCGGTGGAGGGCCGATCCACGGGCAGCGGTGTCTTCATTCGGGGCTGGGGGCACTGTGGCCGGGCAGTCCGGGGCATGCAAGCTGAGTCTGCCATGAAGCACGGCGCGGCCTCTGCAGACCACCACCATGCATGGCCACGGACCCGGAAATGCTCAAGGCCGTATCGGCAGCTAGAGCTGCGAGTTCTATGCTGCTATCCCACTAACCCCCAGCAAAACGGTGAATCGGTGGACGTTATGCACCAATTTTCCTGGCGTAAAACACCACCGTTTTTATGCCGGTGTCGGAAGCCTCTCCCGGCCCATTTTTCTCCCCTCCCCGGGGGGATAGGAGGGCCATACCGGGAAACCCAGCCGCCGAGCCTTGTCCCTGGCTTCAAGGCCCGGCGTGCCAAGAATGACGCCGCCGCGGCGCCTATTGTCGTCAGCTGCTCATGGTTGGGCAGCTCAAACCCGAGCATGCGCGATTGCCGTCTTTCCCCTCAGCCGCCCCGCAAGACGTGGCGGCTTGATCTTGCAGGGCGGCGGAGGGGAAAGAGTGCGTCCCCTTGAGACGCCGGCCCGACGATTGGTGAGCACCGATCGCGGGCCCGTCCCCTCCCTAGCACGGTTGTGGTGCTCGATCCCCGATCCGCCCCCCACAGACCCCACACTTACCTGGCGCGCCATGTTCACGACGGCAGTGACCAGGTGTGGTTGCCGCCGTCGTGAACAGGTCGGGAACAGCAGGCCGCTCGTCCCATCCGGGCCGGAGAATCGCAGGCCGCCGTGAAAAACGGCGGCCCGCGTTTCTCCGAGCGGCGTGTCGCACAACCGGACACGCCATTTTGGGGGGGGGGGGTGGGAGAATAGCGGGAGGTGCGGGAGCGGACCTCCCGCTATTCTCCCACTTATCGTGGTTGCGGAGAATCGCGCCCAGTGTGTTTTGAAAATCTGTAACATAAAGGAGGGCAAAAAAAATATTTTTAAAAAGGCTTGCATTTCTTCTGCTGCTCTTCTTGAATAATGTCATGGGATCTTTTGGATCCACCTGAGAAGGCAGACAAGGCGTTGAATTAATATCTCATCTGAAAGATGGCATCCAAGAAAATGCAGCACTACCTCAGTACTGCACTGGAATGTCAGCCTCAATTATGTGGTCAAGTCTCTGGAGTGAAATTTTAACCCACGACCTACTGACCTAGAGGTGAAAGTATTAGCATTGAGCCGAGACTAATGCTGGTAGGTGCGGGAACTACCTTTTGGGTGCCACAGTCGGCCTGAACACACCCGGGCCGTGGAAGAGCACAAAAGAGTCCAGATTCCTTTTTGTAAGTATCATCTTATAGATACCTTCTTAGCTGGGAATCTTCATTTCAGTGCCCCATTGCTTGGTTGATGGGTCCAGCACACCATGTAAACCGCGGCAAAAAAGTAAGTTATATGGTTGAGTACCAACCAAGCAAGTCTGGACACGAGTTGAGGTGTCAGAGTTGGCCTCATTGTTCACAATTTTCTCAGTGAAAGATTCAGTCAAATTCTTCACTCCTGATCACAAACCAGTTAGCTGTGCCACAAAGTTTGAATGCATGGATATTAGTGATGAAAGGATCAGGGTCACCTTTTGTGGGTTGCTTGTCAAAAAACCTGATGACAGTTGCTGTCTGGGCTTACATTTGAAGACTTGCCACTTGAATGAATATCAGAGGGTGGCCTGCACCAGATGAACCAAGCCCCAGCAGGGTCGATGTTTTCAGAAAATGGGGAAAATTAAACAATATGCTGAGGAGACAAAAATAAATCTTAAGTATTTTTAAATTAAATAAACTGTAATTTTTAAGCACCCTATTTTAGTGTGGCGATTTTTCAGCGAATTGACCAATGTCCCTTTTATTGTCGATGTTTTGAAAATTAATTACATTCTTTATTAATTAATAATTATCTTCCAGCGTGCATACTCTTTCAGAAACAGTAGGGATAAAGCCTGCTGTTTAAAAGCATTGTCATAAAGAGTAGGATGCCATCAGTGGCTGGAAAGAGAAAACTATCATTTTGATACTTAAAAGGGAGTCCTGAGATTATGAAAAATGTTATAGAGAAGGCCTCTAGCAATCTCCCTGAAGACTGCTTGTTCCACTAGAAGCAGGATTGATCTTCATCCAGAGCCTGTTGGCAATATGTTACTCACTAAGCCATTAATATGTAGATGTCAGGGATTGCTTTTAGCAGCAAAAATTGGTGAGGTCTACAAACTGAATAGTAAGCGGATTATGTTATTGGTTGGATCCATTTGTTCCATTTCAGAAGATGGTCCAGATTATGTAATGATTAGCCAAATCCTCAGTACATTTACTTTGTAACCTACAGTCAATTGTTACGACTTGTACTCTTTTTCTGTTCATAGATAAAACTACTACACCGCAATCAGGCATTGTCTGATGTATTTGTTAAGGAAAGCAAGCAAGTAAGCTATGGATTTTGATCATCTTCCCTGTGTAGATCATTGACGAGGTGTTTATAAGAGCAATACTTGTAAAATAAGAGTGTGAAAGGATATAGGGAAAGGGCTTGGAACTTGGATTAAAAACAATTAAAGTGCCAAAGCTAAAAATGCCTCAGGATATGACACCACTATTTCACCACCTGGAGAAGATTAAGTATGCCACCTGAGGGTCTGAGAAAGGCTTCCTAGATACTTGGGGGCAGTTTGTCGACCTGTTCCAAAACCCGTTTGAGGCCAGTAACGAGGAGTAAGCGATGAATAAAAAACCAAGATAGATGAGGAACCAAAGGACTGCGCAGCCCGGTGTGTGTGTGTTTTGGGGGGGGGGGGGGGGGGGGGGGGGGACGGAAGGAAGGTGGAGAAACCACAAAAAGAAGAAAAATGAGGGGATGATAATAAAAACAAAGCATAGCTGAAGCCAACGGCGGGAGGGGCGAAGGGACAGGGGGAGCATGCAAGGCAGGGGGAGGGGACACCATAGACCGACCCAGAGGGTGGCGAAATGTAGATAGGATCAATTAAAAGAAAGGCAAAATAAACCTTCCTGTACAATAAAGTAAATTAACACGGGTAAGAAAAATGTGATGTATATATACAATTGTTTATAAATATGCAAAATGCCAACAAAAAGATTTTTTAAAAAAGGATATGACACCACTAAGGCGTGGCAAATACAAAATGAATCAAGAAATGGATGGCTAAATGTATATGAACAACTCTGCCACAACTATCAGTTCTTACGTTTCCAGTTAGAAAGATACCCTGAATCGTCTTACAATTTTTCCAACTGAAAGCCAACATTTCCTCATCCTCATTTTTAGCACAGGTGTTTAACATATCAAGAATATAAGAAAGAAGGGCAGCACGGTGGCCTAGTGGTTAGCACAGCTGCCTCACGGCGCTGAGGTTCCAGGTTCGATCCCGGCTCTGGGTCACTGTCCGTGTGGAGTTTGCACATTCTCCCCGTGTCTGCGTGGGTTTCACCCCCACAACCCAAAAATGTGCAGACTAGGTGGATTGGCCACGCTAAATTGCCCCTTAATTGGAAAAAATAATTGGGTAATCTAAATTTTAAAAAAAAGAATATAAGAAAGACAATCAGGAATAGATCATACAGCCTGTGGATTTTCCTCTGTCATTCAATATGATGTGGAGATGCCGGCGTTGGACTGGGGTGAGCACAGTAAGAAGTCTTACAACTCCAGGTTAAAGTCCAACAAGTTTGTTTCAAACACGAGCTTTCGGAGCGCAGCTCCTTCCTCAGGTGAATGGATTCACCTCTCCATTCACCTGAGGAAGGAGCTGCGCTCTGAAAGCTCGTGTTTGAAACAAACCTGTTGGACTTTAACCTGGTGTTGTAAGACTTCTTACTGCTGTCATTCAATATGATCATGGTTGATCCAGCTTCAACTCCACTTTCCTGCCCACTTCCCATATTTCTTGATTACTTAAGAGACCAAAAATCTATCTCCACCTTAAATATTTAACGATGGAGCATCTACTGTCTTCTAGGGTAGAGTAGTCCAGTGATTCACAGCCCTTTGAGTGAAGACATTTCTCATCTCTGTTCTAACTGATCGACCTCTTATCTTGAGATTGTGACCCCATAAGACTGATGCCTCTCTCCAAAGTGACTTTAAATCAAAAAGATACAAGCATGACTTAGGAGCAATGGAACATGAATCTTAATCTATAAACATAAAGTCCTCTGGGTCATTCAGTGCCAACATCACTCAGATCTCTGAATCTTTTGTTCACCCTATTGTATCTATATTGCCATATTTTACCACTTGAAAACTGCCACTGAGGTTTAGAATTGCATAAACAGCTTTAACACATTGTTTAAAAGTTCATATACATTTAGCCATCATTTCTTGATTCACCTCATATTTACTCCAACTCTTCTCAATATTGACATGCACTACAGGTTTCAACACCTGGGCTCTCGCGAATTAAAAAAAAGAAAATATTCCTTTGCATTCGGAGAACAATAATGGAGATTCTGCTGTTGCCTGGAAGGAAAATACATTTTCTCTATGCACATTTGGAAAACCGGAATATGACGTGAAGTTTGTCTACTTGAAGTTAAATCATAGCAGAGTTTTAACCTCGGGTAAAGAATTTCTGAGTAAATGAAAACCACAAGAAAATTGAAAGAAGCCGCTCCTCCCCTCACATTTCCGTGATGTGGGGGGAGGGTACAATGAGACAAGTAACTTTGCTAATGCACTGAAAATGACAGTGCAGTAGGTTGTGAATCATCAGCACCAGGTATTATTTCCATCACAACCCTGAGGGAAAGTGTGATGGGCAAATATAACTTTTGTCAATTCTGTTGTCTGACTGAATGCTTGTTTACAGTATGAATGAATCAATGTCCCCTCATCTGTTGTTCCCACCAATTCCTAAATGAACCCAGATTTCTGGACTCGGCTGGAAGCCAAGTTAGGAAAGGAGAGTGCACGACAGGTCAAACAAGCAGCCCGGTTTCACGCAGTGCATTACTTCAAAAACATCCCAAGAAAACTATACAAGTACAAAAAGTTACCAGAATTGATGTTTGCTATCAAATATGTATTAGCTTGCACATATACTTGCCATTTTTGATTTGTTAAATGTCACTGCAGTAGTGGTCTTCAGTCACTGTTTGAGTAGCAATTGTAAATAGCATAATTCATAAAGGGACATGAGAAATAAACACAGCATCTAAATGCAAACCTGTTGACTGTTGGGATTCTAAGCTGCAAATCGGGAAAACAATTGAAATTTGTTCTTTAAAAAATGTTAAACACAGAACCTCAAAAGAGCTTTTGTGCTTGTAAAGTTTTCAGTTGTAATGTTTCTACTTCCATATAGTTTGGGCTGGATTGCAACAGATGGAATAGGAAAAAAATGCCCAGACTAATAGCTAGTACTGATGGATAATTAACTTCTCAATGATTCATCTGTGTAACACCCTGGGTTATTTTACAGAAGGAGCATCTGGTTCACATGTGTACAATAGTTTGCTTACTATGATTGACATCTGCAGTTTGCTCATAAAGAGCTGTTGTTGCAGATGTATGGCTCTGCCCCTTCCTTTGTGTTCTTACACAGAACAGTATTTTTCAGCTAGTTCCAGTTCACATGAAAGATTTAAATTGGGACTAAATGTAGATTATAGAATGGACGCAACAAAAGTTCACTCTGTTAATTCATAGAACATCTGAAAATGGTCAAATGTCTATACTGTATGGGCAATACATTACAGAACAAAAGCATATTTATAACATATTACAGCCATGTCACAACATGGAAAAGTCGCCCATTTTAAAAAATATCAGTTTTTAAAAAAAGGATAAATAAACTTTGGGTTTTATGCTTTATTAGTTTGAGCGCTCAGAGAGAAAGCACCCACTTTGGAGTGTTTTGCATATCAGATGGCAGAACAATGAGACAAATTGTTGTAAGGACACAATTGTTGTATCAAGTTTGGAATAATAACAGAACAGGAGGCCATTTGGCCTATCATACCTGTGCCGACTCTTTGAAAGACCTACCCAATTAGTACCATTCCCAACACTTGCCCCGTAATGTCGTGATTTTTTTCCCTTCCTGTATTTCTCCAATTTTCTTTGAAAGTTACTGTTGAATCTGCTTTTGCCACCCTTTTGGCCAGGTCATTTAAAAAAATTGTTGTCTAGATAAACAAGACCTAGGAGTGCCCTGATAGAGCTCTTTAAGATAGCTTGATCAGGTAAACATAGAGCAGCTGTTTCCACTTGCAATAGAACAGAACCAGGGGCCATAAATATAAGGTAGTCACTACTAAATCCATGAGGGAATTCAGGTCAAACATTTTTACCAGGAGAGTGGTTAGAACGTAGTATTGGCTACTACAACGAGTAATTGAAGACTAAGTTTAGATGCACTTAAGGTGGAAACGAGATAAATATGAGGGAGAAATAAATAATAGGATACGTTGATGGGGTTAGTTGAAGATGGATGGGAGGAAGTTTATGTGGAGCATAACCACCAGTATGGATCTGTTGGGCTTAATGGCCTGTTTCTGTGATGTAAGTTCTATGATCAAAATTTTCACCACAGGCTTCAAAGCACCACTATTGGACCTTTAAAACCTCTGATGCGTTCGACCAGTTTACTTAAAGGTTTTACTCAGGTGCCCTTATTTGCGAGATGAACAAAGGACAAAACAGGTTCACAGTTTAACACAATTTTATTCACAATCCTATTACTCAAGAAAATATGACTCAGACTCAGCTGAGCTTTGGGTTTTACCCGCACTTAGTAAAAGGAGCTGGCAGGCTATGATCACTCAATGTTAATGTCTTCTCTGGGTTCGAAACCCAGGGTCCTTTCTTCTTGCGATGGTTGTGCAACTCCCAGGTTATCGCTCAAGATCTGTTTGATGCTCCTTTCTTTTATGTTGGGAAACTAGGATTGAGTCATATGTAGGCGGGGTTATCGGGTTACGGGGATAGGGTGGAAATGAGGGCTTAAGTGCATCGGTTCAGATTTGATGGGCCGAATGGCCTCCTTCTGCACTGCATGTTCTGTATGTCCACCACTGGCCATTGTTCTAGCCAGACCCCAACTTGTTAATGGGAGAGACAGGATACTCATGTTTATCGATGTTGGTTCAATCAAGACCCATTGTCCTCTGAAACTCCCTTTGTCTGACCAGCCATCAGCTCATTAAGCAGTCTGATGGCTTCTTTGTCTGTTCTTCGTCCTGCTGCAAAGTTGATCACCTGTGTCTGGAAGTTTGTTACATATTCATAGCCATGGAGTAGGTAGTCAAAGTCCATGTAGCAATAACAAGTTTATGCCTTGACTTGAGTGCTTTTGCAGATGGCCAGTATCGATCCCACCAGGGTCTCATGAGACAGTTTCTGTTTTTGGCCTATGTGTATCTTCTCGGCCTGTTTTCAGTACCACACCACCTTAGTAGTCAAATATGGGTAACAGTCACCCGGCTGTAATTTTCTCCAAATTGGCGAATTAATAACCAGCGGGCAGGCATTCTGTCCAGTTAAGAATGGAACTTCTAAAGCTAGAGGACCAATAGGAGCTGCTCATTAAAGAAGCAACAGACTGCCTTTTTGGCTGAGTGAGGGAGAGGCATCCTAAGGTAGAGACACCCTCTCTCTAACTTCTTTAACTTAAAAAAACAACACCTACAGGCAGCTATGCTGCTTCTTGATCACCTTGGCTTCTCCAATCTTTATGCATAATTGAAAATCCTCATCCTGACATCATTCTAATAAATCTCTTCTGTTCCTTCTCCAAGGCCTTGGCATTCATTCCTAAATTGTGGTGCCTAGAATTTAATTCTACAAGCAGAATTTTATGTCTCCCATTTCTCCACCTTCCAGAAGAGGTCAGAGAGTTGAGGTGGAGTGCCATATAATTGAGTGAGAAGACTATGGATGGCGCACCCCTCACCTTCCCTGCTGCCCCCAATTAAAACAAAGGCAGGACCAATAAATCAGCCTTCCTGCCCAGAGCCTAAGTGAGGCTCTTAAGTGGAAACTTAAGGTATGCAACTATCGGAGGAAGAAAGCTATGCATACAGTCTAATGGCGGGGGGGGGGGGGGGGGGGGGGGGGGGGAGAGGAGATTGGGTCCCTCCTCTTTGGGAATCCAGTAAGAAGTCTTACACCAGTTTAAAGTCCAATAGGTTTGTTTCGAATCACTCGCTTTCAGAGCACAGCTCCTTCCTCAACTGAGCCAGCATGTGTTGCCAATCCCTAACTGGCCTTTAATGACCACCATTTTAAACCACTGTGTGGTTCAGTCTGTGTGGTGCAGTTATACTGTTATGAAGGGAGTTCATGGATTTTAACCGAGTGAAGGATCTGATGTAAACTTGGTCACGTATAAAGGGCTGAATTCTCCACCGTCGGGATGCTCAGTTTTGCCGGCAGCCGATGGGTTTCCCGACGGCGTGGGGCTGCCCCACAATGGGAAACCCCATTGATCAGCCGGCGAAACAGAGAATCCTGATGACGTGCCGCCGGAGAAACCCGCCCAAACTGTATCACACTCAGATTACTAACACAATAGGGCTGAACTTTCTTGAGGATTTCCATTCTTCCTGCATTTCTTGCAATATTCACCACGTGCTTGCCTCAGTGTTTATCAAAAGTCATTATCAAATCAAGCTGGAAGTTTGCATCTGAAATACGTTTTTAGTATCCTGCCATCAACATTATTACAAGCTCTGATTATGCAATTTCCACAGGGTCCCCGAGTACTAAGATAGTTTTTTATTTTATTTTTAATAAATTTAGAGTACCCAATTCATTTTTTCCAATTAAGGGGCAATTTAACGTGTCCAATCCACCTACCTTGCACAGTTTTGGGTTGTGGGGGCGAAACCCATGCAAACACGGGGAGAATGTGCAAACTCCACACGGACAATGACCCAGAGCCGGGATCGAACCTGGGACCTCGGCGCCGTGAGGCAAGAGTACTAAGATAGTTGACAAGTGATAGCTGAGTTGTACTCACCAGCAAGGTCTATCTTTAATCTGGTGTTATGTCAAATCTATGCTCAACTAGTTGATCTCAACCAGAGCAGCAGTATAGTTTTCAGGTTGCTACAATTATCTTCAGAGTCCCTTTATAGAATGAAAAAGCTGGTCAGAATTCCTGCCCCTAATTGCTATGTAATAATCCCTGCTGGAAGTGAGGATGTGTCAGATAAAACAGTTTGATTGTGGAGTAGATTTTTCTCCTCTCTCCCTCCGACCCCGGTTTTCCACAGATAATCAACCTTCCTTGTCCAGGCTTCTCGTAGATTTACCATTTGAATATTGTACCAGACGGTAACTGGTGTGCATAGAACCATGCCCAACAACAAGTCCGTGCATTTGAAGGAAATTATGGAAGTTAGTAGAAAAAAAAAAGGAGAGAGTGAGGGCCTTTACCCTTTAGATTAGAAGTAGGTGAAATACAGAATGTAAATTTCAATCAATCTACAGAAAATAAGCAACCTTATATTATCAAATGAACAGTTTTCTCTTTTTGTTTCCCCACACCTTGCCTGAGTGGATCGCATCTGAAAATATACTGAGGCAAGTGATAGCAGCAGCTAAAACAGAATAATAATGGGAATCCTCAAAAATGCTAGTCCTTTTCATTGTCAGCAATTTAGGTACATTATTTTTACTCACTGATATGTTTAAATTTGTCTCTTCCCCCCTCCCCCCACCTCCACACACACTTGCTAACACAGCCAGATTCATATCTTCCTCTTATTGATTGTTTGCCTATATTACTTCTGCTCTTATTTTATAAGCAACATGTTTAACTGAGTGAAAAATAAGAATGAGGTGGAGTATTTGGTTAATTTAAAAGACATATTTGTCTCAGGGGATAAAGGAGAAACAGGTTAAATTTAAGCGTAAGAGCGTAAAACCAGATTATGAATTAATAATAGAGAACCCATGGCTGAGAAGGATTCTCATACGAATTAGGAGTAGGCCATTTGGCCCCTCGAGCCAGCTCTGCGCTGTTCAGTAAGATCACGGCTGATCTGATTGTGGCCAAAACGCCACGTTTCATCGCCCCTGATAACCTTTAACTCCTGCTAACTTTCTAAACAGTGCCCCCGGTTCTAGTCTCCCCACAAGTGGAAACATTCTTTCAGGGTCCACCCTCTCAAATCATCTCAGGATCTTGTGTGTTTCAAAAAGCTCATCTCTCAATCTTCTAAACTCCAATGGCTAGAGGCCCAGCTTGTGCAACCTTTCCTCGTAAGATAACCACCTTCGCCCCAATCATAGGTATCAATCAAGTGAACTTTCTATGAACTGGTTATAATGCATTTATATATTTTCTGAAACAAGGAGATCAAATTGTGCACAGTATTCTTTTTCTTAAATAATTTTAGAGTACCCAATTCATTTTTTCCAATTAAGGGGCAATTTAGTGTGGCCAATCCACCTACTCTACGCATCTTTGGATTGTGGGGACGAAACCCACGCAAACACGGGAAGAATGTGCAAATCCCACATGGACAGTGACCCAGAACTGGGATCAAACCTGACACCTTGGTGCCGTGCGGCAGCAGTGCTAACCACTGCGCCACCGTGCTGCCCTTGTACACAGTACTCTAGATGTGGTCTCACCAATGCTCTGTACTGCTGCAGAAATGTAATGCAAAGGTAATGCCCTTGCATTAAATTACTTGCTGTACTTGTATACTAACGTCTGTAATTCATGAAATATATCAGCATTCCTTCACAGTCACTGGGTTAAAATCCTGGAGCTCCCTCACTAATAGCACTGTGGTATAACCATAGCACATGGACTGCAGCAGTTCATGAAGGCAGCTCACCACCACCTTCTCAAGTGCAGTTAGGGATGAGCAATAAATGCTGGCCTACTGAGCGATGCCCACATTCCATGAGTCAATTTTTAAAAATATATCCGGACACCCAGATCCCTCGACACTCCATTTAAAGGTCACATTTTCCCACATTCTAGTCCCATCTGCCATATTTTGAAACCTATCTGTGTCCCATTAAAGACTCCTTATGTCCTCTTCAAAATTTACTTTCCAATTCATCTTTTTATCATCAACAAATTTAGCAACCGTACATTTGGTCTCTTCATCCAAGTTATTGATATAAGTTGTAAATTATCAAGTCCCCAGCATTCATGCCTGTCACAGCTTGCAAACCCAAAAACTATTTATTTATGTCTACTCTCTGTTTCCTGTTAACGAACCAATGCTATATCCATGCTCATACATTGGGTGAAATTCTCCAACCCCCCACAGGGTTGGAGAATCGCCCCGGGCCGGCGTAAATCCCGTTCTCCGCCACCTAAGAATAAGCGGGGGCGGGAATCGGGCCGCGCCGATCGGGGGCACTCTTTTTCTTCCACCGCCGCCACGGCCTCAACCATGGCGGAGGTGGAAGAGAACCCCCCTACCGCGCATGCGCCGGTGGTGACGTCAGCGGCCGCTGACGCACCGGCGCATGCGCGAACCGGCGAAGGCCTTTCAGCCAGCCCGACGCCGGCCGGCCGGCGTCAAAGGCCATTGGCGCCGGTTTTGGCACCAGTCGGCATGGTGCCAACCACTCCGGCGCGGGAGTGGTTGGCGCCACTCCGCTACGCCGGAACCCCCCGCCCGTCTGGGTAGGAGAGAATCCCGGCCATTATCTCCTACACATAACAATAAATACAGGGGTATGGAAATGCACTTCAAACTTAAATCATAAAATAGGATAAGGTGATCCTTGTTCAAATAGCAAAAAGGAAAGTTTTGGACTAATTTAAGAAGATCTTCGTGTCAACACATGGGTCTGGATTTTACGGTCCCACCCACCGGCAGGATCCTCCAGCCTTACCAAAGTCAATGGGTATCCGACTGGCTCGCCACATCCACCGTGGAGCGACCAGCCACAAAGCCTTGCCATGGGATGAGTCTCAGGCAGGGGAGCTTAGGTAAATATCCTGGAATGTTTTTAAGAAAAGGTTGGATGCTGTGATGGTGCTTGATCAATTGGAGAAGTTAAGGATTATAGTTATGAAGAAACTTTAGAAGGCTAATAAGTAAGCTGACAGATCTTCAAGACAATGGAAAATTAGATAACGGAACTAATAGATGATTGTTCCATCGCTGTGCAAAATGGTAAATAGAAGGAACAATATAAAATAACCTTAAGAGTTAAAAGTTAGGAAAATATCTGTGCACAGAGGATGGTCAGAATGTGGATTTTGAAGGACAGGCTACAAGCTTTAACTAGTTGTTAGAAATTTGCTTGCAAAGAAGAGAATGAAGGGTTACAGGGACAAAGGAGCAACATGGAATTAGACTACGTGACACAAAGAGAAAACTATTGGCACAGACTTGATTGGCTCAGTTACCTGTTTCTCTACTGTATCGTTCTCTGGGTTATTTTTCAAATAGTCAACAGTAAGTGCACCTTAAATCACAGTACTAGTTTAGGTTCCCATTAGAGCACCTCTTCTCGCTCCTTCCTTCACTTTATCATCAAGATATAATTAGTGATAAACCTCATGTAATTGTTTTGTCATATTTACAAAATATTATGAATACATGGGGAACGATAGTGATAATATTCTAGAAAATATCAGAAAATATTGGAAAAACGAGGCGCAAAACATTCTTTTAACACATCTTTAGCCAATATCACATTTAAAGCTTAAAAGTAGCAAAGAAATCCATAAAAAATTGATTTAAGTCCAGTTCTGTGTGTGAGGCAGACCAGGCTGCATGCGTGAACAGAATGACCACAGACCGCACAATCCTGTTCTAAACTGAAGTCACCTAACACATACTTTTCAAATTGCATCATTGGATGACAATGATTTTAAAAAAATAAATTTTGAGTACAAATTAATTGTTTCCAATTAAGGGGCAATTTAGCATGGTCAATCCACCTAGTCTGCACATCTTTTGGGTTGTGGGGGTGAAACCCACACAAACACGGGGAGAATGTGGACATTGATAATAATTAAGAACAACTTGCATTTCTAAAGCACATTTCATTCAGAATAATGTTCAAAAGCATTGGGAAAATGCCTGCTGAGCCAAAGGAGGGGAAATTAGAAGGCTGGACAAAAGAAGAACAAGATAGAGAATGGTTTATGGGGGGGGGGGGGGGGGGGGGGGGGAGAGAGAGAGGAGGAAGAATGGAGAGTTTGGGGACAGGGTGGGTTCTGGGAGGGAGTGAAGTGAGTTCCAGAGAGTAGTACATAAGAGGCGTACGGCACAGCTACCAATGTTGAGCCAGAGTGGAGGGAGGTCACAAGAGCCAGAGTCAGAGGAATGAAGAGGTCAAAGTGGTGGGGGAGGAGGGGCTTATAGAACAGGAGGAGGTTATGGTGATAAAGAGGAGTGAGACCACAATGTTATTTAAACAGAAGGAGAAAAGTTCTAAAGTATGGGAATTTGGGATCCAGGAGCCAATATTGGTCCGTGAGACTGACATGATGGGGGCGCTTTGCTTGCTGCAGGTTAGGGTTTTGGGTGACCTGCAGTTTCATTGCATGTGTGGACAAAATAGCAATGAGAACAGGAAAGCAGCTTATTTTCTCTAATTTTAGCCAGGGTACAGGTCAACCATCATCCTTGACCCAGTTATGGCCAACCAACACCTCACAATCAGGTAACTAAACCAAAAAACTTCAAATTCTGCAGTACTCTTCATCACCCAGTGATCCATTCAGAAGGTCCTAACTTGTTTAGGTGTGTTAACATTTGTAAAGTAACAAACTCTATTGGAGTATTGTGAGCAATTTTGGGACCCGTATCCAAGGAAGGATGTACTGGCCTTAGAAAGGGTCCAGAGGAGGTTCACAAGAATGATCCCTGGAATGAAGAACTTGTCATATCAGGAACGGTTGAGGACTCTGGGTCTGTACTCGTTGGAGTTCAGAAGGATGAGAGGGGATCTTATTGAAACATACAGGATACTGCGAGGTCTGGATAGAATGGATGTGGAGAGGATGTTTCCACTTGTAGGAAAAACTAGAACCAGAGGACACCATCTCAGACTAAAGGGACGATACTTTAAAACAGAGATGAGGAGGAATTTCTTCAGCCAGATGGTGGTGAACCTGTGGAACTCTTTGCCGCAGAAGGTTGTGGAGACCAAATCGCTGAGTGTCAGAGATAGATAGGTTCTTGATTAATAAGGGGATCAGGGGTTATGGGGAGAAGGCAGGAGAATGGGGATGAGAAAATATCAGCCAGGATTGAATGGCAAAGCAGACCCGATGGACCGAGTGGCATAATTCTGCTCCTTTGTCTTATGGTCTTATATTCCAGAACTATTGGAGAAATTTGGAAACTTAAAAATATACGTTGCCAAACTATAAACTATTTTTCAGTGCTAGAACCCACAGAAAATACCTTACTTACCTGTCAAATAGGTTTTAAAGGCTTTTACTATGTTGAATAAGACTATTATTAATGACAAAATAAAAACAGTAGTTATCCTCTGTTTCTATAATTAATCGGGAATTCGGGTGACCTCCAAACAAAATAACGCTTTGTACAATAACCAAAGAACATAAGATATTGGGACAGGAATAAGCCGTTCGAGCCTGCTTCACCATTCAATAGGATCATGGCTGATCCAACATTCCTCACATCCATTTTCCTGCCCTATCCCCGTAACTCTTGACTCTCGTACTGATCAAGAATCTTTCTACCTCCGCCTCAAGTATACACAAACACTCTGCCCCACAGCTCTTTGTGACAATGAGTTCCAAAGACTCTCAACCCTCTGATAGAAGAAACTCCTCCTCATCTCAATCTTAAATTTGCACTTGTTTATTTGGAGGCTATGCCCTCTGATCGAAGACTTTCCAATGAAGGGAAGCATCCTCTCAGCATTTACCCTGTCTAGCCCCTTAAGAATCCGATATGTTTCAATGTTCTCATTCTTCTAAATTCCAATCACTGGAGTCCCAACTTGTTTAACCTTTGCTCGAAAGACTATCCATCCATATTGGGGTTCATCCTAGTGAATCTTCTCTGACCTCCATGAGGCAGTTTTGAAATTGCATCCTGTATACCAAGGTCCAGCTCATTATTATGTATCACGAAAACAAGATACAAGAGTTACAGGGATAGGGCAGGAAAATGGATGTGAGGAATGTAGGATCAGCCATGATCCTCTTGAATGGTGAAGCAGGCTCGAGCCACCAAGCGGCCTATTCCTGTTCCTATATCTTATGTTCTTTGATTATTGTATAAAGCATTATTTTGTTTGGAGGTCACCCATTTATGGACAAATGGGGCTGGATTCTCCGATCCCCGACGCCAAAATCGCTTTCGGCGAGGGGACGGAGAATCCTCAATGACGACAGAATTGGTGTCGGCAGTGCTCTGGCCCCTGAAAAGCACCAAACTCGAGGAGTACGCCGCTCTACGCTGCCTGGCTGCTAGCCCCTTCCCGGAGCAGGGGATCGGTTTTCCTGTCATAAAACACCACAAGCGGAATTATCCGCAAGGCCCGACGCCGTCGTGAAACCCAGAGAGGAGAGGCCGCTCCTTGCCCCCTATTCTCCTCCGCCCCAACCCCCGGGGGGGGGGGTAGGAGGGCCAGGCCATAAATCTCGGCCGCGGGGCCTTGTCGCTGGCGTCAATGCCCGGCGCGCCGAGAATGATGCGGCCGGCGCACCTAATGACGTCAGCCGCGCATGCGCAGGTTGGCCTGCTCCAACCGGCGCATACATGGCTGACGTCACGACGGCTGATGGCTCCAACCCACGCATGCGCGGTTGCCGTCTTCCCCTCCGCTGCCCCGCAAGACATGGCAGCTTGATCTTGCGGGGCGGCGGAGGGGAAAGAGTGCATCCCTTTGAGACGCCGGCCCGACGATCGGTGGGCACCAATCGCGGGCAGTCCCCTCCCGAGCACGGTCATGGTGCTCACTCCCCTCTCCGCCCCCCACAAGCCACCAGACAGCTTTTGGCGCCATGTTCACGCCAGCAGCAACCAGGTGTGGTTGCCGCCGGTGTGAACCGGTCGGGAACGGCAGGCCGCTCGGCCCATCCGGGTCGGAGAATCGCGGGTCGCCGTGAAAAACAGCTGCCCGCAATTCTCCTAGCATTTTGGTGGGGGTGGGAGAATCGCGGGGGTTGCCAGAGCGGCCCTCCCGCGATTCTCCCACCCGGCGTGGGAGCGGAGAATCAGCCCCACCATTCTCACGCTGGCGTGGAGACAGTTTCCCAAATGGATATTCCAGCCCATGCAGTTTAATGGAAGAAACCATGCAGTTTAATGAAATAAAAGAAAATAGTGTTTAATTAACTTGCTGGAGTTTATTAAAGAGGTGACAGAGAAGGTTAATGAGGACAATGCTATTGATGTGGGGTATATTGACTTGCAAAAGTCATTTGACACAGTGCCACACAATAGGCTTGTGAGTCATGTAGACTTGTAGATCATGGAATTAAAGGTACAGTAGCAACATGGAATTGAAATTGGCTGAGTTACAGGAAAAAAAGAATAGTGGTTCATGGATGTTTTTTTCTGGCTGGAGGAAGGTTTGTATTGGAGTTTCCCAGGGATCAATGTTGGAACCCTTGGTTTTCCTGATATGTAATAATGAGCTGGAGCTTGATGTACAGGATGTAATTTCAAAATTTGAAGATGATAGAAAACTTGGATAGATTGTGAACTGTGAGGGGGATAGTGTAGAACTTCAAAAGATTATAGATTAGTTGGTGCGATTGTTGGGCAGTTGGCAGATGATGTAAAATGTGAAGAAATGTGAGTTGATCAATTTTATTGGAAAAAACATAAAAAGACAATGGCCTGGGGTCTCTGCCCTGTGACGCTGGCACCGTGGATCGCAATTGGGTCGAAACTTGGGCATCCAGCCGAAACCGAGGTACGCACCGGGTGCCTAACTGACCACTATCCTCCTTACCCCCCGCTGGCGGCAGGACTAGTGGTCTCACCGCACACCAGTGAGAAGATGCAAATGGGTCCTAATGAGCCATTTGCATCCACTTAGGGGGCCCGTCACCAGAGTCTCCTGGACCTCGCAGTTTTCTGGTCCTCCAGGCTGGGAATCACGTGGGCGTGGATCATTACAGGTATTACCAAGCTTGAATTTAACAAGGTGGACCTCGTTGTGGGCCAAGGAGGTAAATTCTAAAGAGTTGCCCCCAAAATCCATTCCATGCACTACCTGCCCACACATCCTGAACAGATCCTCCCTCTCTGCACACCACCTCCCCACCCCCACCCGCCACAGAGACTCTTAACCAAAGGAGCCCCCACAGGGTGTTAGGTTAGGTGGGGTTACTGGGTTAAGGCTATAGGACGGGGGCATCACACTAGATAGGGTACCCTTTCAGAGGGTCGTGCAAACCCAATGGGCTGAATGGCCTCCTTCTGCACTGTAGTGATTCTATTACACCCTTAAATAGGAAGATCCGGAGAATCACGGAGAATCCAGTTCCATGCATGGAATCGGTACCAGCGCCGGATTCTCGATTTCCGGCTCCCGAAAAGCAGCGTACTCCCCAAGTATCACCCTGTGTGCATGGGCGGCCTCTGATCCGAAAGTGCGGGGAACCTATCTGCAGCTGGATCTGCGAGATTCACGACAGCTCCCTACTAGCCTTCTGCAGGGCTGTGAATATGTGACCTTTTGACGCCAGTTTGTCTGGCGTAAAAGGCCAGTTTTCACGACGGCATGGGGAATCCAGCCTATAGTGTTGAATTCTGGTTGCTACACTACCAGAAGGATGTGAAGACTTTGGAGAGGGTACAGAAGAAGTTTACCAGGATAAAGCCTGGTATGGAGGGCATTAGCTATGAGGAGAGGTTAGAGAAACTTGGTTTGTTCTCACTGGAACGACGGAGGTTGAGGGATGACCTGATAGATCTACAAAATTATGAGGGGCATGGACAGAGTGGATAGTCAGAAGCTTTTTCTCAGGGTGGAAGAGTCAATTTCTAGGGGACATAGGTTTAAGGTGCAAGGGGCAAAGTTGAGAGCAGATGTGCGAGGGAAGATTTTTCCACAGAGGGTAGTGGGTGCCGGAACTTGCTGCCGGAGGAGGTGGTGTAAGCAAGTACAATGGTGGCGTTTAAGGGCTTCTTGACAAATACATGAATAGGATGGGAATAGAGGGATATAATCTCCAGATGTGTAGAAGGTTTTGGGTTAGAAGGGCAGCATGGTCGATGCAGGCTTGGAATGCCGAAGGGCCTGTTCCTTTCTTTGATCTTTGAATGGACATCGTAGTGCTTCCAAATGAGTGTCATTTTTTCACTGCCCTATCTGCACCTCTCTAGCTTCCAGACAGGGGTCTCTTTTCTGGACGGGGGGTGCCTTTAATTAGGGGGCTCCTGTGGGGCAGGGGGGTCATTTAGTTAGGGGTCTCTGGGGGGTTTCTTTAGTTAGGTGGTCTTTGGAGGAGTCCCTATGGGGGTCACTCTCTTTAGGGGGTCCCTGTGGGGGGTCTCCCTATTTAGGGGGTCCCTGTGGGGGTATCTCCCTATTTAGGGGTCCTTGTGGGGGGGGGGTCTCCCTATTTCTAATGTATAATAATATATTATAATCTTTATCGTCACAAGTTACTGTGAAAAGCCCCAAGTTGCCACATTCCGGCACCTGTTCGGGTGCAGAGGGAAAATTCGGAATGTACAAATTACCTAACAAGCACGTCGTTCGGGACTCATGGGAGGAAATCGGATCACCCGGAGGAAACCCATGCAGACACAAGGAGAACATGCAGACTCCGCACAAACAGTGACCCAAGCCAGGAATCGAACCTTGGACCCTGGCGCTGTAAAGCAACAGTGCTAACGACTGCTACTGTGCCACCCATATGAATGGCAGAGCAGGTTCGAAGGGCTGAATGGCCTCCTGCTGCTTCTATTTTCTATGTTTCTTCCACTGTCCATGTTATTGCACTGTTTATCTGACAACCACTCTTGGATAAACTTTAGTTTCCTCCAATTAGACATTTGGAGAAGGTGAAAGCCATCATTTGCAGCCTGGCCTCAAACTCCATACCCTTACGATCAATAGGCCAAATCATAGGAGTCATAGAATCCCTACGTGCAGAAGGAGATCATTCAGCCCTTCGAGTCTGCACCGACCCTCCAAAAGAGCACCCCACCTAAGCCCCCATCCTACCCCCGTAACCCCAACTAACATTTTTGGACGCTCAGGGCAAACAACCTAACCTGCAACTCTTTGGACCGTGGGAGGAAACCAGAGCACCTGGAGAAAACACTCCATTCAGATACGGATAGAATGTGCAGACTCCACAAAGACGGTTACCCAAGGTTGGAATTGAATCCAGGACCCTGGCGCTGTGAGGCAGCAGTGCTAACTACTGTGCCACCATGTCGCCCCCAAATGTGATGGAAATCTACCTCTTTGCTCAAACCTTTGATCTCCCTCCCACTATCTCTTTATTTTTCTGGCCACAGCCCTCTCCGCAAAGCATTTTGGGATTTTTTATGTCATAGTTTCTATAAAGGTGCAAATTGTTGTTGTTCCTGGGGTGAGGATGGCACCAACAAGTATTTATTGTCCTGTGCTTAGTTTCCTCGGAGTCATTAACTGTCATTCACATGATAGGATTTGGTGAGGGCGTGGGGCATGAGAAATCAAACTGAGGCATGTTGCTTGTCTCCTGAATGAGCTATCTGCTAATTCATGGCAATAGCCAATCAAGGCAGTTGTAAGGGCAATTGTCATTTAATGGTGTGCAAGGATGGCCCAAGGTGCACTGAGTTAGGAACACAGCAATAATTTCATTAAACAGATGCTCCCTCTAGTAACCCAGTAATAAATATATCTGGCTGATGGGGGTTAAGATTCAAATTTAGGGGTAAATTTTCCACCTTCCCAGCCACTGGCAGCGGGATTCTCCGTTCCCACCGCCAGCCAATGGAATTTCCCATGGTGGCCACCCCACTCCACTGGGAAACCCGCGGGGGAGGGGGTTGCGCCCAACTAGCAAACGGAGAATCCTGCTGGTGGAGAATTCGCCCCTTAGTCTTTCTAAATGGAAGTACAATTGTTTAATAGACAATCCTTAGTTTTACATTTTGACTTAAATTAACAAATAGTAACAATGAAGGTATAATTTCAATCATAAGAAAATCAAGTACCTTCATGGGGAAGGATACATGTTGTTTGGAATGAATTATCTTTAGTCGTAAATGTTCACTTTATTATTATTTTTAAAATTTAGTCTACCCAATTCATTTTTTCCAATTAACGGGCAATTTACCATGGCCAATCCACCTAACCAGCACATCTTTGGGTTGTGGGGGCGAATTTTCCCTTTATTATTAAATGCTTTCCAAGTATCAGTTAACAGTACCGCAAATATATTTCTGGAAGTCACAGTGGTAGAAAATATTTTTTCCTGTTGTCTCTGAATTTGACAGCGATCTAAGTCAAGAATGTTGCTAACATTGGAGGTCATTTGCAAGTTTGAAATTGTGAGCCCAAAGTGGTCTATGTAATTTTACCATTTTAAAAAGTAACTTTGAACTTCTGAAAGTACACAACGCTGATTACATTCTTTAGCCTCCAGCTACAAGGAACATCTGGATTGTGAACACAAGACTTGAAAGTTTATAGGTGAATTCACAGTCTCTATTTGACCAAGTGGCTCATCGAGCTTGTCTCCTCTGGTGTAGTTCTTCATTGATTTAACATTGGTGATTAGTAGTCTGGTATGTTAGTTAAAGGTATATTTTCTCCATGAAGTAAGCAACGCACAATTTTTTGTGTCTTTCTATGCATCCACACTCTGCCCTTTTTTAAGTATTCAATACTTTATAATATATGCTCATCTCCCAATCTTGCATGATAGTCCATATTAAGGTGTTACAAATCACTTTATTTTGCAACGAGTATAGCAACAACCATGCTTGTAACATTCAGCTTCATAATTGCAACTTATTGGGTTCTCTTACTAATTAAAATTATTGTTTGTCATTATGGACAATAGTCATCTACATAAGCAGACATTTGTTTAAATGATAGAAAAAAGCAATCTTGTAAATAGTTTGATGCATCACAGATCATATTAATAAATCTAACTGTGTGTGTGTATATATACAAACTATAATATAAATGAAGTATGGTGCATTTCAGTATTGTCATATTTCCATGATAAACTATTACCGCGATTCTCCAGAAAGATTTCTAAGTGTGGTAGTGAGCGGGAATTGCCGCGAGAGTCCCGGCGCCCGGCCCAATGAGGCCGGCAACGCTATTCAATATTAATTGGTCCACTTAATGAGGCCTCAAAGGCTTCTCGCCACAAATGAAGGCTCACCAGTTGATTAGCCATGCCCTGGAGATGACCGGTGTGGCCGAGGACAGGGCGATCACCAACGCGGAGGCTGGTGGGCACCCCAGAGGTGAGGAACCACTGTGCTCCACCCGGAGGACCTGTCAATCGTGAGTTGTTATTGCCTTACTGACTGACCCATCCCTCCCACTGACTACTATATCCATTCTGTCACAGGTAATCCAGCCGAAGGGAATGGCCCCTCCCGACTGGCACCCTCTCCAGTCTCCCAGGTGACCACCTCAGAGGAGAGCTCTGAGGATGCCACGGTAATGCCGAGCCTGAGGAAGAGAATTTCCCGCAGCTGATGGAGACATTAGGAGCAGCCGGGTCATTCACAGGGCGATGTCAACGTCACTTCAGCAGATCCCTAGCAGCTGGAAGACTCTGGAGGCTACGGGCGTTGGAAATGTCGCTGGCAATGCATGGCACTGACGCCAACACTACTAGGGTATCAACCACAGCGGAAAGCCTGATGCACGACGTCGGCACCATTCGTGAAGGTGTCCAAGGTGTCGCGCTGTTGGTCACGGCCATGGGTGAGGGTCTCGACAAAATGTCCACCTCGTTGGAGAATGTTATCCAGTATCAGGCTGGCCTTGATGAGGTGCTGCAAGCCCCTCTCAGATGGGCTTGGTCAAGGCACTGCGGAGCATGTCCAAGTCACTGAGGAGTATCACCGAGGTGCGGACCATGGGGAACCGCCAGGGCTGGCAGAGACAGATGATGCACGGGCAGCCAGGCTTCCAAGCAGCTTCCCCTCTGTCCCAAGGTGAACCTCAGGATCCTATGGGCACCGCCCAGGAGGAGGGGTGCTGAGTGCCCACCGAGACCTGTCCCATGGAGTAGGGATCCAGGGCATCAGCTCCTCCAAGTTCCACCCATCTGATGAGGCCATGTCTCGCAACCAGCACATGGGACAGGTCGGCACGACTGTGCATGTGACGTCAACAAGTGAGCCAGTGCCCTCTGCCCCAGAGGACGCTCGCCGGGACATCAAAGGCCACAGGACGAGGTAAGCAGCTGGCTGCCTCCACCTCAGATATGTATCCTGGGGACACCTCTAGACATGTGGTAGCGCAAGGAAGGAGTACATCGAGGATCACTGAGGGAGGGGGGAACAGGGTGGGGGCGTCAGCAGCATAGGGAGAGTGGGGAATTGGAGAGTAGAGCACAAACAGTAAGATGTCTCTGTCACTTTCCTCCGCAATGCGGGCTGACCTGCGAACCCTTGGCTCATCTCTCCAAGCATGCCCCGCCCCTCCCCAGGCACACTGCGTGCAGGTGATGGGTGTGAGCGAGCACTCAGCAGACCGGCAGGAGTCAGACTATGGCATAGATTGAGGAGCATTAACACTCAGCTCTCTGCAGGTTACCATCACCATCCTGCCCTCGATAGTGACCTGCTGACAATGCCGACAGTCCCAGCATCCTGGAGTGATGTGACACATACCCCGGGAGGGTGGGAAATGGGAGTGGGGGGTGATGGACCAGGCCACGTCCAAAGTGAATCAGGTGAGTATGAGGGCCTCTCTGGCCCTCTGGGCTTGCTGCTGCCGCCTGTCCTGCGGCCTCCGCCTGGACCTGAGGTTCCTCCCCGGCCTCATCCTCCAGCCCCTGCTGTTCCGTCGCCACCTCATCGTCATCCTCCTCCTCGGAGGTGGCCACATGGAACATCACCAACCTCCAGCTTGTCGCACCACTGTTGTGCGAGCTTGTGAAGGGCATAGCAGACCACCACAAAGCAGGTTACCCTCCAGGCGGTGTACTGGAGTGCACCTCCGGAGCAGTAAAGACATCAGAACTGCATCTTGAACAGTCCAATGCACCCCTCAATCACAGCCCGCGTGGCTGCAAGGGCCTCGCGGTACCAAGTCTCCGCTTCGGTCACCGGCCTCCGTACTGGTATCATTAACCAGGTCCTCAGCGGGTATCCCTTATCCCCCCAAGAGCCAAACAGCATTCCTGGGGTGGTACTCAAAGAGGCAGGGGATGACCGACTGCCCCAGGATGTAACTGTTCCACGTACATTATCTTCATCTGATGGTCGCACACGAGTTTTATGTTCAGGGAGTGGATCTCCTTTCAGTTAACGTAGGGCACCCCAAGGTGGCCCGGCGAGTGCAGGGTGACATGCATGGCATCTATTACTCCCTGGACCTGGGACGGAGAAACACGCCGCCCAGGCATCTTGCTGAGGTGGTCCATGTTAAAGTTGATGTAGTTTTCCGCCCAGACATGCCAGCCATCCGTGACCTGTTGGATGAACTTGTGGGCTGTGGCCTGCGAGATACTACACAAATTCCCACTCGAGCCCTGGAATGATCCCAAGGCGTAAACGTTCAGGGCCCCGGTGACCTTGACAGCCACCGGGAGCAGCTGTCGTCCTCCTCCGTGTAGTTCCAAGTCCGCGGTGACATTACACAGATGTTGCACTGTCTCCTTGTTGGAGCGGAGCCTCCTGCGGCACGCGCTGTCTGTCATCTGTTCAAATGACCAGCCTATCTACCCAGGGCCGTCGCGGGACTCCTCCTCCTTGGCCTGATGGGCAGCCAGGTCCTCAGGGTGTGGGGCAGATTCCGGCATGTGTGCCGGCGTCTCGAGCATCTGCAGACACTGTGCCGTCTCCAGCATCTGGCTGCGCGGACTGGCTAGCACCACTAGGACAAGTTCTGCATCCAATATCCCTGCCATAGCGTTCATTATATGTAAAGCATTGGGAGAGGGTGTTAGAATGACAAACGACAGTGGCTACCATCACGGGATCCTCCAATCCGCCATTGATTCTCCCCCCCCTCACCCACCCAAAATGCCCTGCCCACGCACTCACGCACACCCAGCCGCAGCGGGTACCCCCTCACCGGATCCCTGACCCTGTACCCCGGACACCCGCTCACAACCTGACCTGGCCCTGGTCGCCTCCCCGTGGCACTCACCCACCCTCCAGCCATGAATGTGTCCCCGGAGCTGTGTCCCATCCCCTGGATGTTCGGATGTTGACTGCTGCGTGTGTAGTGTTACCTCCTGTAGTGTTCAGGCACAGTGTCCAGGCATCACAGTGTGATTGGGATGCAAGGCAATGACTCCCACATGCTCCATGGCCCACTCACCCACAGGAATCCACTTGGGTTGTGTGAAGTGCTCACTTAACCACGATTGGCAATTTCCTATTACCAAAGCCTTCAGCCGCGCAGCCAGAGGCCTCGGCAGTTGGTGAGAGTTATGGGTGCTCGGTGGACCAGATGGGCAGGGACATGGGCTGCCCCTGGAATAGGTAAACACAATCCAGCAAGGTGATGCTGTGGGCGATTGCCACCCCAGCAACCGTCCCTTCCCATGGCGGCCCACCACTGCGGAGGTCCCACACTCACAGCCGAGCGTCCGTCCCTCCCTGCTGAGCACTGAGGTGGCAAGCCCAGTGCCCCCGGACTCTGCCTGTGAGCAAAGATGGCTACTCACCTCCTAATCTCCCCACAGAAGCCCTTCTGCCAGGTACACGTTTTTAAAAAGGAGTACTAATCGGTGCCAGCATGACCACTTGCTGCTGTGAGGCCAGTGAGTGATGGGAGGCCATTGGATTTGGGGTGGCTCCCGTTAATTGTATGGAACTAGGGCTTAAGTGGTGATAATTGTTTTCTCACTACGCTATGGAGAGATCCCGATTTCTCCTACGGGGGCGGGCTGGTTGCATCGCAAACTGTTTGGTGCCTGGTGCGGGTCTCGTTTTCTGCCTCTCCTGCTGTTCACCAACCTTGTTTCGCTTGAGCGAGGGCACAATGAGGCCGGAGAATCATGCCCTATATTTATTCAATTAAATCATTGCACTTTACCAAATAGAAATTAAGCACATTGTTGGGGCGGCACGGTAGCGCAGTGGTTAGCACTGCTGCCTCACGGCGCCGAGGACCCGGGTTCAATCCCGGTCCCAGGTGACTGTCCGTGTGGAGTTTGCACATTCTCCCCCTGTCTGCGTAGGTCTCACCCCCACAACCCAAAGATGTGCAGGGCAGCCATGCTAAATCGCCTCTTAATTGGGGAAAAAAAAGAATTGGATACTCCAAATGTATTTTTTTTTAATTAGGAAATATTCAGCTTCTATTGCCTCTTAATTGGGAAAAAAGAATTGGGTACTCTAAATTTGTTTTTTTTTTAAATAATTAAATACATTGTTAATGCCCTGAAGAGCTGCAATGCAATTGGAATTGAGGCCACAGAGAAATATACATTTACATTGGTCTTGACACATACCTGATTATAGAATTCCCAAAGCTGTCATCTATGGTGAGCTGCAGTCTGGCTTTTACAATAGAGGTAGAGATGAAATGCTAAAAAAAGACACACTAACGACCACCTTGAAATCTTGAAGTATTCGTCTCAGCATCTGGTAACACACAGCCACTGACTAACCAGCATGACAGCCTGAAATAATTGGAGTTTGTTCCCAATTACTCGGCTGGCAAAGCAAGCCATCTATCCATAATAAGAACAGAAACTGCTGGAAAAGCCATGCACTGTTACCTCATTTAGCTTTCAATGTGATACTTGTGGTCATGTTTTTGTGTGCTGCAGCAGGCTATTCGTCCATCAGTGCCAATTGACTCTCCTACCCAAACTTTTTAACATAACTTTTGCACTCAAGTGTGCTGAATGTACTCAAATGCAAATTTGGAGGCAGGAGGGAGGAGATTTTCTAAATGTTCTAATTTGGAATAAATTTTGCATCAAATTTGAAAGTACGCTGAAAGCTATTTGATTATATAGTACATTCAAAGCTACCTAACGTGCTCAGAGCTATCCCAGCATGCTATCTGCACCATGCTCAAAGCTATCCACAGCATGCTCAAAGCAATCCAGCATGTTCAAAGATATCAAATACGCTCACCAATTGCATTGAAAAATACAAGGAAATTAACTAATTATTTTTCATTTAGCCCTCAAAGTTCCGCTATATAGTGAATCGTTAAGAACAGCACCTGATCCCCAGCAGTTTTTAATACATTTTAGTCACGGGATCTGCTTCTTTGCATCCACCCACCCAAACCCCTGCACACTTTGCCCTGCTGCTCCTCCTCCTCCTCCACTACCCCCTGCCCCTCCATCCCCACCATTTCTCAGGGTCCAAACTCTCCCCCAACTCCACCTCTGGTATCAGAGTCTAAACTTTCCCACCTCTCTCCTTCACCCCAGTCTCTGCTCTCCCCCTCCAGCCACCAAAGCCTTCTCCTCCAACCGACCCATATGCAAACTCACTACCGCAGCCCACCCTCCCTCTGGAAAAAGCTTCCCCTCTCCCTCCAGCCTCCAACTCTCCCTTTTTATCCCACCCATGTCCAATTTCTTCCCCATCCCTCCAGCCTCCAAACTCTACACCCCAGAGATAGATTTACAGTTCATGGGGCCCTGTGCTCACCTTCATTTTTGCTTCCCTCTCCCCTCCGGCCCCTCCTTTGATCTGAATGCTGAAACCCACCCCTCAAACACACTCTCTCTTCCACCCCACCCCTGATTATTGAGGCTACTATTGTTTTGTTATGCTCTTGACGTAGCATAAGCTGCTTCCTTGGTGGGTACTCTGACAAAGGAAGATTCAGACTTGGAGATAGCTTTCACATTTTAATTTAAACTATTAACAATTCTGCTACTTGGATTCGACTCTCCCGTTAATCCTGCTAGAGCTACTCAGAATGACGAACCAGTCTGCTACAATCCTCGTGGTGGGTGTGATGTGTTTCAAATCAACCCTGTGTACACACTGAGGGCGGAATTCCCCGCTCCTCACGCCGGGTGGGAGAATCGCGGGAGGTCCGCTCTCGCACCTCCCGCGATTCTCCCAGCCCCCCCCCCCCAAAATGGCACGTCGCGTTTTGCAACATGCCGCTCGGAGAATCTCCACTCGCCGTTTTTCACGGCGGCCCGCAATTCTCCGACCCGGATGGGCCGAGCGGCCTGCCGTTCGCGACCGTTTCACGACGGCGGCAACCACACCTGGTCGCTGCCGTCGTGAACACGGCGTGAGATGCCCGTTTGGGGCTTGTGGGGGGCCTAGAGGGGACTGAGCACCACGACCGTGCTCGGGAGGGGACAGGGCCGCGATCGGTGCCCACCGATCGTCGGACCGGCGTCTCAATGGGACGCACTCTTTCACCTCCGCCGCTTCGCAAGATCAAGCCGCTACGTCTTGCGGGGCGGCGGAGGGGAAGACAGCAACCGCGCATGCACGGGTTGGAGCCGGCCAACTTGCGTATGCCGGCTGACGTCATTAGGCACGACGGCCGCGTCATTCTCGGCGTGCCGGGCCTTGACACCAGCAAAAAGGCCCCGCAGCTGGGTTTCCCAGCACGGCCCTCCTAGCCCCCCGGCGGGGGAGAATAGGGGACCAGGAGAGCCCTCCGACACCGTCATGAACCTCTCCGGGTTTCACAACGGCGTCGGGCCTTTGGGAGAATTCCACCCTGAGTGTCTCCACTGGAAAGAGGAAGATCATGTGTGCTGTATCCTTTTATATGGGTTGGTGTAATGCCCTCCTGTGGTAGTGTCACCTGTGTGTGTGTCATGAATGCCCATTGGTCGTGTCCTATCTTACTGACCTATTGGTTGAATGTCTGTGTGTCATGTCTCCGTTGCTCCCCCTAGTGTCTAGCTAGTCTACGTGTACTTACATTTACCCCTTGTGTATTTACAGTGATGCATATCGCCACAACTATCTGACTATTTGTGTAAATTACTTTATTTTTCTTTTTTACAATTTATGTCAAACAACCAACACACCCCAATCTCCATTTTGAAATATTTCTCTGTACCTGAAAATTGAATCCATTCTTACGGCAGCACCAGGTTGTCTGCAGCAATAATTTTCTCAACCAAATAAAATATGATGATACAATGACTCTTGATATGAATTGAGGAGTTGTTATGGCATGAAATGTTGACATCAGAAACAGTGGCAGGAATTGACTCCATCAGTGTCATATCTGCAATTTTAAAAAGAGGAGAATGCGAAATAGGACTATGTGAATTGTTCTTTCTGAGTGCTGTGCAGTGGCAATGATATGCCAAATCCCTTGCACTGTGTTGTGAAATTCTATGGTTTCCATATGGAAATCAGGTATCATTACTGATTAAATCCATTACTTTCTAATATGTTGACTATGGAAGGAAATTCACCCACAACTATCTTTTCCCTGCTATGTTATCTATTGAAGAAGGTAACACACCCTAATATCTGACCAGTTACCATTGTTTCATAATATACGTAACTAATTTTAGGTATTGTGATTATGCTTCAATATGATAAATTAAGTAATTGATGAAATCTCTGGGGTCGAAAGAAATCTCTATATTCTCAGAGAATTTGGCTTTACATGAGCAAAGTCGTGATCCTTGTAAAATACTTATTGATTCAGAAGCCTAAAGACGTCGTACCTCTGGTGCTGGGATTCTATAATAGAGGCCATTGCATTGATTCACTCACTCCTTCTTCCGATAACACATTAATTGAAAAGAACATAAGAACTAGGAGCAGGAGTAGGCCATCTGGCCCTTCGAGCCTGCTCTGCCATTCAATGAGATCATGGTTGATCTTTTGTGGACTTAGCTCCACTTTCCCGCCTGAACACCATAACCCTTTACTCCTTTATTCTTCAAAAAACTATCTATCTTTATCTTGAAAACATTTAATGAAGGAGCCTCAACTGCTTCACTGGGCAGGGAATTCCTTTGGGTGAAGAAGTTCCTCCTAAACTCAGTCCTAAATCTACATCCCCTTATTTTGAGGCTATGCCCCCTAGTTCTGCTTTCATCCGCCAGTGGAAACAACCTCCCCGCATCTATGCTATCTATTCCCTTCATAATTTTATATGTTAAAAAGCAGAATACATTGTTCTTTCTGAGGGAATTCTGGTTTAAAATGGACCTAGCTGGCCTTGCCTCAGAGCGAGGCTGAGGAATTTACCTGCAGAATGTGCTTCTCTCTCCCAGCGAGCTGGTAGGACATTCCTGAGTACTCCTACTTCAGTGGTGACTGCCCCTTGAACTCTTCCAGTAGCCAATTGCATTACAATGCCAGGTGGCATCTCCCTGGATGGAGACAACTGTCAGGATTTGCTCATTCTTCAGGAAGGTTCCCGGCTGGGTCACTGTCTGTGCGGAGTCTGCACGTCCTCCCCGTGTGTGCGTGGGTTTCCTCCGGGTGCTCCGGTTTCCTCCCACAGTCCAATGATGTGCGGGTTAGGTGGATTGGCCATGCTAAATTGCCCGTAGTGTCCTAAAAAGTAAGGTTAAGGGGTTACGGGTATATGGTGGATATGTGAGTTTGAGTAGGGTGATCATTGCTCGGCACAACATCGAGGGCCGAAGGGCCTGTTCTGTGCTGTACAGTTCTAAAAGCCAGGATATACAGACAATTCTAGTGCAGACACGCACACACACACTCTTTCTCTCTCAATCCCACACAATCAGTGTTTTCCTACTGGGGAAGTGGAGGAATGGGGTAGAGGGAGGGTGGGGTGGGGGTTCAGGTGGACGGGACGAGTGAGGGAGGGGGAGAGGGTTTGGAGAAGTGAGGGAGGGGGTATGGGGTAGGGGGATAACGGCTGCCACTGATAAATGGTTGCACCTGAGATTCCATTCCCGCCATGAAATAGCCACACAGATTTCTCAAATTTGAACTCCCGAACGCTGGCTTCCAACTGCTGCTGGGAGTTTTGAGGTCCGCAGCCAGCATAACCAGTAATCCATTGCAGACACCCAGCCAAGCATTTTTCCCACTTCTGGGTTGCAACACAGTGTTAAGTAAGGGTCAGAAGCCTGCACTGTCTGATTTTCCTGAATCTTAGTAGTACAGTGGTTAGCACAGTTGTTTCACAGCTCCAGGGTTCCAGGTTTGATTTCCGACTTGGGTCACTGTCTGTGCGGAATCTGCACATTTTCCCCTTGTCTCCTTGGGTTTCCTCCGGGTGCTCCGATTTCCTCCCACAGTCTAAAATTCTGCAGGTTAGGTGGATTGGCCATGATAAATTGCCCTTAGTATCCAAAAAGATTTGGTGGGGTTACTGGGTTATGGGGATAGAGTGGAGGTGTGGGCTTGGGTGCGGTGCTCTTTCCAAGGGCGATCTGGCCCCGGGGGGTGCCCCCACGGTGGCCTGGCCCGTGATCGGGGTCCACCGATTGGCGGATGGGCCTGTGGCGTGGGGGCACTCTTTTCCTTCCGCCTTCGCCATGGTCTTCACCATGGCGGAGGCTGAAGTGACCCCCTCCCCTGCGCATGCGGCGGTATGACGTCAGCAGCCGCTGATGCTCTGGCACATGCGCGGACATACGGCAGCCGGCGAAGTTCTTTCGGCCCCGGCTGGCGTGGCGCCAAAGGCCGTCCACGCCAGCACGGGCCTAGCCCCTCAATGTGAGGGCTTGGCCCCTAAAGGTGCGGAGACTTCCACACCTTTGGGGCAGCCCAACGCCGGAGTGGTTCACGCCACCCCAACATGCCGGGACCACCTGCCCCGCCGGATAGGGGATAATCCCGGCCCACCTCTTTAATCAAGCTTTAAATCAAATGACCTAATACTGCCTTATGTTGGTTCACCCCACCTAAAAGGTGTGACTTTTGAAAATTTGGTACTATCTGTCAAATAATGGCTGAATGATTGCTTTAAGTGCAATTGATATCAAATAGTGGCTGAAGAAAATTGCTCTGGGGTGGGGGGGGGATTGGGGGAAAGTCGAAGAATATTGCTTAGGTATAAGCAGATTAGGTATAAGAATATTGCTTGGCGCGGTGAGCATTTTTTGGCAGGTTAGTGATGGGGAAGAAAATTGCTTTGGGAGGAGGGAGGTAGTGAACATGGTGAGCGACGGGGAAGGTTGTGCTGCAGAAGCTATAAGTTAAAAAGAAAAACATAAAAATGCCTCCTCCAAACAGAGTCTGCATTTTCTGAGGTTAGCTCAGTTTTATGGGGTGGTATTCTCCCCTACATGGCGGGGCGGGGGGTCCCGGCTTGGCGGAGTGGCTCCAACTACTCCAGCGTCGGGCCTCCCCAAAGATGCGGAATTCTCCGCATCTTTAGGGGCTAGGCCCGAGACAGAGTGGCTCCCGCTCCGCCGACTGGCGCCAATGGCCTTTGGCACCTCGCCGACCGATGTCGGGGCTCGCCGAAAGGCCTTCGCCGGTCAGCTTGAGTCCGCGCATGCGCCAGAGCGTCAGAGGCCGCTGACATCACCACCGGCGAATGCGCGATGGAGGGGTCTCTTCCGCCTCCGCCATGGTGGAGGCCGTGGCGGCGGCGGAAGAAAAAGAGTGCCCCCACGGCACAGGCCCGCCCACCAATTGGTGGGCCCCGATCGCAGGCCAGGCCGCCGTGGGGGTACCCCCCGGGGTCCGATCGCCCCGCGCCCCCCCAGGACCCCAGGGCCCGCTCGCGCTGCCTGCTCCCACCGGCACAGTGGTTGTTTAAACCACGTCAGCGGGAGAGGCTTGACAGTGGCAGGACTTCGGCCCATCGCGGGCCGGAGAATCGGCGCGGGGGGCCCACCGATTGGCGCGTGGGGCCCACTGACCGGCGGGTTGCGATTCCCGCTCTCGCCGATTCCCAGGTGGCCGAGAATTCCGGCCACGGTGGGAGCGGGATTTACGAAGGCCCCGGGCGATTCCCCGACTCTGCGGGGGGGGTTGGAGAATTCCGTCCATGATGTTTGAAGCTATAGAGATTCCGAATTATTGAAAATAAACTCATTGATCAGTTTTGGTGTCTGAATGCTTATTTGATGCTGCTAATCACAATTGTTTGGTTTGGAGCAATTGATGACATCAATGGCTGTTGCAGTAATACCACGTTAAATGATAGCTTAACTGATCTATGCTGAGTGCATTTGATGTCAAATAGTGACCGAATGATTGCTATGAGTGTAATTGATATCAAATAGTGGCTCGTAGCTAATACCACGGTAGCACAGTGGTTAGCATTGTTGCTTCACAGCGCCAGGGACCCGGGTTCAATTCCCAGCTTGGGTCACTATCTGTGCAGAGTCTGCACGTTCTCCCCATGTCTCCGTGCGTTTCCTCCGGGTGCTCCGGTTTCCTCCCACAAGTCCCGAAAGACATGCTTGTTAGGTAATTGTACATTCTGAATTCTTCCTCTGGGTACCCAAACAGGCACCGGAGTGTGGCGACTTGGGAATTTTCACAGTAACTTCATTGCAGTGTTAAAGTAAGCCTACCTGAGGGCCACATGGTGGCCTAGTGATTAGCACAGCTGCCTCACGGCGCTGAGGTCCCAGGTTCGATCCCGGCTCTGAGTCACTGTCCGTGTGGAGTTTGCACATTCTCCCCGTGTCTGCGTGGGTTCCGCCCCCACAACCGAAAGATGTGCAGGCTAGGTGGATTGGCCATGCTAAATTGCCCCTTAATTGGAAAAAATAATTGGGTAATCTAAATTTATTTTAAAAAAGTAAGCCTACCTGTGAAACTAATAAAAATATTATTATTTAAATGCAATTGATGTTAAATTATTACTTTTGAGCACAATAGGAATCAAATGAGTGCAAATGAACCCTGTTGAATGCAAATGATGTTAAGTTTTCCAGTAGAGCTGTTAATTCAACAGTGGACTTCATCAAATGCATGAAAAAGCTAAAGGAACAATTGAGCCTTCAGCTTAAAGAAGTAATGGCCTCTTTAGGGATCCTTTCTGTACCATATTTTATAATGATTGCTGTTAGAATTTTCAGTAACAATACTAGAGATTATTATCCTCACAATTTAAGAGATCCAGTTATTTTTCAATCAAAGTCAATGGTTCAATTTCTATCTCCTAATTTATTTCCTTTATTATTACTCTGCAGATCGTGCCCAGTGAGCTCTGTATCATCAATAATCCATAATCAAGCTGAGGAGGAACAATCACTGAAAACCTTACCCAACACTGTTGAGCCAGATGACCTCTTTGATAATATTTAAACTTTCATTTATATGTTTAAAAAGTATGATATGCATGGAGAACAATAAAAACGTGCATAGTGTATCTTGTAATGCTATCATTCAATGAAATACAATTAGTGATGTAAGAATTTTTATTATAGAAACCACATGCACAAATCTACATGTGTAACTTTAGTCACGGGTAACATCTGTTTAACGCGGTTACCTTTAACACTTAGATTGTTTAACAATGTAATCTCTTGTTGATGCTTGACAGTGCTTTCAGTTCTCCTGCAATATTGCCCTCATGAGTGCACTTTCTTCTTTTCCTGTACCCATATAGAAGGGGAAGGAACATTTTGAAATCAGGAAAATCCATGCATCTCAAACCTTTCTACTGTGTTCTATATGATTTTTTAACTGCGCCTTTTAAGAATATTCTCTTCATATTGTAGTTAGTTGCAGTACCACTGCATGTTCCCCAAATACAAGTGAAAATGAGTTGGATACAATTAAAAGAAAAAGCCCTGGATTTTTGCTGAATTGGGATAACTTGGGATCTCTTTAAAAATGATGGGCATATTCTGATTCCATCCCATTATCACTATTGAGTTCATTCGTTCTAAACACTATATACTGGGTCAATGAGCATGGAAATAGCTTGGCATGGGGGTGAGGGAAGGACCATGGTTTGCCATAGGGCGCATGAGGGTTCCTGGGGAGTGGGTGGGGAGGGCATAGTTTGACATGGAGGAATGAGATGGTATGGATGAGATGTGAGGGATGAGGACTGGTTTTCTGCTTTTATTTTAACTAAGATGAAGTCTTACAGCATTGAAGCGGGCCTTTAATCAGTGGCTCTGCACCTGGCCACCTCAAACTCTCAATATCCCAATGTTGACATTTAGAGGATATCCAGGTCGCTGTAATTCCTAACAAAACACTGTCAGTAATGTCAGGAAGCAACAAATTATGCAAGAATAGAAATGGCTGTTGCTAATGCAGTAAAAATACACTTGCTTTTGTAACTTTTTGTCTGGTATTTTGGCGGGGAAATTAAATCACTCAAAATAAATAATAATGTCTGTAATAAATAGTGGAAATTTATGACAAACGTTTAAGCTTTCGTTCTTTAATATCACCAACAGTAATTTCTAGATGCACAAGATGGTGTATAGGTATTGGCTAATGTGCTCTTACAGGTCCCCATTTTATTGCTTTGCTAGCAGGATTTACCTGTAGGCCGGGCTGTCCAGTTTTCATGGCAGTCTAATTGATGTATAATAGAGATGCATCCTCTGTTTCAATCTCATGGCGGCAGAACTATGATCAGGAATACATAGTTATGTTCACAACTTGCATTATATGACAGGAGGACATAACAAAGAGACTCAAGTAATAGACCAAAGTGATCATGTTATATAGGAACAAAGCTTTTGTCTCCCCCATTCTGAAATATAACTCACTACAGTTATTGTAATTTTACCATGCTATTAGGTAGAAGAGCACTATTCTTTGTTAAGTTGAAGGTGGCCAGTGTTCTTGTAGTAGGTACTAAATGATGCTATGATAACTAAGAGTAGTAGCTGAGAGTCGTTGCTCATTTTACCACCATCATTTAGTCCTGAAATGTATTCTCAAAAAACCTTTTCTCATCCAAAGGACACAAATTACGGGAATTGAAGGATACAGCAGAGGATAGCATCTCTCTCATTTTTATAGTTGCATGAGTTACTCACTGAATTTGAATAATGATAAGTACTAATCTTTAAGCAGAGTATTTTATGCTCTATTAATAAAATTATTCATTTTGGACAGTGAATTCTCTACAAATCACATTTACCAAAGCAGTATTTTTGATTCAATTATGCCCATAAATAACTGAGAGTGAAAGGTTATCACTGAATGTGGACACCGATTACCTCATACACCTGTGAGCTATATGTTTTATGACATGGTCTGAACCCCTCAATTTACAAAATGCCATTTAAGGTGGCTTAATTGGATTTCCGGTAGAGGCCATGGTGTGAGTGGTCGCACAGAGGGCAGCTCCTGTTCGAAGGCATCGAAACTAGCTCTTTTTACTCAAAAACGGGAGATATTTTGACGGAAAAGTGTAGCTGAAGGTTGGAGGAGATGTTCCTCCCAGGTATGGTATGTCTGCTGGTTACCAAACCCGGTAAAAGGTGAAGACCTGGCCAAAGAGTTGGAAAAGCCCTGTGGTGCAGCAGTTATTGGAAGGCTGGCGGAGGGGGAAGGGCTGGTGCAGGTTGGAAAGCCTCAGATGGAACAGTTGATAGCTTTCATCAGGGAGGTGTTGCGGAGGAACAAACAAGTTTCATAAAGGGCAGGAAACTCTCCAGTAATAGAGGGCAATTGTTCAACATGATTATGACCCCCTCGACAGGACGGGTACTGGAGGAGTGGTGTCCATGGATGCGGAGAAGGCATTCGATCAAATGGAGTGGTGGTATCTGTTCGTAGTCCTGGGAAGGTTTGCCCCGGTGGCAAGCGTATGGACCAACGATATGAATTCTCAAAGTTTCGGGTTACACAGGGGAACGAGGCAGGGGTGCCCGCTGTTGTCGCTGCTATTTGCGCTAACAATAGAGCCCGTGGCAATGGCCCTTAGGGGGTCATCAGAGTGGCAAGAGATTAGGAGAGGGAGCAGGGAGCACTGTGTTTCACTTTATGCAGATGACCAGATAATGTATGTGTCGGACCAATTGGAGAGCACGGGGAGGATTATGGGCCTATTGGAGAGGTTTAGGGTTTTCTCAGGCTACAAGCTGCAAGTAAGGAAAAGTGAGGTGTTTCTGGTGTTGAATTGGGGTGGAGAGCCAGCTAAGGGGGGCTACCATTCAAGATAGCCAGACACAGGTTCAGATATTTGGGGATCCATGCTAAGACAGAGTGGACGACATTGCATAACTGGAACCTAACAAAAGGGGCAGCACAGTAGCATGGTGGTTAGCATAAATGCTTCACAGCTCCAGGGTCCCAGGTTCGATTCCCGGCTGGGTCACTGTCTGTGCGGAGTCTGCACGTCCTCCCCGTGTGTGCGTGGGTTTCCTCCGGGTGCTCCGGTTTCCTCCCACAGTCCACAGATGTGCGGGTTAGGTGGATTGGCCATGCTAAATTGCCCTTAGTGTCCTAAAAAATAAGGTTAATGGGGGGGGGGTTGTTGGGTTACTGGTATAGGATGGATACGTTGGCTTGTAGGGTGATCATTGCTCGGCACAACATCGAGGGCCGAAGGGCCTGTTCTGTGCTGTACTGTTCTATGTTCTAAAGCTGGTGGAGGAGATGAGGGAGAATTTTAAGAGGTGGGATATGCTGCACCTGACTCTGGCAGGGAAGGTCCAAGTGATGAAAATGAATGTCCTGCCAAGGTTCTTATTCATATTCCAGCCACTTCTGATTTTTGTGCCAAAGGCCTTTTTCCAGACGTTGGATACGATTATTTCAAAGTTTGTGTGGACATGGAAGGTGCCAAGGGTAAAGAGGACTCTGTTAAAGAGGCAGAAGGAGGGTTGGCGTTGCCTAACTTGTATTATTATTGGGCGACGAACATGGAGAAGGCAAGGCGCTGGTGGGAGGTAGAGGGGGCAGAACGGGTTAGGATAGAGGAAGAATCCTGTCGGATTCCAGCCTGAGGGTTATGGTGCCGTTGCCACTGGCACCAAGGAGATACATGGAGAGCCCAATTGTACAGTCCATGGTGAAGGTGTGGAACCAGATGAGGAGGCATTTTAGGATAGCGGGGATGTCGGTGTTAATGTCGTTGTGTGAAAACCACAGATTTGAACCAGGGAGGACAGATGGTATACACAAGAAATAGGGCTGGTAAGGGTGAGAGATTTGTACCTGTAAGAGAATTTTTCTGGCATCGAGGAGCTGAAGGAGAGGGTAATGAGTTTAGATATTTACAGGTAAGGGACTTTGCAAGAAAATTCTGAAAAGGGTTCCCCAAGCTGCCGAAGTATGCCCTGCCCCACTGGAGCGGTTGTTCCTCCCGGACGTGGAAGGGGAGGGCAGGATCGGAGACATATATGGATGCTTGGGTGATCAGGGGGTGAGCAGGTGGTGAAGATTAAAGCGGAGTTGGAGGGGGAGCTGGGAGGGGAGATAAATTGGGGAGTGGGGAGTGATGCACTACGCAGGCTATACCTGACCTCCTCGTGTGCGAGGATGAGTCTGATGCAGTTTAAGGTGGTACAGGGGGTGCACAAGACTCGGGCGAGGATGAGTGGGTTCTCCGGTAGGGCATCCAGTGCAGAGTGTGAACTGACTGTTGGATTATGAGGGAATCTCAGTTCAATTTTCTCGTTGCCCAAAACACTAAAATGTGCATTGCTAAGAGGGGAATGGGATTTGTCTCTAGATAATGGCTAGGAGAGGGATCATTGGTTGATATTCCTATTGCTGTCTGATGTACTGAGGTCCATTGTAGCTTCATCAGCTGGGTTGAAATCAGCTGCTTTAGCACTTCCTGAGAATTTAACCTGTAGAATAATTTATTTAAATTTTATTACGTTCAATGGGAATCAAGAAGGAAATTCTCCACTGGCTGGATTTCTACCTATCACAAAAGATAGTGGGCTGAATTCTACGCCGTGCCACATTTCCGTTTCACCCCGCTGGCGGGATGGTCCGTTACGCCGGCAGGTTAATGGGGTTTCCCATTATGGGGCTGCCCCACACCATCGGGAAACCCCCGGGTGCTGGCAAAATGGAGCTTCCCGCTGGTGGAGAATCCAGCCCAATGTTTCTGGCATTGGGGGCCAAAAACTTCAGCTCCATGATATCACTAATGGAATTCCTCACAGGGCGGCTTTGTGGGTCCAACCATCTTCAGCTGCTTCATCAATGACCAACCCTCCATTCGAAAGTCAGAAAAGGGATGCTCACTAATGATTGCACAGTAATCAATTTTATTCACAACTCATCAGATAATGAAACAGCCTCTGTCAATACGCATCCAGACCTGGATAACATTTAGATTTGAGCTGATTAATGTCAGATATCATTTGTGACACACAAGGCCGGGCACTGACTAACTCCCAACAATAATGAGCTTAACTACCCCCCATTGATATTGAATGAGATTCCCATCAGCGAATCCCCCGCCATCAACATCCTGCAATTCACCATTGACCAGAAGCTTAAGTGGATTAGCCACAAGAGCAAGTCAAAGGCTAGGATTTCTTTGGCGAATGGTTCACCTACTATCTTGCCAAATACTTTCCACATCTCACAAGGTAGAAAAGTGATGGAACGCTCTCCACTTGTCTGGATGTGCGCAGCTCCCCCAACACTTTTGAAACCTGACACAATCCAAGGCAAAGCAGCCCATTTCATTTGCATCCCATTCACCACCTTAAACATTCACCTCCTCCGCCACCAGCAGTGCACCATATATAAGATGCACTGGAACAGCTCAACAAATTTTTTGACAACATTTACCAAACCCATGATCTCTACCACTCAGAAAGACAAGGGCAGCAGACACATAAGAATACCACCACCGCAAATTCTCCTCCAAATCAAACTGTTTTGCAGCTTTTTAACTTGCTTCGTCAAACTTCTAGAATTCTCTCTCTTGTGACCTTTAGCACACAGACTGCAATGATTCAAAAGGAAGATCATCATCACCTTCATATGGGCAATTAGCAATGGATAATAAATGCTGGCCTTGACATTAGTGCCCAGATCTTATCAATGAATAAAAGAAAATGGAGTTAGGCTACTAAATGGATAAACTTCAAAAGAAGCCATCAGTAAAAGTTATACAGATGATGTTTCCAAATTTGCGTAACTTAACTCAGGAAAATATTTTCCACGGTTGAGTAATAGATTAAAAACAAATGACAAATCTTGATCATATAACTTCAAATGGGATTAGCTGTGTGTTTATATCTACAAGTTACACAGTCTATGTTTGTATATTACTAAGTAGTAAAATAAGGTATTTTTGAATATTGCTGAGAAGAGAGAGATGTTGCTGTAACTTTGTGTCTTGAGGGCTAATGCAAGAATGCCAAATTTCAAATAATCACAACAGATTATACCATAGGAGAAAGGGGGGCTGATTGGTAGGTCAACTGTGATTAACTGAGGCATTGATATGGAGGAAGCAATAGGCTATTATGGGCTCCCCATGCACCCAGGTAATTCAAAAAGGGGGCAAGGTCTGAACACATTCCTTTTGTTTGCAGAGAATGGGTCTGTGCATGAATGCATGTCACTTCCAGCAAGCACACACCAACCCCATTAGGAGCCTGACTGTGTAAATTGATTGTTAGTGTAGCTATTAGCACACACTAGATTGTTTAACAAGTGCTGCTCATTCACGGAATCTCATCTAACAGCCAAATTTCTGTTTTGGATTTTACAAGCGCAGACTGGTTGAGAACTGCATGCACTTTACCTTTTATAAACAACAAGTGAACACATCAACAGGCCAGTATATGATGGGATATGTGCAGACAGGGGGTCAGTTGGCATTTATTAGATCACTAAATATCCACTTTCACTTCCAGGACAAGCAGAATCACAATCAAAAGGAAAGGGTGAAGATGGGCAGAGGGGTGCCCAATCTGAAGATTGCAGAAGAATAGATCAGCCAATCCATAGTTGATGGTAAGGTAGGAGTGACAAGGCATCAGAGTGAGAATGTATTAGTGCTGCAAAAATGGGAACTGAGGACCACAAGAGGAACTGTGCTGTACTCATGGAACCTGAATGTGTTTCTTTTTGCTCTCCTTTACAGGTGCCTGCAATCCAGACCACAGGCTTTAGCCACTCCTGGAGAATGAAGACTCCATCTCTGGGCACAATGGCACCAGTGATCCAGAGGATGCACCATCACCTGCTTCCCCCACACACCCCAACAGCAGAGACACATTGTTAGCATTAGGTGCAGAGCTGAATTCTGGTGAACACAGCACAGTCTGGTCCGAGCAGGGAGAGAGACTCTGGAATTGAAGTCCCAGACACTCCAAGGCCTTTTTATTTTGGAAGTGCAACACAACAACCATTTATTTACAACAAAATTAGAGATAAGTGGTGTGGCTAGAGAGATCATATTACCTTAGAACCAAGCTGCCATTAGTACAGCAGCCTCGCTGCCCATTGGCCCAGGCAAGTCATGTGCCTCTCTGCCAATTGGTTGTGGCTGGTCATGTGACTCCCCACCGAATGGCTGAGAGGTTGGTAGCTCCGCCTACAAGGCAGGGTATAAGAGCTTGTACCGGCTGGCAGTCGGCCTTTCTCTGTACGACTACTGCCGGGCTCACATCTAGCGTATTAAAGCCTGTTGTTTGGAACTTCACTACGACTCGAGTCCAATTGATGGTGCATCAAGTGGTTCGCACTGTTGCTTCACAGCATCAGGGTCACAGGTTCAATTTCCAGTTTGGGTCACTGTGTGGAGTCTGCACGCTCTCCCCATGTCTGCGTGGGTTTCCTCTGGGTGCTCCAGTTTCCTCCCACAAGTCCCAAAAGTTAGGTGAATTGAACATTCTGAATTCTCTCTCAGTGTACCCGAACAGGCGCCGGAGTGTGGCGACAAGTGGATTTTCACAGTAACTTAATTGCAGTGTTAATGTTGGCCTACTTGTGACATTAAGAAAGATTATTATTATAAGGCATGCAATAACTATACTAGAATAATGGCCAGCTAATCTACCAACCCCCAATTTTTACAATCCCACCCTCTACATATTAGCACACGTAAGACATACACACGCTGAGGGAGGGGATAAATAAAAGAGGATTAATGTGAGATGGAAGATGAATGCCTTTGCTTTGCTTTGGATGCTGTTTTTTCAGCTGACTGTCCTTCCAGGATATGGAGCGATGGAGAACCACCAGTTGGATGGCTAACGAGGATCTTCTGACTGGAGCATTCATTCCGAATCCCCAGATTGTGGGATTCCCTCTGGCAAGTCACTTTCACTTTTATTAACCTGGGCCTTTACTCAGAAGATCAGCCTTAAGTCTGTGTAATTCCTATTCGTTGCCAATTCCACCAGTATGTCCCCGAGCTTTACTGAGTTTCCCTCATGAGATTTTAAAGAGGGTTCTTTGAACAACTGGTCCTGCCTGCAGCTGTTGCTAGACTGAACCTCCTTGCAGGTGAATCTATCTGTAGAGAGAGAAAGGTCCTTACTTTGAACTTTTAGATAGAGTCCATCAGGTAGAGAGAGATCAGGGTTGTGACCCTCCAGCTTCTTGATCAAACCACAACTAAAAACCAGATGAAGCCTTCCTGTCCCTGGCAGAACACTCCAGAATGGTCAGCACCAACCAAAATGGTCAGCACCAATCAGCACAGACTATCAGCTAAGAGGCTGGCAAAGTAAACAACTCATTGCCGACAGCCAAGTCCATCAAGATGAGTCATCACCAATGCCAGCACATCCTGCTGGATTCCTTTTTTTTAATCAAAGGTGTGAGCCAACTAAAGGTGTAGGTCCCAGTAATTGTCCAGGTACAAAAATTATAAATGTCAAAATAACAGAAAGTAAAAGAAAGACACAGGGAAAACAGGGTTTAAGCAGGAGGCTCTTTTCGTGCCTCCACCCCCCCCCCCCCCCCCCCACACCCTCCAAAAAACCCAAAAAAGAATGAAACTCTTTGAGCACAAACATTTCATTATGAGGTATATAGGACATGCAATACCCAATGAATTCAGCCCTATTGTACAAGTCCTTTTATTCATTTCTACATTAGTAATGAGTCAGCTTTTATACACATGTCAAAGTACTTACAAACACATTCTCCAATTTTGGATTGGATTGGATTTGTTTATTGTCACATGTACTGAGGTACAGTGAAAGTATTTTTCTGCGAGCAGCTCAACAGATCATTAAGTACATGGGAAGAAAAGGGAATAAAAGAAAATACATAATAGGGCAACACAGGGTATACAATGTAACTACATAGGCACCAGCATTGAATGAAGAGTGCAGGGTGTAGTGTTAATGCTGTCAGTCCATAAGAGGGTCATTTAGGAGCCTGGTAACAGCGGGGAAGAAGTTGAGAGTCTGTTCATGTGTGTTCTCAGACTTCTGTATCTCCTGCCCGATGGAAGAAGATGGAAGAAGTTGGAAGAATGAGTAAGCCGGGTGGGAGGGGTCTTTGATTATGCTGCCCGCTTTCCTCAGGCAGTGGGAAGTGTAGATGGAGTCAATGGATGGGAGGCAGGTTTGTGTGATGGACTGGGCGGTGTTCACAACTCTCTGAAGTTTCTTGCGGTCCTGGGCTGAGCAGTTGCCATACCAGGCTGTGATGCAGCCAGATAGGGTGTATCTGTAAACGTTGGTGAGAGTTAATGTGGACATACCGAATTTCCTTAGTTTCCTGAGGAAGTATAGGCTCTGTTGTGCTTTCTTGGTGGTAGCATCGACGTGGGTGGACCAGGACAGATTTTTGGAGATGAGCACCCCTAGGAATTTGAAACTGCTAACCATCTCCACCTCGGCCCCGTTGATGCTGACAGGGGTGTGTACAGTACTTTGCTTCCTGAAGTCAATGACAAGCTCTTTAGTTTTGCTGGCATTGAGGGAGAGATTGTTGTCACTGCACCACTCCACTCGGATCTCTATGTACCTCCTGTATTCTGACTTATCGTTACTCGAGATCTGGCCCACTATGGTCATATCATCAGCAAACTTGTAGATGGAGTTGGAACCAAATTTTGCCATGCATTCGTGTGTGTACAGGGAGTAGAGTAGGGGGCTAAGTACGCAGCCTTGTGTGGCCCCAGTGTTGAGGACCATTGTGGAGGAGGTATTGTTGTTCATTCTTACTGATTGTGGCTATTTGAGCCTATGTCCTGACGTCGGCATGGGAACAGTGGTGTTTTATGACCGAAGATTCGGCGGAAAAAGGGCCAACGATCCTCCGTTTGGCTGGGGGCTGGCAGCGGAGCAGCGCCGAGCACCCGGCTCTCACTGCCAATATGGCCCGGCGCATTTCCGGGTCCGTGGCCGCTCATGAGTACAGCGGCGGCCTGCAAAGGCAACATGGCGCCGGCCGCGCGCGGTCCCGGCCTGCAAAATAGTGCCCCATCTTTGGCTGGCTCACGAGCCCCTGAACCACCCACAAATGTGCCCCCAGCCTCTGACAAAGTCCCCCCTGCCCGCAGATCGGCCCTCCCCCGACTGTGGCGGCGCTGGACTGAGTCCGCAGTCGCCACGCCGAGTTCCCGATGTATGATAGTATGTGCGACCGAGGCCGTCGGGAACTTGGCCGGTCAGGGGCGGAGCATCGGGAGGTGGGCCTCAGGCAACGTCACAAAACGTAGCATCACAAAAGCGGTGCCGCCCTGATTTCGTTGGAAACGGGTATTCTCCGGGCGATCGCAGAACGCAATTTCATCCCGCCCATCATCTTTTCCAGGAATATGTACAGGTTCAATAGAGGAACTGACCCCTCCTGAGCCCCAAACTGATGACAAGCCCCTGGTTTCAACCACAAAAAGCCTGCTGAAAATGGTGGAGATCCAAAGGTTATGGACTTCTTTGCATGGACTGTGAACAAGTTCTTGCAGTCCATGAGTTCTGCCATGTCTCAGGCATTTAATCACATGTCTTCCTCTCGGAAACAATGGCGACCGCCAGAGCCAGTTTGAGCAATCGACCGATATGTGTTCTGATGGTCATAACCACGTGATGCAAAGGGGGGGAAGAGCAGCAGGTCTCCTCCAATGAGAAGGACATTGAATGGGATGAAGGCGAGGAGGTCAGGAAACTGAGGCTACAGGCAAAGAGGCTATAGCATGGGCCAGACAAGGCAGGCATGCATGTGAGGCCCTCATAGCCACCAGATTCCAGTAGAATGAGCAGTACTGATTATTCTCTTCATGTAGTGCCCTCCATCATGGGCCCACATGAACAGCAGCATGGCTATCCTCACTTTTCAATTACCCTCTTCACTCTGGTTGTGTGTACTGTACGTACACATGAGGCCCACATTGTCCTGATGCTTTGAAGAATGGTGAGACCTTGGGAGAAGATGCCCTTCCTGAAATGGGGGCCAACTGGAGGAAGTTAGACATCTGATGGTGCTGCCTTTTCCAGCGTCTCTCACCTATCTGAGTCACAATGGCAGCAGCTGCTCTACTATCCTTATTGAACTCGTCAATTCATGCTTCCAATATCACCAAGCTTCTCTATGAGGTTCAACAGCAGCAACTGTGCAATACTCTACATCACATCGAGGATCCTACTGAGAGGCACCACTCGGACCGAGGCTGTCAAGGATTGAATGCAGGTTTCCGGAAAACCATTTACAATGTCTGCATCCTCCAGTGTCTACTTGTTCTCAATCATTTTGAAGTCTGGCACACTCAATAAGGATGCTGGACTGCATCCACCCTTTCGATAGATGTGAACCACCTGAGAGTGACAAGTTTGAAAAAGTTGTCCGCCACAAATTGCAATAACTGCTCTTGAGCAAAGACAGTCCACCATCATGGTATGGATGGGAATCTGTAGAAGGCTCAGACATCATGAAGATCTCAAGGTTGCCCTCACATGACAATGAGCAGTCTCAGATTTACTACATTCTTGCTGCTATCCAATGGCTTCAGTCAGCATAGGTTTAATCCACCATATGCGCCTCCAGAGCTTGCTCTAACACTCCACTGAGCACAATATTTCCCCATTTGCAATCACTATCACTGGCTGTCAACATCCTGGTAAACCTCTGCACCCTTTCCAGTGTGATCACATCCCTCCTATAATGTGGATTCCAGAATTGCACACAATACTCTAGCTGTGACCTAACCAACGTTTTATACAGTTCCAGCATAATTACCCTGCTCTTCAACTCACTGCCTCGGCTAATAAAGGCAAATAAGCCTACTTATCCACTATATCCCCCTGCTCTGCTACCTTAAGGAACCTGTGTACATGCACACCAACATCCCTCTGATCCTCGGCACTTCCCAGGGTCCTGCCGTTTATCACGTATTCCGTTGCCTGCCAAAGTGCATCACCTCATACTTTTCTGGATTGAATTTCATTTGCCACTGATCAGTCCATCTGATCAGCCTGTCTATATCCCCCTGTAATCTAAGGCTATCCTTATCACTATTTATCACCCCACCAATTTTCGTATCATCCACAAATTGACTGATCAACCCTCCTACATTCATGTGTAAATCATTTATATGAACCATAAACTGCAAGTGCACCAACACTGATCTCTGTGGGACCCCACTGGACACAGGCTTCTAGTCAGAAAAATGCCCCTCGACCATCACTGCTTCCTGCCACTCAGCCAATTTTGGATCCAGTTTTGGCAAGGTCCTCACAATTATTGGTAAGCCTGTCACATATGCATTCAGAAACTCGGAAGCAAGATTTTCACACCGGAGCTTGCACGAGCTTCAAGGAGAGACTGATAGCTTTGAACCCCTGCCGCATTACAGAGAGTACATGGAGTTCCAGTATACATAATCTTTCTCTAACTGTTTCAACATTTCTCCTCCTACACCAGACCTTGATTTTTCTGGAAAACTGGCAACCCCTATCAGAGTTGGGAGTACACATCAGCCTCGATCTTTACACAGGCACAGGTTAACAATGCATGATCCTGCAAAGCATGTGAACCAAGTTCTCCATGAGGAAATCTTACATGAAGGAGGAAGCATCACTGAAGTTGGGAATGATGCGTCAATGGGTATCCACTGTTGAGGCACCAACAGCAACATCTGTGATAAGTGCAGGGAGGGATCATAGCTGCACACCTGTTTGACAGACACACATCACCATATAGAAGATGCATACACAAAAGTAGATATGAAATATGTTGCATTGTCTTTACATTGGTGAACAAGGACCTGTAACAATGGAGCAGGTTCTGATATCTCAATCATGAGATATCATATTTAGCTCACAAGGCTAAATCGCTGGCTTATAAAGCAGGCCAGCAGCACGGTTCGATTCCCGTACCAGCCTCCCCGGACAGGCGCCGGAATGTGGCGACTAGGGGCTTTTCACAGTAACTTCATTGAAGCCTACTCGTGACAATAAGCGATTTTCATTTCATTTTTCATTTCATGATAGGCTGCTTGACAACTGCCCAATGGTGTATCAGTTGTCCCACATAACAGTCCATGTTCCAGGGTCCATTGCATGTGCCATGTTGTGGAGTGTACAACATATCATACTGTGCATGAAACTCTGAGTGAGGCATATTGCAGAGCCCCTCTGAACCATCTTTTAAAAAATATATAAATTCAGAGTATCCAATTCATTTTTTTTTCCAATTAAGGGGCAATTTAGCGTGGCCAATCTGCCTATCCTGCGTATCTTTTGGATTGTGAGGGCAAAACCCACGCAAACATGGGGAAAATGTGAAAACTCCACACGGACAGTGACCAAGAGCCGAGATCGAACCTGGGACCTCTGTGCCATGAGGCAACCGTGCTAACCACTTGTGCCACTGTGCTGCCCTTGAAGGCACATCTTTAACATTCCAGAGCTCTGTTCAATGATGGCTCTGGTGGAGGTGTGGGCTGCATTGTAGCTCTCTACTGCTGTGATGTCAGGATGCCTCACTGGTGTCATGATGCTGGTCTGGTGGGCAGCACAGTGGGTTAGCCGTGCGGCCTCACAGCGCCGAGGTCCCAGGTTCGATCCCGGCTCTGGGTCACTGTCCGTGTGGAGTTTGCCCATTCTCCCCGTGTTTGCGTGGGTTTTGCCCCCACAACCCAAAGATGTGCAGGGTAGGTGGATTGGCCATGCTAAATTGCCCCTTAATTGGAAAAAAAAATGAATTGGCTACTCTAAATTTTTTTTTAGTGATCCTGGTCTGGTGTGGATTGCCTTGATCATGCAGGATTCATCTGGGCCTTGTAAAGCTCAGGAAGTTGTGAATTTAGAAAGATCGGAGTCATGAGACTCCCCTGGGAAACGAGCACACATCTGCATAATTCTTCACCTCAGGATGTAAAGTAGTTGGATGTTTATAGAATGGAACCCCCTGTGGTTCACATATCGCACTGGCTGTTCCCAGGGAGCTCTGATAACAATATGAGTGCAGACAATACCACTTGCCCTAGGGAAATGAGTGATGGTCAGGAAGCCCATTGCCCTGGTCGCCCTGCTGTCATCCTCTATGATGAATATGTTGAACTCACTGGTGTGAAAAGAGAGTTGCCACCTCTTTGCTGCACCGGTGTATAGTAGCCTGTGAAATGTCACATGTCGCCCCCTGGAGCCCTGGAAGCAGTCGGTGTTGAAAAGGTTGAGCTCCGCAGTCAGTTTGGGGTTGCTGCCAAATCCATGTGGCTGCAGGTCTTGCTGCAGGATTCAACTTCAGTGACTGCTACCCGGGTCAGCCTCAGGTGTGTCTGGCATGGCCTCTCAGATATCTGGTGGTAGTTTATCAATATCCTAAAAACATACTGCCAGGACAGTGGACCTTCTCCACTGTAAATTCTATGAGGGCACTGAGCTTCTCTCAATGTCTTCCCTGGATTGCTGCCTCCTGACTGCCCTTCCTCTCTGGTGCTGCCTGCTGTTGGTCTTCTGGCCACATTTGTTGCCCGGTGAGAGGCCTCTGTTGTTGCATACACTCCTCCTGCTGTCAAAGTGGTAAGACTATGGGCGTATTACACCCATAGGAATTCCACCAAATAAACTCTCTAGAAAAGGCTTTGGGTTTCATCCATACAGCTGCTGCGCAGTGAGATTTTATTTACCCCTCCCATTATTGACACCCAAAACTCCACCCATCCCATAATAGGGGTCTCCAACTTGGAACTTCACCCCTCAGAACAAAGAACAAAGAAAGGTACAGCACAGGAACAGGCCCTTCGGCCCTCCAGGCCCGTGCCGACCATGCTGCCCGTCTAAACTAAAATCTTCTACACTCCCGTGGTCCGTATCCCATTATTCCCATCCTATTCATGTATTTGTCAAGATGCCCCTTAAATGTCACAATCGTCCCTGCTTCCATCACCTCCTCCGGCAGCGAGTTCCAGGCACCCACTACCCTCTGTGTGAAAAACCTGCCTCGTACATGTCCTCTAAACCTTGCCCTTCGCACCTTAAACCCATGCCCCCTAGTAATTGACCCCTCTACCCTGGAGAAAACCCTCTGACTATCCACTCTGTCTATGCCCCTCATAGTTTTGTAGACTTCTATCAGGTCGCCTCTCAATCTCCGTCGTTCCAGTGATAACAAACCGAGTTTATTCAACAGCTCCTCATAGCTAATGCCCTCCACACCAGGCAACATCCTGGTAAATCTCTTCTGCACCCTCTCTAAAGCTTCCACATCCTTCTGGTAGTGTGGCGACCAGAATTGAACACTACACTCCAAGTGTGGCCGAACTAAGGTTCTATACAGCTGCAACATGACTGGCCAATTCTTATACTCAATGCCCCGGCCAATGAAGGCAAGCATGTCGTATGCCTTCTTCACTACCTTCTCCACCTGTGTTGCCCAACACCTCGTCTTTTTGGATCTCAATGTGACCCAGGCTACCTACACACCCTTCTCCAGTCTTAACATCCACCAATTCCCCTACTGAAACTTTTATCACCTGGCCGAGCTCATTCCCCAATACCAGGTCCAGTACAGCCCCTTCCCTAGTTGGACTGTCGACATATTGTTTTAAGAAGCCCTCCTGGATGCGCCTTACAAACTCTGCCCCATCCAGGCCCCTAGCACTAAGTGAGTCCCAGTCAATATTGGGGAAGTTGAAGTCTCCCATCACAACAACCCTGTTGTTTTTACTCGTTTCCAAAATCTGTCTACCTTTCGGCTCCTCTATCTCCTGCTGGCTGTTGGGAGGCCTGTAGTAAATCCCCAACATTGTGACTGCACCCTTCTTATTTCTGATCTCTACCCATATAGCCTCGCTGCCCTCTGAGGTGTCCTCCCGTAGTACAGCTGTGATATTCTCCCTAACCAGTAGCGCAACTCCGCCACCCCTTTTACATCCCCCTCTATCCCGCCTGAAACATCTAAATCCTGGAACGTTTAGCTGCGTATCCTGTTCTTTCCTCAACCAGGTCTCTGTAATGGCAACAACATCATAGTTCCAAGTACAAATCCAAGCTCTAAGTTCATCTGCCTTACCCGTAATATTTCTTGCATTAAAACATATGCACTTCAAGCCACCAGACCCGCTGTTTTCAGCAACATCTCCCTGTCTGCTTCTTCCATACTGGCCCTATTCCCTAGTTCTCCCTCAATGTTTTCACCTTCTGACCTATTACTCCTGTACCCACCCCCCTGCCATACTAGTTTAAACCCTCCCGTGTGACACTAGCAAACCTCGCGGCCAGGATATTTATGCCTCTCCAGTTTAGATGCAACCCGTCCTTCTTATACAGGTCACACCTGCCCCGGAAGAGCTCCCAGTGGTCCAGATAACGGAAACCGTCCCTCCTAAACCAGCTGTTTAGCCACGTGTTTAGCTGCTCTATCTTCCTAGTTCTCGCGACCAATTAGATTTTGGACACGCCCTAATTACACTGCGAGTGAATCTTGATTTGTAACCTGTGGCCCAAGCGCAAAGAGAAAGGTAAATAAACAATCCACCAAGCTGCTCTGTCTGAACCATTAAACTGTCAATCACAGGCTGGTGAAAAATGCTTTTCAAGTGCTGTAGGCTTTCGAGGAAGCCTCTGACACTTGTCACAACTGCTGTTTCAAATGCTTTTGCCTGAGGGAAAAATGTTGGAAAAATGAAAATGTTCCTGCATTGATTCTTCACTGCTCTTCAGCTGTCAGGCAGAGCAGTTCAGGGTGAGGAGGCCACATCAGAATTAAAAAGCTTGGGCCAGGAGGATGCTGTTGAGCAGAGAGCACCTGAGATCACCATGCCAAGGGTTATCTTCAGGTTGCCCAGGCTGGAAGGGGCAGAACAGACACTGGACCCCCATCCTGGGGTGGGGGCTCCTTGGGTCAAATCCTCACCCACAGCCAGAGCCTACCCAATCACTAGCCTGACTGCAGCCAAGTGCACATGAGCTCTGGCCTGACCCCCCTTGACTCCTTCTTGGGGTCATCTGTACCAGGCATGGGTTTTACTACTAGGCTGTGGGTGTCATGATGCCAGGAGGCAGTGCGTGATTGGCAACAGCAGAGGGCGGGATCTGAAGGAGGGGCTAATGGAGGTGGCTGATGAGTGAGCATGGTGTTGTTGGGGAGTGACCTGTTATTTCCATGGGGGGGAGAGAGGCTTTGTCATCGGGGGTTTTATTTGCATTGCAGGGGCAGGTGGGCCTGGTGGCAGACTTTGTGATCAGTCCACCCACTCAAAGTGGCAGCCAGAGAACAGGATGCCCATGGAATCCGCTGAACTCTTCACGATGCATACATTGCACAGATTTTATTCCTTTTTTTAAAAATTAGAGTACCCAATTCATTTTTTTTCCAATTAAGGGGCAATTCAGCGTGGCCAATCCACCAACGCTGCACATCTTTAGGTTGTGGGAGTGAAACTGGGAAAGTGCAAACTCCACAAGGACAGTGACCCAGAGCCAGGATTGAACCTGGGACCTCGGCGCCATGAGGCAGCAATACTAACCACTGTGCCACCATGCTGCTCCATACATTGCATAGTTAAGGAGTGAGACTCTCACCTGGGCACCGCTCCGAACGCCAGCGGAGACCAGTCCTGGTTCCCTGTGGGCGGGTGCACTTAGGCTCCAGAATGGAAAATCCCAGCCACTGTTGCCACTGAGTGGCAAGCAGGTGGAGGGAATGAATATTTGTGAAAGGAATACCAATCCAGCAGGCTTCTTTGTTCTGCATGGTGCCAAGTTTGAGTGTTGTTGGAACTGCACATGATAACATTTTATTAGCTTTACTAATTATTTGTTGCATTGCATACTAACCTTTTGCAATACATGCACTCGGACGCCCAGATCCCTCTGCATATCAGAGGTTTTCAATTTCTCATTTAGATAATATACTTTTTTATTTGTCCTACCAAAATGGATCACCTAATTTTCCCTAATTATACATAGTTTTTCAGATCTTTCCCCACTCACCTAACCTATCTAAATTTATTTGTAATCTCTTTATGTCCTCTGCAGAACTTACTTTCCGACCTATCTTGGTGCCATCAGCAAATTTAGCAAACATACCATTGGTCCCTTCATCCAAGTCATTTATATAAATTGTGAAGAGTTGAAGCCTCAGCACTGATCTCTGTGGCTCACCACTCATTATATCCTGCCTAGCAGAAAATGACCCATTTATGCTGCACTATTTACTGTTAACTAGCCAATGGACGGCATGGTAGCACAGTGGTTAGCACTGTTGCTTCACAGCACCAGGGACCCGGCTTGGGTCACTGTCTGTGCAGAGTCTGCACTTTCTCCCCGTGTCGGGTGGGTTTCCTCCGGGTGCTCCGGTTTCCTCCCACAGTCCAAAGATGTGCAGGTTAGGTGGATCGGGCACGCTATATTGCACCGTTATGTCCAAAGGTTAGGTGGGGTTGCTGGATTACAGGAAAAGGGACTGGTTTAGCACAGTGGGCTCAACAGCTGGCTTGTAATGCAGAACAAGGCCAGCAGCATGGGTTCAATTCCCATACCAGCCTCCCCAAAAAGGTGCTGGAATGTGGCGACTGGGGGCTTTTCACAATAACTTCATTGATGCCTACTTGTGACAATAAGCAATTATTATTATATTATTATTATAGAGTGGAGGTGTGGGCTTAGATAGCTGGTGTAGACACGATGGGCCGAATGGCCTCCTGCACTGTAAATTCTAGGATTCAGTCTTCTATTCATGCCAATATGTTACCCCTTACACCATGAGCTTTTATTTTCCGAAATAACCTTTGATAAGGTACCTTATCAAATGCCTTCTGAAAACCTAAGTACAGTACATCCACCAGCTCCCCTTTATCACAGCACCTGTTTTCTTCAAAGAATTCCAATAAATTGGTTAAACATGATTTCCCTTTCACAAAACCATATTGACTCTTGAATTCATCTAAGTGCCCTGTTAAAAAACCTCTTTAATAATAACTCCAGCATTTTCTCTATAACAAATGTTAAGTTAACTGGTCTGTAGTTTCCTGCCTTCTGTCTCCCCTCCCATTTTGAATAATCGAGTTGCATTTGTTATTTTTCAACCGCATTAAACCTTCCCTGAATCTCGTGGATGTTGGCAAATTGAAACCAACACATCAACTATCCCATTGGGCACTTTTTTTAAGACACTAGGATGAATTCCATCATGGCCCAGGGACTTGTCAAGCTGCAGTTTCAACAATTTTTTGAGTACCACATGTCTGGTGATTGTAATTTTCTTGAGTTCCTCCCTCCTTCCATTTCCTGATTTACAGCAATTCTGAGGATATTGCTTGTATCTTCGTAGTGAAGACTGATGAAAAATACCCGTTTAATTCATCTGCTATTTCCTTATTTTCCATTATTAACTCCCCAGACTAAGGGTGCAATTCTTCGGCTTCGTAACGCTCGCGTTCAAACGAAACGAGGTGGGTGAATAGCGGGAGAGGCAGAAAACGAGAACGGTGTCAGGTGGCAACAGTTTGCGAAGCAACCGGCCCGCTCCCGTAGGCAAAATCGGAATCGCGCTATAGCGTGGCGAGAAACCAATTATCACCACATATGGCCAATTTCCATACAATGAATGGGAGCCACCATTTATCCAACTGCCTCCCGGCATTCATTGGCCTTCCCAACAGGTGTTCACGCCGGCGCCATTTAGAACTCCTTTTGAAAAACGTGAACCTGGCGGAAAGGCTTCTGTGGGGACCCGTGCAGGTGAGTAGAGATTTGTGCTCACAGGCAAAGAGCCCAGTTGCCGGGCTTGCCTCCCAGTGCTCGGCAGGGTGTGGGGGGACCCTCGGCTGGGGATGGGGGACCCAGCGCAGGGGTGAGCCACCATGGGAAGTGGGGGAAGGCACTAGGCGGGGCAACATGGCAGGCAACTGCTTGCGGCACCACCATGCCAGCCCCTGGATTGAGTTTACCCATTCTGGGGCCAACCCTGGTTCCTGCCCATCCAGCCCACCGACCACCCATTTTTTTTTTTTTTTTTTTTTAAATTTAGATTACCCAATTATTTTTTCCAATTAAGGGGCAATTTAGTGTGGCCAATCCACCTACTCTGCACATTTTTTTTTGGGTTGTGGGGGCGAAACCCACGCAGACACGGGGAGAATGTGCAAACTCCACACGGACAGTGACCCAGAGCCGGGATCGAACCTGGGACCTCAGCGCCGTGAGGCGGTTGTGCTAACCACTAGGCCACCGTGCTGCCCCACCGACCACCCATAACCCCTATCGACTGCTGAGGCCTCTGGCCTAGTGACAGAAATCTATTGCTAATAGGGAATTGGCAATTGTAGTTAAGTGAGCACTTCACACAACTCAAGTAGATTCCTGTGGGTGGTTGGGCTATGTAGTATGTGGGAGTCATTGCCTAGCATCCCAATCAAACCATGATACCTAGACACTGTACCTGAACACTGCGGGAAGCAGCACCACACACGCAGCAGCCAACAGCTGAACGCCCAGGAGATGAGACACATCTCCGAGGACATGTCCACGGCCAGAGGGTCGGTGAGTGCAATAGGGAGGGAACCAGCACCCAGTCCAGCTGATGTTCTGAACGGGTGTCCGGGGTACAATGTCTGGGATCTGGTAAGGGGGGCCCGCTGTATCTGTGAATGCATGGGCAGGTTGTTCCGGGTGGGGTGGGGATCAATGGGGGAATGGAAGGTCCCAGAAGGGGAGCCACCGCTGTTTGTCAGTCTAACACCTATCCCAATTTCTTACAGATATTGAACTCTATGGCAGAGTATTTGGACGCACAATTTGTCCGACTGGTGCTGCTGCTTGGCCGGGCGGCCAGATGCTGGAGACAGCGGCCCACGTGCTGGGCCTCGCCCCACACCCTCTGGATCCGGCCACACATCAGGCCAGGGAGGGACCCTGAGGGGGGTTCCCACGATGGCCCAGGGTGTACAGGTACCGCTGGCCATTTGAACAAATGACAGAGAGTGTGTCGCAGAAGGCTCAGCCTCAGCAAGGAGACAGTGCGGTACCTTGCCATGTCCTCGCGGACTTGGCACCACGTGGAAGAGGAGGGCACTTACTTCTGGTGGCTGTCAAGGTCACCACAGCCCTGAGCCTTTATGCCTCAGGATCATTCCAAAACTCCATAGGGGACCTGTGTGGTATCTCACAGGCCACAGTCACAGTGCATCCGAAGCATCCCTCCTGACCTCCACAGTGTCCAGCAACCTCCCCAAGTCAGCGTCACTGGATCTTGGAGCTGCTCTCCTTGGCGGCATTGTTGTGAAATGGCTGGGGTTGGCTAAGCAAGTGCTGCTCGACCTTGTTAGCAGGTAGCTGGTGAGCGCGGTGATAGTAAATCAGCTGGCGAGCCTTCATTTACGGCAAGAAGCCCATGAGGCCTCGTTAAGCGGATCAATTAATGTTGAATAGCATTGCCAGCCTGGCTGGGCCGAGCGCCGGGAAGCTCGCGGCAATTCCCGCTCGCTGCAGCACTTCAAAATCTTTCCGGAGAATCGAGCCCTAACTTTCTAACGGAATAATGTTCACTTTGTTAACTCTTCTTTTTTAAATATCTCATGAACCTCTTACTATCTGTTTTTATATTTGTAGCTAACTTTTTCTCGTACTCAAATTTTTCTCTCTTTATTTATCCTTTCATCATTTTTTGCTGTTTTGTCCATTCTACCCAATCTTCTGACCTGCCATCCATCTTTGTGCGATCATATACTTTTTTTTTCCTTTGATACTACTTTAGCTCCCTGGTTGGCTCCAAAAAATGATGATCTGAGGAATTATTCAAAAAAACATTCTGTTAATTTGTCATCTATTTTTGCACACCTAGAACAAATTCCTCACAGGATGTGAAAGGTAGAAAAAGCAAAAGGAAGCAAACGCCTCCTTTCCCCTCACCTCCATCCCCCTCACCTCCATCCCCCTCACCTCTTCGTCCCCTTACACCCTTACCCTACACCTCCATTCCCCTCACTTCTTTGCCCTTTACACCGTTCCCCACCACATCCTTACCCTGCGCCTCCATCCCTCTCACCTCCAACCCCCACACCTCCAACCCCCTCACCTCCTTCTCCCTCACCATCCCCCTCACTTCCATACCCCTCACCTCCAACCCCCTCACATCCATCCACCTCACCTGTATGTTCCCTTTTTAAAAAATCCCTTATTGTCACAAATAGGGTTCAACAAAGTTAATGTCAAACGCCCCTAGTCGCCATATTCCGGTGCCTATTCGGGGAGGCCATTATGGGAATTGAACCCGCGCTGCTGGCATTGTTCTACATTACAAGCCAGCTGTTCAGCCCACTGTGCTATACCAGTCCCAATCACCCTTCCACCCTTCCCCACCACTTCCTTACCCCGCACTTCCTTTCCCCTCACCTCCTTCCTCCTAATTTCCTTCCTCTCCACCGCCTCCCCTCGCCCCTTTTACAAGAACAAGATTAACACTTCAAATCCCCCACTCATCAAACACTCAGCTATGCACTCAATTCCTTAGCTGCGCTCATTTGCCAAGGCTGCACTAAAGAACCCTGAATTTAACATTTCTTAAAATCTATTTCCACGAACATCCCAGAAGTAATTGACTTTTGATGCAAAATAAGTCCTGTGTGTCACAGCTGGTTGGCAGACTAATGTTTTATTTATATGTATGTTATCTATTAGCTGAAGAATTAAAATTTGGACTTTTCTGGAGCTGGATAAGGTGCGGGGTTTCACTTAAGGTAAAGAGAGGGATTTCAGTAGACTTCAATTAACCCCTTTAATTATTTCTTCCCAATTGTGGCTGATTTTTAAAAATGCAATACAACATTTATCTCATGATATTTGCATCGTGTGTGACTTGAAATTGACAGAAGATTTCTCTGGGGCACTGAATTCCACAGGAATCAATCTGTTCTGAGCTCCATGCTGCTTGAATTATGAATGCTAATCTGGAAGAAAGCACTTCTAGGGCTATAAACTTTGCAGAAGACTGCAAAGCTATGTGCCAAGATAACCAATGCATGGGAGATTTGTAGCAATGAAAGGGGTCTGAGTAAATGTAGTTAAGAGTTAGAGTGGCTAGAAGGATTTCATATGGAAAATGTGCACAGTAAATGTCAACCACTCAAGTCTTGGGATAATGGGTGTTTAATTACAAGTCAAAGCAGGTTACCACATAACTCATTGATAAGAACACATTTAGAATACTCTGCACAATTTTGCAAAGCTTACTTCTAACCATTAAATGGAAATGAATCAATATGAAAGGGAGCTGGGAAAACCAGGAAGGAGCTGAATGCCAAGTTTTGAGAATAGGCTGATGGAAGAAGGTATATTTACAGAGAAGAACATATGTTTGAAAGGATTTAATAGTGGCCTTGAAGCAACTCCAGATCATTTAAGGTAAATGTTTTGGTTTGCCAATTTATAAGTATAACTTCCACAATACTTCCTCCACCACCACGGGCAACGAGGGTTCGTTCTCTCTCCAGCGTTTAAACTATGTTACATCTTGTTGCTCGTTCTGGGTGAGTGTGCTTTACACTCAGTTTGGCTCTGTTTTATTCCTTAGCTCTAGAGTCGCCAGGTATCGTTAAGATACCGCCACAAGATTCAAGTTCAAGTTCAGACCAATAACTCAATACACCAGTTAGTAAGTTCAAACACGCCACGTTTATTATAATAGTTATCTACTAATTATGCAGATAAAACTAAAAGACTAGGCTATTCCTACCACTAACAGGCCAATACTTATCTGGAATAAGGGAACTGCCGGATTAGGGAACAATGGCCTCTTGCTTTGTCCTGGATCCGCAGGCTTCCAGTTGGTGTGGACTAAAGGGGTCAGGAGTGTCTACTCTCGTAGCGTGCATTGTATGACACTTACTTGATGGCGGCTGCTGACCAGGCCCCTCCTTCTCAAGGTTCTTCTGCTGCAAAGGTGTTCTGCTGGGAGGGCCGGCTGGTCAAGAAGAATTAATCAGTCCTGGGACCTGACTTTTATAGGTCCCAGAGAAAAATGCAAAATCTCACAATTAAATATAAAAGCAAAAAAAGAGAGAAACATCATCTAATAAACATTAAATACTAAAACTAAGCTAAACCCCCTAACGACTCAGAGAATCATAGAATATACAGTGCAGAAGGAGGCCATTCGGTCCATCGAGTCTGCACCGGCCCTTGGAAAGAGCACCCTACTTAAGCCCACACCTCCACCTTATCCCCGTAACCCAGTAACCCCACCTAACCTTTGTGGACACTAAGGGCAATTTAGCATGGCCAATCCACCCAAAAAAGGTTAGGAGGGTTATTAGGTTATGGGGAATAGGTGGAAGTGAGGGCTTAAGTGGGTTGGTGCAGACACAATGGGCCGAATGGCCTCCTTCTGCATTATACAATATAGCTGAATTCCAACATTCATCACAACCTGGACACCGGACTCACCTGCCGCCCGGGACTCACTGGCCACACCTAGGAGACCTTTCCAGAGCTATTTATTACTGGTCCACACAAATGTGGGCCAGGCATAACGGCACCCATGGGGAACTCCCAGGCCATTGAAGACCCCCCGGGTGACCTGGGACAGGACAGGGTGGCAACTTGGCACTCCTCTTGGCACCTGGGCACCTTGGCACTGCCAGCCTGGCACCCTGACAGTTAATTCAATTCATTCATGGGATGTGGGCATCGCTGGCTGGGACAGCATTTATTGTCCTTTCCAGAGGTTATTTAAGAGTCAACCACATTGCTGTGGGTCTGAGGTCACATGTAGGCCAGAGCAGGTAAGGACGGCAGATTTCCTTCCCGAAGGAGTATTCATGAACCAGATGGATTTTTACATCAGTTGATAATGGTTTCATGGTCATCTTTAGACCTTTAATTCCAGATTTTTATTGAATTCAAATGTCACCATCTGCCATGGTGGGATCCGAACCTGGGTACCCAGAACTTTATCCTGGGTCTCTGGATTACTAGTCCATTGACCAGTCCTGACTCACATGGGCCATAAAAAAAACAACAGGCTAAAGCTGGATTTTATTTTTAAATTTCCAAGATGGCACCGGAGCATGGCGACTCTCTGCGAACTCTCCCCTACAGATGTTCTTCCTGCATCTTTTATAACCATTATTATAGTATGTTCTATAATTCAACGTATACACGTATGGAGCGATCTGCCAGGACTGTAAGCAGAACTATACTTTTCACTGTACCTTGGTGCACGTGACAATAAATAAATCAAGCCAAATATTACTACACCTCTGCCTTCCCAGTGCCACTGTGGCATTGCCAGGTGCCAGGGGAACTGTCATGGTGCCAGTCTGGCAGTGCCAGTGCACCCAAGTGCTATGTTGGCGGGTTTTGTGGTGGGATTTGCTGGGAGTTTCCCACCGGCTCTGCCGGCAAGTTCCCTTCCGCTACATAACAACACTTACGGTGGAATTTACCAACTGTTCACGCCGGTGGGACATTCTGGTCCCACCACGGCACACGGGTTTCCTGGCAACAAGCAATGTAGTCGACGGGAAATCCCGTTGAAACTACAAGGAACTTCCTGCGAATTTCTTAAATACAGTTTGATATTGTTTGGAGTCAACAATGTCAAACCCGGCTAATTTCAGACCATCCACTCCAAGTAGCTTCACATTGTGCGTCCTTCGAGTCAAGTTGATCCCCGACCCATGTTTATATTGTAATTTCGTTGTGGTACAAAAACATGTTTAATTCCAGAAGGCTGCCCTCTCCTGCACAATAGCCTTCTCTAAGTGAAGCTGTAAATTTGGCATCAGAAGCAGTTGCGGCATAAAAGTTGGTTTGAAACTGTCCACACTCATTTTGACTATGACAACTGGATGTGACAAAATGGCAAGTGAACGCTGCTAATATAAGAATCATAACATACAATTTGACATAAATTACCTCCATAAATCACTTCATAGCTCAGGTTATCCTCGTGTACATATTTTTGGCATTTTATTTTCTTTGCAGTGGTTTATTGACTGGCGTAACAATGTTGTGACTGGCACCAGGAGCGAAGTGTATTGGATGAATCACTGCACCAATACAAACCAAACTGCTCCCTTACTTTGCACTTCCTCACCGCAATTAATGAATTTAACCTGATGAACCATAGAATCATACACAAGGTCATTTATCTTCTTGTGTCTGTGCCAGCTCTTATGAAAGAGCTACCCAGCCAGTCCACTTCTCTTCTCTTTCTCCAAAGCTCTGCAAATTTCTACTTTTCAAGTGTTAATCCAATTTGTTCATGAGAGTTACTGTGAATTTGTTTCCACCACCCTTTCAGGCAGTGCACTTCCAGATCATAACTTATGGTGTAAAATCAATTCTTATTTGCCCCCTGTATTTTTTTGGCAATTATATTAAATCCATGTGTTATTATTACCAATCCTCCTGCCAGTGTAAATAATTTCTTCAGACATAATCTTATCAAAATCACTCTATTAAGCCCATCAGACCATAAGACAGAGGAGCAGAATTAAGCCATTCGGCCCGTTGAGTCTGCTCTGCCATTCATTCCTGGCTGGTTTGTTTCCTAACCCCATTCTCCTGCCTTCTCACTGTAACCCCGATCCCCTTAATAATCAAGAATCTATCTATCTGTATCTTAAAGGCACTTAGTGACTTGGCCTCCACAGCCTTCTGTATTCCACAGATTCACCACACTCTGGCTGAAGAAATTCCTCTTCATCTCAGTTTTAAAGGATCGTCCCTTCAGTGTGAGGCTGTGCCCTCAGTTTCTAGTTTCTCCGACTAGTGGGAACATCCTCTCCATATCCACTCTATCTAGGACTCTCAGTGTTCTGTACCTTTTAATTAGATTGTCCTTTATCCTTCTGAACTCCATCGACTCCAGATCCAGAGTCCTCAACCGCTCCTTATAGGACAAGTCCTTCATTCCTGGGATCATTCTTGTGGACCTCCTCTGGACCCTCTCAAAGGCTAGTACATCTCCCTTAGATAGGGGGCCCAAAACTGCTCACAATATTCCAAGGGGTCTGACCAGAATCTTATACAGCCTCAACTGTACATCCCTGCTCTTGTATTCAAGCCCTCTCAGCATGAATGCTAACATTGCATTTGCTTTTCTAACTGCCAACTGAACCTGCATGTTAGCCTTAAGAGAATCCTGAATTAGGGTTCCTAAGTCCCTTTGGCTTCTGATTTCCGAAGCCTTTTCCCATTTAGAAAATAGTCTATGCCTCTATTCTTCCTACATAACCTTATATTTTTCCATATTGTATTCCATCTGCCACTTCTTTGCACACTCTCCTGGCCTGTTGACGTCCTTCTGCAGCCTCCCTGCTTCTTCAACCCAACCTGTCCTTCTACATATCTTTGTATAAGCGACAGACTTAGCACCAATGCCCTCAGTTTCTTCTGTCAGATCATTTTTTTTTAAATTTAGAGTAGCCAATTATTTTTTTCCAATTAAGTGGCAATTTAGCGTGGCCAATCCACCTAACCTGCACATCTTTGGGTTGTGGGGGTGAAACCCACGCAGACATTGGGAGAATGTGCAAACTCCACACGGACAGTGACCCAGGGCCGGGATTCGAACCCGGGTCCTCAACGCCGCAGTCCCAGTGCTAACCACTGCGCCACATGCTGCCCTTTCTTTCAGATCATTAATGTATGGTGTGAATAGGTGTGGTCCCTACACCCACCCCGAGGCACAACACTAGTCACTGGCTGCCAACATGAAAAAGACCCCTTTATCCCCACTCTCTGCCTTCTGCCAGTCAGCCAATCCTCTATAGAACATAGAACATAGAACAGTACAGCACAGAACAGGCCCTTCGGCCCTCGAAGTTGTACCGAACAATGATCACCCTACTTTAAACCCACGTAACCCGTATACCCGTAACCCAACAATCCCCCCATTAACCTTACACTACGGGCAATTTAGCATGGCCAATCCACCTAACCCGCACATCTTTGGACTTTGGGAGGAAACCGGAGCACCCGGAGGAAACCCACGCACACACAGGGAGGATGTGCAGACTCCACACAGACAGTGACCCAGCCGGGAATCGAACCTGGGACTCTGGAGCTGTGAAGCATTGATGCTAACCACCATGCTACTGTGAGGCCCCTAAATCTATCTATCTATGCCAGTACCTTGCCCCTAAGACCATGGGCTCTTAAGTTATTGAGCAGCCTCCTAAATGGCATCGTGTCAAAGTTTTCTGGAAATTTTTCCCTTATCTATTTCAACTGCACAGGGAACAATTCCAGCTTCTCTAGTCTTTCCACATGATTGAAACCATTCATTCCTAGCCCCATTATAATAGATCCCCTCCTTGGCATTTGCGGTGTTGTGAGTTGAGCTCAGTACTCTAGCTGCGGCCCAGCCTAAAGATTTAAAATAACTTCCTACATCACTCTTACACCACTTTATACAGCCTATTCTGATATACATTTTTAATAGCCATTACATCTTGTCCTGTTACCTTCACAGATTTGCGAACCCTCTTTTCTCTCTGTCTCTGTGACCACCCACCCTCTTTAAAAGTGTATAGTTTACAGCTTCTTATCTTTCCTTCTGAAATGCACCAATTATACTCTACTGCATCAAATTTCAGCTTTCATGCAGCTGTCCATTTCACTTATCCACCTATGTTCTTCTAAAGTCTACGACTTTTCTAAATAAACTTTTATTCATTTAAGAATAAATTTCATAGAGTGAAAATGAGAATGAATTAGTATTGGTAATTAGATATTAAATCATTTCTCTTTCTTGATTAAGTACAGCTATATTTTCTCCACTTAGGCAGCAGGAATAGAAAAACATTTGGGGTGGCACAGTGGAATAGTGGTTAGCACTGCGGCCTCACAGCACCAGGGACCCAGGTTCGATTCCGACCTTGCGTCTGTGTGGAGTTGCACATTCTCCCCGAGTCTGCTTGGGTTTCCTCCAGGTCCTCCGGTTTCCTCCCACAGTCCAAAGATATGCAGGTTAAGTGGATTGGCTATGCTGAACTGCCCCTTAGTGTCCAAAGGTTAGGTGGGGTTATGGGGTTGCAAGAGAATGGGCCTGGGTAAGTACTCGATGGACCAAATGGTCTCCTTCTGCACTGTAGTGATTCTATGATTAAATTTCTTAAATGGAGAGAGATCGCAGAACTCTGCGGTACAGAGGGATCTGGGTGTCCTGGGACGTGAATCACAAAAATGAGCATTTAAGTACAGCACGTGATTAGGAAGGCACACATACAACCTCACTAAATAGGCCTGCAGTCAAAAACCTTTCAATCTGCACACCTGGCTTGGCATAATGAGCTCCATTACCAATTTCATGAGGACACTGTGTCCCGATGAATAAGCGCATACAGTGCACCCGTTTTCTACACCCAGGATCTTCTACTCTGCCTTCATAATTGGGAATCAATCTGTTGCTCTCCTTTGCACCGTTTCCAATACTTTATTGTCTCCCTCATGTCATGATGACCAGATCTATGAAATTCTGTATTGTTTACTCATTTAAAAAATTCTACTAGTAACATAAATCCCCATCTCATCCATAACTCAATAGATATTATTATGGTTACCACTTCTATTCAACTCTCATCGAATGATAAATCTACATGATCCAGAAAGCATAATAAATCTGTGCAAAGAATGTCATTCTGGCAGCAAGTACTTTATGACTGTTTTATATGAAACTTTTGTACTTGAGATAGGTGATGCAAATTCTGGAATGCTATGGGGGAGTGGGAGTAGGGAGTTGGGCCTCAGGTTGGGTGTCAGGCCTCAGGGGAGGGTCGGGGTGGCTTGAGGTGGAGCCGGGCCTCAGTGCGGAGAGTGGGCCAGGGGGATTGCAGGTCAGTTCGGGCCTACAGTGGGAGGTTAAGTCAGGTCAGGTCTACTGGAGGGGTGGGGGGAGGGAGCGGTGTCAATGGGGGGTGGGGGGGGGTGGTGGAGTTGGAGTTGGGCCTTGGGTCTGTCCGACCGGGTTTGGGGGTGGTGGAGGAGTCCCGTGCAGGTGAGGAGAATCCTGTGGGGGGGGGGGGGGGGGGGGGGAAGCCCTGCAGTGTCACAGGTGGTAGGGGGGCGGAGGGGGGGAAGGTGCTAGTCAAGGAGCGGGGGGCTTCCTCAGGGCAGTTGGGAGTCTGTGTATGTGGGAAGTCCCATTACAGTTCGGACTGGGTCTGTGTAATATTTACCCAGAAGTCAAAAGAGGTTTTAATTCTAACTTTTCTTGGGTACCTATTGATGTAGCCCTGTCAGAACCATTTGAAGTTTGTGACTCTGAGTGCAGGGCAATTGCCACGGGGTAGTTTGCATTTCTGGGCAATTGCCATACAAATCATCGCTGTGGGGTTCCAAGAGGAATTCTACAATGTTTCTTTGTGGCACCCTCTCAAGCCGGAGCGGGGGAGCTATATTATCAGCACTCAGTAACAGCATTGGTCAACACAGCACTATCAGATGTACACTCTTCCCCAACAATGCACTTCAATCCCAATGCCTTCTGCATCACTTTCTATAAACCACTCTGTGGTTTCTACAATTCAGTTTGTCAACTGGCATCAAATTCAAGTCAATTGTCTGCAGCCTGCCGAGGATGGCTTTATGAATTGAATTGAGACTGACCAATGCTATTTTGTCATATGAATGAGGTTTACATTGTGATAAATTTACAGTTGTGAAGCATTTAAGATTAAATGGGATTTTAAAAATATTTTTGCACAGAGAGACTTGCATTTATAAAGCGCCTTTCACAACCACCACATTTTCCAAAGCACTTTACAACCAATGAAGTATGTGTAACCATTGTTGCAATGTGGGAATTGCAGCAGTCAATGGGAATGCTGTAAGCTCCCCACTAATTGAAATCTGGTAATGATTGGATAATCTGTTTTTCTGACGCCGCTTGACAGACAACTATTAGCAGTACACCAGCATGGGGCAAAATTTTCCACCTGTGACGCCACAAACGTGAACAGCGTTCAGGCAGAGAATCCCAGCACCGATTCAGATGCCATACTCCAATCCATCACTGGAGGTGATAACGAGGTTTGCGCCCCGCGCCGGCATGCAAAACCGGCATTTGCATGCATTTAAATGTGATTAGCGCGTTTGAACCAGTATGCTCCGGCCTCCATGATGCTCCGCCCCTCTCAGGCAGAAGTCACGCAAACGCGGTTTACGACAGGTATTTACAAACGGACTGGGTGTCATGGCTGCTGAAGGGAGAGAGAGAAGGTAAGCAAAGTTTGAAAATATGTTAAAAACTGTCCCGGTAGCTGGGGAGTGGCAGCCAGGGCCAGGGGGAGTAGTAAAGGGTAACTTGCTGACAAATCCATGGATTCTAGTGTTCCCCTTAGGATCGCGGTGCCCTGGCTCACACCGCCATTTCTGCAGTATTTGTTTTAAACCCACCCATTTGGTACAAGATATAGACCCCTGGCTGCTCAGTCTGCTGACTGCTTACTGTACCCTGGATCTCTGGACATTTGGGAGCCCACCCAGGCCACCCCTCTGGAAACCCTCAGACCCCAGTTGACCCATCAATGGGGATGGCGTGGCCAAGCTCAATCGTGGCCCACCAGGTGCTGCCACTCCTCATTGCAGGGGAAGCAGGGAAATCGCAGAGCTTACTCCCAAAATAGGATACATGTGCCTTTGGCACCCTCGCTGGCACACTGACCCTCTCAGGGCAGAGGCCTGACCAGTTAGCCCACTCCGCAGGACCACCAGCTATCTCCAAGCCCTGCCTTCAACCATCCTGCTCAGATCCATCTTTCCCACGGACAGGTTGTCACAGCCAGTGTGTCACTTCCAGGACCCACATCACACTGCAGCTACGCTCCCAGCAGATGCACACTTCCCTGCCTCACCCCCATCTGTAGGACTTGCCCACACACAAGCCTCTAAGCATGGAGAGGATTGCTGGCACACCTTGACCCTCTCCACTGCATAACCAGGTGGCACCTTGCTGGCGGGATAACACACGGCCCACCCAAAGAGGACACCCATAGTAGACCCCACTGGGGAGACAGGGCACTGGCTGCAGAGCCTATTGCTGACACAGGTTTCAGCCTTTACCTGCTCAGGGAGGACCCTGCACAAATGGAGCTAGCCCCAGGAGAGCAGATGCCAGCCGGTGAGGGTTCAGCGCCAGCCATCCCAACAGGCCAAGGAGGAGGTGCAAAATGACGCTGCATCAGGGCACGTGTATATCATCAGCTCCTGCCTTCGAAGAGATGCCAGACCGTCTGTGCCGCCACAGACTTCGACTATCCAGGCAGACTGTGTGCCACCTGTGCCAGATGATAGCACACCTTGCACTGCAGAGGTTTGGAGGAGGATACCCGCTCCCGGTGGCCATCAAGGTGATGGTAGCCCTGAACTTTATGCCTGTGATTCTTTCTAGGGGCTGAGCGGGAACCTGTCAGGGATTGCTCAGACATCTGCACACAGGAGCATCCATACTGTGAAGGATGCTCCATGCATCCGATCAGTGGACTATATAAAATTCAATCTGGAACAAGCCCACCAGGATGCCCAGCGCCAAGGGTTACCCACTGGGGGCAAGGCACCCCAGACCGGCCGGCCTGGTCTGATGGTGATCCTGCAAGACGAAAGACAAGGCACATGGTGAGATCTTGGGAATAAGTGGTCTGAGGGAGATGGGTGATTGACTTGCTATGGGGGTATCATTTTACATTAGTGGCTCACTTGTTTGTCATATGCCAACCTATGCCTTGGAGATAGCCTTTTCCTGCACCTCCCGGATAAGGCCATCGCATTCTGCTCAGCGGGTTGAGAGCACGGGGGTTCCGGATGCCACCTCTGGGTTTCTCCCACTCCCTTCTGTTATGGAGCGTCTTTTCCTAGGGTAACATAAAGAACATGGTGATGTGTATTGAGGCGAGTTACACAGGGGGCCTGTAGCTGGTGGCCTGTGTGTGCAAGGCACCTGGCCAAAGAGGACAATACAGGTGTTGGCATTTGGTGCAGAGTGGGATGTGAGGGAGATGCAGGCAGGTGGGTTTTGATTGGCTTCTATGAGAGTGTGGGTGTGATGTAAGGAGTGAGGGACAACAGTGATGCCAGGGGGACAAAGGTGGTGACTCACCCAAGCTGCCCTAAGGAGGTTGTTCATCTTCTTGAGGCACTGTGTGAACATAATAAGAACATAAGAACTAGGAGCAGGAGTAGGCCATCTGGCCCCTCGGGCCTGCTCCGCCATTCAATGAGATCATGGCTGATCTTTTGCGGACTCAGCTCCACTTTCCGGCCCGAACACCACAACCCTTAATCCCTTTACTCTTCAAAAAACTATCTATCTTTCTCTTAAAAACATTTAATGAAGGAGCTTCAACTGTGTGTGTTGAGTGAGGCTCACTGTGTGTGCTTGGTGAGACTCACCATGCTGAACGCCTTGGCCACTCCGCCCAGACCCAGTTGACAACCGCATGCAGTAGCCTCCTGCCCACCTGGGGAAGCGGGTGTCCCACCTCTCCTCCACCGCATTCAACATTTGATTGAGCTCCGCGTTCACGAAGCATAGTGCTGCTCTTTGTGGAGCCATCTTCTTGGCTGGAATGAGAGTATGTGAGGTATGGAGAGCTTAAAGAACCTCCAGCTTGTCAAGCTCTCAGTGCCAATTCCGGCCCCAGCAAATCCGCGCCGGTAGGAATGAGAGCTGCTCTAAACTCATGTCCTGTGTCAGGATTATGTAAGCTGTGGACCTGCTTGTGGAATGACTTTAGCAATCCTTGACCATCCAGTTGGTGTATCAACTCTTACCACATCATCTGACTCCAATTTAGATAGTTCTTTACTCGACCTATCATAGTATTTATTTTGCATTTTCTTCTGGTGTTGCATCTTGTTGCGTATTGTTGCAGTTAGAACATAGAACATTACAGCGCAGTACAGGCCCTTCGGCCCTCGATGTTGCGCCGACCTGTGAAACCCCTCTAAAGCCCATCTACACTATTCCCTTATCGTCCATATGCCTATCCAATGAACATTTGAATGTGTTTAGTGTTGGCGAGTCCACTACTGTTGCAGGCAGGACATTACACACCCTTACTACTCTCTGAGTAAAGAACCTACCTCTGACATCTGTCCTATATCTATCTCCCCTCAATTTAAAGCTATGTCCCCTTGTTGTTTTGTCCTCTTTTAGTCTTAGCATTATCGCTCTGTTGTTTCTCTTTGTGTGCTCAAGATCAGTTCCCTTCGGCTTATTTGATTTATCTTTGAGCTTTTCAAAGTTTCTTTTGTCATCTCGGATCCATCCTTTTTGTGTTTCATTTTCCCGGACTGACATTTCTGCCTTGCTTCCAACATTCTCCCAGTGAAATCACTGTCAGGCTTCTCTGGTTTTCTTTTGAAAGCTTCTGCTGGTTTTCCGTTGAAACCTCTCGCTGGTTTTCGTTTGAAACCACTTTCTGGTTTTCCTTTGAAAATTCTCTTATGCTTCAACTTCCAACTTGAAAATTGTGTATTGTTTCATTCTCTCGAAGGCATCCGTATCTTCTCGGTCCATCATCTGCTCAGTGGAATCTTCTTTTCTGCTCCCTGTTTGTGGAAGAATAGCCAGTTGATCGGATTTATCGTTCGGAGCCTGTGCTAACTTTTCATCTGTGGTTGCCTTGCGCACTAGTTGTATACAGTTTGCGCTATCTACTCACTGCACTAGTTGTAATTTCTCGCACTCTTCAGCACCCAATAAAGCTGTTTTGTTTGCTTGTAGAATTGCAAACTTGATGAAAAATCTTTGGGCGCGATTCTCCGCTGCCCACGACGGCTTGGAGAATAGCGGGAGGGCGCCCCGACATTTTTCATGCCCTCCCGCTATTCCCCCCCCCCCCCCCCCCCCCCACAACACGAATCGCTGCTCGCCGTTTTTTATGGCGAACAGCGATTCTCCCCAGGTCGATGGGGAGCCTTTTTTACGACCGTTTTTACGGCAGCAAACATACCTGCTTGCTGCCGTCGTAAAAACGGCCGCAACATGCCCGTTCTGGGCATCCAGGGCCCTTATTGGCACGGCCGTACCACGGACGCACTCTTTCTCCCTCCGCCGCCCCACCGGATCAGTCGCGGGGCGGTCGAGGGAGATGACGGCCCCACGCATGCGCGGGTTGGAGCCGTCCAACCCGCGCATGCGCGGCTGACGTCATCGTGCGCGTCAGCCGGCATGACGCTTGGCGCGCGGACTTAGCGACGGTCGCTAAGTCCGCGATGCCGTGCTTCACGGGGCCCCGCTCCTAGCCCCGCCCGGGGGGGAGAATCGGGTCCCGGGAGGGGGTGCGAAGGCTGCCGTGAAACACGGCCAGTTTCACGGCAGCCTTTACGATTCGCCGCATTTGCGGAGAATCGCGCCCTTTGTCTCTTAACTTCGATCTGCAGCTAACAGGTTCTGAAGGTCACTATTTGTCTTCCATTATAACCTTTTAAAATATAATCGCTGTCTTCTATTACTGGTTTAACATCGTCTTGATCTATTAGATTCGCTCCAGTTTCCAGTTTCATATCAATTAGAGTTTTGTTCATTATTATCGGAATTGTTCAATCATCCGTATTTTTGACTGTTGAGATTTCTTTTAAAGACTTCCGGTTGCGGTGTTGCGGAGCTAGGCCGCACGTTCGGTAGTTCCCGCTTTTTCCGGTCTTTTGGGCTCTTTTAAGGGCCTGTAGCAGTGCTGGTTGGACTTTCCCCCATGTGGGAACACTCTCTCTAAGATTCTCCGCCGGTGGATGGCCTGGACTAGGAGTGGAGCGGTCAGAAAATTGGCTTTGGAGCAGAGAAAGGTGCAAGGCAGAAGAAGCAAGATGGCGGCGGGCGGGGAAGCAATAGCAGCGTGGCAGCAGTAAACGCGAGAGCAGCAGGAGCTGCTTCAGTGCTCCTTTAAGGAGCCAAAGGCAGAGTTTCTGGAGCCGTTTAAGGCCTCCCTGGACAAGCTTACGGCAACTCAGACGGCTCAGGGTGCGGAGATCCGAGAGCGTCGGCAAAAGGCCTCGGAGGGCCTTCAGGTGCGGCACCAAAAGGGCGAAGACAAACTCCTGGGCCTGGCAGTGAAGGTGGAGTCGCACGAGGCGCTCCATAAGAAGTGGTCAGCAAGGATGGAGGAGATGGAGAACCGGGCCCGACGGAAGAACCTGCGGATCCTGGGCCTGGAAGGTTCGGATTTGGGGGCCTATGTGGCCATGATGCTGAACATGCTAATGGGTGCGAGGTCGTCCCAGGGGCCTTTGGAGCTGGAGGGTGCCCATCGGGTGCTGCTGAGGAAACCCAGGCCAAACGAGCCGCCTCGGGCATTGCTGGTCCGTTTTCACCACTTTGTCGACCACGAGTGTGTGCTGCGTTGGGCGAAGAAGGAGAGGAGTAGCAAGTGGGAGAATGCGGAGGTCAGGATATACCAAGACTGGAGTGCAGAGGTGGCGAAGAGAAGGGCTGGCTTTAACCGGGCGAAGGCAGTGCTCCACAAGAAGGGGGTCAAGTTTGGCTTGTTACAGCCGGCACGCCTGTGGGTCACGTATAAAGATCGCCAGCTATATTTTGACTCCCCGGAGGAGGCCTGGACTTTTGTTCAGGCAGAGAAGCTGGACTTGAACTGAGGACTGAGGGCTGGGGAATGCTGTATACAGCCCGGAGGCTTTGTTCTCCTGGGTATCCTTTCGCTTTATCGGTTCTATTGGATGATTTGTTTTTGCTGATCTGCCTTTTTTGTTCTGCTTGTTTGGGACTGTTATCTGTTTATTTGGGTGTTTTGTAATGTTTGGGGTCTGTATTTTGTTCACTGGTTGAGAGTTTGGGTGGGGTTCGCAGCCCTGTTGAGTCATGTGCCCGTCTTTTCCCGTGTTTTGGGTCGGGGTGGCGGGGCTTGGGATGGAAGCGCGGGCTTTTCTCCTGCGCTAGAGGAGCGGTGGGTGGGGCCGGCACTGGGGAGGTGGTTGTGTTGCACTGGGGGGGGGGGGTCATTGGGGTGGCGGGAGCAGCCGGCGTCAGCAGGAGTCGGCTGACTTATGGAAGTACAATGGAAGGGGTTACGCAGCTGGGGGGGGCCTAGCTTGGGGGGGGGGGGGGGTGGGTGGGTTTGAGGGGGGAAGGGGGGGTTACCGGGTTGCTGCTGGAATGGCCAAGGCAGAGCTGGAGCATGTAGAGGGGGTCGGGATGGGGGTCTGTCGCTGTGGGGAACGGGCTGCAAGGGGAGCGGGTGGTGCTGGTTAATGAGTACGCCCCGAATTGGGAGGATGCGGGGTTCATGCGGCGCATGTCGGGCCAGATTCCAGATTTGGAGGCGGGGGGGTATGATAATGGGGGGGGGATTTCAACACGGTGCTGGATCTGCCACTGGACTCGATCCAGTTCCAGGATGGGTAGGAGGCCTTCGGCGGCTAAGGTGTTGAGGGGGTTTATGGACCAGATGGGAGGGGTGGACCCATGGAGGTTTGCGAGGCCGAGGGCCAGGAATAGGCATAAGGCCTATTCACGGATCGACTTCTTCGTTATGAGTAGGGCGCTGATTGCGAGGGTGGAGGATGCTGAGTATTCGGCGATAGCCATTTCCGACCATGCCCCGCATTGGGTGGACCTCGAGCTGGGGGAGGAAAGAGACCAGCGCCCGCTTTGGCTCTTGGAGGTGGGGCTGCTGGCGGATGAGGAGGTGGGGGGAAGGGTCCGAGGATGTATTGAGAGGTACCTGGAGGCCACTGACAATGGGGAGGTCCGAGTGGGGATGGTCTGGGAGGCGCTGAAGGCGGTGGTTAGGGGGGAGTTGATATCCATTTGAGCCCACAGGGAGAGAAGGGAGCAGAGAGAGAGGGAGAGATTGGTAGGGGAGATGGTGAGAGTGGACAGGAGATACGCGGAGGCCCCGGAGGAGGGATTGCTGAGGGAGCGGCACAGCCTCCAGGCTGAGTTCGACTTGTTGACCACAGGAAGGTGGAAGCTCAGTGGAGGAAAGCACAGGGGGCGGTGTATGAATATGGGGAGAAGGCGAGCAGGATGCTGGCACACCAGCTCCGTAAGCGGGACGCGGCCAGGGAGATTGGTGGAGTTAAGGATTGGGGAGGAAATGTGGTGTGAAGGGGGGTAGACATTAATGGGGTCTTCAGGGACTTTTATGAGAAACTGTGCCGGTCAGAACCTCCGGCGGAGGAGGGGGGGATGGGACGCTTTTTGGACAGGCTGAGATTCCCAAGGGTGGAGGAGGGACAGGTGGAGGGACTGGGGGCGCCGGTTGAGCTGGAAGAGCTGGTCAAAGGGATAGGGAGCATGCAGTCGGGGAAGGCGCCGGGGCCGGATGGGTTCCCGGTTGAATTTTACAAGAAGTATGTAGACCTGTTGGGTCCCCTGTTGGTTAGGACCTTTAACGAGGCAATGGAAGGGGGCGCTGATCTCCCTGATTCTTAAGCGGGACACGGATCCCCTGCAGTGTGGGTCATACAGGCCGATCTCACTTTTGAATGTGGACGTCAGGCTGTTGGCAAAGATCTTGGCCGTGAGGATAGAGGACTGTGTGCCGCAGGTTATCCACGAGGATCAAACAGGGTTTGTGAAGGGGAGGCAGCTGAACACCAACATAAGGAGGCTCTTGAACGTTATAATGATGCCGGCGGTAGAAGGGAAGGCGGAGATTGTGGTGGCGCTGGACGCGGAGAAGGCCTTTGGTAGGGTTGAGTAGGGGTACTTGTGGGGGGTGTTGGAAAGGTTCGGGTTTAAGGGAGGGGTTTGTTAGTTGGGTGAGGCTGTTGTATGAGGCCCCGATGGCGAGCGTGGCCACGAATAGGAGGAGGTCAGAGTATTTTTGGCTATTCCAAGGGATGAGGCAGGGGTGTCCCTTGTCACCCCTGCTCTTTGCGCTGGCAATTGAACCCTTGGCTATGGCGCTGAGGGAGTTGGGGAGTTGGAGGGGTCTGGTCCGGGGTGGGGAGGAGCACCGAGTGTCGCTCTATGCGCATGACCTATTGTTGTATGTGGCGGACCCGGTGGGGGGAATGCCGGAGGTGATGGGGATTCTCCGGGAATTTGGGGATTTCTCAGGATACAAGCTCAACTTGGGGAAGAGCGAGCTGTTTGTGGTACACCCAGGGGATCAGGAGGGGGGGATTGTCAGGCTTCCACTGAAAAGGGCGGAGAGGAGCTTCAGGTACTTGAGGATTCAGGTGGCCAGGAGTTGGAGGGCCTTGCATAAGCTTAACCTCACAAGATTGGTGGAGCAAATGGAGGAGGAGTTTAAGAGGTGGGACATGCTGCCGCTGTCTCTGGCGGGTAGGGTACAGTCAATCAAAATGACGGTGCTCCCGAGGTTTCTGTTCCTGTTCCAGTGCCTCCCCATCCTTATCCCGAAGGCCTTTTTCAGGCGGGTTAACAAGAGCATTACGGGGTTTGTGTGGGCACATGGGACCCTGAGGGTGAGAAGGGTGTTCTTGGAGCGGGGCAGGGATAGGGGGGGGGGGGGGGGCCTGGCGCTGCCCAACCTCTGTGGGTACTACTGGGCTGCCAATGCAGCGATGGTGCGTAAATGGGTGATGGAGGGGGAGGGGGCAGCATGGAAGAGGATGGAAATGGCGTCCTGTGTGGGCACGAGCCGAGAGGCGCTGGTAACGGCGCCGCTGCCGCTCCCTCCAACAAGGTATACCACGAGCCGGTGGTGGCGGCTACCCTGCTACCCTTAAAATATGGGGGCAATGGAGACGACGCAGGGGGGAGTTGGGGGCCTCGATGGGGGTCCCGATACGGGGCAACTACCGGTTTGTCCCGGGGAGAATTGATGGCGGGTTCCTGAGTTCGCACAGGGCAGGTATCAGGAGGTTGAGGGACCGGTTTGTGGACGGGAAGTTTGCGAGCCTGGGTGCGCTGGAGGGGAAGTTTGGGCTCCCCCCGGGGAGCGCCTTTAGGTACATGCAGGTAAGGGCCTTTGTCAGGCGGCAGGTGGCGGAGTTTCCTCTGCTGCCGCCGCGTGGGATCCAGGACAGGGTGCTCTCGGGGGTGTGGGTTGGTGAGGGGAGGATCTTGGCAGCGTACCAGGTGATGCAGGAGATGGATGTGGCCTCGGTCGAGGAGCTGAAGGGTAAATGGGAGGAGGAGCTGGGTGAGGAGATAGAGGAGGGGACGTGGGCGGACGCCCTGGGGAGGGTGAACTCCTCCTCTTCTTGTGTGAGGCTTGGCCTCATACAGTTTAAGGTGCTGCATAGGGCTCACATGACCGGGACAAGGATGAGTCGGTTCTTCGGGAGTGAGGACAGGTGTATCAGGTGCTCAGGGAGCCCAGCAAATCACGCCCATATGTTCTGGGCATGCCCAGCGCTGGGGGAATTTTGGAAGGGCGTAGCAAGGACGGTGTCGAGGGTGGTAGGATCCAGGGTCAATCCGGGCTGGGGGCTCGCAATTTTTGGGGTTGCAGTGGAGCCGGGAGTACAGGAGGCGAAAGAGGCCGGTGTTCTGGCCTGTGCGTCCCTAGTAGCCCGGTGGAGGATTCTTCTTCAGTGGAAGGATGCAAGGCCCCCAAGCGTGGAGGCCTGGGTCAACGATATGGCGGGGTTTCGTAAATTAGAGAAGGTGAAATTTGCCCTAAGGGGATCAGTGCAGGGGTTTTTCAGGAGGTGGCAGCCATTTCTGGATTTCCTGGCAGAACGGTAGGAAAAGGCCAGCAGCAGCAGCCCGGGGGGGGGGGGGGGGGGGGGGGGGGAGAGAGAGAGACGGTTGTTTCGTTGTTTTGGACCGAAGGGACTGGCATAGTTGTTCTATGCTAATGGCGGGCGTTGATTTATTTATTTCTCTATGTATACACGGTGGGGGGGTTTGTCGAAGGGGCGGGCGCATGTTTTGTGCGAATGGCGGCTGTTAACTTACCTCTTCCTTTGTGTATGCACCGGGGGGGGGACGACGACTGTTTTTTCTCTATTCTGTTCTTTGTAAAAAAAATGTACTTTTTGTTGTTGATATTTTAATGAAAATTTTGAATAAAAATTATTTAAAAAAAGAAATTTCTTTTAAAGTTTTCTCTATTTTCGATTCTTCATTGCCGTGGAATGCACCCACAAAAAACGTATCGTCTAGTCTAGCCATATTTTCATCAACATTTTGCTTGTTTTCGGTTAATCTATCTGTCACTGATGTATCTTTTATCTTCTGCATTTCCTGGATTTCATTAACCTTAGTCACTTGTTGCATCTCTCTGAACATGCATTGTTGTGGAAAATGGTTCTTTTTTGCCACATTTGGCACACATTTTTCCCCATGCAGGACATTTCCGTATAGGGTGAGTCTTTCCACACCCGCAAGGACCATGTTTTTGGTTAAACTGCGACAGCATTAATGTCATTGCTGGAAGCTGCCATTTTCGCCCCATTTTCATGGAGATGAATCTCTGTTATTCTTTTCAATGATACATCGCTTGCTTTGCATATTTTAATTTCACCAGCAAGCTTTAATTCAGCTTCTTTCAACAGCTGCTCACAAAGTTTATCATTCTGGAGGCCATACTCGATCTGGTCTCTGACTAAAGAATCATGTAGCACTGCGAAGTTGCAGGTCTGTGTTTTTAACTTCAGATCCGTGACAAAGCCATCTATTGTTTCTCCCATTTTCTGCACACGCATTCGAAAAATATACCTTTCGAGGGTCTTGTTAGTTTGAGGGTTACATGGATGAACAAATTTCTCTTTTACCTTCTTATTGCTCTTTTTGTCCTCCTCCTTGTCAAATTGAAAAGAGTTAAACAATTAATTTGCCTGGGAACCCGCTATGGTTAAAAAAGTGCAATTTTTCTCTTGTCTGACGCATCTTGCAAGCCAAGAGCATGTAAATACAGCAGGAACTGCTGTCTAAAAACATGCCCGTTCGCATCTATGTTACCCGATAGCGCAGGTCTTGTAGAGTCTTTAAGCCTTACATCTTTTATCTGCCATGAGGTATGCTATTTTCTTCGCAGTCGGTCTTTGGACCAGCCTCCCCAAACAGGCTTCTCCAAATAGGCGCCGGAATGTGGCAACTAGGGGCTTTTCACAGTAACTTCATTGAAGCCTACTTCTGACAATAAGTGATTTTCAATACAGGAACTACTGAAAAGCACGACTGTCTCCAACCCTCTCTCCACACTCACTCCAAGATCAAGTGGACCACCATCTGGGGTGTGAGATGTACTCTTACTCCATCTAGCGGCTGGATGCTGTAATTATACACTATTCTACATGATCAGTCATATGTACAGAGATGATACATAAGATATCATTACACTCGCCTTGGCAATTTTGCAGCGGACGGGGCAGAAGAATCCAGCCCACAGTCTCTCAAACCGAGACCTTCGCCCATGATGTTTTGCGTTTACCTGAGAGGACAGACAGGGGGCTGGACTTTACATGCCACTGCCGGGTGTGTTTTCAGTGAGATGGAGAACATAAAATAGGGAGGGTACCATCTTCCATCTCACCCCATGACATGGCATGTGGGCGGGTGCAGAAATTAACAGCCAGCCTGCTATATTCAAGTAGACAATCAACCAACAATTGAGCTTGATAACATCCAATTCAACCCAATAATACCCTACCCCTTGCTGTAATATGGTGGAGGTCCCAATCACATGCAATTTAGCCCGTCTGCAGCACATAACATGGGGCTGCAGGGCAAGCTGGATTGGAGTTGAACCCACAACATCCTGATTTAAATATGATGACATAAGAGGAAATATGAAAATAAATCAGGAAATGATGAGGAAGCTAAGATGGAGTTAGAGGAAGAACAGTCAATGTAAATGAAAACAGCAGAGGCTTTTAATAAGCCTTCCATCTGCCTAAGATATTGGGGATGAGGGGATGAAGAGACTCAGAAATAGGTTCCGCACATAAGTTGTATATGAAGTGGTTTAATTTTTTAAAACCGCATTGGAAGTAAAAGGGCAATCAAAGGGGTGGGATTATATAATAGATAGAAAGCCATCGTATACTGGAGGGCAAAGACTGTCTGAAATGGTTAATGATGATTTAATATCGGTTTCTACAGGTTAAGGTGAAAGTGGAAAGTAGGAGATGAACGAGCCACACTGAATATTCAAAAGGAAACGTTTATTAATAAACCTAAGGGAACTAAGAATAGCAATGTTATCAGTTCTCATTGGTGTTTCTCCAGAATTACTGACTGCTCTTCCAAAGGAGATAACAAAGGCATGAACTATCATTTGCCAAATCTCTTCAGAAATATGAATTCTGTTCAAAGATCAGCGGATGGAAATGTTTTAAGCATTTTCTTCTATTTTATCGCTGTTTGTGACAGGGACAAGGGATACACAAAGAAACTGAAGAACCAATCAGTCTTAGTATTACATTAGTTCTTTTCTGGATGGATACATGAATAGGGAGGAAATAGGCGGATACGGACCGAGTAAGGGCAGAAGGTTTTTTTACATTTAGGGCATCATGATTGGCACAGGTTTAGAGGACCGAAAGGCCTGTTCCTGTGATGTAATTTTCTTTGTTCCTTGTTCTTTGAAAGGGATTCTACCCGATGAATGTGCAGCTGGTGTGTGGAGGGAGATAAATCACTTGGTTGCATGGTGTACCGAAAACAACCCCTTTCTAAATATCGGAAAGACCAAGGAACTGATCACGACTTCAGGAAGAGTAGCACGACACACACTCCTGCCTGCATCAATGGCTCCGAAGCAGAGATGATCGATCACCAACAGTCTGTCCTGGTCCACTCACGTTGATGCAACAGTCAAGAAAGCCCAACAACGTCTCAACTCCTACGGAAGCTAAAGAAATTTGGCATGTCTGCGTCGACTCTCACAAACTTCTACAGATGTGCCATAGAAAGCATCCTATCCGGCTGCATCACAGCCTGGTATGGCAACTGCTCGGCCCAAGATTGCAAGAAATTGCAGAATGTGGTGAACTCAGCCCAACGCATCACACAAGTTTGCCACCCGCACATTCATTCTGTATGCATCTCCCGCTGCCTCAGGAAGGCAGACAGCATTATCAGGGACCCCTCCCACCCAGGCATTGCCTTCTTCCACATCCTTCCATCAGGCAGAAGGTACCGAAGTCTGAAGACCTGCACATCCTGACATAGGAGCAGCTTCTTCCCCACAGCTTAAGACTCCTCAACGACTCCCCCTTGGACTGATCTGTTCCCTGTAAGAACACTATTCGCCGTGCCCCTATGCTGCTCCTGCTCATGTATTTGCTTTGTTTGGCCCCTTGTTCCGCACTGTAACCAATCACTGTTGTCGATGTACCATTTGTCAATGTTCTCTGTTGATTATTTTCTTTGTCTTCTATGTACATACTGTGTACACTCCCTCAGCCGCAGAAAAATACTTTTCACTGTACTTTGGTACATGTGACAATAAATCAAATCAATCAATGTGCATCATGTACATTTGCGCCTGATACCCAGGCAGTATGCATGACTCCTTCATCCTGGCACACCCGGCGGGGGGTGTTGGCTTCTGGGTGACAGGTTATCCACTGTTATCGTGGCTGATGGTGCCTATCCGGAGACCGCAGATCGATGCAGAAACCCGTTACAACGACACCCATGCGGCGACCTGAAGTGTGATCAAACGGTTATTCGGCAGCATGAAGATACGATTCAGATGCCTGGGCCGCTCTGGAGGGACCCTCCAGTTTAGCGTTAGGAGAGTCTCACACATCGTGGTGGCCTGCTGTGTCCTCTGCAACATCGTGCAGCAGAGGAGCGTCGTGTTGCAGGAGGAGGGTGAAGGCCAATCATCATCCGACGAGGCGGATACAGGGGAGGGTGAGGATGGACAGGACTTGGGGCCCGGGCTGGCACGGGAGGCCACACAACGTGTGCATCAGGGCCAACACGCAGGAGAGGCTCTGATCGCCTCGAGGTTTACCGATAAGGGGTGAGAGGAACTTGCCAGAGGCATGGATACTGCATCCCACTCCAACAACATCACTCCCCCATCCGACCACCCCCACCCAACCTGGAATCCCCTCCATGATACATACCCGCCACACTATGGAATGTGGGCCCTTGGTTGGCATTAAATAATAATAATCTTTATTGTCACATGTAGGCGTACATTAAGACTGCAATTAAGTTAATGTGAAAATCCCCTAGTCACCATAATCTGGCGCGCCTGTTTGGGTACACAAAGGAAGAATTCAGAATGTCCAATTCACCTAACAACACGTCCTTCGGGACTTGTGGGAGGAAACCGGAGCACCTGGAGGAAACCCACGCAGACACATGGGGAATGTGCAGACTTCGCACAGACAGTGACCCAAGCTGGGGAATTGAACCTGGGACCCTGGCGCTGTGAAGCAACAGTGGTAACCACTGTGCTACCGTACTGCCCAACAGCGTGTCTGCTCCATGGGATGGAGGATGATAACAACCTGCTCTGGGAGGAGCTCTGGTGCTCCACATCGTTTGACAACAGCTGACACCTGTCCCCGGTAGCACTTTCACTGTTCATAGAACATAGAACATAGAACATTACAGCGCAGTACAGGCCCTTCGGCCCACGATGTTGCACCGTCCTGTGAAACCCTTCTAAAGTCCCTCTACACTATTCCCTTATCGTCCATATGCCTATCCAATGACCATTTGAATGCGTTTAGTGTTGGTGAGTCCACTACTGTTGCAGGCAGGGCATTCCACGCCCTTTCTACTCTCTGAGTAAAGAACCTACCTCTGACATCTGCCCTATATCTATCTCCCCTCAATTTAAAGCTATGTCCCCTCGTACTGGACATCACCATCCGAGGAAAAAGGCTCTCGATGTCCACCCTATCTAACCCTCTGATCATCTTGTATGCCTCAATTAAATCCCCTCTTAACCTTCTTCTCTCTAACGAAAACAGCCTCAAGTCCTTCAGCCTTTCCTCATATGGTCTTCCCTCCATACCAGGCAACATTCTTGTAAATCTCCTCTGTACCCTTTCCAATGCTTCCACATCCTTCCTATAATCTGGCGACCAGAACTGCACACAATACTCCAAATGCGGCCGCACCAGAGTTTTGTACAACTGCAACATGACCTCATGGCTCCGAAACTCAATTCCTCTACCAATAAAAGCTAACACACCGTACGCCTTCTTAACAACCCTCTCAACCTGGGTGGCAACTTTCAGGGATCTATGGACATGGACACCGAGATCTCTCTGCTCGTCCACACTACCAAGAATCTTACCATTAGCCCAGTACTCTGCCTTTCTGTTATTCCTTCCAAAATGAATCACCTCACACTTTTCTGCATTAAACTCCATTTGCCACCTGTCAGCCCAGATCTGCAGCTTATCTATGTCCCTCTGTAACTTTTAACATCCTTCTGCACTGTCCACAACTCCACCGACTTTAGTGTCATCTGCAAATTTACTCACCCATCCTTCTACGCCCTCCTCCAGGTCATTTATAAAAATGACAAACAGCAATTGCCCCAAAACAGATCCTTGTGGCACACCACTAGTAACTGGACACCAGTCAGAGCATTTCCCATCAACCACCACCCTTTGTCTTCTATCAGCTAGCCAATTTCTGATCCAAACTGCTAAATCACCCTGAATCCCATGCCTCTGTATTTTCTGCAATAGCCTACCGTGGGGAACCTTATCAAACGCTTTACTGAAATCCATATACACCACATCAACTGCTTTACCCTCATCCACCTGTTTGGTCACCTTCTCAAAGAACTCAATGAGGTTTGTGAAGCACGACCTACCCTTCACAAAACCATGTTGACTATCTCTAATCAAATTATTCCTTTCCAGATGATTATACATCCTATCTCTTATAAACCTTTCCAAGACTTTTCCCACAACAGAAGTAAGGCTCACTGGTCTATAGTTACCTGGGTTATCTCTACTCCCCTTCTTGTACAAGGGGACAACTTTTGCTATCCTCCAGTCCTCTGGCACTATTCCTGTAGACAAAGATGACTTAAAGATCAAAGCCAAAGGCTCAGCAATCTCCTCCCTAGCTTCCCAGAGAATCCTAGGATAAATCCCATCCGGCCCAGGTGACTTATCTATTTTCACACTTTCCAGAATTGCTAACACCTCCTCCTTATGAACCTCAAGCCCTTCTAGTCTAGTAGCCTGTATCTCAGTATTCTCCTCGACAACTTTGTCTTTTTCCTGTGCGAATACTGACGAAAAATACTCATTTAGCACCTCTCCTATCTCCTCGGACTCTACGCACAACTTCCCACTACTGTCCTGGAAGATCACATGGGTGATCCCTGCATGTGAGCCAGCCATTCCATCACCGGGCTGCTGCTTGGGATCCCAGGTGGCGTGGTACCACCCTGTTCTGGCTGCTGCCCACCAGATGTGCCAGGGACAGGAGGGGGGAGTCTGAACTGCTGTTGTGTTTCGGCACCTCCCCTGCAGCTGTCACTGGCATTGGCCACATCACTTCCTCCTCTCTCAGGACGCCTGATGGCTCCCAGGCTACTCCAGGTGACATGGGTGTGAGCAAAGCTACGTCCTGAGGCTCCCCCACCACCTGCCGCTACCAGTCCTCTAGGCCTGCTGCCATCTTGACCAGGGTCTCACGAACATGAAGCACAGAGACTCCGTCTGGGACTGCGCCACATCACTCATTGACTGTGCCACCATCTTCTGGGTCTGTGCCACATCAGCCAGTGACTGCGCCATCTCCCTCTGGGGCTGAGCCACCCCCTCTCTGCCTGTGCCACATGGCCAGTGCTTGGGCAATGCCACCGACGCTCTCAGCATTGGTCCGCTGTGACTGGGCCACTCTCAGGAGGGCCGCTGCAATGTCCAGGTGGCCCTGGCAGATGGCTGCCTGTGGGACGGAAACCCTCTCCAGGGCCTTGGCCAGCACCCACACAGATTACCCTAGGCCTTGGACAGGCTGATCCATGGCCAAAACCCTCGTACCCAAGGCCTTCACTGCGGATGCCACGCGGTGTAGGCCTGGGTGGCACACATGGTTGATACCACCTCCTGCTCCTGCACGTGGTTGGACTCCTCCAACTGCCCCTGCAGGTATTGGATGCTCGGTGACAACCCCTCATGTAGTCCCTGGCTCTGCGATTGCATTGCCACAATTGATGGGTCCATTCCAGAAGCCTGAGACCCATCTGGAAAGCAGCTAATCCCTGGGGTTGTCTTGCCCACCGACCGTCGGCCCCCTCGGGTGTTCCTAACTCATGTACTGGAGCAGCTGTCTGGCACACATCAGATCGTGTCTCAGGACCCTCTTCACTAAAGTGCCCAACCAAAGTGTGTGTCTCTGGGATGGTGGAGGGTGTAGGGAACAGCTGTGGCGGGAAGTTAGTGGCATCCTCGGACTCAAGCTCAGGGGTGTCCTGGGTCTCGGGTATATGACTCACGTCCGTGTTGTCACCGCTCGGCATCATGAACTCTACGCTGTGACTATTACTGGGGATGGGGGACATCTGAAGGGCCAATTCTATCACCAGCGGGTCCTGCAAGACACAAGACAAGATGCATAATTAGAATGCGGGCCGGGTGGTGAGGTGGTGGAACAGGGGTGAGGGTGATGTGTGGGGTGAGGGTTGTGTTGGGGTGGTTTTGGGAGGGGTTGACAAACATGTCACTGGGAATGTGCAACTCAGCGGGGCCTCATTCCCTCGCCCGACGCTGATCTACACCATGGCGACTGCCCTTTCCTTGGGCCTGCCGACCATGTCCAGTCCCCTCTACTCTGCCATGGTGAGGGGCTGCAGGTTATGGACAGCCTTTTCCTGGGGTGGGGGAAACAGAAAACGCACAGTATTAGACAGTCCGATGCATGCAGCCCAGGGCTTGGGTAGCTGGTGGCTTTAGTTGCCAGGCACCTGGCCATGGCGGCCAGTGTGGGTGCCGGCATGTGGTGTTGGGTGGGGGTTCGACCGTCCTCCTGGTGGGGAAGGGTGGTAGGGTTATGGGAGTGTGGGTTGTGTCATAATATACATCCATGTATATAATGGAGTGCAGACAGACAGTGATTGACACACAGGATGACCAGTGAGCACACAGAACACAGCAGCCAATCCCAGATAGGACACGACCACGATAAAGCCAGAGGGCACCAATTTTCCTGCTCTCTCGGGATCCAGCTTCTGAGACAGAGCTTGTGAGCAGCAACTAGTACAAACACCATGTGGTAGCCAGATAGTTTGGTCAGGTTAGCCTCAGGTCTCCAGTCAAGTCAGCAAAGTGTCAACCCACAGTTAAGCATGTATTATAGTTAGTTGATCAATAAAATCGTGTTGCATTTCTTCAAGTGTTGGAAGCCTGTCTCTCTCTACACTGCATTAAACGCAATCCATGTAGACCCAGCTTACCCAACACATCAGGATGGGGGGTTCATTCCTGGGGCACAGTGCCCACGTTCAGCAGGCGCCTGATGTTCGAGGTGAGCTGTCTACCTTTGACGAAGCCCGTCTGGTCCTCTGTGACCACCTCAGGTACACAGTCTTCTAGCCTTTTGGCTAGGATTTTGGCCAGTATTTTGGCGTCTGCGTTCAGCAGAGATATGGGTCTGTATGACCCACATTCCGTTGGGTCTTTGTCTTTCTTAGGTATCAGCGAGATTGAGGCCTGTGCTAACGTGGGTGGCAGTGTGCCCCTAGCTAGCGAGTCTGTGAACATCTCCCGCAGGTGCGGGGCCAGCGCTGTCGCAAATTTTTTGTAGAAGTCCGCCGGGAATCCGTCCGGTCCCGGCGCCTTCCCCGTCTGCATGGAGCTGATACTGTCCATGATCTCTCCCAGTGCTAGTGGTGCTTCCAGGTCCCGTTTCCTTCCCTCTCCCACGACTGGTATGACCAGTCCATCAAGGAACCGGTTCATCCCAGCCTTCCCCGTTGGGGGCTCTGAGGCAAATACAATCTTAACCATCTCAATTCTCTCCTCATACGTCAACCCTGCCATCACAGGAATCAGCATGGTAAACATTCGCTGCACTCCGTCCAGCACAAGATCATCCTTCCTCAGATAAGGAGACCAAAACAGTATACAATATTCCAGGTGAGATCTCACCAAGGCCCTTTATAACTGCAGCAAGACTCAAATCCTCTCATTATGAAGGCCAACATACGATTTGCCTTTACCGCCTGCTTAGAATGATTCACCATAGTTGGGTATAGAGACAAAAGCTATAACATTGTTTGAAGGGAAGTAGGTGCATGTTTAAAAAGTAAAAATATAAAGTATATGGAGAAAGAGCAAGGAATAGCTTTTATTATCAGTTGGAGCTAGCACCAGCACAGATTCATTAGGCAAAAGGACCACCAGCTGTGCTATAGTTGTTCGATGGCTCAGCTATTCAGTATATAAATTCGCTGAGTCATTACCAGAGAAGTATAACTCTTAACAACTGCCATCATTTTGCATTCCCTATCCAGCCAGGAAATGTACTGATCTACCGCTGCCAAAGTGATACTTAACAAGATCATTATTAGGCATACACATGTTAAAAACAAACGTTTTTCATTTGTTCTTAAACACTTTTTTATCAGTTCCTAATCAAGCACTGTTGTTCTGACTGGCTGGACATAATTAGCTTTTAACCTGCTAATCTCTCATTTCTGTTGTGTATTCAAATACATTTTACACTAACCTAAAGGCGAAAAGAAGATTGCCCTCCAGTAAGTTTGATAGGGGATGGAAAAGCGATAACGTTGAAAAGTTATGTGCCATTTTCATTAAAAAGTATAAATGACATGATAGCGCATATTGATAAGATTTACACCGTTGCATTTTCTGATTTAAAGTAAATTGAAGTAGTCTTTGCCAGGCATCATGTCCTTTTGAAATGAAGAATATGCGAGCAACTGTAAAGCCACAATTTAAAAGTCTATGCCTCAGCATCACAAGATAGCTATGAGGGCATGGTGTTGAAGCTGCCTGCAATAAATATGTTAAGATTTAATATTTATGAAGCATGTATAGCTAGGACCTGAACATCATCATTTTAAGTCTTAACATCATATATATCAAAAAGAGCTCTTCAAGAACTCAGGAGTTGGTACATTCACCTTTTTGTATATTAATTCCAAAATGCCTATATCTCAATTGATAGTGAATCGTTAATCCAATTGTCAAATGGGAAAACTTTAACTTTCTGTTCATCTTACATTAGACCGCATGTATTTTTTTAGCAAATATATTGAAACTCATTACTTAGTTTTTATGAAGCCGGAAATAAAATGAGTTTTGCTTTTCAGCTTGGCAACATCAAAATGATTCTCTTCCAAAATTACCATAAAAGTTTGACTTTAAGTCACAAAATGTTCTTTTGTCTTTCTATCCTCAGTTATTAAATCTCTGTTGTTTTATTGGAATTTGTGGTTGATCACATTAAATAAATATTGGACACATTAAATAAATATTGAACGTGGATGTTTAATTTTGTGTAATTTTAATCATAGTCGATCGAGGATGGGCAACAGTTATGGGAACCGCAGTAATTTTACAGCATAAAATACCACCCTAAATTTGGTATTATTGTGAAGGTTTAGCACAAAACGTCCCATAATGCTTAATTTGAAAGGTGGCTAGCAGCCATGTGGTAACATTCTTCAGCTTGTGCATTTGGCTTTTCTTCTGTTTGTGGTCAATGGTCGTTCTATAAGAAGCCTTGATGTTTTATAATACCTCACATTTCAATGAGTTGACTATTTAAGCGTTAACTAAACATGGATGACATTGTGTTTGAACATTGTTAATTGTTATAGTCCTTTTGATCTCCACAATCTGATGATCTTTGGCACTGACCAGACTAGATATCTCCACAAACATTAATTTACTCCTGGGGCCCCTAATGTGCCTTGATGATTAACTCAAGTCTATTGATTATGGCTGTTTAAAAAGGAGCATTGTTTCTTTCACTGTCCTCTGAAATCTGACACCACACTGCAGAACAGGAGAGCAAGTAACAATTATAACAAATTAAAACTATTAGAGTATGAATAATAAATACATTTTGTAGACCTACTCATGTTTATAATGCAAACAAAACGCCCATCTCATGTTGACACTACAGATTTTATTTCTCTGTTGGCCTTTTATTAGTTCAGAGTTGGAGAAGCTGGTGTCCGTAAACATTTACACAGCTCCCAACTTCCCTTTTGTTTTCTGCTCTTCCTTGGTTGTCTCCCTAAATATGGACTCTTTGAAACCATTTAACTTCTTACCTCATCTTCAATCTTTATATGTATAAAGTCTGCTGAAGCCGTCTCTTTTGAAACAAGGCTCCATGATGGCATTGGGTGCTAATTTTGCTGATAAAGTGGCTAATTCACTGAGCTGTAAGACTGGTTCTTCTGAGTTAATGATTTCATGGCAAGCAATAAAGTTTCATTTCCTTAGAAAATTCAGTGTTATTGACCAACTAATTAGTGGCCAAGTTCTTCATATTTTGGGTGCAATCTACAGGCCACGTCCAGCCGGATTCGGGCGGGATGTAGTGGTAGATCCTGGGAGAGGCCTCCCCCAAGATTCCCGTTGGCTGTTACGCCTCACGAGATCTGACATTGTGATCTAGGTCCCACCCACAATGGGAGAGATCCAGCCTCATATGACTAAGTGAGTTTGAGAATGGACTTAGCCATTTTAACGCCGGGTCTAACAGACTTCCCGCATCTCTCGGTCTCGCGAAGGAGACCCCAGCCAGGCGCCGTACTGGTCCCCACAAACGGGCACCTACGGGGTGTCGCCGAGGAAATCGGTGGTTGACCTCCTGGTCAGGGTGTCACCCTGGCACTGCTGGTGCCACCTGAGCACCTTGGCACAGCCAGCTTGGCACCTGAGCAGTGCTAACCTTGTAGCGCCAGTTGTGTTCTAGACTGGCATTCCCAGTGTGCCCAGGTGACACTGCCAGCCTAACAGCTTGGCACTGTCAGGGTTCCAGGCTAACAGTGCCAAGATACCAGGCTGGCATTTGGGCCAGATTTGGGCCTAGGGGTGCCCTGCCAGTGTGAGGCGGGGTGTGGGGGGGCTTGATGACCCTCTTTTAGGTCAGTTGGGGCTTTTGCGGGGAGGGTCCAGGGATTGCGTTGTGGGATCGAGAGATTGGGATGCCAATTTTAAATTGTGTCCCGACTCTTCCAGCACTGAGGAACTCTGCTCACCGGAGCCCCTCAGTGCAGGAAATGACGTTGAGTGCAGCCTGGGTGCGGAAGGGGGATTGGGTTGGGGGAGGGTGTACCCAGCCAGGGCACTAAGAACAAACAGAATGCTGTCAGATAGTGGGGTCGTTGGCAGTGCTGCAAGTGCGGGAACAACCCTCAGATCCTGCCCAGAGCAAAGTCCTTTGTTTTAGTTAGATTGCATCCTTTATGTAAAGATTCTCAAATGTATCAACTAATATAAGTGATGTGACAGAAGAGGCAGCCTCTTTCAAGGAGAACCTGAAAAAGCTTAAAACTAACTTGCAACACTCTTTCCTTAGACTGATTTAGACATTATCTCCAAAATTGAAAAGCACAGTTGTCTCCATCACAGGGAATTTAATAGCATCTGTAGTTTGTTGGACTTGCCCCGGCATGTTTGGGATTTTAAACATTTTGTATGTCAAGTTGCTGGAAGTGTGAGGTGATGTTGTCAGAGGGGGGAAACCGGACACCTAGACCTGGGTGAACAACAGCATATCTCCTTAACCAATCAGAATGAAGAACTAGGAAATTAACAGTGCAAGAACAGAAGAAAGTGTAAATTGGAGTGAGTGAACTTATCAAATTACGTACAGCAACAGGAATAAGGAGGAAAAGAACGACTGGCTTGAGAGAGTGTAAAAAGATATGGAAAATTAAAGTAAAAGATAATCAAATTTTACATTTTTAAGCCCTTCTCCACTTGCATTCGTTCATTCTGAGTGCCAGAAAGATTTACTGGCCGTAATGAATTATTACCACGTTGTTATCAAGGTACTTGAACTGAAACGGACAAGTTTCAACTTTCAGATACGAGTTTATCTGGCATGTACCACACAAATACAGCAAATTCACAGTGTCTCAATGGCGAGCTGTCGGTGAAATGCAATTTTCACAAAGCAGTGCAGCTTAGGCAGCAACTTTTGGATATATACATTTAACCACATATCTGTCCTGGGCTTAAATCGGTGAGCCATTTCTGAATAACAAATGGAGAGAGTTATTAGCTTCACTGCTATCAAACTACTGGCAGATACCACAAAGGAAATATTGGTTTGTAGTTGTTAATATGGTCTTGCAGATAACTCCTTATTTAAAAATGCACTGACTCCAGCAGATTTTCTTCTTCAATTTTCACGCAAGGAACTGTTATAATAGTAGCGATTGTAAAATCAAGCATCAATTTGGATAACATATCTTTGAAAGTGTGCAAGTGTGAAAGGGGTTATTTACCCCACAAGCAGGCTTTCTGTATAATGCACCGTGACATATGCATAATGTGTCCCTAAATCTAATCTTCCAACAATGCCATCATCAGTTGAAATTTGGTATAGCAATTCTGTGACTATGCCAGAACAATGTACCAATAAGCTAATTCTGCCGTATGCAAAGTCACTTATGTATACCTACAAAGGTTATGGGTGAGATTCTCTGTTGGCTGACGCTGAAATCGTGAAATGCGATTTGGCGGAGAATAGGTTCTGACGCTAAAATTGCGGCAGGCGCTTTTCTCAGTCACCTCGACAGCAACGCCAATGCGCTCCGGAATGCATGTACAGTAAACACCATTTGCATGTCATTAGAGGGCCCGACCCGGTATTCTCCGAGGCCCCCATGATGGGCCGAGTTCCCGACGCCGCGGTTCACTTGTGCTTTTAAAAATCGTGAAACGATATCGGTGTCGGGCAACGGAGAATCCCGCCCATTGTCTCAAAACCACAGGCTGGATTCTGCAATTTTGCGGCTATGTCCACAGGATCCATTATGACCAAATGGTATACGCCGTCCTCGCAACGATCCTCCGCCTGGTGGGGGGCTAGCAGCCACGTAAAACCCCCGGCTTCACCTGCAGATAAGGCTGCAGAATGGCCTGGTCCGTGGCCACGCATGCGCACGGCAGTGACCTGCGGCAGTCACGCATGGACCCGGCCTGACAAAAACCCCGTAACCAGTCCCCCCAACCCCTGCCAAAGCCCCCCTTGCCAGGGGGGGCTTGAGTGGCCCCCCTCCCCCGATTGTGGTGGCGCTGGACACAGTCCGCAGCCGCCATGCAAGGTCCCCGAAAGTTGTGAGGCTATGCGTCCCGACACCGTCGGTGACTCGGCCCATCGGGGGCAGAGCATCAGGGGAGGGCCTCAGGTGATGTCCTAAGGCCGTCCTGACGGTGCGTGGCATACTCCTTGAGTACACCGTTTTTGAGGGGGCGGAGCATTGGAAAAACTGCCCCCCCCTCCCGATTCCAGCGTTAAAACGCATTCTCTGGTCGACTGCCAAATGTGATTTTGTCGTCGGAGATCGGAGAATCCAGCCCAGAGAATCCCGGCTATGTGTTTGCTGTAACATCAGCTCTTTGTGCTACAGAACTACGACTGATGATTTTGGATAACATGTTATTTTACTGTCAGTATCATTACTCAAATCTTTTCTCCACTTTTGCCAAGAGAAAGCTAACTTTAATTGCTCTGTATTCAAAAATGAGAAAGCATCAGAGTGATGAAATCCAATAATCCTCTTGTGCTTAGATAGACACCACCCTTCATGATAACTGTCTGCTGAGTTCCAAGTGAATCAGAAACTCACAAAGAGCTTCTCTGATAAATTTCTGAGTCTTAGATAATGACATAAACTGATGGCAGTATCAAGAACAATGCAGTTCACAGTAAACCAAAGAATCAAAATGTAAGCTTGCCCCTTAACCACAGGGATTGCTTGGGATAGAGTTCCAAGTCAATGAAAAAGCTGCAATAAAAATGCTAACATAACCATATCTAGCTACCATAGTCCAGTGATCCAATGTGAATGCTACCACCTCACCAGGTTATGTAGCCACAGCTATCACTCTTATTCTTACTGATTTTCACCCCAAGGGTAACCATTGAATCTCCAAATGCTTATACCATCGCCCATGCACTCCCCACCCTTGTTACCCATTTTGTCCACATTGCTGGCACCTACACAAATATACCTATTAGACAAAACTAACTCTACTGATAATCTCTTTTCTAACTTCTCATTTTAAAAATCCTGCCCTGTCAAACTACCCTCAATATTTCTTACCAGCTTAGAACATAGAACATTACAGCGCTGTACAGGCCCTTCGGCGCTCGATGTTGCGCCGACCTATGAAACCACTCTAAAGCCCATCTACACTATTCCCTTATCATCCATATATCTATCCAATTACCATTTGAATGCCCTTAGTGTTGGCGAGTCCACTACTGTTGCAGGCAGGGCATTCCACGCCCTTACTACTCTGCTTCTCTGCTCCAAGAAGACAATGGAGTGACAACAATAGCAACAATGGACTGAATGGTGGCACAGTGGTTAGCTCTGTGCCAGGGCCCCAGTTCAATTTCAGCCTTGGGTGACTATCTGTGTGGAGTTTGTACAGTCTCCCCGTGTCTGTGTGGGTTTCCTCCAGGTGCCCCGGTTTCCTCCAACAGTCCAAAGATGTTCAGGTTAGATGGATTGGCCATGCTAAAAAAAAGTGTCCAACGGTTAGGTGGGGTTATGGGACTTCAGGGATAGGGCAGGTGAGTGGGCCCAGGTGAGGTGCTCTTTCAGAGGGTCAGTGTTAACTTGATGGGCCAAATGGTCTCCTTCTGCAGGAATTCTATGATTGATTCTATGAAAAGAAGATGGAGGGGTTTGGGGATAGAATGTCAGAGCTTAGGGCCTCGGCAACTAAAGCCATATCCACCAATGGTGAAGTGATTATAATTGTGGATGGTCAATGGCTAGAATTAGAGGAGTTTGGATATCTTGGAGAGCTGGAGGTGATTATGGAGCCAGAGAGGACCAAGGCATGGAGTGGACGAGGATTTTAAAATAGACCACTCTCAGGAATGACTGCTCCAGAAAACTTTTTTCCTTCTGAATGTTGTAAAGTAAAGCCTGGAAATGCCTCCCAAGATAAAAGGAATGAGTTTAGAACTATTCAGTAATGGCTGTGGGGGAGTTCCTTCACAGAGTCAGGGCCAACACAGATTTGAGCTCTGTTATCTGCTGTAGGGACAAAAACTTTTCATATGCATGACAGGACTAGTTGTGACAGTGACAGAAGCAATCAGCTGCAGCATCAAACCTGCCTGTGTGGTTAATTCCCCTTTATTTCTGTCTGTCACTTCTTAATTCTTTGCTTGTTCAGCCTTGGCAAAGGCTGTTAATGGGTTGGAATGTATTTTGAACCATTTTAGAGGCTTTCAGAATTTTTGTCTCACATTGTGGCAATCCACTTTACTCCTTTGTCTCTACTCCTTTAAATTTCCCATTTCCATCATGACCCTCCTCTCTCCACATGCTGTGAACAGTTATGTTAATGGTCCGACTCAAGAAATTTGAGTGCTGTTAGCACTTTAGTATTCTGGCACAATGACTGTACTTTTTACACAGCGGGCGAAGAATATTGGCCACTATAACAACAGGAACTTGCTTGGTCAAGTAGGTAGATTTTAGGCAGGATCTTTTAATAATGCTACTGAGAAGCAGCTTGTGAAGTTTCATGAAATTAAAGGTGCTGAATACATAAATGCTGTTGTTGTTTTAAAGGATGAGAGATGGGGAGTAGTGGAGGGGTTTAGGAAGTTTGTTCTAGAAAGTAGGCCCTAGGCTTGACCGATTACTAGCAGCGGGCTGAAGTGAAACTAGCACTGCATCTCTGGACGATGACTAATGAGGAACATGGGGCGCAATTCAGCGATAGCGTTGCATCCGGCGAGGATCTGGGCACACTGGCTAAACAGCGGGAAAGGCCAAAATCGAGATTTTCACTGGGCACACACCAGTTTGTAATTTAGCCCGCCCACTCCCGAAGGCGATTTCGAGATAGCGCCAAAAAATAGTGAGCATATAATTCACCCTCATTTGCATTAATTTCAATTTCATTAGTGAAATTGAAGTTGAATGCAGTGACTTGCTGGGAATGACCCGACTTGCTAGAGGGTGTCAGTTAGTACTCCTTTTTAAAAACGTGAAGCCGGCACGCTGATTTCTCAGAGGAAGTGAAGTAGTGAGTAGCCATTACCATTCTCTGGGATGCAGCGGAAGGGCACCGGAGCTGCTGCTCCAGTGCTCAGGGGGAGGAAGTGGGGAGAGGTGGGGAACCCCTCAGATTGGTTGGGCTTGGTCAGGAGGCTGAAGCATTCCAGGTTGGGGGTTATCCCTCGGTGAAGGGCTTTGCGTCTGTGAGCCCTTCAAGCCATCTGTAAATTTTGGACTATATGTCCTAACCACTAGTGCTAACCACTGTTCCACCGTGCTGCCCGATGACAGATCATTTCTATGACAAAGTTCTGGACATGATAACACAATCTCAGGCTTATTAACATAGAACATAGAACAGTGCAGCACAGAACAGGCCCTTCGGCCCACGATGTTGTGCCGAGCTCTGTCCGAAACCAAGATCAAGCTGTCCCACTCCCTGTCATTCTCCGTTTCTGTTGAGGAACCTGCGAGGGGGATAATATTGTATGTTTTTTCTGTGAAAATTAGCTGATATAGTCTAGTATTGGTACCAATATGGAACAATTACATTTCCCTGTTATTTAATGGTTAGTGTGAAATGTGGAATGTTACATAGTTGATTTTCAAATCTTTGTTACTGTTGATCATTTAATGAGCAAAATATTCTCAACTCTCAATTGCCTACTCCAGGGTATACGTGCCATAACCTCAGAGGATGATTAGTGCATAGCATTTCAAGGAAACTTTAAAGTCTGAACAGTGTTCCTGAACTCTAGGATTGTTAGCACCATAGAGGCAGCAGCCAACAATCAAGCATTAAAGAGCCGGCCTTCAGCACTGTGGATCCTCTCATCACCAAAGGGTAGGTGTACCGATCAGGGGAGGACACCTGAGCATCGTCTCCGTAATATTCCCAGCAGAGGCCTGGGGTCTTAGATTTAGGGGCTCCTGATGTGGCTGGGGCTGAATGTGCAGAGCAAGGTTTGCCAGCACAACTGGCTCGCTGGATGGCACTCTGAGAGAAGGCGGGGCAGGCTTAGCAAGGTTGGGGGGGGGGGGCGCCACTTGTGGGATTTGAGCATCCCGGGATGTAAGCCCGAACTGATTGCCGGTCTCTCTCCTTCTCCAATTCCTTACATATATCAAAATGGATGGTGGTGTCAGTCCCGCAGCGGCTGTCCTCACCTCACGCAGTCAAGGTGGGCAGAGGCCAGAGAAGGCAGCAGATGTGACGATGAGGCTGGAGATGGCACCCCATATGTAGGAGCTTGCCACACACCCTGAAGACTCGGCTGTCCATCAGGCTGAGGAGGAACCCAGTGGGGGAGGCTAGCAATGACCCATGGTGTACAGGCGTCATTGGCCTTTCAATGATATGCTGGACAGCATGTGCCACCTAAGACTCCGCCTCAGGTGGCACCTGTGCCATGTCCTCATGGACTTGGTATCCCCCTTGAAGGAGGAGGACACCTGCTCCAAGTAGTTGTGAAGGTCACCGCATGCCCTGAACATTTATGCCCCAGTTTATTCCAGGGCTCGAGCGGACACCTGTGTGGCATTTCTCAATCTACAGCCCACAGATGCATCCAGGAAGTCACGGATGTCCTGTGTGCCTGGGCATCAGACTATATTGCCTTTGAGCCAGACCAGGCCCACCAAGGTGCCATATTGCTCCATCGTCGGGATGCACCAGGTCCGGGGCGCAAAAGATAGCACGTATGTCACCTTGCGCGCACCGGGGCATCAGGGAGGTGCCCTTTATTAACAAGAAGGGGTTCCACCTCCTAAATGTTCAGTATGTGTGGAACCACAGCTTCTGTATCATGCATGTGTGTGCCCACGACCCAGGGACTGTGCATGACAGCTACATCCTGGGGCACTCGGAGATCCCCTGCATCTTCGAGGACCACCCCAGGATGACGGGTTGGCTCTTGGGGGACAGGGGATACCCACTGAAGCCCTGGCTGATGATGTTGATGTCGTGGCGTGGGAACAAGACGGGGACCCAATATAAAGAAGCCCACACTACCACCCGTGCTGTCATTGAGCGCTGCAGGAGACTGCTGGAAATGCGGTTACGATGCCTGGACGCTCTGGTGGAGTCCTGCAGTACATCCCGAGAGGGTTTCCCACTTTGTGGTGGTCAACTGTGCCCTCCACAACCTGGCACAGCAGCGGGGCAACATGCTAGCGGAAGAGGAGGAGAAACATGTGGCCTCGTCTGAGGAGGAGGGATGAACTAGGAGGGGCTGGAGGAGGGGCCTGAGGATGGAGGACAGGCAGTGGCAAGGGTCCGACATGCCCAGAGGACCAGAGAGGCCCTCATCCTCACCAGATTCTCATAGGATGAGGCTACGTCCGTCAGCTCAAACTCCCATCGCTATTTCCCTCCCAGTCCCTCCATTTCCCTCCTTCAACCCTCCTCCCCCACTTCTCTTTTGCCCCTCCCCATTCCCCTCCTTCCCCCTCCTCATTTCCCTCCTCCCCCATTTCCCTCTTTCCCCCAATCCCCTCCTAATTTTCCTCCTTCCCCAATCCAGCCTACATCCCCCATTTCCCTCAGTCCCCCCAATACCCCCTCCCGCTGCAAATTCCTCCTCCGCATCTCAGTGCCCCTCCCCGACCACCCTGTTTTGCTCACGAAGGATCTGTGTAACATCACTCCAGGGTGATAGGCCTGTATTGGCACTGTCAGCAGGTCAATGTACAAAGCAGGAGAGTGATTCATTTAGGAGCAGGGGATTCGGAAGAACATGAGACCACTGTAATTTCCTTGGTAGAAGATCCCGGGTTGGCCTACAGCACCTCCTTCTCCCAAATGGTGGCCATAGGTCCCTGGGAGACTCCTTCGGATCAAGGGGCAGCTGAAGTGAGCTCCAGAGGCTTCTGAGTCACCTGGCTCTGCCAGTCTCATTGTCTGCACCATGGTGTTGACGCCCTCAGCGATGCTCCTCAGTAACTAGACCACGCTCTACAGTGCCTCGGCACTGTCCACCTCCATCTGGGGCATGTCCCTCGTCAACTGGGACATGATGTTTAGGCCCTTAGCCATGGTCATCCACACTGAGCCGTGCCTTGGATACCATGACTCAAGGCGCTGACCTCGTACTCCAGGCTTTCCACTGCAGTTGCCACCCTAGCAGTGTTGGCCTCGGTGCCACGAATTGTCGGCATCATCTCCTGCGCCGGTAGCCTTTGGGACTCCTCCAATCGGCTATGCACTCCCTGGAATGTCGCTAACATCCTGTCCTGTATCTCACAGCCGTCACCTATCATCTGCATCAGCTCTTGGATAACCTTGTCCAGAGGCTCGGCATCTGACTGGGACCCAGCTGATTCCTGGATCCAGCAGATCTCCGATTACTGTTTTTCTTGGATGTTCCTGCCTCCACCTGATGTGCATCAGCATCTGTGTGGTGCTCACTGATGTACCATCAATTGAACGTGAGACGAGTTGCTGAACAAAAGTATGGCTTTAATCTACTAGATGTTAACCCTGCGGTCGATTACAGTATAAGGACAACTGCCGGGAGTACTGGGTATTTATACCCCGCCTTGGAGGTGGGGTTAACTCAGCCTCTCGACCAATCGGGGAGCCATCACATGACTGGTCTCAACCAACCGGTCGAGAGGCACATGACCGACCAGGGCCAATGGTAAGCCGGTGTTCTGCACCAATGGCAGGCAGCTATGCTAATCATACCACCACATTCACCCCTTGCGGTGAAAGAAGCCGGGGGGGGGGGGGGTGTTAACGAGAGCTGGGGGGGGTAGAGAGAGCGGGGGGGTAGAACTGGTGGTATGAGTAGTAAGGAGAGAAGGAAAAAAAACGTATCCTTGGCTTCCCACTGGCCCAGACATTTAGTGTCCATACAAGGTCCATGGTGGTGTTGAAGTTAAATGGACTCGATCAGCCTTTTTGTTGCCTGTGACGTCCTGGCCGACCGCCGCAGTGGATTTGGTGACAATGGTTCAGCCGATGGTGGTGGTTCAGCTGATGTCCTGGACTCCGGGAGCGATGGTCCTTGAACTGTCTCCGTACCCCGGGCTGGTGGGGGAGACGCCATGGATGGGGGAGGGGTGGCCTGGGTGGGGCGCTGGGGGAAAAGGGACAGGGGGGGTCTGTGGTGAAGGGGGGAGGGCCGCACGCCGGCGGGTGCCAGGTCCTGGAGGGAGACCGTGTCCTGACGACCGTCAGGGTACTCCACGTACACATACTGCGGGTTAGCGTGGAGTAACTGGACTTGTTCCACCAACGGGTCGGACTTGTGCACCCGCACATGCTTCCGGAGCAAGATGGGTCCGGGGGCGGCCAGCCACGTAGGGAGAGGGGATCCGGAGGATGACTTCCTGGGGAAAACAAGAAGACGTTCATGAGGTGTCTGATTAGTTGTGGTACAGAGGACGGAGCGGATAGAATGTAGGGCATTGGGGATAACCTCTTGCCATCTGGAAATCTGGACCGGAGGGCCAGTAGTATGGTCTTCCAGATGGTACCATTCTCCCGCTCGACCTGTCCGTTACCCCGGGGGTTATAGCTGGTCGTCCTGCTAGAGGCAATGCCCCTGCTGAGCAGGAATTGACGCAGCTCGTCGCTCATAAAGGAGGACCCCCGAGAGAAGTCTATGCTGAGACGTTCGAAAGGGGCGGGATGCTTTGATCAGATGCGCGTGCTCGGGGCGGTAGAAGTGCGGTTTGCACTCTGCGCAGATGTGGCCGTCACGGGTTACTGTCCTGACTTCCTCGATGGAGTAGGGCAGGTTGCGGGTCTTTATGAAATGATAGAAACGGGTCACCCCTGGATGGCAGAGGTCCGCGTGGAGGGAGCGGAGACGGTCTATCTGTGCGCTGGTGCAGGTACCACGGGACAGGGCATCAGGAGGCTCATTGAGCCTCCCAAGACGATACAAGATATCGTAGTTGTACATGGACAACTCGATCCGCCACCGCAAGATCTTATCGTTCTTAATCTTGCCCCTCTGTGCATTATCGAACATGAAGGCTACTGACCGTTGGTCTGTGAGGAGGGTAAACTTCCTGCCGGCCAAATAGTGCCTCCAATGTCGCACAGCTTCGACTATGGCCTGGGCTTCCTTTTCCACTGAGGCATGGCGGAGTTCGGAAGCCTGGAGGGTTCTGGAGAAGAAGGCCACGGGTCTGCCCGCTTGGTTCAGGGTGGCCGCCAGGCTACTTCTGATGCGTCGCTCTCGACCTGGAAGGGGAGGGACTCATCGATGGTGCGCATCGTGGCCTTTGCGATGTCCGCTTTGATGCGGCTAAAGGCCTGGCAGGCCTCTGACGATGGCGGGAAGGTCGTGGACTGAATGAGAGGACGGGCCTTGTCGGCATAATTGGGAACCCATTGGGCGTAGTAAGCGAAGAAACCCAGGCAGCGTTTAAGGGATTTGAGGGTATTGGGGAGAGAGAGTTCCATCAGGGGGCGCATGCGTTCGGGGTCGGGGCCTATCACTCCGTTACACACTACGTAGCCGAGGATGGCTAGATGGTCGGTGCTAAACACGCACTTATTGTAAGTTAGGTTAAGGAGTTTTGCGGTTTGGAGGAATTTTCGGAGGTTGGTGTCATGGTCCTGCTGGTCGTGGCCGCAGATGGTGACATTATCGAGATACTGGAAGGCAGCCCGTAATCCATATTTGTCGACCATTCGGTCCATCTCCCGTTGGAAGACCGATACCCCATTTGTGACACCGAATGGAACCCTGAGGAAGTGGTAGAGGCGCCCGTCTGTCTCGAACGCGGTCTACTTGCGGTCACTCGCGCGGATGGGGAGCTGGTGTTAAGCGGACTTGAGGTCCACCGTGGAGAAGACTTTGTATTTCGCAACCTCGTTTACCATGGCAGAAATACGGGGAGAGGATACGCGTCCAGTTGCGTAAACCGGTTGATGGTCTGGCTGTAGTCGATGACCATCCGGTTTTTCTCCCCAGTCCGGACCACCAGCACTTGGGCTCGCCAGGGACTGTTGCTGGCCTCAATGACCCCTTCCTTCAGCAACCTCTGGACCTCGGACCTGATGTAGGACCGGTCCTGGGCGCTGTACCATCTGCTCCGGGTCGCGACGGGTTTGCAATCGGGGGTGAGATTAGCAAACAAGGAGGGGGGGGTCCACTTTGAGGGACGCGAGGCTGCAGACAGTGAGGGGGGGTATAGGGCCTCCGAATTGGAAGGTCAAGCTCTGCAGGTTGCACTGGAAGTCCAGTCCTAGGAGTGCCGGTGCGCAAAGGTCGGGGAGGATAAGGAGTTTATAATTTTTAAAACCTACCCCTGGACCGTGAGGTCCGCGATGCAGCACCCGGTGATGCGGACGGAGTGCGAACCTGAGGCTAACCCTATTTTGTGTTTTACAGGGTGGACAGGGAGTGCGCAGCGTCTTACCGTGTCAGGGTGCATGAAGCTTTCCGTGCTCCCGGAGTCCAGCAGGCAGCCCGTCTCGTGGCCGTTGAGGTGGATTTGCGTCATCGTCTTGGCGAGTGTGCGTGGACGTGACTGGTCGAGCTGAATGGCCGCGAGCCGTGGAGAAGATCCGTAGTCGGCGGCGGCGGCGGCCGAGTAGGTGCTGGCAGGACCTTGTGTGCCAGTCCAGGATGGCAGCGCCCAGGACCCGCACGTGGAGTCGGGGCCCCATGATGGTGGCGCCCAGGACCCGCACGTGGGGTCGGGGCCCCAAGATGGCAGCACCCAGGACCCGCACGTGGCGTCCGGGGCCCAAGATGGCGGCACCCGCAGGGCCCTCGTGGTTGCTGGGGGCGGGGTTAGCAGTGCTGCAGGACCGATAGGAGCGGCTGAGAGCGGGGGCAGAGAGGCGCGCAGGCCGGGCGCAGGGGCCCGGGGCGGGGGGGTGGGAAGATTGGCGCGGTGCGGTGGTAGGGCCCGGAAGGGCCCGGAGGAGGAGAACCCCGGTCGCTGCGCGGCACAGCAGCAACCGATTTGGCCTGGCAGACCGACGTAAAATGGCCCTTCTTCCCGCAGCTCTTACAAAGGGCAGAACGGGCCGGGCAGCGCGGGCGAGGGTGTTTGGCAAACCCACAGAAATAGCAGTGGGGCCCCTCAGACTTGTCGGGGTGTCCCGCGGTGCAGGCCTGAGGGGAGTCGGGAGCGGCGGATGCCGGATGCCGGTGGGGAAGCGTGCCAGGAGGCCCAGGGCGCTGCAGTGCGGCTGGGGACATAGGCGCGAGCGTTTAAGTCGGCGACCTCCAGGGAGGTGGAGAGAGTCTGTGCCTCAGTTAGGCTGAGGTCGTCTTTTTCCAGCGTTTGCTGGCGGATAGCGGCGGACTGCATCCCAGCCACGTAAGCATCTCTGATCAAAAGTTCCATGTGCTCAGTGGCTGAAACTTGGAGGCATATGCAATTCCTCCCCAGGACAGCGAGGTCCTGGTAAAAATCGTCTAAGGACTCACCGGGGGACTGTTGTCTGGTAGCCAGCAGATGTCGGGTGAACACTCGGTTTACCGGCTTAAGAAATTGTCCTTTTAGCTTATCCATGGCCACGTCGTATTCCTTTTCTTCCCCTATCATCGCGTAGGCCGCCATGCCCACACTGGAATGGAGAATATGAAGCTTCTGTGCCATGGTGGGGGGGGCTGGTTGCGGTCGCCAAATAGCTATCGAAACACGGCAGCCAATGTTTGAAGATTTCCAATGCGTTCTGAGTTTGCGGGCTGATGCGGAGGCATTCGGGCTTGATCCGGAGCTCCATCTTCAAATTTCTAGTAGATTAAATTGATGTACCATCAATTGAACGCGAGACGAGTTGCTGAACAAAAGTATGGCTTTAATCTACTAGATGTTATCCCTGCGGTCGATTACAGTATAAGGACGACTGCCAGGAGTACTGGGTATTCAAGGCGGGGTTAACTCAGTCTCTCGACCAATCAGGGAGCCGTCACATGACTGGTCTCAACCAACCGGTCGAGAGGTACATGACCGACTAGGGCCAATGGTAAGCCGGTGTTCTGCACCAATGGCAGTCAGCTATGCTAAACATACCACCACACTCACCAGGTTGTGTCTCAGAAGCCTGTCCACTAATGTCGCCCACCCAGGTGTGTTTCTCTGTGCTGGTAGAAGGTCAGGGTGATAGCTGTGAAGGCTCAATAGTGGTCTCCTCTGAGCTCTTCTCTGAGGTCGTCTTGAGTGGCGGGGGCAGGGGGGGGGGGGGGGGGGGGGGAAACGACACCAGATGGCCTGGCCTCATCAAATGGCAATCTTGCGAGACAATGGACATGTGGTCAGTGAGATGGAAGGATCATTCTGTCTGACATAAGTTATTCACTTGAGACAGATCATCTGGGTGAAGGGGCAGTGGACCCTCACCTCTGTGGCGCAGGCAAACCTGCTCTCTCCTCAGTCAACCCGCGATCGGCAGGGCCCATTCCTCATAGGGGGTGGGACTCCACCCAACCACCCCTGATCTTGGATCTTTCCGCTTATTATGGGCTATCTTCTCCTGCAGGGACAAAGAGAGGGCATTGTGAGCTGCATGCCTAATGGATCAGAAGGGTGTGTAGCAGGTGGCATTTGTGGGCACTGCACCTGGACATAAAGGGGTTCGGTTGGTGGGTTCTAAGGGGTTCTGAGGAACAAACACGAAGATCGGATGTGGGGATTTCAGGGGTGGCAGGGGGAACTGATGCCAGGAGGGAGGTGGTAACTTACCCTTGCAGCTCGGTAGAGGTCGTTGGTCTTCTTCCGACACTGAACGGCGGTCCTTCTAGTCATGCTGCCTGAACTATCAGCTGCAGCCACTGCCTGCTAAGTGGCATTGATGCCCCTGTTGCTGATCCTCCGACCCCCTCAAGGGAACAGGATATCTTGCCTTTCATTCATAGCATCGAGAAGCCTGGCCAGGCTGGCATTCCCAAAGTGAGGAGCAGATCTGCCATGCTTGTGTGTCAACTGGGAGTGAATGGTGAGGGAGCGTTTAAAAGCAGCTCCCCTGCAGTGGTTAGCACTGCTGCCTCACAGCGGCAAGGACCCGAGTCCGATCCCAGACCGGGGTCACTGTCCTTGTGGTGTCTGCACATTCTCCCCATGTCTGCATGGGTCTCACCCCCACAACCCAAAAATGTGCAGTTTAGGTGGATTAGCCATGCTAACTGGCCTCTTAATTGGAAAAATAAAATGCGTACTTTAAATTTATTTTTAAAAAGCAGCTCCCCATTGTGGTGATACGCCTGTAGATAATATTACATGTCATCAGCAGTGTGACCTCGCACCAGCAGGTGGCGTGAGAAATCAGTCAGGTGACATCCGGCTACCAGCAGAAGGTTGTAAGGCATTCTCGAGGACAGTCATATATAAGGGTAGTTCCAGGGGAGTCTAATGCAACTCTATGATAACTTGGTCTGTATAGCATTTTGATCATTATCTTACCACGTGCATGTTAATAAATCATCATTCGGGCTCAGTCACCAGCAGTTCTGTAGAATCATTGCAAGACAAGATCACAGAACACAACACCCCTTATTAGCGGCCAGAAACTGAGGCGCGAGTCAGGCGAATCAGAAGCCGAGAAAGCCAGAACTGGCGAGATGCTTGTGGGGCTCATTTTCAGCATTAAGTGCCGCTGAATGTGGGCCACGATCTCGCCAATGCGGCCATCGAGAAACATCCAGTCAATAGCGCTCATAATGACACTTGGAATGTTTCCGTTGAATTGCGCCCATGAAGGTAGGTGTCCCACATGATTCTAATGGGACAACTTTTTCTGTCCTGTTTTTTAAAAAAAGTCCTAAATTGGGAAGAAGCAGATTCATGCTATGAGGCCCAGCAGCAAATGCAGCTGTGTACACAACCAGGGCCACAATGCTGCCTGTTATTCAAGCCCATTTCCTTTATTTGGCTGATTTTAGTCTGCTTTAGGCCATTCTGGTAAACTGCACACAGTGAGAGTGATGCACAGAAGAAAACAAGCATTGACACTACTGGGTTACCTTTGTTCACAAATGCACATAAGGCACTGACAGCGCTTCTATGTATTGAGCTGCTGAACATCTGAAGACAGCAACATGCAACAACACCTTTTGAATTTGTACAGCATCTTTAGCTTGGTGAAATAGTCAAGGCACTCCATATAACAACAGTTTGTATAGCGCCTCTAAGGTGCTTCACAGAGGCACCATAAACAATCACACTGAGTGACATGAGGTAATATTAGGACAGATAACCAACAACTTCCTCAAAGAGGTAGGTTTTAATAAGTGAGGAAAGCGAGGTAGAGAGGCAATCAGCCGCAAATAGAAATGTGATAATAATGTTGATTGAGGAATAAGTATCAGCCGGGACACCAGGGGTAAGTATCCTGCGCGTCTTTAACAATGAGATCTCTGAGGCATTCAGATAAGGCCAGAATTAAAGGAAGGCAGATATCTCAGAAGGTTTGGGGCTGAAGAAATTGACAGAAGTAGGGAGTGACAAGGCCATGGAAGGATTTTAAAACAAGGCTGAGAATTGTAAGATTGAGCACTTAAGCAGAAACCAGTGTAGGTCAACAAACACACAGCATTTTAGGTGGGGTTACGGTGTAAGGGCTAAGGGTGTGGGTTGGGGCAGGTTGCTCTTTCAGAGGGTCGGTGCAGACTTGATGGGCCAAATTACCTCCTTCTGCACTGAAGGGATTCTACTATATTCTATTTTGTGCAAGTTAGGACATGGGCAGCAGCGTTTTGGATGTTAATAAGGAGTTCCAATTCCAGACAGGGATATCTGAAGATGTAAAAGATGATTTAACTATTTAAATTTATAGAGGGAAAGACAGAAAATATTTCATTGACAATAATGTAAGAAAGGTGCATACTGAACATATGCCATAGTCAGTCTTTTTTTAAATAAATTTTTTATTCAACAATAACAACAAATACAATGGCAATCCCGCACCAACAATCCACTTATCCCACCCACCCTCAAACTGCTCCCAATATTTTGAATACAAAACACCAATAAAAAAGAATAATCAATAACTTATACATTCCAAACCTCCCCTCCGCGCCGCCCCCCCCCCCCCCCCCCCCCCCCCCCCCCCCCCCCAGCCAATGTTCGATGTCATCCAATTCATGAAAATGCATGATGAACAAGGCCCATGAGTTGTAAAACCCTTCCATCTTCCCCCTCAACTTGAACTTTACTTTCTTGAGCGTGAAGAACTCCAGCAGATCCCCCGCCACGCCGAGGCACAGGGTGGAGAAGCCAACCTCCACCCCAACAGTATCTGCCTTCGAGCGATTAACGAGGCGAAGGCTAAGAGACCTGCCTCCGCACCTGCTTCCAACACCGGCCGATCCAACATCCCGGATATGGCTTCTAGGAGACCCAGTCTGAGTTTCACGTGCACCACCTTTGCCATAGTAAGTCTTAAAGAAGCTTTTGAAAGCACAGCAGCAAAGTAGAATGCAAGTGCAAACTTTGCAGTTTGTACCTGTTAGTAACCAGGCTAATTGCTGAGAATTGCACTGAAACACTTCACTAACTTTGAACATAAATACCTACCACTTGAACCTTATCATTTAATTAGAAAGTGAACTCAATAGGATTATGTTTGCTTTAGTTCTGCAGTATCCATCTATCTGTCAGCTTTGTTTAATCCCAAAATAGATGCCTGGGTCCGAATTTTTGTATGGGCTGGAAAAACCCCACCTCAGCAGTTTTGCACCTTTTGAAATTCACACCGGAGTGTTATTGTCTGGAAGTTTCGTCTTTTCACATTGGTTGGGTTCACAGTGCATTTTGTGAGCCGTGGTTTACGTGAGGAGTGTGGGTGTAGAGGCTGGCTGGTTCTTGATTCTCCATCACAGCAGCCCAAACTGCAAAGTTTGCACTTGCGTTCTACTTCGCTGTTGTGCTTTCAAAAGCTTCCTTAAGACTTCCTATGGCAAAGGTGGTGCACGTGAAACTCAGACTGAGTCCCCTAGCAGCCCAGACCCCTCCCCGACATTCTATAAAGCCTCCTAACCTCACCCCCACCCACCCACCCCCAATGCCAACCCCTTTCCCCTCACATCACTCCTCTGACCTTCATGCTACTCCATGCCCCCTCAAATTTCCCATGTGACTCCATGCCCCCTCAGATTGAGCATGTCATTTCTATATCCCACATGTATCCCCCATAGCCCCTCACCCACTATGCTATGGGCAGTTCTCAGGAGCTCCATAGTGATGGGAATTATTTTGAAATAATTGGGGGAAAAGACTTCTCACAATCTAGTGCACGATACAGCAGAAATATTTCAAAGTGTCATTTTGGGAAAGTTTGGCAGGATGTTTTGCATCGCTGCATTGGCGAGATCACAACCTGTATTCAATTGCACTTAGTCCCAAAAATTAATTCCCACGTGAATTTCGCCATGATTAGCTCCCTCACCGTCTGATTCCCCCGGCACGTGCCTCTTCTGGTTGCCGCTAACAAGAGGGAATTGTTTTTAAATGCTCCCTCACCCACTCCCAGTCAACACATGAGGATAGCAGCGCATCCACTTTGGGGATGCCGACCACCTGGCTGCCAATGAGAAGTGGGGCACCATATTCCCCCGAGAATCAGCAGCTAGGTCAGCAATGCCACCTGTGAGTCAGTGGCAGCTGCATTGAGTGCAGCAGCATGCCAGGAGGACTGCCACCCAATGTTGGAAGTAGACGAATAACCTCCAACGAGCTGCAAGGATACGTTACCACGTCTTTCCAATTGGCATCAGTCCTACCTGCCACTCCTCAATTTCCCCAAACCCCTCCTCTGCCCCCCACAATCCACTAGCTGACACCACGCATCTTCCCAACATCCGGTCTTCAGACTTGTTCCTCAGAACCCCCTCGCACCCACCAGCACAATCCCTTCATGTCTAGGTGCAGTGTCCACCTGCTGCCTGCTATAAACCCCCCCCCCCCCACCCACTCCAGACCCAGCAAGCATGTGGCTCACAGTTTCCTCCTTGTCCCCGCAGGAGAAGCAATCTTGTGATAAGGGGAAAAGGGCAAAGATGGTGGGGGAGGGATCCCAGAGATCGAGTCCTCACCCCCTATGAGGAATGGGGCATGAAGGTTGCGGGGTTGCCCGAGGAAAGAGCTGTGACTGACAGCAATGTCGGCCTGTGCCAGAAAGGTGAGGATCCGCTGACCCTGCCTCCAGATGACCTGTCTGAAGTAAATTGTTCATGTCTAACAAATTTCTCCTTCCCTCTCACTGACGACATGTCCATTGTCTCGCAGGATCTCCATCTGATGGGGCCGGGCCATCTGGAGGCGTGGCCCTCTCGCCACCCAAGAGAGCACCTCAGAGGACAGCTCCGAGGAGACCACTGGTGAGGCATCACAGCTGTGACCCAAAGCAGAGAACCAGGGCATCATTAGTGGACAGGCTTCGGGGGCACTCTCTGTGGAACACCACACAGCTGGTAAAGCATAAAATCATAAAATATAGGAGCAGAATTAATCCATTCGATTCATTCGATCATGGCTGATATTTTTCTCATCCCCATTCTCCTGCCTTCTCCCCATAGCCCCTGAATCAAGTACCTATCTATCTCTGTCTTAAGGACACCCAGTGATTTGGCCTCCACAGCCTTCGGTGGCAAAGAGTTCCACAGATTCACCAGCCTCTGGCTGAAGAAATTCCTCCTCATCTCTGTTTTAAAGGATCATCCCTTCAGTCTGAAGCTGTGCCCTCTGGTTCTAGCTTTTCCTAAAAGTGGAAACATCCTCTCCACGTCCACCCTATCCAGGCCTCACTGTATCCAGTAAGTTTCAATAAGATCTCCCTCATCCAACGAGTACAAACCCAGAGTCCTCAACTGCTCCTCATGTGACAAGCTCTTAATTTCAGGATTTTTTTTTTAATTAAAAAAAATAATTGAATAGCGTTGGATTCCCTGTTACGCCCGATGAGATTTTGAAAGGTATTGGACTGATGCAGGCTGTAAGGATTCTGACCCAGATGGTTTTCCGATCGAATTTTATAAGAAGCTCTTGGAATAGCTTCCACCTTTGTTATTTGATATGAATAATGACACCCTATAACGGAGTTCAGTGCCTCTGATCCTCATTCAAGCCTCTATGTCCTTGTTCCTTAAGAAGGTCAAGGACCTGACCGAGTGCGGTTCATACCAACTCATCTCGCTTTTAAACGCGGATGATAAGCTACTCGCTAAGGTTCTGGTGCTCCAATTGGAGCCTTGCTTTCGAGGATCTGGAAACAGTTTCAACAACATTTTAATCTCCTTTTCCTGCCTTCACTGGCCCCTATCTGTCACAATCACCTTTTCTTACCTTCTGGATTGGACCCAACATAAATTTAAAAAAAAAATCCAATTAAGGGGCAATATAGCAGGCCAATCCACCTACCCTGCACATCTTTGGGCTGTGGAGGTGAGACTCAAGCAGACACAGGGAGTATGTGCAAACTCCGCATGGACAGTGACCCGGGGCCAGGATTGAACCCGGGTCCTCGGCGCCGTGAGGCAGCAGTGTTAACAACTGCGCCACCCTGCTGCGTTCAGACCCAACATTTAAATCCTGGAAAGTGAAGGGAATTAAGTGTTTTGGTTACCTGTTTGTGGAGGGGAGGTTTGTCACTTTTAGAGAATTGGCGGATAAATATCAGCTGCCCAACTCCAGTTTTTTTTCATTATTTTCAAGTTTGTGATCTATCTTGTCTGGCTTTCCTTTCCTTTCCTCTGGCTTCACCTCCCTCCTTGATGAATAATATGTTATCCTTGGCTCAGCCTGACAAGGGACCTATCTCAGACATATATGGCAATATTCTCTTGTCTGACCCCTCCACACTAAGCAGGGTAAGGGTGAATGGGAGAGCGAGCTGGGTCCTGTGCTTACTAGCGAGGTGTGGAGGAAGGCCCTCTACAGAGTCAACTCAACCTCCTCATGTGCCCAGTTGAGCTAATTCAGTTCAAGGTGCTGCACAGGACGCACTTGACAAAGGCAAGGATGAATTGCTTTTTTCCAAACATTGAGGACAGTTGTGATTGTTGTTTGCTTGCCCCAGGTGACCATACCTAAATGTTTAGGTCATGCCCCAAACTCGCCAGCTTCTGGGCTTCCTTTTATGAAATGAAAATCACTTATTGTCACGAGTAGGCTTCAATGAAGTTATTGTGAAAAGCCCCTAGTCGGCACATTCCGGCGCCTGTTCGGGGAGGCTGGCACGGGAATTGAACCGTGCTGCTGGCCTGCCTTGGTCTGCTTTAAAAGCCAGCAATTTAGCCCAGTGTGCTAAACCAGCCCCAGAATGAAAATCACTTATTGTCACAAGTAGGCTTCAAATAAAGTTATTGTGAAAAGCCCCTAGTCGTCACATTCCAGCGCCTGTTCAGGGAGGCTGATACGGGAATCGAACAGTGCTGCTGGCCTGCCTTGGTCTGCTTTCAAAACCAGCGATTTAGCCCTGTGCTAAACAGCCCCTCCTATAGCACCATGTCAGAGAGACACTGGTTCGAATTACTCTCATATCCGCTGGTAGCCATATTTGGGGTTTGAGATTCACCCACAGGTCACTCTAGGGTAGAGGCAGATGTTGTCGCCTTTGCCTCACTGATAGCCCGGAGGCGGATACTGCTCAGTTGGAGGTCTCCTGTTGCACCCAGTGCCTCTGGCTGGTTAGCGGACCTATTGGGCGCGATTCTCCCAAAGGGAGATTAACGGTGGAATTCTCCGCTCTCGCGATTAATCGGGAAGGCCGTCGTGAAACTCGGCTGAGTTTCACGACAGCCTCGGAGGCCGCTCCTCGCACCCTATTCACCCTCCAGGGGGCTAGGAGCGGCGCTCCGTAACTCTCGGCCGGCGGGCTTTGACGCTTGCATCAAGGTGGCGCACCGAGAATGACGCGACAGCGGCGCCTAAGTGACGTCAGCCACGCATGCGCAGGTTGGCCGGCTCCAACCCGCACATGCGTGGCTGACGTCAAGACGGCTGACGGCTCCAACCCGCGCATGCGGGGGGGGTGGGAGAATCGCGGGGGGCGCCAGGGCTGCGTGGCATGATTTGCCCGGCCCTTCCGCGATTCTCACCCCCAGGGTGGGGAGCGGAGAATCACGGCCATTGTCTTTCTTGCACTTAGAGAAAATTAAATTCATCATCAGGGGTTCATTGGAGAGGTTCTACCTGAGATGCCTTCCATTTATTTCCTTTTTTGAAGATCTGGACACTGTCCACTGTTAGGTAGTGTTTAAGATTAGTTACTTTTTCTTTGTTTGTAATATTTTTGTGTTTTTGTTCATTGATTGTTAATACAAAAAACTTTAGTAAACATACTTTTAGTTAACCATGGATGGTACCTCCACCTTATGATCTATCTTGCTTAATGCAATATATCTTTGCTGAGAGTTATCAAATAGCTTCTTAAATGCCTGTCACAGCTCTTCAAATGTCTTACTTTTTAATCTATTTTCTCAGTTCACTTTAGCCACCAATTCTGTCTTCATACCCTTGTAAGTTTCTTTGTTTACGTTCAAGACGTTAGTCGTAAATGCAAACAGCACACCTTGAAACTGAATGTGAAATTCTCTAATGTTCTAAGAAACCACATCAAAGGCATATTCTATTATTAGAGCCTCTTAATGGCTTCAATTATTTTGGATCACTAGGCCACGTGCTGCACTGAAGCCATGAGTAACTTTTAAAATCCAGCCAAGCATTCATAATGACAACAGCTCGCATTACAAAAGCTTCCAGCTACAATGCCTGAAATTGAAAGAATTGTGTTCCATTTCCATTTTAAAGCAGGGTGCCTATCAATCAATGGAGAGGGACCAGATCAGAGATTTTGTTCAACTTTCAAAAGTAATATTTGTTTAAACAGCCAGAGCTGTCAATCGGTTTAAATCACAGCACAGAACATGACAGCAGGGGTTGACAGGCCATTTTTGTTTACATTTTAAATGCAGTATGACACTTTTAACTGCTGGAAAAGTATTGTAATGCCTGGCAACAATTCACAATGCTAGTCAATGCAAGGGCCAACTGACCTTTGCAGGACAGGTCCCTATGACGAATTGCTGCTTTAAAAATAAATCTATTTTACGATACAGAATCTAATAGTGACATTTGAACACAAATGTCAAAGATTTTATGATTCATAATGTTCTCGACTCCTCAGCTGGTATTCCCCCGGGGTCATAAACATTCTAAGGTGGTGCATTTTATTAATGGTTTCCCAAATGCACACCAGAATATGAAAACAGTGTGCAGGAGGAAACAGAATTTTCCTGTGGTCCTCATAAGCGGGTTCCCAATCTCGGAAGAGGTGTGTGTGCTTTTTACACTCAAGTCCCTCTTGACCTACAAGAAGGCAACACAAAAATGGTGTGGCAATGGGAAGGCAAAGGAAAATTGCTTTCCAGCAAAAAAAACTGTGTTCAGCATTTCGCAACAGGCTTTACACCTCCATTGGGAGGTGAATACTTGGCCCCTGGTGTTCTTAATTTATAAAGAACACATATCTTCTCATTTATGATTGGCTTGTACCTGTACTTTAAAAATTTTTTTAGAGTACCCAATTCATTTTTTGCAATTAAGGGGCAATTTAGCGTGGCCAATTCACCTAGCCTGCACATCTTTGGGTTGTGGGGGCGAAACCCACGCAAACACGGGGAGAACGTGCAAACTCCACACGGACAGTGACCCAGAGCCGGGATCGAACCTGGGACCTCGGCGTCGTGAGGCAACAGTGCTATTGTACCTGTACTTAAAGGTTATTATCAAATGCAATTTGGTTTCATTAAAATATGTCACGGGCCTGATCGAACAGCCTCGTCACATCCGACTCAACGTGCGACAAGGCTGGTAAGTCGCGCGAGAGGCCTCTCACGAGATTTGCAACACTTGGGATGCCTCGCAAGATCTAATGAGATCTCATGAAGCATTGCGATCTGGATCTTGCCTTCACTGGGTGGGATCCAGATTTCCATATTTCACCGGCACTCCCGATGGCACACAGGCATCTTGGCACTCCCGGCCTGGCACTTTGCCACTGCCACCTGGGCACCCTGGCAGTGCCACACTGGCATGTCCAGGGTGCCATGCTGCTACTGATAGGCTGGTAGGGGCACCACCAGGGTGCCAAGCTAGCAGTGCCTGGATGCCAGGTTGGCACTGCCAGGGATCAGGCCTGGCGATGCGCTGTCCTTGTGAGTGGCGGCTCGAGGATTCCCCAGCAGGTAAATTGGGGCGGGGGTTCTAGAGGTCACGGTGGGGTGTCCGGGGGGGGGGGGATCAGAGATCGGAGAGATTGGCGCGGTATTTAAAAATGGCGTCCCAATCTCTTCCTGCACTGACGAGCTGAGCTCCCATGCAGGAAATGAAGGTAAGTGCTGTCTCGGTGGGGTATTCCTTGCCGAAGCCAAAAAAAGAGACCTGTCTCAGCACTCAGGTGCCAAGAAACACTCTGCTAAATTTGCCTAAAACAGGACTATGTTGATGACATTTTCAGTCCCAATCAACTCCAACCAAAGTAATGGAGATGTAGATGACTGGAGAAGTGGAGGCTTCACTGTAGATTTAAGCCGCATAGTTTTTTTTGTGAATAGTTTTGAACTGCCACACCTCTTTCCTTCAGAGCTGCTATTGTTTTGAATTTGTTTTATTCCTGAGCAAAAAGGACCACCATAAATGAAAGAATATATCAGATGCGTGTGGGCTTATTATTAGTGGTTTGTTTTCTTGTAAACTTCTGCTGCCCATCATGTATCCTATGTACACAGGGCCTCACTGGATTGTCAAACACTGCTGTGATGTGGTGCCAGTAAAGCTCAGCACTTCTGTTGTGTATTTTATCTTTGTTTAATCTCAGTGGACTTTTTAAAGCAGTTGCCTTAAAATTTAAAAAGCACTTTTTGACATTAAAAATATGCCTGAAGGTAATTCTCACACATCTACCTTTTATACAAAGTATCTTAACAAAGGACTTCAATTACCGAAGTGTGGGTTCAGTTTTCAGACCTTAATAAAATATTGATGGTGGGATTGTTCTCTTCTTTGACATCTAGTTCCAAATATTGATGTGTATTCAAACATAAGAAGACACAAAACTGTCTGTATGAACATAAAAGGCCAAAACATCGAGTTTCCAAGGACCACAGGTTCTCCAGACGCGTTTTTTTAACTTTCACTGTCTTTGCTGTTTATTCAAGCATCATGTGCACTTCATTTAACTGCTCCCTCAGTCTTCCTCTATTATTAAATGGTAATTTAGTAATTTTAATATCAGGCCATTTCTCAACATACTTAGCAAGGCAAAAACATCTGAAAGAACATTGCTAGACTTTATTTAACGTTAGCAGTTGCTATTCAAAGTTTACATCATGCTACAATTTTACAGAACAATCCGGAAGCTAATTTTGCTTGAAATATTGTTGGATTGAATTTCTTTGCCACTTCTATCAAAAATATCATGTCCGCTGCACATGAGAGAGAAATTTAAATTACTTAAACAAAATATGGAAAAACCATATCAGTAGTAACAATTTTTAATGGAAAGAATGCCAATAAAAATATACCTTACTTCACTGACACATTTAACACTTACTGCTTTAGATTTAAAAAAATTGAAAATGGTACTTTCGAGATTTTTGTTGCAACAGAGATGTCTGTCCATTGCTAAACTTATCATGGAGACAAGTTTTTAATAATACAGGAAAGATCAAAGTGGTCCCCATCTGCATGTTCATCAAAAGGTCTGCTTGAGGTAAATGAAGGTTGTCCTGTTAACAATTACTCCCAACTTTAAGGTTTGCCAGCCAACCTCTCCTGCAAACATGCTGTCAAGTAGCTCTGAGGGGAACTGAATGGAGTGGAAAGGGTGGAAGTGAATGTAATACCTATGGTTGGGGAAAAGTAAATGTTTTGCCTGTACCAGACGGAAAATGTATTTTCCTCACTAGCGGGGGAAAAGTAAGACCGTTACATTCTGTCAGTAAAATAATACCGAGGCACGTATGCATTACAAAAATTGTATGATTCGTTGTTAACTCATCACTGTATTTAAGAAATTAAAAAAGACACTTATGCCCCATTCAATTATGTTCTCGGTCCAGATTTTCCTTTCCAATGTTAATGGCATATCAAGAAATTCTGCACCTCAGAGTTAGGATGAATAGTCGGAAAACCATGGGCTGTGATGAACTTCCAGGTAAGTGCTTCTGGCATATGCCTGCAGTGCTGAGGTAAAAGATTTTGATCAAATCTCTGCATTTGACCTGCAGCCAATCATTCCCACCTCAACCATATTGTTTCATCCTAACATTATGAGGAGGTGGTGGTGTAGTCCTAATGCCAATGGACCAGTAATCTAGAGGCCAAAGCTAATGCTCAATGGGCATTGGTTCAATTCCCACCATACACCATCACCAATTGTTGTAAAAAGCCATCTTCGTTAACTAACATCCTTTCGGGAATGAAATCTGCCATCTGGTCTGGCTGACATGTGACTCCAAACCTAACTTGCACATTCCTGGGCACTAAGGAGCAATTTAGCATGGCCAATCCACTTAACCTATACATCTTTGGACTGTGGGAGGAAACCAGAGCACCCGAAGGAAACCCATGCAGACACGGGGAGAAAGTGCAAACTCCACACAGACAGTCACTCAAGGCTGGAATTGAATCCGGCCCCTGGTGCTGTGAGGCAGCAGTGCTGACCACTATGCCAAGTTATTAAACTTTTTTTTAAAGTCACAAATAAAAATGATAGCTGGGTAAATTCTCCCTGGTTGATTTTTGGAAAAAATAATTAATTAGCAGGAGCAACAGAAAACTATTGAATATGTGAGTTTTTTCATACCAAAAAAGTAGCTGAATTGCAAGTTCATAGATTTCATAGTGCAGAAGGAGGCCATTTGGCCCATCGAGTCTGCAACGGTCCTTGGAAAGAGCACCCCACTTAAGCCCACACCTCCACCATATCCCCGCAGTACCCCACCCAACCTATTGTTTTGGACACTAAGGGCAATTTATAATGGCCAATCCACCTAACTTGCATATCTTTGGATTGTGGGAGGAAACTGGAGCACCCGGAGGAAAACCACGCAGACACAGGGAGAGCGTGCAGACTCTGCACAGACAGCAGTGACCCAAGCCGGAATTTAACCTGGGACCCTGGAGTTGTGAAGCAACTATGCAAACCACTGTGCTACCGTTTTGCGATGGTGCATGAAACATGTGATGTTCCCATGTAAATATGGGGAATGACAATTTACACACAAGACTTAGTATTCAAAAAAATTAAGTTCTAGTCCGAGAACAGATCGTGCTGTACCAGTTCAAATTCTTAGTTCATTTGACTAGAACAGCATGGGCAGGATTCTCCCAACGGGCGGCTAAGTGCCGACGCCGGAGTAAAAACGGGAGTGTTTTACTCCGGCGTCTGCGCCCGTTCCGGGACCCCATTCTGCGGCACACGGGGGGCTAGGATGGCGGTGGAGCATAGGTCTTATGAGGAAAGGTTGAAGGTGCTAAGTCTTTTCTCATTAGAACGGAGAAGGATGAGGGGCGACTTGATAGAGGTTTATAAGATGATCAGGGGAATAGATTGAGTAGACAATCAGAGACATTTTTCCAAGGTGGAACAAAAAATTACAAAGGGACATAAATTTAAGGTGAATGGTAGAAGATATAGGGGGGCTGTCAGAGGTAGGTTCTTTACCCAGAGAGTAGTGGGGGCATGGAATGCACTGCCTGTGGACGTAGTTGAGTCAGAAACATTAGGGACCTTCAAGCGGCTATTGGATAGGTACATGGATTACGGTAGAATGATGGGGTGTTGATTAATTTGTTCTTAATCTAGAACAAAAGTTTGGCACAGCATCATGGGCCAAAGGGCCTGTTCTGTGCTGTATTTTTCTATGTTCTATGTTCTAACCTGGCGCCGCGGGATCTGCACATGCGCAGTTAAGCCGGCGCCAACTAGCGCATGCGCAGTGGCCTTCTTTCCCGCGGCTGCCCCGCTCCAAATAGCGCAGGGCCACAGGAGCCAACGCGGAGGAAAGGAGGCTGGAGGGGGCAGATAGGCCGGCCCGCTGATTGGTGGGCCCCGATCGCGGCCAGGCCACTACGGAGGCCCCCCTCCCGGGGTTGGACCCCCCCCCCCCCCCCCCCCCCCGCCACCACAGGCCGCACCCGGACCCTTCAACGCCGAGGTCCCGCCAGCTCAGAGGATGTTAGAATGGCTCAGGCGGGACTTGGCTTTTTGTTGATGGCCGCTCGGCCCATCCGGCCCGGAGAGTCGACACATACCCCGACCAGCGCCACGCATTGCGGAGAATTGCGCCGGGGGTCGGAGAATTCCGCCCCATATTTCTCCAACTTATTCTTCATCATAACTGTGATTCTATAACTACTGAAGTGAGCACAGTAAGAAGTCTTACAACACCAGGTTAAAGTCCAACATATTTGTTACAAGCACTAGTAGCTTTCTGAGTACTGCTTCTTCCTCAGAAAGCTAGTGTTTGTAACAAACATGTTGAACTTTAACCTGGTGTTGTAAGACTTCTTACTGTGCTCACCCCAGTCCAACGCCGGCATCTCCATATCATGTATCGAAGTGAGTAATGGAACAAAACATTTCAGACACTGATCCAGCAGATTCAACCTGTTGGTGTACACCTAACAGAAACATTCAATTAAGTTTGAACATCGCTGTCTCCAAGATTTTCTCACCCCAGTGTAATTTGAGTGGCAAATATAGTTCGGCTATTCTGTCCACACAGGCTTGCGCTCTTTTACAATTACTTAATGTCTTGGGTTATGCACTCGAGGATTGGTTTCTTCCTATCACCTCTCTGGCCACATTCTGTACAATCTTTATTCCAGTTTATGGCCCAGTCCATATGGAGAACCAACCCTTTTGTGCAAGAACATTAATACCATTGATTGGAAGAAGCAGTGCCATTGGCACTGATCCAAATATTTTTCTTTAAATTTAATACTTATTCATCTCAATTGTGGAGTTTTTTCCCCACCTGAATGATATCCTTATCTGTATGCTGCCAAATTAAAAAATTCAAGCAACTTTTCAATCTGGCCTCACACGACATCCAGCTGTGAGGATGCCTCACTAAAGCCGTTCCAATATCTTTTGACTTACACTAGCTGTAGCATTCCAAATATCAATTTCAGCTTACTTTCTTGAAGAATCATAAGATGACTCTTTGATACCCTATCTTAATAACTAGAGGGCACAAATTTGAAAACTCATGAAAAGAACAAAGGAAGTTCAGAAATTTTTTTTAATAACAGAGGACTGTGAGGATGTGTAACTTTCAATTAGAAACAATGGTTGAAGCAGAATCTCTGACCATTTTTTTGAAAGGGAAGTGGATAAACATTGAAAAGTAGAAGTTTAAATGTTAAGGGGAAGCGCAGGAAATTGGGGCTAAGTAGATACTTTAGATAACTGGCATGTGCACTGTTACCAAAATGGCCTCTTTCTGTGTTGTGTGAAGTTGTGATTCCAATTTTCTCTTCCCTGCCCTTAGTCCTGAATCTATTTATGTCACACCACCTATGATATAGACTTTGTTTCTTGTTGAAAACATAGTTCAAATTTGCAAGGTACATTTTTACTTAAAACCTAATTATTATTTTTATGAACATAGTTTGACAAGGAGAAATAAAAAGTCCTTTCACCACTTGTATATTCCCTCTGGGCAAAAGGATTGAAATTGGCCATGTGGGAATGCTTGTATGTAAAAAAACTACCAAGAATTAACAAAACAAACAGTAATGTCACTACCTATGAATGTTAAATAATTCTTTATTTGAACAGCAGATAAAATATGCAATTGAATAGATTTTAGGTTATAAACCTTCACATTTTAACAATTAGACCATAGGCATATTTATTATAAATTATTATCTGCAAGTTAACGGCAAAATTGATGAAAATAACATGACTAATATCTTCTGATTGACATTATATTATGGATAGAACTTATCAAATTTTATTTTTAACATTTAAAATCCATGCAAACATACTTCTTAATCTGTCCGTAGGTGCATTCAACTGATATTCACATTTTAAAAGGTGTTTTTGTTGGAAGTGATTAAAGTCAATTTTGAACATGCGTTACCTTGTGTTTTTGTTTATTATAAACTGTGTTTTATGTTTTAAAAGGGGCAAGATCTTTGTGAAAGACTGCTTGGCAAGTCTTTGCTCATTTGTATGATACACTATGTGAATCATGTCTAAATACAACATTCTTACAATTTCTTGTGACATTAATATATTAAAATAGAATGCAGCTGTTAAATCTTTGCCCTCCAGCAAAATTAAATTGACAAAGATCTTGGCTTATAAATACAACATCTATTTATCTGTCACTAAAGGCGTACACTGTGCCCCAGTTAGGTGGACAAAAAAGCACAAGCACATTTCCAGCAAATGCTTGTCAGCAACATTTTAAATGCACAATAATTTATTTAAATTGGGGTCCTGAGCATCTTGCAGGGCCCATTTTTCAAACAATCTACTGCTCCACTCGTCAGATGCTAAACTTGCACATCACAATGTGGTGCTAACCAGCAGAAAGGCCCTTATACTAACCAAAATGTGGAGTGGGAAGGAACAGGAGTGTTGCTCCTCACTCCGTTTTAAAAGAGTGCAAGCCTCTTGCCAGATCCATTTATGATGTGGAGATGCCGGTGTTGGACTGGGGTGAGCACAGTAAGAAGTCGTACAACACCAGGTTAAAGAGCTATGCTTCGAAAGCTAGTGATTCCAAACAAACCTGTTGGACTTTAACCTGGTGTTGTAAGACTTCTTACCAGATCCATTTAAATCAAGCCCGAGACCCACTATTGAGGCTTGGACCTCAATTTATCAAAAATGGAGATGCCAAGGTTGCGATCTATATATAGAAAACAATGGTTCTTAAAATATTATTGTGCAAATTGTAACTGTAAATTAATCAATTTGTTAAAATGAGCAATATTCTGTAGACTTATAAATATTTCAACTGACGCAGGTTTTCTGTCAATATAATTTTAAGTTGTTCTTATTTCTAAAGCTATATGATAGTAGTCCCCAACATCGAAGATAATTTTTTTTCCAATTAAGAAGAAATTTAGCATGGCCAATCCACTAACCCTGCACATCTTTGGGTTGTGGGGCAAGACCCATGTGACTCGGGGAAAATATGCAAACTCCACACTGACAATGGCCCGGGGCTGGGATCGAACCTGCGTCCTCAGCGCCGTGGGACAGCAGTGTTAACCACTGCGCCACCGTTCCACCCCGAATTGAAGATAATAGCCCTTGTTGGAAAGAGAATCAGAAGTATATTCTCAACTTGCCTGCATAAACAGCAGCTTTTGTTGATCAGCTTTTTGGTTTGGAGTCTTCTCAGTTCAAATATGGGTGGCAAATCCTCAATGACAGCTTCACACAGTTGAAAACTTACCCTACAATCTTGAAAGAAGTATTGAGTGCAATAGAAGCCAAGTATGCTCTCCCACACATTTAGACATTTCAAAGACAACATTATTAATCACAATCCCCACTTAATCCTAAATACTACAAAAGGGATCTATATGTAAACTAAATGGTATGTCTCAGCCTTCCTTATTCCCATGTTTCAAACTATTCCCCTAAATCTCTTCTTCAAGCACAGTTGTGATACAGATGTTTTGAGTAGAAAGGTCAGCTGTGCTGACATCATGGGTTTCTGTTCCTGCTGTATCATTATTAGGGAATGAAATTCAGTCAAGAGAATTGGAGGAGAGGGGGTGGCCAGGAGGGTGGTTGGGGGAGGGGTGGCGGGGAAGGAGCAAATTCTCCACAAAATGAATTTCCCCAAGCTGCTGCCGAATATTATAAACTGCCATTTTCAGACCGATGTTATGTTTTCATTTACTCTCTTCATGACAAGTGTTGACACAGTGATGGATAAGAAATTCTTGTTGGAAACTCTTTGTGGTCTTGGTGCAATTGTACAACTGTTACATTTTGGGCATTTCTATTTTTCTATCTGTAGATTAATGAATAAGAAAAACAACAAAAAAATGGAAAAGGACGACTGAAATGTCAGGTTTGAATGTCCTTTGAAATGGCTGTGGGACTTTTTTTTATAAACCTCTGCACAAAGCTCTTTTTGTCACAAAACTGGTAACATGTTGTGGCATTCACTGAACACTTCATTTGTTTTGGTTTCTTCAAGTGAAGGTTACTTGCTTTCATGCGAGGCATATGAGAACCTTTGTAAGATCAAAAGGAAATCTGAAAGAAACTTCAAAGGTCTTGACTCGTCTCTGCTGCAGGAAGTACTTTATCCAAGAGCTTCCTTTCTCAGCTTCACCATCACATCTCATCAAGAAGACCTGATGGTGATGATCAGGTGCACTGGAAGTCGATTTATTTGAAGTCTAGCAGAGTATTACTCACATGCACACAGATTTGACCATAATAGAATTGATCAGTGACCTTCTGGCTCACCATGGTTACACTTTAAACTTTGTTGCTCCTTAAAGCAAACAAGGGCTTTGATTAGCTATATTATCTGCCCATTTGTTTAACATAACTGCAAACCAAACAGGCCAACAATAATTATGTTAAAAGTCAATAAGTAACAAGCACATTATTTCTATTCAACAAATGTTGCCCGCATTGCTTTCTTCTGGAAGAATTAGGGCCAACGATACTTTATTTTGTACAACAAATTAAAACACCAACTCACTGAATTGTTACGGTGCAGAAGAAGTCCACTCAGCCCATCTTGGCTGCACTGTCTCTCCGGATGAGTAATTGATTAGTTCCATTTTCCTGCCTTCCTCCCCATAACCCTGCACATTCTTCATTTTCAGCTAACAGTCCAATTCGCTTTTAATGCTTCAACTGAACCAGCCCCACCACACTCTCAGGCAGTGCATTCCAAACCTTAACTACTCGCTGTGAGAGAAACTTTCTCTCATATCGCTTTAGCTACTTTTGCCAATTGCTTTAAATCCGTGCCCTCTCGTTCTCGACCCTCTCACAAGTGGGAGCAATTACTCTCTATCTTCTTTGGCCAAACCCATCATGATTTTGAACACCAAATAATTCCCCTCAGCCTTCTTATCTCCAAGGAAACTAGTATTAACTTCTCCAATCTATCTTCATATTTGAATTCCTCATCCCTGTTCAAATCCTGAGAATCTTTCCTGCGCTCTATCCAATGCATTCACATCTTTCCGAAAGTGTTGCACCCAGAACGGTATGTATTATTCCAGCTGAGGCCGGACTCACAAGTTCAATGTAACATCCCTTCTCTTGTCCCTATGCCCCTATTAATTGAACCGAGGAGACTGTATGCTTTATTAACTGCTCTCTCTAACTGTCCTGCCACCTTAAATGGCTTATGCACATATGCAACCAGTTCCCTCTGCTGCTGCACCCTCTTTAAAGTTGTACCCTTTATTTTATATTCTCGCTCCATTTTCTTCCTACCAATATTAATCACTCCACATTGGACTTTATCTACCCCTTTCTGCAGATTCGACTGACTTGTTGAACCCCATTTGAGGTTCAACACTATCCCCTCACAATTCACAATACTCCCAAATTTTCTATCATCTGCAAATTTTGAAATTGTGCTCTGTACACCAAAGTCCAAGTCATTACGATCTGTCAGGAAAGGCAAGGGCCCCAACACTGGTCTCTGGGGAACTTCACTTCAAACCTTCCTCCAACCGGAACACTGCCAATTAACCACTACTCACTGTTTCCCGATCCTCAGCGATTCTGTATCCATGTTGCTACTGTCCCTTTTATTCTGTGAGCTACAACTTTGCTCACAAGTCTGTTGTGCAGCATTATATCGAAGGCCTTTTGCAAGTCAATGCACACCACATCAACTGCATTGCCCACATCAATGCTCTCTTCAAATAAAAGTCCGGCAAGTTTGTTAGAAACAATTTTTAGTTAACCTGCATTTGGCTATGTGACCATTAATTTTATCATGAATTGTTGTTTCTAGAAGTTTCTCCACCACTGAAGTTAAACTGACAGGCTGTAGTTACTGGGCTTTTTTTTATGCCTTTCTTTGAACAAGGGTGTACCATTTTTAATTCTCCAGTCCTCTGGTACCAAGAAGCTGTAAAAATTCTGACCAATGCCTCCACAATTTTTACTTCCACTTCACTGAGTATCCTTGAATGCATCACATCCAGCCCTGGTGCCTTATCAGCTTTAAGTACAGACAGCCTATCCAATACCTGCTCCTTCTCAATTTTAAATCCTTCTCATGTCTGAATTATCTGCTCTTTCACCATGGCCTGGATAGCATCCTTTGCCTTGGAAAAAGGCAGATGCAAAGTATTCATTTAGTACCTCAGCTATGCCCTCAGCCTCCAAGTATAAATCCTCAGCTGGATTCTCCGCCGGCGGGATGCTCTGTTTTGCCGGCAGCCCGTGGGTTTCCCGATGGTGTGGGGCTGCCCCACAATGGGAAACCCATTGACCAACCGGCATAATGGAACATCCCGCCAGCGTGCTGAAACAGAAATGTGGTGCGGTGGGCGGAGAATCCAGCCGCTTATTTTTGGTCCTTAATCAATCCGATCATCCTTTCACCTTGAGCCTACTTTATTACCACTCTGACCCTTCTATATTCACCCTCGTTCTCCATTGTATTTTTACCTGACATTCTTCTTTATCCCAATCGCTAACTCTTTTGTCTCCCAGGGAACTCTGGATTTGAATGCCCTAACTTACCCTTTCAAGGAAGTGTACCGTGACTGTGCCCAAACTGCCTTCTCTTTTAAGATAGCCCAGTTACTGTTTACCTTGCCAATTTCGAACTCCAATTTATTAGGCCATGTTCATTTTTGCCCCACTGGAGTTGGCTTTCCCCAGGTTAGTTATTCTTAGCTTTTTTTGTCTTTTTCTATAGTCAGCCTAAACCTTATGATGCAATAATCACTTTCCCTGAAATGTTTACCAATTGACATTTGATCCACTTCATTCCCAAGAACCATCGGTTCCAACAGTCCTTCCTAATTGGACTGGAAACATGCTGCTGTAGAAAGTATTCCTGTACACACTCTAGGAACTCTTGCCCCTCTCGCTGCCCTTTACACTAGTCAATATTCAAGTAATTAACATAGGATAAAAGCAAATTACCGCGGATACTGGAATTTGAAACCAAAGAGGAAATGCTGGAAAATCTCAGCAGGTCTGGCAGCATCTGCGGGGGGAGAAAAAAGCTAATGTTTCGAGTCCAGATGAACCAGCTGGGCTTTGACAAAGGCTTGGCTGGACTCGAAACGTTAACTCTTTTCTCTCCCTCCAGATGCTGCCAGACCTGTTGAGATTTTCCGACATTTTCCCTTTGGTTTCAAGTAATGAAACTTTCACCAAGTGTTGTGTGAGTGTTGTGCTCCGTTCAGCAATCAGAAAAATGGTGAAATCCAAAATCAGGACCATTCTCAATGGAAAAGTGCTCAGGGAAATTAGCGGGAAAAACACCAGCAATTTCAATAAACATGCAATCATCATTAAAATTGAGTTCCATTGGGGAATGGTGTTTTAACTCGGTGTGAAATGTTTAAAATGGCCTCAAATGTTTGAGATGTATGATGAATGTGAACCTGTGCAAAATGTTTCAAAATTAATTTATTTGGAATATGAATTGTCAGCGCGGAGTTCCCTGGGGTCTTTAAAAAGCACAAGGGCCACTTCAGATAAGTGGTTATCAGATGAGATAAAAGCTATCACAGGTAAAGTTAAACCATTGTCTCTGTCAATGATTTATTTCATTGGCCAACGTATATTAATCTCAGCACAGGCAAAATGGTCAATTGTTAGGTGGGTCAATAGAGTCACAATGTTTTAACTTGGAAATTTGTGAAATGATGACAATATCAGCTTGATTTTTTTCTGTGCCAATTTGTTTTGAAATCTCAAACAACGGAGCTGGGTTTAGCAATCTGACCTGCAAGGACTGGGGGAAGCCAGCAGTGGACTGGGGGACCTGGAAGGATCAGCATTGTGCCTGTCAGTAGCTTTTTAATTCAGCCTTGATTCAGCTTTACTTCTGCCTTCTGGGTTTCCTGACCAATAGAATGGATGGGGAATGCTGTCAGCCTACTGCAATCTGTTTCAGCTCCAGGATTTGAATTCTGCCATGGTCAGAATGGAAACATTCTCCAACTGTCAAAATAGAGCTATCAACTCGATAGGTAGCAGGGTCAAAGTGCAAAGAAAGACAGCACCGTGGTTCATCCATGGGCATCATGGTGCGGACTGTAAGGGAAGTTTTGTTCTCCATGGACGGAGAGAGGAAGGGAGCCACAAAGCGCAAGCAGGCGTGGCTCTAAGTGGCAGATGAGGTCAACAGAGGTGTGGTGTTTCTCTCTCGGATAAAGTACAAAAGAGGTTTAATGACTTGATCTGGGCAGGAAAAGTGAGTGGCATGGCACATTCAAATATTCTCACTTCCCGAGCCTTTTCCTGCTCATCACTCCTCAGGCCAGCAAACCTTGCTGTTGATATCATCCCTTTCTCTCTTTGCAAATACGCATTTGACCAGGCAGCACTGACCCAGACCCTCATTACATTGCAATGTCATACCCAGCTCTCACAATGATTGTCCACAAGTACTGCACTACCATTCTCTCAAAGTATTCCACAGCTCATTCACAGCTTTCTTCTTTCATTCCTTGCAGAAGAGCGCATAGAACACTGGAGAGAAGCAGAGAGCTTGGGGGTAACGCTCTAGTCATAACCAGTGGAGGAATCAGGTCTCCATGCTATACAGTGATGGAATAATTATTGGTCAGCCATATAATGAACAATATGACGTCATCAGCCACGGTAATACAATGATTTGCATAATAATGACTTAGATAGAACCCTCTCAACTTGCCAGTTTTAATTCATGGCTGGAATTGTATGCATTATTTTCGGGTGCTTCTGACCTGGAAGGACATAAAATCACACGGGAAGATGCTGGGCACATGTCGGACGCATGTCCCGACACCATCGCACACTTGCACAATATTTTGGTCGGTGGGCAAAGCGGGAATCGGTGATGTGTCTGCCGACAATTAATCAGCCAGTTAATGCAATTGAAAGAGCTACTGTTTGGATTTTTATGTTGCCCGTGTGACTTCTTGGGTGGCGCACGGGCAACACGGGCAAGTGGTCATCCCATTTTTTTCATTTTTCGCATCCAAGGGCGGGACAGAAGGGGGTTAGAGCATTGGCTGTGTGAGTTGTTCAGAGTTCGGGTGAGTTTGCTGTTGCAAACTCTTGAGATTTCAGACCTTTCCCCTGGTTTCTTGATGTATTTGGTTTGTTAGCCTTGCTCTGAGAACACTTTTGTTTTGTCAATTCTGTTGGAGAATTACTACCCATTGCCGCCTTCAGTACATAGGGCAATGACATCTGCATTTCAGCAGGGGTCAAAGGGAAAGGAGGCCAGGTGTTTGCAAACTGCGTTACACAGAGAGGCCTTTGAGTGGAGAAGCACAGGCACAGGGGGTACAGGGTGCATGGTGAATGGCACTACAAAAGACACCATTATCATGCTGCCAGAGTATACAGGCGGCAATCCAGCTACCTCAAAATGTCTGAAGTCCAGTGTCACAGGAGGCTCCGCCTCTCTAGGGACACCATAACATTTTTATGCCGCATGATTGGGCCAGAGATCGCCTCCAACTATATGGATGGATACTGAAGGCCACAATAACTCTCAATTTGGATCTGGGTCATTCCAAGGGTCGGCGGGGGGAGGGGGGGGGGGGGGGGATGCGGGCTCTGTGTGGAGTGTCCCAATCAGCTGCCCATTGCTATGTCAAGCTCAGAACTGATGCTCTGCTCAGACGGGTCTGCACATTCATCCTTACCAGATGGGCTAAACCAGCCAGGCTGAGTGAACCAGAGGCTTGCAGCTATTTCAGGGTTCCCCGCATCCAGGGTGCCATAGACTGCACTCATGTGGCCATCTAAGCTTCAAGTCTGTGCAGTGTACCCAGGCAGCTCCCATCATGCATACATTGTGAGATATGCTCAGATACCAAATCTGTTTGTGGCTCCAGCTCAGCTGCATGGTTGGTTTCTGGGCGACAAAGGGTATTTGTTGAAAAGGTGGTTCGGGCAGCACGGTAGCATGGTGGTTAGCATAAATGCATCACAGCTCCAGGGTCCCAGGTTCAGTTCCCGGCTGGGTCACTGTCTGTGCGGAGTCTGCACGTCCTCCCCGTATGTGCGTGGGTTTCCTCCGGGTGCTCCGGTTTCCTCCCACAGTCCAAAGATGTGCGGGTTAGGTGGATTGACCGTGCGAAATTGCACTTGGTGTCCTAAAAAAAATAAGGTTAATTGGGGGGGGGTTACTGGTATAGGGTGGATACGTTGGCTTCAGTAGGGTGATCATTGCTCGGCACAACATCGAGGGCTGAAGGGCCTGTTCTGTGCTGTACTGTTCTATGTTCTATACCGCTACTCTGGTGCCCTATGACAAAGAACAAAGAAAATTACTGCACAGGAACAGGCCCTTCGGCCCTCCCAGCCTGCGCCGATCCAGATCCTTTATCGAAACCTGTTGCCTATTTTCCAAGGTCTACTTCTCTCTGTTCCCCACCCGTTCATATATCTGTCCAGGTGCATCTTAAATGATGCTATCGTACCCGCCTCTACCACCTCTGCTGGCAAAGCATTCAAGGCACCCACCACCCTCTACGTAAAAAACTTTCCACGCACATCTCCCTTAAACTTTTCTCCTCTCACCTTGAAATCGTGACCCCTTGTAATTGACACCCCCACTCTTGGAAAAAGCTTGTTGCTATCCACCCTGTCCATACCTCTCATAATTTTGTAGACCTCAATCAGGTCTCCCCTCAACCTCCGTCTTTCCATTGAAAACAATCCTAATCTACTCAACCTTTCTTCATAGCTAGCACCCTCCATACCAGGCAACATCCTGGTGAACCTCTTCTGCATCCTCTCTAAAGCATCCACATCCTTCTGGTGATGTGGCGATCAGAACTGCACGCAGTATTCCAAATGTGGCCTAACCAAAATCCGATACATCCGTAACATGACCTGCCGACTCTTGCACTCAATACCCCGTCCGATGAAGGCAAGCATGCTGTATGCCTTCTTGACCACTCTATTGACCTGCGTTGCCACCTTCAGGTTAGAATGGACCTGAACTCCCAGATCTCTCTGTACATCAATTTGCCCCAAAGGCAGAAGAGAGGTACAATCAGTGTCATGCCTCGACAAGAGTGCTGGTTGAAAGAACAATAGAGCTACTGATGATGAAGTTCCGCTGCCTGGACTGTTCTGGGGGTGCCCTGCAATACCCTCCAGAGCAAGTGTCACATTGTTGTGGTCTGCTGCACTCTGCACAACATGGAACTGGCAAGGGGGGAAACTTCTTGAGGATGAAGATAATGAGGCAGCTCCACACGTCTCAGAAGAAGACTCTGCTGACGGATCTGATGAGGAGCCCGGGCAGGCACAGAGTGAGGACGAGGAGCAAGAGGAATCTTTAGGGAGTTTGGGACACCAGGGAGGCCTTGATTCAAGGCTCCTTCAGTTCGGCAGTGAAGACTTGCTTTCTATTTGAACGCAAGAGCACTGCCACCTTTGCACACATTTCTGACGATTATACAATGCCATGACTCTAATGTCGCCTCACACCTCTGGAATAAAGTTTGCTGCCCCTGCTGTCTATCATAGGGCACTGATGAGGGCTGTACCTATGGGAAACATGTTTTTTTTTAAATGTATTTTATTACAAACATGGATCAAAACAGGTACAGCAAATAACCACCCCGGGAAATAAACTTCCCAGCAATCAACTATACAGTCTGTACAGATTTTTGCCCTTTTTCACCTCCCCCCCCTCCCTCCCCCACGACAAACAGCTCTTCAAACACGGTCACTGACATCCCCCACCTTTTCTCAAACCCCTCTGAAGAGCCCCTTAACTCATACTTTATTTTTTCCAACCGTAGGAAGTCGTACAGTCACCCAACCAAACCACTATCCCCGGTGGATCCCCGCCAACCCAGTAAAATTTGCCGCCGTGCAATCAGGGAGGTCAAGGCCAAGACATTGGCCTTCCTTCTTTCCATGCGCTCCGACTTCTCTGAAACCATAAATATCGCCACCAAAGGGTCCGGGTCCTTATCTTCCTCCACTACCCTGGCTAAGACCGCATCGGTACACTCCTGCCCAGAATCTTTCCAATTTTTCGCAACCCCAAAACATGCGAGTGATTCGCTGGCCCCGCCCACACCTCTCACACTCATTTGCTACCCCCTGAGAGAACCCACTCATTCTCGTCCGAGTCATATGCCCCCTGTGCACCACCTTAAACTGTATCAGGCTCATCCTTGCACAAGAGGAGGTCCCTTTACCCCTCGCAGTGCCTCATTCCATACTCCCCAATTGGTTTCTCCACCCAACTCGGTTTCCCATTTCCCCATGATCTTCACCACCTGCCCGCCTCCCTGCTCTGCCAGCCACTTGTATATATTCCCAATTCCTCCCTCCTCTTCCACATCCGGAAGCAGCAGTTGCTCCAGCAGGGTGTATCCCGGCAACCTAGGGAACCCCCTCCAGACTTTCGCGCAAAGTCTGGAACCTGCAGCTACCTGAACTCTCTCCACCTCGGCAGCTCTGCCCTCTCCCTTAGCTCCTCCAGACTGGCAAACCCTTCCTCCAAATACAAATTCCTCACCTTGACCAGCCCCACATCCCTCCACCTCCTGTATCAACAATGGTTTTACAGTCATCATTAGACTTTTAATTCCAGATTTTTATTGAATTCAAATTTCACCAGCTGCAGTGGTGGGATTTGAACCTGGGTTCTGAGGGGATGGCAATTACCTGAGCATTACTCTGGGTCTCTGGTTTACTAGTCTAGTGACAATACGACTATGCCACTGCCTCCCCTTATGAAGGGGACACAACGCCATGGCCACGGAGAGCCACATGTGTCAATTATTGGCTCCCTCACATGTGGGATGCCAGCTGTACAAGTGAATCCCGTCCCTCTGGCATCCTGGTAAGCCTGGTCCCAGTCAAAATTGATGTACTGATGCTCCCCGTGAAGAGTGCACCGGCAACCTAACGGAGGCCTGGGAGTTGCCACAATGGTCACTGGTGGAGCCCTGAAAAACGCCACTTGCACAGAAATGTAGGGGGGCTCTGACCCTCAGAGCGATGCAGAAGCTGACAATGGTGAGTGACATTGTCCTTGGCCATCCGGAACCTCCCCCTGCACTAGTTCTTACTCATCTCCAAGAATGTCATCCGCCCTAGGTAAGCCCTGGTCTGATGATGTCACCTCGACCGACCACCCTCTGTGGTGTAGCCTCTTCAGCTGAAAAGGCCCTGCCACCCCTTCCTCCTCAGGGATCGGTTTCTGCCTCCACGCAGCTGCACGTTGGTGCTGGCATCATCTTTCCTGCTTCAAGGGACGGTACAGTGGTACTGTGGTTAGCACTGCTGCCTCACAGTTCCAGGGACCCGAGTTCAATTCCGACATTTGGTCACTGTCTGTGTGGAGTTTGCAGGTTTTCCCCATGTCTGTGTGGGTTTCCTCCGGGTGCTCAAGTTTCCTCCCACAGTCCCAGGAAGTGGAAACTGACGATGCTCGTCTGTGCCGGTTCCACAGATCGGGCTGCTGCCTAATCCGTGTCCAATTCCGCGAGGGGATGGCAATCCCCCCCCCCCCCCCTCCCCCCCCCCCCCCCCCCCCCCCCACCACCACCACTGCCACCACCCAGCATCATCTTCACAAGCATCTTGGACACACAGTACATACGCTGGAGTTGGCAAAAATGGCAGAGGATTATGCTTTGCATACGGAGCCAGGTGGGGTGAAATGTGAGAATGAGGAGCTCTCCAGATCCTCCAGCAGCCCAACAATTTTTGCCGTCTGGAGCACTTTTCCCGATCATCTACCTTGGCCTTCAGCGCTTTATGGTCTTCAGCCAGCAACTCTATCTCCGCTTGCAGGGAAACAATCTGGTCACTCTGGTCTGAGAGTGCCACCCCCGCTCCTTGTATCACCATGCCCTGCTCCTTTACCTTCCGATCCGTCTTCTCCAAGGCTGCACGGATGGGAGCGATAGCCCCTTCTATCACCTTATTGAGGCCCTCAGAGACCGCCTGCCGTTGCTTTTTGAATTTATCCACCAAAATGCTTGCCAGCATCTTGGCCATTCATGCCAAAGTCGCAGCAGGAGCCTCCACCATTTTCTCCACCAACGATGTTTGAGGGGCTTCTGAGTCCAACGACAATTCCTTGCCCAACTATTGCTTTGTATTATACTTGCTGACAGGGCCCTCAACAGTGTGCAGTCCATCTCCCATGCCACTACTCTCGCCCTCTCCCCTCCCTCCCAGAACAAGGATAGAGTTCCCCTTGTTCTCATATTTCACCCCACCAGGCTCCGTATGCAAAGCATAATCCTCCCCCATTTTCGCCAACTCCAGCGTGATGCCACTACCAAACACATCTTCCCTTCACTCCCTCTATCAGCATTCCGTAGAGACCGTTCCCTCCGCGATAATCTAGTCCACTCCTCCACCATATCCATGCAATCGAAGAAGGTGTAACACCTGCCCCTTTACCTCTTCCATGCTTAACATCCCAGGCCCAAAACACACATTCCAGGTTAAGCAGCGTTTCACTTGAACCACGTTCAATTTGGTCATTCGCTGCTCCCAATGTGGTCCCTTCTATATCGGAGAGACTAAAACAGATTGGGTGACAGCTTTGCGAAGCACCTTCAGTTTGTGCACATTCAGGACCTTGACCTTCCTGTTGCTTGCCATTTTAACACAAGACCCTGCTTCCATGCCCACATGTCTGTCCTTGGGCTGATGCAACGTTCCAGTGAAGCTCAACGCAAACTGGAGGAACAACATCTCATCTTCCAGTTAGACACGCTACAGCATTCCGGTCTCAACATCGAATTCACCAACTTCAGATGATTAGCTCTACCCCACCTCGATCCATTTGTTTTCATCCCATTTCATTTAAACTGTTTTTTTACCATTTCTTTCCCTCTTGTTATTCTTTATATATATTCAGAGACCCCCATCTGATGCACCTTTCATTACCCTTTTGTAGGATCTCTGTGTCTATTTGTATACCTGTAACGCCGTACCATATACCAAATAATAGATTCAAGACTGGCTTCTTGGCTTAAAAGCAATTTGCCACTTTTATTTTGTCAGCTTTTGGTGTCTATTGGTAAGCTTCAATTTCCACGCAAGTACAGAATTTAGGATGTTCTGGCTAGCATTGCAGCAAGCTAATCAGAATGATTGTCTTTCACAAATACAGTTTGTTGAATTCAAAATACAATGACAGCTTGTAGTAATTTCTTCAAATCAAGATACACAGTACAAAAGGACTGCACAGTTTAAAATAGAATAAAATTGTGAATTTGCAAAGCAAGAGGATAGAATAGGTTTCAGAGGACAGGTTTAATTGATTCTAGAATGGCTTTCCCATCCCGATACCCGAGCTTTTAAAGAGATTGCTAACTTTAAAGGTTTGTCCTTTTTACAGCTGTGATTGGTTTTAACTAATTTATAATTCATTTAATTCGGCCGAAGTGTCTGTCTGTCAAATTAAAAGATAAAAGATTTCTGTATTTTTCCACTCAAAGAAAAGCTTTCCCACCAAAGATTCTTACGATGAGGTGACTTATTGTTACTATGGACACGGAACTGGATCTTAGCCCAGCTCTCTAACACAAAGAGTTTTTCTGTCAGTTTGGCCTTTCAAGTCCTCACATTCTGATTATCTGATCAGTTCACAAGCAGTCAGCCATTTCGTACTATTATGGTTAATGTATATTGATTTCAAATTTTAGTTAATGTGATTTCTTTAAATACTTTCTTCCTTTAACCCTTTTTACCTATAATAAAAGATTAGTTTATATCACCTTTCTCCCCTTTGCTTCCCCTTCCCCCTCCTTCCACATCTATATCTGTCACAGTTTACCTTCTGATGTTAGTTTCTCTGCTGTTTCGCCTTTCACGCATTTTGTTCTCTCTGGGGACTGCCATTAGCACTCTTTCTCCTTGCTTTCTGTGGCTATTAGCACCCCATTTCCCTGGGTTTATGTGGCTATGACTCATCTTTCATTCTCACTCCACAGTATAAATATGTCCCACTTTCTCTGCCTTTAGCTTTGACAAAGGGTCATCTGGACTCGAAACGTTAGCTCTTTTCCCTCCCTACAGATGCTGCCAGACCTGCTGAGATTTTCCAGAATTTTCTTTTTGATTCCTGGATAATGTCCCAGTCTTGCTGCATTTGGACATGACTGCTTTATTATCTGAGGAGTCACGAATGGTGTTGAACATTGTGCAGTCATTCAGAAACATACATACTTCTGACCATATGATGAAAGGCAGGTCATTGGTAAAGCAGCTGAAGATGGTTGGGCCTAGGACACTACCCTGAGGAATCCTGCAGTGATGTCCTGGAGTCGAGATGATTGACCTCCAACTAACACAACCATCTTCCTTTGTGCCAGGTATGAGTTTCCCTCGATTCCCATTGACTCCAGTTTAGCTAGATGCTATACTTGGTCAAATGCTGCCTTGATGTCAAGGGCAGTCACTCGAATCTCACCTCTGGCATTCAGCTCTTTTGTCCATGTTTGAACCAAGGCTGTAATGAGGTCAGGAGCTGATTGACCCTGGCGGAACCCATCTGAGTGTCCGTGAGCAGGTTACGGCTGAGTAAGTGCCGCTTGTTAGCATTGTTGATGACTCCTTCCATCATTTTGCTGATGATGGATAGTAGACTGACAGTGCAGTAATTGGCTGGGATGGATTTGTCCTGTTTCCTGGGTACAGGACATACCTGGGCAGATTTTCACATTGCCGGGGAGATGCCAGTGTTGTAGATGTACTGGAACAGTTTGGCTAGGGGTGCGGAACGTTCTGGAGCACAAGTCTTCAGTATTATTGCCGGGATATTGTCTGGGCCCATAGCCTTTGCAAACCCAATGCCCTCAGTCATTTCTTGATATCATGTAGAGTGAATCGTATTGGCTGAAGACTGACATCTGTGATGCGGGGGACCTCCGGAGGAGACCGAGATGGATCATCCACTCGGCACTTATGGCTGTAGATTGTTGCGAATGCCTCAGCCTTGTCTTTTGCCTTTTGCACATATGTGCTGGGCTCCTCCATCATTGAGGATGGGGATATTTGTGGAGCCTCCTCCTCAGTGAGTTTTTTAATTGTCCACCACCATTCACGGTTGAATATGGCAGGACTCAGAGCTTAGATCTGATGCGTTAGTTGTGGAATTGCTCAGCTCTGCCTATTACGTGCACTGCTTATGCTGTTTGGCACACAAATAGTCCTGTGTTGTAGCTTCAGCAGGTCTCACCTCATTTTTTGGTATGCCTGATGTTGCTCCTGGCATGCTGTCCTGCACCCTTCATTGGACCAGGGTTGGTCCCTTGGCTTGGTGGTAATGGTAGAGTGGGGGATATGCCGGGCCATGAGGTTGCAGATTGTAGTTGAATACAATTCTGCTGCTGCTGATGGCCCACAGCACCTCATGGATTTCTGACAGTGATAAGGAGACATTTCTTCACACAAAGAATGGTGAGCCTGTGGTATTCATTACCACAGGAAGAAGTTGATGCTAAAACTTTGAATATATTCAAGCGGTGGCTGGATATAGCACTTGAGGAGTATGGGATCAAAGGCTATGGGGAGAAAGCAAGATTAGGTTATTGAGTTGGATGATTAGCCATGATCGTGATGAATGGTAGAGCAGGCTCAAAGAACCAAAAGGTCTCCTCCTGCTCCTATCTTCTATGTATCTATGGATTCCCAGTCTTGAGTTGCTAAATCTGTTCGAAGTCACGCTCCAAGATGTATAACCCTGCACTGGTGGAGGGTGGGTGTGACAGCCATGATGCATTGACGGGGGCACCCTCGCAGCTCTCCTCCAACATATTCACATGGGCGGCGGCGAGGGGAAAGCCACTGCGGCTGGGTCGGCGCCATCAGTTGGGGATCCTGCGAGGAATGAACATGTGGTCAGTGGAAGGGATGGATCACCATCTTGGCATGAAAATCTCATGTGTGACAGACCATCTGGGTGGGGGCCGATTGATACTCACGTCTGCAGTGCAGGCCAATCTCGACGGCAATGACTGCCCTGTCCTTGGTCACCCGTGTGACCCTCAGGGCCTTTTCTTCGTAGGGGGAGAGAACCCTGAGATCTGGCACCACCCGTCTGGGCTCTTTCCCATCTGTTGTGGTTCAATCTCTCCTGCGGGGAAACAGAGGGGCATTGTGAGCCGTACGGGAGGGGTGGAATGGCCCCGGGCGGGCAGATGCACCACTTCTGGGCATAGATGGGGCGTGGTGGTGGATGCCATGCTGTGTTGGGGCATGCCATGGTAATGTTCTGGGGGGTGGCAGTGCCAGGCACAGGGCCATCGGGGGAGTGCCTACGGGATTAGCAGGTGGGACCGGTGCCAGGGGGCCGATGCCAACTCACCCGTCCAGCCCGGTGGAGCTCGTTGAGCTTCTTGTGACACTCGGTGGCAGTTACACTACCCGCACTGGTGGCTGCTGCCACTGCCTCCCATGCGGCACTGGCTGCCCTTTGGCTGACCATCCAAGTCCCATGGGGGAACAGAAACCCAGAGTCCGTCTGGACTCGACCGTGTCCATCAGTCTGGCCAGGCCGGCATCCCAGAATCGTGGAGCTGCTCTGCGCGGTGGCATGGTTGTGTGCTGTCTGGGATTTGCTTTGCGGGATTCATTTAAGTGCTGCTCCCCCTCATTAGCGGGGAGCTGCTGGGTGCGGTCCTAGCGAATCAGCCGGTGGGACAGTCATTTGCCAATGTTCTACCTTTTAGGGAAGGAAGAGCTGATGGGTGCGATCTAATGGAAATGCTTCTAACTGTTGTTTCAGGCGGGTTTGGCTGGGAGTTTCTCCCTGGCTCGGTCGGCGAGTTCCCCTCCGGAATCTAACCACACATTTTATGGCCCTGGGGAGTTTCTCTCTGGGCTAGCCTACACTTTGAATTATTTTCATCACGAGGCAGCAGTACCCGCTGGCCAGACCAGCTCCTCAGAGATTGGGCCACCATTTTGAAAGGTGCCCCGATCTCGAAGAGAGCTTGAGACCCTCCCCAGCCCCCCCACCCATGGGCAATGTCACCTCCCCACACACATGGGCATTACCCCACACCTCCCTGGTGAGGGTACGCTGCTCTGGAGGTGCTGAGGTCCCCCCCCCTTTTCCTGTTTCCCCACACACTCTTTTTCTCCCCCATTCACCTGTTCAGGACTCTCACCCTTAACACACCTCCAATCTTTCGGAGGCCCCTTCATACCCCCACCAGTCATACGCTCCTCATCACCCCTTTCATGGACATGCCCCACTCAGGCCCCGGCCCTTGGCAATACCACCCGGGCACCATGGCGCTGCCACCCTGGCACGCTGACAATGCATTTCCAGACTGGCAGTGTCACCTGAGCACATTGGGAGTGTCTGGGTAGCAGTTCTAAGGTGCCCGGGTGCCAGCGGGAGAATTAGGGTGCCACCCTGCCCTGGCCCTGACCAGCCAGAGGTCGCCAATGGTCTGGGAGTCTCCCCAGATGGCATGACGTCTGGTCCACATGTATGTGGACCAGTACTAATTAGCATCCATGAGAACCCTCACTGAGGAACCGGTTAGACCACGGGAGGCTGATAGATCGGGCTTCCATCTCATAATGAAATGGAGATTGCCCTTAATTGGCCTCAATTAGCTTTGCGCCGCGTCCAGGCGGGTCCGGATCCCACCAATGGAAGCTGTCTGGTTAAATCGCGAAACGTTTGGTGCCCGGCACGGTTCCCAATTTGGGCTTCTCCTGCGATCCACCCGGCCCGCACAGATCCTCACTGGGCGCTACGTGGCCATTAAATTCCGCCCTATATTGTCCTTTAGATCAAAACAAGTCTGCTTTCAAATTGCATGTCTGCACCCCTCTGATGGATGACATAATGGAAATTGGCTTGTGAGGAAGAATGATTCAGGACATGAACGTAAGCATTTTCAACATAACATTAAATTTAGAAAGGTCTGGGATGCAGGCATGGCATGAAACAAAATTTCACTGATTACTTTAACTGTTCTAAATCTGCAATTATATTGCACTGCCCAGCTGAAACCAATAACCATACAGTATGAAGTGCAGTCAGCAAGATATATGTTATATTAAAGGATAGTGGTGCATTATGTTCATGGGCAGAGCTCCCTACCTCCCCTCAATGTTTTGAAAGTGCAGGCATGAACATCCACATCCTTGTAATATTTAAATGCTTACGGTCCGATGGAAACATGGAATGTTTTCACCGGAGAAAATAAGTCTCAGGGAAGACCCAACAAAAGTTTTTAAAGTTCCATAGGATATTAGATAAAATAGAAGCATTAAATGTTTGGCACTACAGTGAAATCAATGGCTCAGGACATGAATTCAAGTTCTGACAAGGGAAGGTGAAAACACAGTTTAGTTTGAACTACTTTGCATCGCAGGTCGTGAATGTGTTACTGTACAGGTTGACAGTGTTAACAAATTCAAGATGGAGCTAGATAGAATTTTTCTCAAAAAAGTAATTGAGGAACATTACAGAGGAGTAAGGTAATTAGATGTAGGGCGCGATTTAACCAAATGGTAACTATGTCCCATAGCGAGTGTATTTAGCGCTGAGGACCACAACTCTATCTAACATGACTCAGGTTAGTTATGGGACCTCAGCAGGGAACGCGCGGCCGAGGCTGCACTCAGTTCCGTTTCCTACACTGAAGAATCCCGCTCGTTAAAACTCCTCAGTGCAGGGAGAGCCCCCAACATGACCCCCCCACAAGCCCAACTCACCTGGTTCCCTGGTGTGGAGGCTGGCCTCCGTGAACTGCCACAGCTGGTACAGGTGTCATTCTGCATTACACTCTAGTCACCTATCCAACTAGATGTTAACCACCCTCTAGATTTGTGGGAACATAAATTTGACCTTTTTACCAGCCAGCACCACGGTGAACAGATAAAGAGGAGCAGGTTGTCTTTCCCATTTTAATGTTGGATTTCATAGAATTTACAGTGCACAAGGAGGCCATTCGGCCCATCGGGTCTGCACCGGCTCTTGGAAAGAGCACCCCACCCAAGGTCCACACCTCCACCCTATCCCCATAACCCAGCAACCCCACCCAACACTAAGGGCAATTTTGACACTGAGGGCAACTTATCATGGCCAATCCACCTAACCTGCACATCTTTGGACTGTGGGAGGAAACCGGAGCACCCGGAGAAAACCCACGCACACACGGGGAGAACGTGCAGACTCCGCACAGACAGTGACCCAAGCCGGGAATCGAACCTGGGACCCTGGAGCTGTGAAGCAATTGTGCTAACCACAATGCTACCGTGCTGCCCGATTTAGCCGTGCAGAACATAATGATTCTTTTCTGGTCCATGGGATGCCCTCAGTACATAAAACAATAATCAGATCATCCAAAAAAGTCTCAGTATTTTTTAAAGTTGACTTCACACTATCTTGCAGTTCGGTCAAAACGAGTCCCTGAGAGAGTCTACACACTTGCCTTCAGTCCATTCTGGAGTAAGGTTGTGGCTTGAGTTTGAGGTTTTCGCACTACTGTGCACCTAAAACAAATTTATTTCGACACAGAAACTACAATTCTATAGTGTAGAAGCACTCTCTTTGCCACTTCCACTTTAATTCTTAAACAAACTGTAAAATCTCTATACTTAACTTTTGCATCACTCTGCCTGTGGTGACATTTGATTGGAAACATTTTGGAACATATGGTTCAATAACAGCAATATTAACCAGCTGTCGAGAAACAGGAAAATGTATTGCAGGATTATCTTTGTCAAAGATTAACATATGTGGAGCATTTCTATGGCTGTTACAAACTCAAAAACTAATAGGCATGATTCAACCAGAAATAGTCTGTATCCGGATTTGGGCATGTTTAGACACAGACATAGACATAGAATTTACAGTGCAGAAGGAGGCCATTCGGCCCATCAAGTCTGCACCGGCCCTTGCAAAGAGCACGCCACTTAAGCCCACACTTCCACCCTATCCCTTTAACCCCACGTAACCTTTTTGGGCACTAAGGGCAATTTATCATGGCCAATCCACCTAACCCGCACATCTTTGGACTGCGGGAGGAAACCGGAGCACCCGGAGGAAACCCACGCAGACATGGGGAGAACGTGCAGACTCCGCACAGACAGTGTCCCAAGCCGTGAATTGAACCTGGGACCCTGGAGCTGTGAAGCAACTGTGCTAACCGCTGAGCTATCGTGTTTAGCAGGGTGTTTCGGTGGGATTTAAGTGGCAGCTGCATGGCTGATAAACACCCCTGTATTCAACGGCACATTGCTGTTCCTTTTGGCCTCGGTGAGTTTCTCTCTGCTGGTTGAAGCTCACCAGTGGGAAAGACTCCTCACAGATCAGGGTGCCGCGATTTTACACCCCTCCCCCCCCCCATCTCCAGCTCCACCTCGTCCCCCTCCCGTGTTTTCGAACCTCCCTTCTACCCCAACCTCGGGAAGGCCCCCGGGAACACCACCTCACCCTGCCCCTCTCCATCTGGTAATGCCACCTGGGCACCTGGCACTGCCACCTTGACAGTGCCAGAGTGCCAGGCTAGTAGTGCCAAGGTGGTCAGGCACATGGCAGGGTGGCATCACAGCACTCCTTCTGACCTGTAATGGCCTGGGAGACTACCTCCCGATGCTATTACGACTGGTCCACATTTGTGAAATCCAGTACTAAACTGCACCCTGGCGAGGTCTCCCAGGCACGGCCGATAGGCCTCAGGCGCCAAGAGAATACAGCAAATGCATATTTAAATGTGTTGTAAGGTATTTTTAATCATGCAGATCTGAATCACACAAAGTGCAGACGAGATCCAAATCGCGACGCCGCAAGAGTTTTCGTTAAATCTCGCGAGGCTTTTCGAGCGCCGCAATATTTGCGAGAGTCCCCTCATGAGATTCAATGGCCTCAACCCGACACCAAGTCGGGTGCGACGAGACCATTAAAATAGTGGGCATCGTCTTTCTGCTGTAGTGTTTGTGGTGATATGCATCACTGTAAGTACACAAGGGGTTAATGTAGGTACACTGCAACTAGGTAAACACTAGAGGGAGCACCAGAGACATCATGACACGCAGACATTCAACCAATAGGTCAGTAAGATAGGACACGACCAATGGGCAGTCAAGATACATCCAGAGGTGACTCTACCACAAGGGGGCTACCCATATAAAAGGACAGGGCACACATGCTCTTTCTCTTTCCATAGGCGACACTCAGAGAGACAGGGGCAGGTCAGAGCATCACACCCACTGCATGGATTAGAGCAGACTGGTTAGTTAGATTGAGTTACTATAGTAAGATCAGCAGGAGTTGAACTCAAGTAGGAGAATTGTTAACTGTTCAATAAATGTGTTAATCCTATCTCCAAGTCTGAACCTTCCTTTGTCAGAGTATTGATCAAGGAAGCAGCGTATGCTACATGAAGAAGCATAACACAACAGTGTTTTTATTGAACTGAATGTAAGATGGTAGCCTGCAGAGTCGCTCATGCTCGAGATCACATGACCATGTAGTAATGAGTGCATTTCAAAAGCCAAACCCCTTTTCATCATGAATAAAAGACAAATTTGCATGAACTATCATGTGTAACTGAGTTTTCCAAGTTGCCTATGGTACCACAACTGTCCTCATGCATTAGCAAGCTTTTTGTCATTCTGGTGAGTTTCTGCACATGAATTGCGTACATGGTTGTTAAGTCGTGCAGGTTTCTAATGTTGCCCATGTGCGTTGTCACTGGCTGTTTGACTGGCTTATGTTACCACTCTGTGGAGTGTCAGTCCCATGGCACTTGTTGTGGCCATGGTAACTATTGGTGTTGTTCCACTTCCATTTAACAACAATAATAATAATAATCTTTTATTGTCACCAGTATGAAGTTACTCATTTTTGGGGAAAGGTGGACCTTTGGGAGTGAGTCATTCTGTACCCTGTGCAGCTGGTGGGATCCCATTTTCCTGGGTCATTAAGACCCCTTTACATCCGCCCGCTGGCGCGCGGGTGTAAACCCCAATCCAGCCACCAGTTGGGAGCCAGAGTACCACACGCTGATCCCGATTTCTCCCCAGCACCCGATTGTCTGCCACATCGGGAACCCTGCTACCAGCCGCAGGCGGCAGATTTTGCCTGTTAAGTCCAGATGATGTCTCTAAATAAAGTAACATTCTTCGTAGACACTTAGGGGCGGAGTGAGAAAAATACTTTGAAGTGGGTGTGCTTGGATCCACTGTTACTGTGTTTCTCCCAAACATGCATTGATGGATATGCTGACAAGGAAAGTAATAGCCAGGAAGTCTTTTTCGATCTGAGCGTAGCGTCATTTACTTTGCATTAATGCTAATGTGACTGGTTACATAGGAACAGGAGTAGGCCATTCAGCCCCTTGAGCCTGCCTGCCATTCAATGAGATCATGGCTGATCAGTGACCTAACTCCATACACCTGTCTTTGGCCCATATCCCTTAATATCTTTGCTTAACAAAAATCTATCTCAGATTTAAAATTAACAACTGATCTAGCTTCAACTGTTATTTGTGGGAGAGAGTTCCAAACCTCTACCATCCTTTGAGTGAAGAATTGCTTCCTAACATCCCTCCTGTTTTCTAGACTCTGCCCCTTAGTTTTAGAATCTCTAACCAGTGGAAATATCTACCCTGTCTTTCTCTGTTAATATCTTGAAGACTTCACTCAGATCACCCCTTAACCTTCTAAATTCTAGCAAAAACAGTCTAATTTGTGTAACCACCAGGTAACATTTATGTCAACCTACGTTGCACTCCCTCCAAGGCCAAAATACTCTTCCTAAGGACTGGTGCCCAGAACTGCTCCCAGTTGTCCAACGTGGAGTCTAACCAGGGTTTTGTATAGCTGCAGCATAACCTTGTGTCTTTATACTCCAATCCTCTAGATATAAAGGCTGCCATTCCATTAGCCTATTTGATTATTTTCTGCACTTGTTTGTGACATTTTAAAGATCTATGCACCTGAACCCCCTTTGGACATCTACTGAATTTAGCCTCCTCCCAGTTAACCTCACACTTACTAACATTGAATTTCATTTGCCATAATTTTGCCCATCCATCTAGTCTGTCAATATCACCATACAATGTTATGCTATCATCTAGACTGTCTACAATGCAGCCTAACTTTGTATCAGCAGCAAATCTGGATAAATGTCTTTCTATGCCATGAACAATGTGAACAATTGAGGCCCCAACACAGATCTCCGTGGTATACCACTAGTCAGATCCTGCCAATTAGAGTACTTACTCATTATCCCCACTCTCTGTCGCCTGCCACTCACCTAACCATGTCAATAATTTTCCCTAAACTACGTGGGCTTCCACCCTAGTCAACAGTCTCTTATTTAGGATTTGATCAAATGCTGTCTGGAAGTCCATATAAATTATATCCATAGACCTTAGTCACCTCTTCAAAAATGTCCTTGCTTCATTAGGGTTGCTGCAAAACCTATCTTGCTCATATCACACTGCAAGGTGACTTCATCATTGACGGCATAGTACTTCAACACTGGCATTGTCACCACTAACTGTTTGATTTTAGTGAATTCTGCCTCTTGTTCTGTGCCCCAGTACCACTACACATCCTTGGCAGTGAGTTTGTGTAATGGTTCAAACTCTGATTTCAAATTTGGCGAAACATTTGCTAAATAGTTCACAGATGCAACAATTAATTGTACTGCTTTCACATCTGTTAGTTGCTGCATCACTGCTACAGCTCTCATCTTGTCAGGATCTGGGGAAGACATGACCCATTGATTTTGCTTCAGGCATCTTCAACTGCAATATGTTCATGTTCAGCTTCAGGTTCATCTGGCAAGCTCTCTCTAGCAGTCGCATTAAATTCTGCTCATGGTCAGCCATGACTTCTTCCGTTGTGCCTCCACATCAATAGATGAATGGATCATCCACATTGGCTTCCACTCCAGGAACATCACTGACGATCTCATGCTTTCTGGATTGATACTCTTCTGGAGCTGTGGAAATGCCAAACGTGTAACCATTAGTATCACCCAAATGGCATTCAAATGTAGTTAGAAAGCTGTTGCTTACACCCAGTTTCACCTGCCAATAGCCATTCTTTTCATTAGGTTTGTAAAACCTTTGCCATGGTAGGTTGTGGCAACATTCCTTGGATGGTTGGCATATGTAATGAGATTGCTTCAGTGTTTTATTTAGATCCTTTGGGTCTAAGCATGCTTAGTTTTCCAGGTTGTTTCACTGCTACCACAGCACGGGGCGGCTCTGTGGCACTGTGGGGGGGGGGGGGGGGGGGGGCACAGTGGCACTGCGGTTGGCACTGCTGTCTCAGAGCGCAGGAACCTGGTTTGATTCTGAACTCAGTGACTGTGTGGAGTTTGCACTTTCTCCCCATGTTTGCGTGGGTTTCGCCGGGTGCTCCAATTTCCTCCCACCACCCAAAGATGTGCAGACTAGGTGGATTAGCCATGTTAAATTACCTCTAAGTGTCAAAAGGTTGGGTGGGGTTACAGGAATATGGTGAGGGATTGGGCCTAGATAGGGTGGTCTTTCAAAGGGTATGTGCAGACTTGATGGGCCAAATGGCCTCCTTCTGTGCTGTAGTGATTCTATTGTTCTATTCTACCATGCTGCTAAACCAGTTTGCAGGAGCTGCCATTTTCTGGATTATACCCTTATATTTCCTGCTTCTATCTTGTCCTTTGAGCTTGATTTGAGAGCAGCTGGTATGCTTCTCGGCAGAGTCTTACACTCTCATCTACTTCAAGATGATATTCTCCAGGTAGACATCCAAACCCTGTAAACAAATTTTTGCACTTCTCTAGGAGCTGTTCAGCAGTTTTGTGTGCTGTGACAGGTTGTAAATCTCTGTTGGCATGTTTAAGGTTACCAGCCCAAATGTAGACTTGCTCCACCTGATGTGAGAGTTCATTGCATACTGTCAATTGTCTGGAACTCCAGGGGCAGGATTCTCCGTTGGCCGAAGCCGAAATCGCGAAAAGCGATTGGACGGAGAATCAGTTCTGACGACAAAATCGCAGCAGGCGCCAATTTGGTGCCAAATCCCGATTCTCCGTCACCTCGACAGTGGCAACAATGCGTTCCGGAATGCACGTACAGTAAACACCGTTTCCATATCATTAGCGGGCCTGACCCAGTATTCTCCAGGGCCTCTGCGATTCACCTCCTCTGATGGGCCGAGTTCCCGACGGCAAGGTTCACTTGTGCTTTTTAAAATCATGAAACCGGCGTTGTGGCTGCTGAGGGAGAGAGAGGGGGTACGGAAAGTGTACAACATCGCCATAGTTTGCTGACAGTTGTGCCACTGGCCGGGGTGCTTCTACCAGGGCCAGAGAGACTAGCGGGGGGTGGCCAGAAGGTGGGCTGTGGGATCGGGGTGGATGGACATGAACACCATTGCCGCAGCCGGAAAGGCAGCCATGCAGCTGCGCATGCCGCTGACTGCCCACTGTGAACGTAGGGCTCAGGTCCCCCCGGACCACCCCCCTGGGTTCCCTCTGGCCCCAGCCGACCCATCTGCTGTATGGACACATCATAGCACAACCAGTGCCATCTTGTTGGCTGCAATGTGTGTGTGTGTGGATTGTAATGTGTATGTGTGGCTGCAGCTTGTCAGCCTCTCGAGTGTCAATAACGGACTAGGAAAAGCGCTCACCATTTTTCATTGGAATCGATTGTGTTCCACGCAGCACCAGTGCTAGCCCCTGAATAGTAACGTAATCTGTCCAGATGCAGCGCCAGTTTTGCTGTCGTGAAAGTCCACTAATTCTGTATTGGCGTCAACACTTAGTCTCAGAAATGGAGGATCCCGCCCCAGATCTTCATTCTCACCATTGCATTGTGCTCTCAGACTAAACTGTCTTCTCGCTATGATTATCGTGTCATCATATAGCCTCAATCTTACTTTCAAATGCTTCATTTTTGGATCACCATGTTGAATCACTTTGCAGAGATCTGTGAAGGTTATGATGTTGCCTGACATACCAGCGTCCATCTGACCCTTCTTGTTCACTTGATGCTCTCCTTCTGCAGTCATTATTCTAACTGTCACAAACCGTTTATCACCTATTGACTTGTCGGAAGCGGCCTTTTTATGGTGTATAGTACTTCATCAGTCTCTTTGGCTGAAATCTCCCTGGTGGCCATCTGTAGACGTTTGTTTTTGTTCACTTCTTTCTAGCCAAAGCCTTCTGTGCAAAATGATTCTGCTTTTTGCAGTTGAAACACTCTTTCCCACACTAGACAATCCTTCTTTACCTTTGTATGATGTGCTCTGCAGTATTTGCATTTGCCCTTTGTCTGCAATTGTTCTGTTCTTTTGGCCTGGAATGTCTCTCAGCGTAATGTATCTCTTGGTCATCTAGATGATGTTTTGCAACCTCTGCCTTTCTGTTTGCTTTCTTGAGAGAAAGTTCCTCCCCTCTCAGTAGACCTATTCTCACTCTTGGAACTTTTAAGCCTATGGCAATTCTATCTTGAATGAGATTGCCTTTTAGTTGCCCAAATTCATGTGATTCTGCAAGCTATGTTATTGCAGTCACATACTGATCAATTGACTCATTTTCATCATGACACCTAATATTGAATATATACCGTTCATAAGTTACGCTCACTTGGAATTTAAACTGTGTTCAACATTTTTTCTGTACTTTGGATAGATTTAGGGTGGAATACACTTTGTAACAGTCTTTCCCCAGCAGTATTAAAAGTGTTGTTACTCGTGTAGACTCTGGTTTGTTAATTAAATCTGCTGCAGTCTCATAGTTTTGCACTTCCATTGCAAGTGGAAAAATTGTCATTTCTACCACAGATTTCCTTTAATTTTGACAGAATCTGTGAGTGGACAATTTACAGCCATTTTTGTCTCACCAAGGAATTTACTTGCAGCCTTCAGATTGTGTTAGCTTTTCCTTGTCTGTGTTTTTCTCCCAAACACATTTTAGCAGGTTGGAACATAGAACATAGAACAGTACAGCACAGAACAGGCTCTTCGGCCCTCGATGTTGTGTGGAGTATTGTCCGAAACCAAGATCAAGCTATCCCACTCCCTGTCATTCTGGTGTGCTCCATGTGCCTATCCAATAACCGCTTGTCAGTTCCTAAAGTGTCTGACTCCACTATCACAGCAGGCAGCCCATTCCACACCCTAACCACTCTCTGAGTAAAGAACCTACCTTGGACATCCCTCCTATATTTCCCACCCTGAATCTTATAGTTATGTCCCCTTGTAACAGCTACATCCACCCGAGGAAATAGTCTGTGAACGTCCACTCTATCCCCCTCATCATCTTATAAACCTCTATTAAGTCGCCTCTCATCCTCCTCTGCTCCAAAGAGAAAAGCCCTAGCTCCCTCAACCTTTCCTCATAAGACCTATCCTGCAAACCAGGCAGCATCCTGGTAAATCTCCTTTGCACCCTTTCCAATGCTTCCACATCCTTCCTACAATGAGGTGACCAGAACTGCACACTATACTCCAATTGTGGTCTCACCAGGGTCATGTATAGTTGCAGCATAACCCCGCGGCTCTTAAACTCAAGTCCCATGTTAATAAACGCTAACACACTATAAGCCTTCTTCACGGCTCTATCCACTTGAGTGGCAACCTTCAGAGATCTGTGGCCATGAAACCCGAGATCTCTCTGTTCCTCCACATTCCTCTGAACCCTGCTGTTGACCCTGTAATCCGCATTCAAATTTTTTCTACCAAAATGAATCACTTCGCACTTATCAGAGTTAAATTCCATCTGCCATTTTTCGGCCCAGCTCTGCATCCTATCAATGTTTCTTTGCAGCCTACAACAGCCCTCCACCTCATCCACTACTCCACCAATCTTGGTGTCATCAGCAAATTTACTGACCCACCCTTCAGCCCCCTCCTCCAAATCATTGATAAAAATCACAAATAGCAGAGGACCCAGTACTGATCCCTGTGGTACACCGCTGGTAACTGGTCTCCAGTCTGAGCATTTTCCATCCACCCCCACCCTCTGTCTTCTATGTGATAGCCAGTTACTTATCCAATTGGCCAAATTTCCCTCTATCCCACACCTCCTTACTTTCTTCATGAGCCAACCATGGGGAACCTTGTCAAACACCTTACTGAAATCCATGTATCCGACATCAACAGCTCTACCTTCATCTACACACTTAGTTACCTCCTCAAAGAATTCAATCAAATTTGTGAGGCAAGACTTACTCTTCACGAATCCTTGTTGACCATCCCGGATTAAGCTGCATCTTTCCAAATGGTCATAAATCCTATCCCCGGACTTGGTCCCGATTAATTGGACCATGTCTCACTCGTTCGTATTGATTTTCTCCAATAACGGAGTTGTTCCCTGATCGTTGGGCGGGCCCTATGTAACCGTCGGCCTTCCTTTGTTTTGGCTTCCACTGGTGCTGGGAAGTCTGTCCTGGCACCGATTGTTTCAATGTTTCTTTTTGTCCCTGGAGATAGCTCATTACTATGCTAATGGCATGTAGTTTCAGTTCTGTCTGGGTTCTGCCAGTCCTAATACACAGGAAACCTTGCACCTGCTTGTTTTCTCTAGTGCTGTCCATTTTTCCCTGCACTCTTTGCGAGTATCCATTTTGGAATCGGGACGTGGCCACCCCAGGTGGCTACATTCTGCAATCTCATCCCTTGCCTCCCAAAGAATCCTTGGATATATTATCTGGCCCAGGGGTCTTGTCGACCCTCAGGTTTTTCAAAATTGCTAATACATCCTTCCTCAGAACATCTACCTCCTCCAGCCTACCCACCTGGATCATACTCTCAGCCTCTCCTTGGTGAACACTGAAGAAAAGTATTCATTCAATGCCTCTCCTATTTCTTCTGACTCCATGCACAAGTTCCTACTACTGTCCTTGACCGGCCCTACCCTCACCCTGGTCATTATTTTATTTCTCACATAAGAGTAAAAAGCCTTGGGGTTTTCCTTGATCCGACCCGCCAAGGACTTCTCATGCCCCCTCCTAGCTGTCCTAAGCCCTTTTTTTTCAGCTCATTCCTTGCTACCTTGTAACCCTCAAGCGACCCAACTGAATCTTGTTTTCTCATCCTTACATACACTTCCTTTTTTATCTTGACAAGACATTCAACCTCTTTTGTGAACCATGGTTCCCTCACATGGCCATTTCCTCCCTGCCTGACAGGGACATGTCTATCAAGGACACGCAGTATTTGTTCCTTGAACAAGCTCCACTTTTCATTTGTGCCTTTCCCTGAAAGTTTCTGTTCCCATCTTATGCTCCCTAATTCTTGCCTAATCGCATCATAATTACCCCTCCCCCAATTATAAACTTTGCCCTGCCGTATGGCCCTATCCCTCTCCATTGCTATAGTGAAAGACACCGAATTGTGGTCACTATCTCCAAAGTGCTCTCCCACAAACAACTGTAACACTTGGGCCGGTTCATTACCCAATACCAAATCCAATGTGGCCCCCTGCTCTTGTTGGCCTATCCACATATTGTGTCAGGAAACGCTCCTGCACACATTGTACAAAAACTGCCCCATCTGAACTGTTCGACCTATAGAGGTTCCAATCAATATTTGGAAAGTTAAAGTCACCCATGACAACTACCCTGAGACCTCCACACCTATCCATAATCTGTTTTGCAATTTCTTCCTCCACATCTCTATTACTATTTGGGGGCCTATAGAAAACTCCTAACAATGTGACCGCTCCTTTCCTATTTTTAACTTCGGCCCATATTACTTCAGTAGGCAGATCCCCCTCAAACTGCCTTTCTGCAGCCATTAAACTATCCTTGATTAGCAATGCTACTCCTCCACCTCTTTTACCACCTTCCCTACTCTTATTGAAACATCTATACCCCGGATCTTCCAACAACCATTCCTGTCCCTGTTCTAACCATCTCTCCGTAATGGCCACAACATCGTAGTCCCAAGTACCAACCACGCTCCAAGTTCACCTACCTTATTCCGGATGCTCCTTGCATTGAAGTAGACACACTTCAACCCACCTTTCTGTCTGCCGGTACACTCCTGCGACCTTGATACCCTCCTCAGTGCCTCACTTCTCTCAACACTGGGTCCTGGACTACAGCTCATTTTCCCAGCCCCCTGACAAATTAGTTTAAACCCCCCCCCCCCGAAGAGCCGGAGCAAATTTCCCTCCCAGGATATTGGTGCCCCTCTAGTTCAGGTGCAAACCATCCTGTCTGTACAGGTCCCACTTTCCCCAGAATGTGCTCCAATTATCCACGTACCTGAAACCCTCCCTCCTATATCATCCCTGCAGCCACATGTGTATCTGCACTCTCTCCCTGTTCCTTGCCTCACTAGCACGTGGCACCGGCAACAAACCAGAGATGACAACATGGTTTGTCCTGGCTCTCAGCTTCCACCCTAGCTCCCTAAATTCCTGTTTTAAATCCCCGCCCCTTCTCTTACCTATCTCGTTGGTACCGATGTGTACCATGACTTGTGACTGTTCCCCCTCCCCCTTAAGGATTCTGAAAACACAGTCCAAGACGTCACGGACCCTGGCACCCGGGAGGCAACATACCATCCGTGAGTCTCTTTCGCTGCCACAGAACTGTCTATCTGTCCCTCTAACTATCAAGTCCCCAATAACTATTGCTCTCCTGCTCTCCCTCCTTCCCTTCTGAGGCACAGGGACGGGCTCAGTGCTAGAGATCCGTTCACCGAGGCTTACCCCTGCTAGGTCGTCCCCCTCAACAGTATCCAAAACATTTTTGTGTTCCTCTTTGAGTAGCTGTGGTGCTTCTTCCAGCTTTTCAAAATTCAATCCCTGCTCCACTCCTGACACCATGTTATGAGCTCAAAGACTACGGGCCGGATTGTCCTTCCGGCCAGCCCCATTTTCCGGCGAGCGCACCCCCGCCAGCAGCGGGGTTCTCCGTTCCTGCAGCCGGCCAATGGGATTTCCCATTATGGGCACCTCCATGCCAATGGGAAATCCATGGGCATGTGTGCGCTGCTGGCAAAGTGGAGGATCCCGCCGACAAAGATTCCCATGGCATAGCTTTTCTGATGCAGTGTCTTTATTGGACTGAATATTAGCTGGCTGCCTGCAGGAAATCCATCACAGCAGAGGTCACATAATTACAACGAGCCAGATCGGTAAGGCAATAATGATTCTATTTCAAAACTCAAACACTGGCACTCTTGGGAAACTAGATTTAAATTTAGATTTATTGTCATATGTACCGAGGTACAGTGAAAAGTACTGTTCTGCGTACAGTCCAGGCAGATTGTTGCACACATGAAAAACATAGGACTTACGATAAATACACAATGTAAATCATACGGGTGAGCATATGGAGTGTAGTACTACTCAGTAGAGAAGATCTGTAGAGAGATCAGTTCAGTCCATAGGAGGAATATTCAGGAGTCTGGTAACAGCAGTGAAGAAGCTGTTTTTGAATCTGTTAATGCATGTTCTCAGACTTTTGTGCATTCTGCCCCATGGAAGAGATTGTAAGAGAGAATAATCCGGGGGGAAGGGGTCTTTGATTATGCTGCTCACTATACCAAGGCAGCGGGAGATGTAGACAGAGGTCCTATCATTTTTTCGCTGCTATTATCTCTCCAGTGTCAATGAAAATACTACTACTATTTTGCTTTCAAAACAGATTGAAAGACAAGTTATCTCTGGCTATCATAATAAACATCTGCTGATAATTTAACTTCTGATATTATTTTATAAGCTTCCCCACCTGTGTTAAAATGGATACTGGAACATCATGGGACACTGTAGCTTCTGCTGTTGTGCATATATTCTGCTAGTTGAATGCACAATTAAATGGTGAGTAATTAAAAACACAGGCCACTAATAGACCTCATGTATTTGTAACAAGCTGCCAAGTGTTATAAATTACATCTGCGATACAAATGATGTTGCTTTTGTAATTTGTTTTAACAGATGTGTTTCATACAAATTCCATTTTATCTACCCACTCATCACAACACATTTGTGATTCATTTTTCCCCAAATTTTCACCCCACTTCACATTTAGCTTCATTCTTCCAATCAAAAGAAAATTCTGAGATCACTTATTTAGCCCCTTTGAGTTTTTCTTTGCAAGAATCGTTTCTTAAAACTGTGGGATGATGTCATTGAGGACAGCATTTGTTTTAAGTTGGTTCCCTATGACAACATTAAAAAACAGGCATCAACAGACAAAAACATCACAGTGAGCTGATAGGAAAGTTAGTGGTGTAGTTCTGTAATACAGAAGCTCTCACTTTGGGTTTAAATCTTAAACAATTTTTACAATTTCTACATTCAGTTTTTGAACAATAAAGCTCATTTCGATGGCAAAAATACTTTCATTGCAGTTTGTAATTCATCTGCAAAATATCATTGAATACTGGCAATACAAAGGAGCGGCACGGTGGCACAGTGTTTAACACTTGGGTGGCTCTCTGTGTGGAGTTTGCACGTTCTCCCGTGTCTGCATTAGTTTCTTCAGGGTTGTTCCAGTTTTCTCCCACAGTCCAAAGATGTGCAGGTTAGATGGATTGGCCATGCCAAATTGCCCCTTGGCGTCCAAAGGTTAGTCTGGGAAGGGTGCACCTTCAGAGGGTCAGTGAGGACCCGATAGGCCGAACAGCCTCCTTCAGCACTGTAGGTACTCTTTAGTTCTTTGATTCTAAGACTACCCAATGGAAAACAATGCCCAAGCAGATAGAATGCAGAAATCTTTTTCTAAAAGATTAATGTTTGCAGAGCATTTCAATGGGGAATGAAATGTAGCCACTGCAGCATGCTTCAGCAAGGGAGCATTTGGAAAACAGTGATCACAATATCATCAGGTTGAGGGGGATTATGGGAAAGGGTCAGCATAAATCAACTGTGATCATGTTCGAATGGAGAATAACTCATTTCAGTAAATGAAAAGTAACCTGGCACACATGATTGGAGTCCATGGTCTGTGATGCCTGGGAGAAGTTAGGAAATTGGATCAAAGATGTAGTGATGAATTTACGAGTTACCAGCTTGAGGGTAAAACTGCATGCACTGAGTCCAAAGTATACACCCACACCTGACCTGAGTTACATTGCCCCATTCAGACTTAAACTCATTAATGGGAATAAACAAGATAACCTTGTTCAGCCGGGGGGAATCACTCAAGATCTATTTTCCTCTGGGACACTCTGGTATGGTCATCTATTAGTCCATTAGAGTCTGATGGCCTCTTTGTCTGTAAATTGGAGGTTAGTTGCATATTCATTTAAAAAATTTTTTTAGCGTATCCAATTAACCACTGTGCCACCGTGCTGCCCTAGTTGCATATTCATAGCATGCCCTGTTCATTTGCGGAAAAGGGAGTGGATAATCAAAGTCCAGATAGTGATGATGAGTTTGAGTCTGGAACGCCTGGACAGAACCATTTTTGAGGGGCTGGGTGGAGCTTAGAGAGATAAAAGAATCCTGTTCAGACAGGCAGAGGCAGAAGGATTTGGAAAGCGATAGGGAGCGGTCATGAAAAGCTGCCACAGAGACACACTTTCAGACAAGTTCTGAAAGAGTCCAACTACCAGCAGGAATATGTTCTGTAAATGCAAGTTTAATTTTTACCTGTCAGTCTAATTGGATTTGGCTTCATGGTCATGCGTACTGAGGTACAGTGAATAAACAAATCTAATCCAATCCAATCCAAAATATTGTTCTGCGGTCAGTCCAGGCAGATCGTTCCATACATGAAAAAGCATACGATAGCTACACAATGTGAATACATTGACACAAACATCAGGTGAAGCATACAGAGTGTAGTACTACTCAGTGGAGAAGTTGCTTGGAGAGGTCAATTCAGTTGATAAGATCGCTATTCAGGAGTTTGGTAACAGCGGGGAAGAAGCTGTTTTTGAATCTGTAAATGCGTGTTCTCAGACTTTTGTATCTCCTGCCTTACGGAAGAGCTTGGAAGAGAGAATAACTTGGGGGGGGGGGGGGGGGGAGGAGGTGGGGGGGGTAGAGGGGGGAGGTATCAGGAGGTGCAGGCAGAGTTAATGGATAGGAGGTGGGTTTGCGCGATGGACTGGGCTGTGTTCATGACTCTCTGTAGTTTCTGAAAGTCTTGGGCGGAGCCATTCCCATACCATTTTGTGATGCAGCAAGATAGGATGCTTTCTCTGGTGCATCTGTAAAAACTGTTAATAACCATTGTGGACATGCCAAATTTCCTTAGTTTCCTGAGGAAGTATAGGCACTGATGTGCTTTCTTGGTCATATCATCGATGTGGGGGGACCAGCGCAGATTGCTGGTGATGTGCACATCGAGGGTGGCATGGTAGCACAGTGGCTATCACTGTTGCTTCACAGCACCAGGATCCCATATTCAAGTCCCGGCTTGGGTCACTGCCTGTGAGGAGTCTGCCCGTTCTCCTCGTGTCTGCGTGGGTTTCCTTTGGGTGCTCCGGTTTCCACCCACAAGACCAGAAACATGTGCTTTTAGGTAATTTGACCATTCTGAATACTCCCGAACAGGCGCTGGAGTGTTGCGACTAGGGGCTTTTCACAGTAACCTCATTGCAGTGTTAATGTAAGCCTACTTCTGATGTTAATAAAGATTATTTGAAGCAGTCAACCACCTCCACCTCAGCACCATTGATCCAGACAGGGGTGTGTATGATATTTAATTTCCTGAAGTCAATGACCAACTCCTTAGTTTTGCTGACATTGAGGGAGAGATTGTTGTCATTATACCATGCATTAGGTTCTTTATGTCCCTCTGTAGTCTGACTCATTGTTGTTCAAAATCCGACCCATTACGGTTGTGTCATCAGCAAACTTATAGATGGAGTTGGAGCCAAATCTTGCCACATAGTCGTGTGTGTATAGGGGTATAGTAGGGAACTAAGTACACAGCCTTGCGGGCCCCGGTATTGAGAACTATCGTGGAGGAGGTGTTGAAGGCAGTGGCCCGGGGGGAAATTATTTTGTTTAAGGCTCATGCAATTAGGGAAAGGAGGGAGGAACATAACCGTCTCGTGAGCGAGATAGTGGAGGTGGACAGGGAATATTCGAGGGTGCCCACCGTGGAGGGATTGGTGAGGAGGAAAAGGTTGCAGGGGCAGTTTGACAGGCTGACAACAGGGAGGGTGGTAGGGCAACTGCGTAGGGCAAGAGAGGTGCAATATGAGTATGGGGAGAAGGTGAGCTACTTGCTTGTCTTCTCCAGTTGCGGGAGCAGGCTGCGTCCAGGGAAATACTGAAGATACGGACTGGGGCTGGGGATGTGGTGTCAGAGCCAGGGAAAACAATTGTGGCATTTCGGGAGTACTACCAGGGACTTTATGAGGCAGACCCAGGAGGAGAGGGGTTGGGGGGGGAGGGACCTGGGGGCAGTTCCTGGACATGCTGGAATTTCCCCCGGTGGAGGAAGCAAAGAGGCAGGCATTGGTGGGGCAGAGGGAGGATAGTATCAGGGGTATGAAATCGGGGAAGGCCCCTGGGCCGGATGGGTACCTGGCGGAAGTTTATGAGGAATTTGCAACGGACTTGGCACCACAACTGTTGGGGGCATTTGATGAAGCACTGGAGAAGCGGCAATAATCACACTAATCCTGAAAAAGGGGAAGGACCCGGTGGAATGTGGGTCATATAGGCCCATATCACTATTGAACCCAGATGTGAAAGTATTGGCTAAGTTGTTGGTGGGGAGGCTAGAGGAGTGTGTCCCCGGGGTGGTGGCAGAAGATCGATCAGGCTTCGTGAAGGGCAGGCAGCTCAGATGTTGAATGTGGTGATGAATTTGTCGAGGGCTCTGGTACCAGAGGTGGTGGTGTCCATGGATGCAGAGAAGGCATTTGATCGGGGGAAGTGGCGGTACTTGTTCGAGGTTTTGGGAAGGTTTGGGTTTGGGCCGAGATTTGTGGCATGGGTACGATTGCTGTATGTGGCACCAAGGACGAGGGCGAGAATGGATGATATGAGTTTTGACTTACACAGGGGAACGAGGCAGGGGTGCCCGCTGTCACGGCTGCTGTTTGCGCTGGCCATAGAGCCATATGCGATGGCTTTCGGGGGGTCGGCAGAGTGGCGAGGGATTATGAGGGGACCGAGGGAGCATCGGTGCCACTCTATGCCGATCACCTCTTGCTGTATATTTCAGATCCATTGTAGAGTATGGGAAGGGTTATGGGCCTGCTGGGGAAGTTTGGAGGGTTCTCAGGGTACAAGCTGAATGTAGGGAAAAGCGAGGTATTCCTGGTGAATGAGCTGGCTTATTTAGGGGGGTTGCCATTTAGGTAGCGAGTGACAGGTTTAAGTATTTGGGGATTCAGGTAGCGAGGGAATGGACGTGGCTCCATAAGTGGAACTTAACGAAGCTGGTGGAGGAGGCGAGAGAGGATCTTAAGAGGTGGGATACACTGCACTTAATGCTGGCGGGGAAGGTCCAAGTGGTGAAAATGAATATTCTGCCGAGGTTCTTGTTTATCTTTCAAGCTCTCCCGATCTTTATACAAAAGGCCTTTTTTGGAAAGTGGACACAAACATTTCTGACTTTGTATGGGCGGGGGAAGGTGCTGAGGGTAGGGAGGACCCTGCTACAGAAGGCAAAGGCAGCAGGGGATTTGGCCGAACTTGCTTCATTACTATTGGGTGGCGAGCGTGGACAAGGTGCGACGAAGGTGGGAAGGAGAAGGCGTAGAGTGCATTGGGATGGAGGAGGAATCTTGTCAGGGGTCCAGTTTGAGGGCTATGGTGATGGTAGCACTGTTCATGGCTACGAGTAGGTATTCAAGGAACCGGTGGTGCAGTCCACAGTGAAGCTATGGAATCAGTTGAGGAGGCATTTTAGGGTGGAAGGGATGTTGGTGCTAACGCCGCTGTGCGAGAATCATGGGTTTGAGCCGTGGGGGATGGATAATGTATTCAGGAGGTGGAGAGAAGTGGGGCTGGTCAAGGTGAGGGATCTGTATTTGAGGAAGGGTTTGCCAGTCTAGAGGAGCTAAGGGAGAGGGTAGAGCTGCCGAGAGGGAGTGAGTTTAGGTATCTGCAGGTTAGGGACTTTGCACGAAAGGTGTGGAGGGGGTTCCATAGGTTGCCGAGATACACCCTGCTGGAGCAGCTGCTGCTTCCGGATGTGGAAGGGGAGGGAAGAATTGGGGATATATATAAGTGGCTGGGGGAGCAGGGAGGCGAGCAGGGGGTGAAGATCAAGAAGAAATGGGAAGCAGAGTTGAGAGGGGAGATCAATTGGGGATTATGGATAAATGGGTAAATGGGTAAACGGGATCTCCTCTTGTGCAAGGATGAGCCTGATACAGTTAAGGTGGTGCACAGGGTGCATATGACTCGAGCGAGAATGAGTAGGTTCTTTCAGGGGATAGCAGATGAGTGTGAGAGGTGTGGGCGGGGGGCAGCGAATCACGCGCACAGGGTTTGGGGTTGTGAAAAATTGGGAAGGTTCTGGGTGGGAGTGTTCGTTGTCTTAGCCAGGGCAGTGGAGGAGGAGATGGCGCAGACCCTTTGGTGGTGATATTTGGGGTTTCAGAGAAGCCGGAGCTCATGGAGAGGAGGAAGGCCGATGTCTTGGCCTTCACCTCTCTGATTGCATGGCAGCGCATTTTGCTGGAGTGGGGGGCGGCATCGCCACCGGGGGTAGCGGCTTGGTAGGGTGACCTGTACGACTTCCTGCAATTAGACAAGATAAAGTATGAGTTAAGGGGCTCTTCAGGGGGGGTTTGAGGAAAGGTGGGGGATGTTTGTGACCGTGTTTGAGGTGCTGTTCATCATGGGGGAGTGGGGGTGATAAAGGGGAAAATTCTGTACAGACTATTGCTGATTGTTGGGAATTATGTTTCCCAGGGTGTTTATTCGCTGTAACCTGTTTTGATACATGTTTGTAATAAAATACATTTTTAAAAATATGAGTCCTTGTCGAGATGCTCCAGGGATGAGTGTAGGGCCAGGGAGATAGCACCTGCTGTGGACTGGTTGTTGTGGTGTGCAAATTGCAGGAAATCAAGGCATTCTGGGAGTATGGAGTTGATGCGTCTCATGACAATCTCCCAAAGCACATCATAATGATTGATGTTAAGGGCACTGGACTGTATTCGCTGAGGTACGTTGCCTGGTTCTTCTTTGGCACCGGTATGATCGTGGTCTTCTTAAAGCAGATGGCAACCTCAAAATGGGGTAGGGAGAATTTGGAGATGTCCGTGAACACACTCACCAGTTGGTCTTGCAGGATCTGAGTGCATGACCAGGGAATCCATCAGGACTCGTCACCTTACAAGCGTTCACTTTCAAGAATCCCATTTGTCTTCGGAAGCTGTGACAGTGGATATGGTTGTGTGCAAGGCTGCTGGGGCGGCTTGTTGGTTTCCTGCCTGAAATGAGCATAGAATGCATTGAGTTCATCGGGGAGAGGTGCGCTGTTGCTGGAGATTCTACTCGGCTTTGCTTTGTAGCCCGTTCTGTTTTTTAAGCTTTGCCACAACCGACAAGAGTCCGTGTTATTAGTCTGCGATTCTAGCTTAGTCTGGTATTGTCTCTTGGCATCCTGATGGCTTTGCGAAGGTTGTAGCTAGATTTCTTGTATAGGTCAGGATCATCTGTCTTGAATGTCTCAGACCTGGCCTTGAGTGGGGAGTCAATCTTCCCGTTAAACCATGGTTTCTGGTTGGGAAATGCACGTACTATCTTCTTTGGCACGCAACTTTCTACACAAATGGTGGCATACCCATTTAGGTTGGCTACTGAGTTCTTGAATATGGACCAGTCCACTAACTCCAGCAGTCGCTTAAGAACTCTTCTGTTGCCTCGGATCAGCATTGCACAATCTTCTTAACTGGATTCTCCCGATTAAGTTTCTGCTTCTATGCGGGGCTACGGATCCGTCCTGTGGTCCGATTTTCCGAAATGCGATTGGTGGATGGATCGGTAGGTGCTCTTGATGTCTGTGTATCAGTGGTTAAGGATGTTTGTGCCTTTGGTGGGAGAGGAGATACGTTGCTGGAATTTTGGCAGTACAATCTTGAGGTTTGCCTGGTTGAAGTCCCCGACCACGATTAACAACGTATTCTGTTTCATTGTTATTTATAACAGTGTACAATTCATCAAGCGCCTTCTTTACTTCCGCCCAGGATGGGATGTAGATCACCATGATGATGGCAGAAGTGTACTCCCGTGGAAGGTATTCCAGATCTGGGTAACAGTAGTTCGTCAGGATCGCCACACCAGGAGGAGTTCATGAGGAGGCATACCTCTCCACCCTTTGCTTTGCCCAATGATGCCGTATGGTCCACCCGTTTAAGTGGAGTTGAGAGCTGTATGTTCATTTGATGTGCTGTTCAATGGGAAAACATGTGTTCAGGTTAAAAGATACATATACGCTGTTCTTACTGGGTTTGAAGTTTAAAAGTTCAAAAGTTTTTCTTTTGTTATCATAAAGATTTATTTGTAAAAAAACTAACCAAGCCCTATTTCTCATGCCTGTCAAAGAGTAAAATCATTTAGAAACCAAAAAGGAGATCTTGTGGAGACAGAGGGCGTGACTTAAGTACTTTGAATTTTTGCATCTGCACTCACTAAAGAAGATGAATCACAGTAAAGGAGGGAGTGACAGATAAATTGGATAAAATAAAATATGTATAAAGAGGAGATACTTAAAAAAATGATAGTAATCAAACTAGAAAAGTTACGAGGTCTGGATTCATCCTAGGTTACTGAGTGTGGAAAGGTGGAAATTGAGGAGGCTTTGGCCACAATTCTTTTTAGATATGATAGAGAACGGGAGGAATGCAAATGTTACAATCTAGTTTTAAAAAAGATCAAGGGATAAACTTGACAGTTATAAGCCAGTCAGCCTTATGTTGATGGTAGTGAAACTCTCAGAGACATTCAACTGGGACTAAAGTACTTGGTAAAATATGGGCTCATAGACAAAAACCACTATGAATTTCTTTTTTTTTAAAATCATGCTTGGCGAACTTGATTGCACGCTTTACTGAGGTATTGGAAAGGATTCATGGGAGTAGTGGGACTGATGTTTTCTACATGGACTTTCAGAAGATATCTAGTAAAGTGTATTATAACAGACTTATTAATAAAATTGAAGCTTAAAGAATGCAAAGGGCAATGGCTGTGTTGATAAAAAATTGACAAATGGTAAAAAGTATAGTGGAGAATGGTTACATTTCAGATATGAGGGGCGAAATTCTCCGACCCCCACGACGGGTCGGAGAATAGCGGGAGGGCCTTCCCGACATTTTTCCCGCCCTCCCGCTATTCTCCCCCGCCCCCGCCCAACTCCCGACACGAATCGCTGCCGCCGTTTTTTTACGGCCGGCAGCGATTCACAGCTGTTCGATGGGCCGAAGTCCCAGCCCTTTACGCTGTTTTTACGAACGGCAAACAGACCTGGTCTGGCCGTTCGTAAAAACGGCGGGAACAACTCGCTTTTTATAACCATGGCACCGATTGGCACGGCAGTACCACGGCCGTGCCAAGGGTGCCATGGGCCCGCGATCGGTGGGCACCGATCGCGGGCAGCGGGCCCGATGCCCGCGCACTATTTGTCCTTCCGCCGCCCGCAGTATCCATTCGCGGGGCGGCTGAGGGGCATCCCGGCCCGCGCATGCGCGGGTTTCGCGCAAATACGCGATGACGTCATCCGCGCATGCGCGGGTTGGAGTCTTCCAATCCGCGCATGCGCGGCTGACGTCATATGACGCATCAGCCGGCGCTAACTCCGGCAAGCGGGCTTAATGAAATTCGTTAAGCCCGTGATGCCGGAGCTTGCGACGTCGGGCTGCTAGCCCCGACCGGGGACCAGAATCGGTTCCCGGTCGGGAAGGGGCGCACTGTTTTGGGAGAATCGCGCCCGAGGGATTTGGGCAGTAATGTCCCCAAGGGGTTGTTTTTGGAGCCACAGCTCTTTTTGACTTGGGCACATATGGCACAAATATAAAGAATGGCAATGTAGGCCGGAATTTTCCAGCTGTTCGCTGGCTGTGGGATTCTCTGCTCCTGCCGGCAGTGCACCCCCGCCAGCATGGGGTGGCTTCAATGGAAATTCCCATTGACAGCAGCGGAAGCAGAGAATCCCGCTGCGAGCGAACAGTGCGGCGCCTCCCGCTGCTGACAAACACTCGGCAGGGAGGCAGGAGGATCCCGCCCGTAGTAAAGGTGTAAAGGACAGTCATAGACTCTGTAGGACATAGGTGGACTGGTGAAATGGCAGACACCTGGTAGATGGTATTTAAGGCAGAGAATTGTGAAGTGATTCATTGTAGTAAGAAGAATGATGAGGGATAATATAATCTCAAATGTATAATTTTAAAGGGCTACAGGAGCAGAGAGATCAGGGATATACGCACATAATATTTGAAAGCAGCAAAACAAGTTGAAAAAGGCAATTTGAACCCTTTGCTTCATTAATAGAGCCATATGGTGGGATTTTCCTGAATTTCAATGAAGGCTGATAGCAGGTGGGAAAATGGCATTGAAGCTGCCGGCACCAACAGTGGCTTTCTCCACTGTATCATCCCAGACTTAGTAACAATAAAATGGCAAAAGGCAGGTCCCATGATGTCATGCTGTCAGGACAGTCTCTGTTTGAACTTGTCCCACCAGTTATTTAGTATGTTGAAGAACGGGACACCATATTTAAGGACCACCCCAGTGCACAAAGGTTAACCAGGGTGACATCCCACAACCGCACACCACCCCCCACCGACAAAATCTCACCTGCAAATTGGCCAGGTTTCTAGAGCCCACCGAAATGAGATAACCAGGGAATGTGGCTGAGCAATTCAAGCTCGAAGTTTTTATAGTCTGCTGCCAGGGCATACAGGCATCCATGACTTCACGGATGCACTTGTGGGCTGTTGGTTGCGAAATGCCACACAAGTCCCTGCTCGAACCCTGGAATAACCCGAAGCATAGAGGTTAAGGACTCTATCCTCCTCCTGCATGTGGTGCCAAATCCACAAGGACATGGCACAGGTGCCGCATCATCCCCTTTTTTGAAGTGGAGCCTCCTGCGACACATACCGCCCGACATCTCCTCAAACCACCAGCGACGCCTGTACACTTTGGGCCATCACTGGCCCCTCCCTCTTGGTTCCTCCTCAGCCTGATGACTGGCCAGGTCTTCAGGGTGTGGGGCGTGGCCCTGCACATGGGCTGTCATCTCGGGCCTGCATCGACGCTGCTGCCCCTGCCTTCTCCAGCATCTGGCTGCCTGGATTGCCGCCAGCACCGCGAGGACAGCTGCTTTGGGATCCACAATACCACCCATAATGTGACATCTGTAAGGAATTGGAGAGATTGAGAGACTGACGATCAATAATGGCTTCCACCCAGGACCCTTAAGTTCCCCAAGCATCCCCGACCCTTACGTTCCCCGTCTTCTCTTAGAGTGCCAACCAGCGAGCTGATTGTGCTGGGGGACCATGCCCTGCACATGCACCTCTGGCCATAACAGGGTCCCCAGATCGTGGAACATTACTTGGACCAGACTCAGGTTTCCTCCCCAATTCACACACACACTCACCTTCTGGTTGCGGGTTATCCCAGTGTTGAAGCCCAGGCCTAGGGTGTTTCAATGTTGGCTGCTGCCTCTGTGATGTTGAAGCCTCCAGGGTTCAGGCAGAAGTGTCCAGACCTCCCAGTCTGATTGTGATGCTCGGCAATAACACTCGCTGAGACATGGCAAGTGTACCCACGGGATTCCAGTCGAGTGCTGTGAAGTGCTCATATAATTAACAATGCCAATTCTCTATTAGCAATAGCCTTCAACTGTGCAGCCAGAAGCTGCTCACAGTCAGAGGAAGTTAAAGTGACAGTCACCATGATACCACAGACCGGGCACAGCCCTGGGGATGTTCAGTGCAGTGGGCAGGCAAGGGCTGAAGTTGCCCGTTATGGGTATATACAATCTGGGCAATGGCCTGTGGGACCCGTGGGTGCTGAGTCCCCCCTTCCACCCCCCCCCCCCCCAGTCCAGGGCCGATCCTCCCATTGCTAGCTCCCAGCACCCTGACCAAGCCCACCCCCAGGAGATACCGCAACGCCGCCCCCCCCACCCCTCCAGGCACTGGGGCAGCACCCCCAGAGTTGCATGCCCCATTTTGAAGGTGGCTACCCTCCAATCCCCTCAGCAGCCATTTCGCAAGCTTCCCGTTTTGAAATAGGTGCGCTAAAGGGCGCCCATGTGACCTCCCACTGGGGAGCCGGTTAGATCTCAGGAGGCCATCCGACCTGCTGATGTTATGGAAATTTCCCTTAATTGGTGACAATTGGAACCTGGCCATGTCTCGGCTGGATCTGGAACCCGCCAACGGGAGCGGGCTGGTTAGATCGGAAACCAATTGGTAGCCAGCACAGATCCCAATATTGGCCTCTCCCACAATCTAACCAGTTTGCATGGATCCGCGCTGGACACGACACGGCTGTTAGATCACGCTCAGAGACTTTCAATTGAAGGGAACTCCAAGTGTCATAGCATCCACTTTGGAAAAGACAGATTGTAGTTTCAGAGACTGTCTCAGAAAGGACAACCAGCTTACAAACGCTGGAATTTCAAGAGCACCAGGAAACATCTGAAACAGCTGAACCATCACAGCTGAATGTCTTCTTTTGGAGCAAATTACTGTATTGTTCCAGCTACCATGTCCATCAGAGAATCAACCTCCTGGCTATTTATCGACAAGAGTCTTCACAGCTTCATGAAGCTCCTTAATTTCTAAAGGACCTTCACTCCAGCTAAAGTATCAACACAACTAAGAAGACATCAGGCGTGCATCGACATCGAGACTGAGTTATTAATTCCATTTTTATAATTACTGCTTTAGCTCCATCTGCCTCTAATCTTCATGTGTGTGACAGTGTGAGTAAGATGAGTGATTGAGATGTTGTGTTCAAACATCCGGGACGAGTGTTTGATAATAAGTAGCCTTCTCTTATTTCTAAGCCTGCTGCTGGGATTTATGTTAAATTGAGAAAAATTACTCGAGGGCAGCACGGTAGCACAGTGGTTAGCATTGCTGCCGCCTGGCGCCGAAGTATAAGGTTCGATCCTGGCTCTGGGTCACTGTCCTTGTATAGTTTGCATATTCTCCCCGTGTTTGTGTGGGTTTCGCCCCCACAACCCAAAGATGTGCAGGGTAGGTGGATTGGCCACGCTAAATTGGCCCTTAATTGGAAAAAATGAATTAGTCACTCTAAAAAAAAGTTTTTAAAAAGAAAAATTACTCTGAGGGTAAGGGACTGCACACACACCTTGCTCACGGACATCCTGATTAAGGAATGGAAGAGACTACTCAAAGCCTGTCCATAACAAATGCATTGCCTCAAGGAGTAATGGAAGCGAGTGCATTGATAACTTTCAAAATGGAACTGGATAAATACTTTAAGGGGAAGATTTTGCAGGGCTATTGGGGAAAGAGCAGGGGTGGGGAATGAATTGCAAAGTTCTTTCAAAGAGTTGGCAAGGGTACATTGGTCAAAATGACTTGCTTTTCCGTTATATCATTCAATGATTTTATGAAGCCAGATGCTGCAAACTACCAAACAGCACAAAGCTGATTTAATACAAAATCAAATGACTGATTCTTACAGTGAATAGCCTTGCTGTTCATAAATTGTGTTTGGCAAGGGACTATATTAAATGCTGTCATTCAATTTAAGTCTGCACACTGAAGATTCTTTGCTGCAAGTATGGAAAATAGAAGTGTTACCCTCTTGGAATAAAGAGACTATCTGAAGTTATAACAATAGTGCACTGTGAGACTAACCCACACCTTATCCGACTCCGTGATGCATGATATCATTACCTACAAAGAGAGGTGGGGATAATATTCCTTCACCAAACTCAACTCTTTGATCTCCTTGCACTTCACTCCTGCCAGATTGATTTCTAAACAATCAGACCTTGGAAGATTCATTTACTGAAGCTAGAGTGCGAGAAATTCATCCCACTGAACTAAATGGCCCATAGCATCAAAAAGGTACATTTTTCTATCGGGTCTATGAAGCACAAATGCTGCAGGTATGAATGAACTATGATCATTCTCACCAATTAAAGAATATACCCTGTTCACTTAAATAACTATGAGATGTAAAATGGGGACTGGTTGTTAAATGAGATGTAGAAATAACCAGAGCTGCAAAACATTTTTGATATTCAACCAGCAATAGTTATCATTTCATGAGTGTATATCACTAAAAATTTACAGAAGTGACAAGTATTGTTAAGTCCAATTGAGGCAGGTGAGGGGAGTAGTTTTTGAGTATGGAGTATCGTTAAGTCCAATTGAGGCGGGTGAGGGGAGTAGTTTATGAGTATGGAGAGAAGGCAGGCCAACGTAGAAGGGAGGCTGTGGCGAGGGAAATTGTCCAGGTGCAGGATAGGACGGGGAAATTGGTGGTGACCCCGAACCAGATCAATAGGGTGTTTGAGGAGTTCAATGAAAATTTTTATATGTCGGAGCCACCGGGGGAGGATTGGGAGATATGGGAATTCATGGGCGGTCTGGAATTACTGAGGTTGGGGGAGGAAGATCGGGAAACATTGGAGGGGTCTTTAGGGGTACAGCAGATAAAGGACGCCATTGGGAGGATGCAGTCGGGGAAGGTGGCAGGACCGGATGGGTTCCAGTGGAGTATTACAAGAAATTTAGAGACAAGTTGGCGTCGCTGATGGTGGAGATGTTTGAAGAGGCGATAGGGAAGGGGGTGCTGCCACAGACTTTGGGGCAGGCCTTGATCTCCTTGCTGCTGAAGAAGGATTAAGGATCCAACAGTGTGTGGGTCGTAAAGGCCTATGTAGCTACCGAATGTGGATGCAAGGATATTGGTGAAGGTGCTGGTGGCTAGGTTGGTGGCTTGCCTCCTAAAGGTGAGAGGGGCGGACCAGATGGGATTCGTGAAAGGGAAGCAGCTATACTTGAATTTTAGGAGGGTGTTAAATATGGTTATGATGCTGGCGGAGGGAAAGGACACAGGTGTTGGTTGCGCTGGACGCAGAAAAGGCATTTGATTGTGTAGAGTGGAGGTAATTGATTGCGGTGTTAGAACGGTATGGGATCAGGCCAAGATTTTTGGAGTGGGTACAGTTATTGTATTGAGAGCCGAAGGCGAGTGTCGGCACAAACTATATAAGTTTGGAGTATTTTGCTCTGCACCAGGGGGACCAGGCAGGGGTGTCCTATGTCCCCTCTGTTATTCGTGCTGGCGATTGAGCCTTTGGCCATCACACTGAGGAGTTTGGGGGTGTGGAAGGGAATAGTACGGGGTGGGGGTGTGTGGATCATATGGTGTCTTTGTACAAGGATGATTTATTTATTTATTTTTAATTTTAAAGTACCCAATTAATTTTTTCCAATTAAGGGGCAATTTACCGTGACCAATCCACCTAGCCTGCACATCTTTGGGTTGTGGGGGTGAAACCTTGCAAACACAGGGAGAATGTGCAAACGCCACACGGAGAGTGACCCAGAGCCAGGATCAAACCTGGACCTCGGCGCCGTGAGAAAGCAGCGCTAAGCACTGTGCCACCGTGCTGCCCCTAATACACGGATGATTTATTATTGTATGTGTCGGAGCCAAGTGTACAGTATTGATGGGGGGTAAACTGGAGTTTCTCCGAACATTTGGGTCCTTTTCGGGGTATAAATTAAATCAGTAAAAAAGTGAATATTTTGTGGTGTCGGGGGTGGGGGGGGGGGGTGGTAGTTGCCATTTTGTAGGGCGGTAACCCACTTTCGATATCTAGGGGTGCAGGTGGCGCGGGACTGTGGGGGGGCTCCATAGATACAATCTTACAAGCTTGGTAGGGAGGGTGAAGGTGGACTTGGCAAGATGGGCTAGTCTTCCTCTGTCGCTGGCAGGTCGGGTGCAGGCAATTAAAATAAAAGCGCTCCCGTGGTTTTGTTTATATTTCAGTACCTGCCAATCTTTTTGCCAAAGGCGTTTTTCAAGAAGGTGGAGAAGTTGATTACCTTGTTTATTTGTGGGGGCTGTGGGGGGTTGCTAGGGTTAGGAAGGCACTCCTGCAGAGAGGACGGCAGGCAGGGGGGTTGGGCCTCCCAAATGTATTGCACTGTTACTGGTCGGCGAATGCTGAAAAGATGAGTGATGCGTTTCTCCGTTGCGCCGCACCAGATTTCTGGTGCAGTATGCCGTCGTGATTCTCCGTGTTGTGGGGCAGCCCACACTGTCGGCAAACTCCATGGCTGCCAGCAAAACGGAGAATCCCGACCGCGGAGAATTCAGCCCGAGGAGTTGAGCTGGAGTGGGGGGAGTCCCAGTGGGTTAGAATGGAGGAGAGATTGTTCCCTGCTGTTCCCCATGGCCCTGGGTAAATATTTTGGGAGCCCGGTGCTGGTGGCAAGGCTGAAGATTTGGAGGCAGTTGAGGCAGCATTTTGAGATGTGGGCGGGGTCAAGAGAGATGCCGATTAAGCAGAACCATAGGTTTGAGCCAGGGAAGTTGGATGGGAGGCTTCGGAGATAGGAGGAGAGGGGAGTCAGGGTATTAAAAGACCTGTTCCCGGGAGGTCATTTTGTGAGGCTTGAGGAATTGGGGGAGAAATATGGACTGGGGCAGGGGTATCTGCAGTGTCGGGATTTTGCTAAGAAGAAAGTTCAGAGCTTCCCAATAGCGTGGGCCTCCATCTTGTTGGAAGAGGTACTGAAGACGGGGGAAATGGAGAAGTGGGTGGTGGCGGTAATTTATGGGAAGAATTTGGGGGAGGCCACGGGGGAGGTTATGGAAGACGGCTTGTGGTGTGAGGTGCTCTGGAGGCTAAATGCTTAAACCTTGTGCGCGAGGTTGGGGCTGATACAGGTGAAGGTCATGTATAGGGCGCATCTCACGAGGGGAGGGATGAGCCGACTCTTTGAGGGGGTGGAGGATGTACGTGAGCGCTGTGGGAGGAGCCCGACAAAACATGTTCACCTGTTTGGTCTTGCCCGAAGCTGGAGGGGTATTGGGGAGAGGTCTGTAAGGTAATTTCGGGGGTGGTACATGTGAGTTTGGAGCCAGGGCCCCAGGAAGCCATTTTCGGGATGTTCACCAGTCCAGGCTGCAGGCAGGTGCAGGGGCAGATGTTTTAGCCTTCACCTTGCTGATCGCCCGGAGGCGAGTCCTGCTGGGGTGGAGGTCAGCCTCTCTGCCCTGTGCCTTGGCTTTGGTGGGGGTCCTGCTGGAATGTTTGATGCCAGAGAAGGTGCAGTTTGAGCTGAGGGGGAGGATTGAAGGGTTCTACAATTCCTGGGCATTATTTACCTTGCACTTTCAAGAATTGGATGTCATTGAACATTAGGGGGGAAGGGGGGCTATTGTGGGGGGTGGGGGGGGCGGGGAGTTGAGTTGAGCACATTGTTTATGGGATGACCGTGGATTCTCTTTTGGTCTTTTGTGTTTTGTTGTATTTGGAATGTGTGGGTGATGTTTGGGTTTGTATGTTGAAGTGAATGCTGGTTGGGGGATTGATACTGTATTTGTTATTGTTGGTTGTCTTTTGTTGTGTATCTGATGAAAATGTGGAGAATATTTTTTTAAAAAGTATCAATAAGTCATCATTGGAAGTCCAAATTCACTCTGGCAGACACAAACAGAAGATGTGTAGGATATCGTTATTTCCAAGGATATGTATCTAGTTGGAATCAAAAACTTATTTATAATCATATAAAAATCATTGCTATAACAGTAAAAAGCTGTTCTGATCTGCAAATAATTAACATACAATGAAAATGATTTCTGCAACTTTTACTTTTTAAAATATTTTATTCAAGGCATTTTCATATAAACAAAAGCAGAAGAACAACGAAGCAACGTTATAAACAACCAATACCCACTACCCCCCTCTCCCCTCATACCACCCCTTTCTACACATCCCGCCATGCTCATTTTAACCTCCTTACCCCCCCCCCCCCAACCAGGTGACCATTAAAACCTCCTTAAAGAAATCAATATATGGCTTCTGCATTTCCACAGTAACTTCAAATGGGCTTTTCACAGTAACTTAATTGAAGCCTACTTGTGACAATAATCGATTATTATTATTATTACCTCTGGGTGAACCCATCCACCGACCCCCTCAAGATGAACTTGACCTTCTCCAGCCTCAGGAATTCCGCCAGGTCGCTCACCCACACTCCCACCTTCGGCGGCTCCAAGTCCCGCTACCCGAGCAAAACCCGTCTCCGGGCTATCAGGGAGGCAAAGGCCAAGACATCGGCCTCCATCACCCTCTGGACTCCTGGGTCTTCCGCCAATTCTGGACTCGGGACCACCTCCACCCCCAGCACGTCTACGAACCCCTGCCAAAATCCCTTCAACCTTAGGCACACCCAATACATGTAGACATGATTCGCAGGCCTCCCCGCCCACTGCCCACTCCTATCCCCTACCCTCTTAAAGAACCGACTGATCCTCGCCACTGTCATTAGCGAGCTATGCATCACTTTAAATTGGATGAGACATGTCGAAGGCGTGTTCACACTCTGCAAAGCCTCTACCCACGTCTCGGCCCCCACCTTCCCTTCCAGCTCCTCCTCCCACTTACGTTTTTTGTTCCCCACCAGGGCTCCCTCCCAATCCATCAACTCCTTATAGACATCGGACACCATCCCCTCCCTTATCTCGTCCCTCGACAGCACCTTCTCTTGCAACCCCAGGGGCAGCAGCCCAGGGAAGGACGCCACCTCTCTCCTTACAAAATCCTGGACCTGCAGGTATCAATTGCTACATTTACTTTTTTTTAAATGCATTTAGCGTACCCAATTTTTTTTTCCCAATTAAGGGGCAATTTAGTGTGGCCAATCCATCTACCCTGCACATCTTTGGCTTGTGGGGTGAAACCCACGCACACATGGGGAGAATGTGCAATCTCCACACTGACAGTGACCCAGGGCCGGGATCGAACCCGGGTTCTCAGCGCCGTGGTACTGCTCCATTGATTACTCGGCAGGCAGAGCAGCCCCCTTGCCCTCTGCCATCTTTTTCTGTGGCCCACCATGAAGATTCTCCTGCTTCAGCAGCTCTTTCCTACTTACACCAATCCTAGTTTGTAGATCCATCCACCAGCCACAAAAGAGGAGTAAAACGTTCTCCAGGCACTCCCGCACCCCTTGCTCTCAAATACTTCGACCTTCGGGTGGGGAAAAGACTGAAAAGATCCGCCTTGAGTGGGAGCCACCAAATGTGTGACCGCTCACTCTATGGTTGCCACTGGAAGTCTTCTGCAATGTTTATGACCAAGGTGAGCCCATGTGGTGGTACTGCTGATTCACTGCTGTTTGCCCATTGCCTTGTCCACAGCAGGGCAGCCTGGGAGGCAGGAGAATGCAGAATCTAGTGATATCCTGAGGCTTTCTGCTGTTGCTGATGGTCCACAATGCCCAATTTGAGTTGCTAGGTCTGTTCAAAATCCAGCTAATTTAATATGGTGGCAATACCACACAACACAATGGTGGGTACCCTCCAAAGTGAAGTCAAGACTTTTTCGCTACAATTCTTGTCACTCCGACAATACCTCTGTGGACAGATCCCCCTTATTGGTTCCCTCACCACCAACTGCAGGCCCATTCTTTTTTTTAAATGTTTTTTATTGAGTTTTCATATTTTATATACAACAAATTACAAATTATTAGAGAAAAAAACACGCAAAAATCAACATGTATATTTACAGGTAAGCATCTTCATAATAACAATTGTGGCCGCCCCCTTTAGCCGGCATACATATTTTACATTCCCCAATATGGCCGAGGCACATGTTTATAGGCATTTATTTACAGTTTGGTTTTGGGCCTTAGCTTGCCATCAAACCCCCATAACGAACCCCTCCCCCCGGCTACCTTCCCCCGATTCCCGTCCATTTTCTCCTGATTCTTGGCCACCCACGTTCTGTGGAAGCCGTCGTCTGACCCTCGGATGGCGAATTTGATTTTCTCCATTTGGAGAGATTCCGAGAGGTCGGACAGCCAGTCTGCAGCTCTGGGCGGTGCTGCTGACCGCCAGCCAAACAGGATTCTACGGCGGGCGATCAGGGAGGCAAAGGCAAGGGCGTCCGCCCTCCTCCCCAGGCAGGAATAGATCTGGCTGGTCTGAAACCCCGAAGACCGCCACTATCGGGCATGGCTCTACCCTCACCCCCACCACTTTTGACATAGCCTCGAAGAAGGCTGTCCAGTACTCCACAAGTCTGGGGCAAGACCAGAACATGTGGGCGTGGTTGGCCGGGCCTCTTTGGCACCATTCACATCTGTCCTCCACCTCCGGGAAGAACCTACTCAGACGGGTTCTTGTTAAGTGGGCTCTATGTACCACTTTTAGTTGCGTCAGGCTGAGCCTTGCGCACGTGGAGGTGGAGTTGACCCTATGCAGTGCTTCGCTCCAGAGTCCCCACCCTATCTCCATCCCCAGGTCATCCTCCCATTTCATTCTTGTTGCGTCCAGTACGGTGTCGTCCCTTTCTACCAGTCGGTCATACATGTTGCTACAGTTCCCTTTATCAAGGATACTTGCGTCCAGTAGGTCTTCCAGTAGTGTCTGTCGTGGCGGTTGTGGGTACGTCCTTGTCTCCTTTTGTAGGAAGTTTTTGAGCTGCAGGTACCGTAGCTCGTTCCCCCCCAGCTAGCCGAAATTTCTCTGTCAGTTGTCCAGTGTTGCGATCCTGTCGTCCGTGTATAGGCCCCTGACTGTTATGTGCCCCCGTCCTGCCTCCACTTTTTGAAGGTGGCGTCAGTCAGTGCTGGTGTGAACCTATAGTTGTTGCAGATGGGAGCCTTGTCCGACATTTTGGTCAGGCCAAATTGCTGCCGCAGTTGGTCCCAGGATTGGAGGGTGGCTGTCACCACTGGGCTGCTGGAGTGTTTTTTGGGGTGGGGATGGGAGTGCTGCCGTGGCGCGGGCCCGGAGGGAGGTCCCCAGGCAGGAGGCCTCCTCCGCACGCACCCACTCGGCTTCTGGCTCCTGGATCCATCCCCTTACTCGCTCGGCTGTTGACGCCCAGTGGTAGAATTCTAGATTCGGGAGGGCTAGCCCCCCCCGGATTTTGTTTTTTGTAGGACCTTCTTTGGGATCCTAGCATTTTTACCCCCCCATACGAATGCCATGATAAGTTTGTCCAGCACTTTGAAAAAGGCCTTGGGGATGTAGATCGGAATGGGTCTAAACAGGAAGAGGAACCTGGGCAGTACGTTCACTTTGATCGTCTGGACTCTCCCCTGCGAGGGAGAGTGGGAGTGTGTTCCATCTTTGCAGGTCCTTTTTTACTTCCTCCGTCAGGCTGGTGAGGTTCCATTTGTGGATCCCTTTCCAGTCATGGGCTATTTGGATCCCCAGGTTGCGGAATTTGTGTCGGGCTTGTTTGAACGGCAGCCCCTTTAGTGCTGCCCCCCCCCCCCCTCCCCCACTTGCGGGTGTACTGGGAAGATCTCGCTTTTGCTCATGTTGAGTTTGTAGCCCGAGAAGGCTCCAAACTCTTTCAGGAGTGCGATGATTCCGTCCATGCTGCAGGCCTATTCTAACAGCTATGCTGCCCCTCAGGACTCAGCGGCCTCAGTCAGTAATGGTACCAATGAGCCATACTTGACAATGGACATTGAAGTCTCCAAACCCAGAATACATTCTGTGGACTTGCCACCCTTTATGCTTCTAGTTGGTTTTAAAAATGGAAAAGCACTGATTCATCGGCTGAGGAGGGGGATGTAAGTGAAAATCAGCAGGAACTTATCATGCCCATGTTTGCCCCGATGCCATGAGACTTCATGAGGTTCAGGGTCCATGTAGGGCACACTGAGGATGATTCCTTCTCAACTGCATATCACACTTGACCAGGGAAAGAGTAGGGCCTATTAAGGATCAATGTGGCAATCTGTGTGTGGAACCAGAAGGCGTTGTTGAGGTTTTACATGAGCACTTTGAATCTGTATTCACTATGGAGAAGGACAATGTAGGGATAGAAATCAGGGAGGGGGACTGTGATGTACTTGAATGAATTAACATTGAGAGGGAGGGGATATTAATGGATTTAGAAGGCTTAAAACTGGATAAATCCTCAGGCCCAGATGAGGTGTATGCCAGGCTGCTGTGGGAGGCAAGGGCGATTGACGAGGCTCTGTGAATAAATTTCAATTTTTTTCTGGCCACAGGAGAGGTGCCAGAGGATTGGCGAACAGCTAATGTGGTACCATTATTCAGGAAGGGTGGTAGGGATAAACCAGGAAATGACAGGCCAGTAACTTCAGTGGTAGGGTAACTATTGGAAAGAATTCTGAGGAACAGAATTAATCTCCACTTGGGGAGGCAGGAATTAGTCAAAGATAGTCAACATGGCTTTGGCAAAGGGAGATCATGTCTCACAAATATGATTGAATTTTTCGAGGATGTGACTAGGTGTGTGGTTGAGAGTCATGCCAATGATATAGCTTACATGGATTTCAGTAAGGTTTTTGACAAGGTCTTGCATGGGAGACTGAACAAGAAGGTAAGAGTTCATGGGATCCAATTTGGTAAATTAGATCAAAAATTGGCTCAGAAGCAGGAGGCAGAGTGTAATGGTCAAAGGTTGGAAGTTTGTGTCCAGTGGTGTTCTGCAGGGATCGGTGTTGGGTCCCTTGCTGTTTGTAGTGTATATTAATAATCTGGACATGAATGTAGGAAGTATGATCAGTAAGTTCGCAGATGACACTAAAAATGGTGATATGGCAAATAGTGAGTAGGAAAGCCTTAGATTACAGGATGATATAGATGGGCTGGTTAGAGTGGCAAATGGAATTTAACCCTGAAAAGTGTGAGGTAATACATTTTGGGAGGACTAACAAAGCAAGGGTGTGTATAATGAATTGTAGGACCCTAGGAAATACAGAAAATCAAAGGATCCTAGGTGTGCATATCCATAGATCCCTAAAGTCAGCAGGGCAGGTTGATAAGATGGTTCAGAAGGCATATGGGGAATTTATCTTTATTAACTAAGGCATAGAATATAGCATCATAGAATTTACAGTGCAGAAGGAGGCCATTCAGTCCATCGAGTCTGCACCGGCCCTTATAAAAAGCACCCGACTGAAGCCCATGTATCTACCCTATCACCGTAACCCAGTAACCCTCACTTAACATTTTTTGGATACTAAGGGTAATTTAGCATGGCCAATCCACCTAACCCACATATCTTTGGACTGTGGGAGGAAACCGGAGCACCCGGAGGAAACTCAGAGACATAGGGAGAACGTGCAGACTCCACACAGACAGTGACCCAGCCAGGAATCAAACCTGGGACCCTGGAGCTGTGATGCAACTGTGCTAACCACTATGCTACTGTGTTACCGTAAGAACAGGGAGGTTATGATGGAACTGTATAAAATCCTGGTTAGGTCACAGCTGAAGTATTTTGTGCATTTGTGGTCACCATACTATAGGAAGGAAGTGATTGCAGGAGAGAGGGTGCAGAGGAGATACACCAGGATGTTGCTTAGCTGGAGCATTTCAGCTATGGAGAGAAACTGGATAGACTGGGGTTATTTCCTTGGAGTAGAGAAGGCTGAGGGGGACCTGCTTGAGATGTATCAAACTATGTGAAGCATCAATTGGGTGGATAGGAAGGAACTATCAATAATCAGGGGCTTAGATTTAAAGTAAGGTGCAGAGGGTTTAGAGGGGATGTGAAGAAAATCTTTTTCATCCAGAGAGTGGGTAGTATCTGGAACTCACTGTCTGAAAGGGTGGTAGAGGCAGGAACTCTCACAACATTTAAGAAGCATTTAGATGAGCATTTGAAATGCCATAGCATACAAGGCTACCCACCAGGTGCTGAAAATAGGATTGGGGTAAATAGGTACTCGATGGCCAGTCCTGGCGCAATGGGCCGAAGGGCCTCTTTCCATGCTGTAATACGCTATGACTCTCTCTATTTTCACTAAAGGACAGGAGTGAATAGGGTGAGTTTTTAAAACATGACAATCATTGATTGTTTCATGGTCAATATTACTATTACTGAGGCTTGCTTTTAATTCCAGATTTTTATGAAACAAATGGATTTAAATTCCAGCAGCGGCCGTGGTGAGCTTTGAATCTGTCACCAGAACATTAACCTGGGCCTCTGGATTACTGCGGGGTGTTGCAGTTCACTCCGGCAGTCCGAGTTACCGTGGCAACGTGCTCTTTTTACATGCATGCTTTGATCTGGATGGTGTTGGCCGAACTTCCAATTTCTTTCCCATTATATGACCAGGAATTGCTCCGGCCTTTACTATCTACCACTGGCCAACCTTCAAGTACTGAAGCCGGACTGCAGCCAGAGCTGCTGGATCAGAGGCAAGTCTACCCTCGGTCTCGGGGTCAAGTGATATTACCACCGTCTCGCCGAATTGGATTGGACCACTGGGCGATATAAGTGTGAAATTAAATGGTCTCCAGAGTAAGCGATCAGATTGTCTAGGAGAGGAATCCGTCTTTACTGTTTCCCTATAGAAACGGTTAAGCAACCAGCCTGCAGCAACCTAAGTTGGGTTTCCCCCCTCCTACGATATGGATGTCGGTTGTGAGGCCATGATGTCCTCCCGCCTCCTCCCGGACACACACATCTTCCATTCAGGTTCTCGGCTCACGTATGAAAGACAGCGCGGTATGCAGGGCCCTGGTACTGCTGGGACAATTCTCGACATGAGGAGAGAGCAAATTAAAATGAAACCGTCTTAATTACTCTTACTAATAGTGGAAACGGGTTCTGATTCTTTTATTCCCACCTTGTTTATTTTGATTCCTCTTGTTCCCTTATTCTGTATCTCGCTCCCCCTCTCTGCCTGATGGTTTGATTCTGTATGCACCCCCCTCCCGCCTGCCTTCCCTCCCTCACTTTAATGTAGTTCACTTTTGCTCGTCTCCCATCATCAGCATTCCCAGCTGCACGTCCTCACTTTCTTTCGACGAGCGAGACTGGTCGCATACAGTTAGTGCGGTAGATCGATGACAGCTTGATTAGAATGGGATTACAATGTCCTGTGGACCTGCTGGGGAGGCCACCCACCCAGAGAGTTGATGAGGGGCGGCCAGTGGCCGCAGCCAGTCGCCGGGGCCAAGAGGTGAGCAAAGTCCTTCGACACTGAAAGTCGATTGTTACACATCAGACTTTCACTGGCAAATAAATACGAGTTACCGTGCAGCAGAGCCCAACAACAAAACACACACACACTCTTTCTCCAGTTCCCCTCTCTGAAAGCAACGTTGCCTTTCATCTCACAGCTTCACGAGTAAATTAAGGTTAAAAAATGCCTCCCCTGGAATTAAGTGGACCGTGAAACTTTGAAACTGCAGGATATTCGATGATATGCCTTCTTAACACTATAGTCTCAATACTGGTGATCGTCAGACTGCTAGATTTTGGTCAAACCCCATGTGTTCCACTGTGAAAGAAATCCCCCTGCTTTTGCCAAGTCTGTCGTACATATGTTCCATACCCACAACAATGTCGTCGAGTCTTTGCAGTCCTCTGAAATGACCAAGCAAGCCTTGTAGTTGTAAAAAGTTGCGTGACAAAGTATAATAATATCAAAAGCAGCCAGAGAGTGATGTAATCATTGGATTCAGACGCTGTAAAGGCACACCCACCCAACCCTGGAAAGTCTTTCTCACTAACATCTTGGGTCTTTGATAAAATTGGGGAGCAGTCTCCCAGACTAGTCAAACAATAGCCTGACATAGTCATCCTCATCAATACATAACTTGCAATGTCCCAGATTCCACCACCATCATCTCTGGCTATGTCTTGGCCAGGTGGCTCGACAGATGGACAAGAGGTGGTGGGACCTCTTGGTACAGTAGTATGAGGGTGAGGGAGGGAATGGTCCTGGGCATTGATTCCAGATCCCATACAGTGTCATGGCATCAAGGAAATGGTGAGAAAATCTCCTGCTGATTACCACCCACTGCGTAACCCCCCACCCCCAGCCCCTCAGTTTGAATCCGTACTCCTCCATGTTGAACACAACTTGGAAGAACAATAACAATATTTATTAGTGTCACAAGGAGGCTTACATTAACATTGCAATTAAGTTACTGTGAAAATCAAGCACTAAGAATGCCCATCACCAAGAGTAGTTGGTAGCACCACTATTGACGGAGCTGGCCGAGTCTGAAGCTGCTAGACTGGGTCTACTGCAGGTGGTGAGAGAACCAACAAGAGGGAGAAACCTTCTCAAACTTGTCCTCAGAGATCTGCCTGTCACAGATGCATCTGTCCAGGACAAAATTGGTTGGGATAACCATTACACAGTCATTGGATGGATCAAGTCTCATCTTTACTCTGAAGATAACTTTCATTGCACTGTATGGCAGTGCCACCATGCAAAATGATTCAGAACAGAGGTGATAATAATAATCTTTATCATTGTCACAAATAGGTTTACATTACCATTGCAATGAAGTTACTGTAAAAGTCCCCTAGTCGCCACACTCGTGTGCCTCTTCAGGTTCATTGAGGGAGTATTAAGAATGTTCAATTCACTGTTGCTCATTATGCTTTCCCTTAATTTGCTCTGTTTTAATTACCTTATAGCCCTGTTAGTGCGCATGCATTAACACACTTCTGAATTCTGGAGGATTGATCAGTACTGCTTAAACTCTTGTGGTTCTTTCTGTTTCCGATTGGACTTCTAATTCAAAGGTTGTGGGTTCGAATCCCATCAGAGTCACCAGTAAATGTTGCTTGTTATGTTTTCCCTTAATTTGCTCTGTTTTAATTACCTATGATCAAGAGTCGCCAGGTATCTTTCTGATACCACCACAGGGTTCAAAGCCAAGTACTGATCAATGACTCAATACACCAGTTAGTAAGTTTGAAATCAATACACATTTATTATACACAGTCAATTATTACTCATGTCTAAACTCTACTCGCTAAACTACAACTACTACTAAAAGCCTATACTTAGCTTCGAGTGGCCCACTCAGTCAGAGGAACAATGGCCGTTGTCCGGTTCTGATACTGCTGGCTTTGAACTAGTATCGAATAGTAGCTAGGAGCGTCTATCTCGTAGCGTGCGTTGACCTTAGGCTTACTTGGCTGGTGCTTGGCGGGCCTCTTGTTGCTGAGAGCCAAAACCAAGGTGAGAGTTCCAAAAGCTTCCAAGAGCTTTCAAGAGAGCAAACTGAACTTGGGGACTCTGCTTTATAGTCCCCAGGGGTTTCACGCCCTTCTGGGCGGACCCCGGACTTGGTCCCAATTAATTGGACCATGTCCCAATCGTTCGTATTGATTTTCTCCAATACCGGAGTTGTTCCCTGATCGTTGGGTGGGCCCTATGTGGCCGTTGGCCTGCCTTTGTTTTAGCTCCGACTGGCGCTGGGGAGTCTGTTCTGGTCTCGATTGTTTCAATGTTTCCTTTTTGTCCCCGGAGATAGCTCATTAATATGCTAATGGCTATTGGTTTCAGTTCTGTCTGGGTTCCGCAATCTTAATACACAGGAAACTTTGCACCTGCTTGTTTTCCCCTCGTGTTGTCCATTTTTCCCTGCACTCTTTGCAGGCATCCATTTTAGAATCAGGACGTGGCCACCCCAGGTGGCTACATCACCTAACAAGCATGTCTTTAGGGACTTGTGGGAGGAAACTGGAGCATCCAGAGGAAACTCACGCGGATTCAGGAAAAACGTGCAGACTCAGTGCAGTGACCCAAGCTGGGAATCGAACCCGGGACCCGGGTGTTAATCCCAGGGATCAGAGCGACCTTTGCAGCCCTGCCACATCTAGTTATAGTAAGAAGTCTTACAACATCAGGTTAAAGTCCAACAGGTTTGTTTCAAACACGAGCTTTCGGAGCACTGCTCCTTCCTCAGCTGCGCTCCGAAAGCTCGTGTTTGAAACAAACCTGTTGGACTTTAACCTGGTGTTGTAAGACTTCTTACTGTGCTCACCCCAGTCCAACGCCGGCATCTCCACATCACATCTAGTTATGAAAGATGAAGGACAATTAAAAAATTAACTGGAGGAAGACTCTACACAAAGACTCCAATCCTCCCTGATGGCAGAGCCCAGCTGAGTGCAACCACCCCCAGCCAGAAAGAGACTTAGTCGATTACCCATCCTGAGGATCATACTCCAAAAGCTTTCAACCAGCTCGATTCTCTCCACATGGTATCAAGAAACAGCTGAGGGCACTGGAGACAGCAAAGAGCCTGACAACCGCCGGCTGTGGGGCTGAAGACTTGTCTCTCAGGGGCAAGCAGGGATGGGCAAGAAAATCTGTCTTCGCCAGCGAAGTCTAAGTCCCGCGGATGTTTTAAATAAAGACCTCGGTGGTGGAAACCTTTATACAATTGCCAACCTCAGTTGAAAAAAAATGACTTCAAAATAACCCATGGCGGGAATGACGAGACCGTCAAAGCGTCTTTATTTAAAGCGCCGATGTTGGAGCCTTGTATCCGGTTCCAGCTGGTTAGAAAAAAAAAATCTGTTGGGAACAGAGAGATTCTTCACACACAAATGTTTTAAAATGTAAACGAAACTTAAGTTCACAACACACTGGGGGTTGGCACTGTGAGAAACACTATTGGTGGTAAAGCTGTGGGGCGGGGAGGGTTCCACTCTGCAGGGAAGCGGCCAATTAAACCTCCAATCGCTCTTCGGCACCAGGGAGAATATGAGGATCCAACCGAGTCTCCCAACCCCGTTGTAAATGCCTTCAGTAGTCTCACAGCCGTCCCCGCTCCATTCATTCTTCCTACTCGTTTTATATCGGCGAGGTGGTGGTGTGAGGGATCATTAAAAAATGCGCTGAGGTGTCCTTTTGCTGTATAAAAGCGAGTCTTGGAGACGATTTAAAATCAAAATCGTGACTAAAAATTGAATTTGGGAGGGACAACGTTGATCGGCCGCGTTGGAAAGTGTTTGAGCGGGACTCGTTGCCCTCTTCCTGCCTGAGGTGATGGTGAGAAATCCCCCCCCCCCCCCCCCAGTTTTGACAGTGGTCATGTGCGCTCGCCGGGTTTTGTGAGGTGAATGGGGGGGGGGGGGGGGCGGTTTCAGGGGAATGATCACGGCGGAGTTTGCTCGCCACATTTTGGAACTTTCCGCTCACTTGTCCGGGAGACTGAATAATCCTTCACCCTTTCAGTGACAAAAGGCTTTCCAGAAGGAGTGGCCTCTGTCTAGAGGGGAGGAACCGCCCACAGCACACACACCACATGCCGCCCCACTGCAAAAAGGCGAATGCTCAGCTGAATCTCTCCTCAAGTCACCTCTGTCAAGCCAGCCGTCCACTCGGTCCGGGCGCTTTCAAAACACTTTCATAAAGAAACCCAGGAGCTGGAGGCACGTCTGTGCCGATCCAAACCGTGTGTAGTTGGACCAGACTGATCCCTCTGTGACTTTCAGTCATAAAATCACAGAGTTTGACAGTACAGAAAGAAACCCTTCGGCCCATCGTGTGTGTGTTGGGCATCAACACCTATCCTAATCCCATTTTCCAGCTCTTGGTCTGTACCCTTGTATGCTATGTATATTTCAAGTGCTCAGCTACATGCTTCTTAAAATGTGTGGGTTCTCGCCTCTCCCACCCTTTTTCAGGCAGTGTGTTCCAGATTCCCACCATCCTCTGAGGGGGGGGGGGGGGGGGGGGGGGGGGATGTTTTACCTCAAATCCACACTAAATCTCCTGACCATAACCTTAAATCTGGTTATTGACCCCTTTACTAAGGGGAATTTTATTTCCTATCATTGTCCCACAAAATATTGTGCAGCTCGATGCTCTAAGGAAACAACCCCAGCCTATCCAACCTCTCTCCATAGCTAAAACCCAGATCCCTCTGGCTATTCCCTCTCACCCAAAACCACCTTCATTCCCACTCTTCATGGATGCTGTCAGACCTGCTCTGATGGTCCTGCATTTTCCGTTTTTGCTCCGTATTTAAGCACTCGTTCCATTCTTTGAACTTTAATCCTAAATAAAGGTCGTCGTTTGGGTAATCCCCAACAATGAAGCGAAATTTCAGGTCTTACTAACCCGATTCCACCTCCAAGCCCATTAAACAACACTCATGTGCTGTCTATAAAATGCAGCGCTATATTACAATGGGAGTCACAAAGTTAAAGGCTAGTCCACTTAACGTTTCCGAAATGGTTCCAGTTGGGTTGCCACCCTGGAAGCCGCTAGTTACTGTGATTCCTTTCTGTGTGTTGTCTGGCTCTCAGGCTCAACCCCACCGTGAGGATTTTAGTGAAATCCTTTGTGTTCACACGGATGCTGGTGTTAATGATGCTGCACTGCCGGTTCTCTATGTTTGGGAAGAACTCCTCTAATTTTGTTGGAAAAAAATATCATGCTCTTTCCCAAATCTCGGGTTTTTACATTTCCGGAGCACATCAGCAGTCGGGGTCGGGGAGGTGGACACCGCCGCCGGATTTCTATCGGGGTCAGTGCCCGATTGGGAAGGGCATACACCTCACATTAACCCCGGGGAATATACATCGTTGTGCCTCGCAGCTTGAATGACTGCACACGAACTTCCGCACTGGTTATGGGGACCGAGATGATTTTCCGCAGCTTTGAATGGTATCTAATGATTCTCACTGAGATAAAGGCGAGGTGGGCGGCAACGGGACCCCCTCTCCAAAAAAGGGGGGAATGCTGAATCGACTGCCCGCTTATGCAGCATCCAAATCAGATCTTATTTATTTTAAATGCTGATTGGTTTAGTTTTTTCAGTATAAATCAGCTCGGACAGTTACTCCTCACTGGTTGGTGTATATCATAAAAGTGAAATGTCACATTTAAAGCTGCAGGCTCCTTGTTTTTTTTAAATGAGTCTCAATCGTTTCGCAGTTTGCCAGACAATTTGATTTGGCTTCCAGAAACTCTGAGGAAAATCCATGTTTAAGAACCCCTTTTAATCGCTAGCTTGCCCCGAGTTTGTCTTATCGTTTTACTAAATAGATTGAGCGTCTGGTTTTCTGCCGGGACATTCAATCCTGATTTGAGCGGTTAACTCTTTATTTACCAAGCTGTTACGCTGATCAGATCTTAATTTGCTATGTTTAGCAAACAGTTTGACAATAACTCGGCTGTAGCCGGTTCCCATCCGCCTAATACCTGACCCCCCCCCCCCCCCCCCCAACCTTTGATGGAAATGGAAACCGAGGGGATGGGGACCGGAGGTTGATATCTAAATGCCATTAACTCACACAAGATGTTCAATGAAACCATTACACTGAGAACTAGCAATCGCTTCCTGTGGTACCTGCACTTCCCAGTCATTCGCGGGCACTCAGCCCTATCACGTCTCACCATTGGCTATAAATGGTGTCGTTTTTTTTGAACAAGCCTCATTAAAACTCATCTTTGAAGCAACGATAGGCCAGATGTACTCCATCAGAGATCAGATATCTCAAAGAGATCTCTTCATACGTGGCCGGCTGGTTTAAACAGACCGTATATAGTGGACAATGCCCTTTTAAGGGTTAAGGTGGTCGTGGGAGTCTTTTCATCAATTGGCTCTTTGTAATTCATCAGAGATTCAAATGATTTTTTTTCCAGCAATCCAGCCCCAAAGACGTGGGGGCCCCTCCTCTGCAGTGCTGACGGAGTAATGATAGGTGTCAAATCCCGCATTTGAACTTGCAGCAATTTAGATTTGTGCTTCTTTCTCCCCTCCGGCTGAGAGCAGGCACTGGTGCCCAAAGATTAAACACTGTGCGCCGGGACAAGTGTTTAAAGAGTGACCGGTGAAGTGGAGTCCAGCCTAGGGTCCACGCTCTAATCATTTCTCACTCATCGGCTGCTGCAGGACCTACTGCCACTTTTTGAGTGCGGGACTATAAATCACGTTTTAAAAGGACTTTCCTGTGCACCCGACCTCAGAGGTAAAGTTGATTTAAAACAAAAGAGTAACCGTATTGTAACGGAATTGTAAGGCTGGGATCTGCTCATGGGGTAGAAGTGGGTTAAATTGCTGTAAAAGTTGAAATGGGTTTGACGGAGACTTTCATGGGGGTGGGGTAGGCGGAGTGGGATGGGAGATAATGATTAAAAGGAGAATTGAGCAAAAGAGATGCGAGCAAGGAAAGAATAGAAGGGAAATCGTACAGGAGGCTGTGAGGAAATGAGGCCGATGGAGGAAAGAGACGGGGCAAGCACATGCTAGAAAACTGAGATTCAATGAAAGGATGAAGGAGAGAAGAGCGCGTATTGTGTGTGAATGCGATCGTGTCTGCAGACTGTGAATGAGCGTGAGGGTGTGTGCGAGTGGGAGAGTGTGCTGTGTGTGGAGACATGTATGTTCCGCGTCAGTATCTTGCGTGAATGTCTGGGCGACTATGTTGTATGTGAGTGAGAGAGTGTGTGGTGTGGATGCAAGTGTGTGCGTTATGTGTGCGGTGTGAATATGCGCGCGCGAATGCCTGAGTGGATGTATGTTGCGGGTGTCTCTGCATGTTAAGCGGTGTGGGTCTATGCGGTTGAGTGTGTGTGAATTTAAGTTTGCATGCATGTATGTGGCGTGCGTGTGGTTGTGGTTTGCGGTGGGCGGAGATGTGAGGTATTGTCCAGGACACATTTAAACATTTGTAAAATAATGCGAAAATAAAAGGGCAAAGGAAGATAAACGGGGGAAAAAAGAGCGCTGATTGTGGAGTTTAAAGTTTCAATCCTAGCCCATTTCTTGTGCGGTCTGATAGAGGGGAAGGCGAGGACAGTTCCTCGATAGCGTTGGTTCTGTTCAGTCATTCGGGGAGGCGGGGGTGGGTGGGTGGATTAATGCAAATTGCAATGTGATAAATGCAGGGAACTTCCAGTCCGGTAGAGAGTCTTTAGCAGAAGCTCTCCGAGAGAGAGAAGAGGGAGAGTCACTGGAGCAAACGGACCTTTGCAGCAACCAGCAAATGCTTTTGATGATAGTCAGAAACATCGCTTTCATTACTTCTCCATTGTTTACCTTGGGTAAATCAAATCTCAGAAAGGCAAGCATGGGATGGGAGAATAAAACACTCTTTATTCAGTACATTTCTGCCCACTTGGTAAATGACTATGCACAGGCGGCTCCTGGTAACAACGGAAATTATAACGGGAAAAAAATCCGTTTCAAATAAATCCATTTTGTTCAAAGTCGGGTGCGGTTGAATGGACAAAAGATTGTTGGGTAGATTTATTTGATCTCCCACCCCACCTTAAATTTGAATCCAATATTGCCTACCAGAGCTCATTAAATGTGCAATTGCAGCTGGATACTGGGCTCGGTTTCAAGTTGTACAATAAAACATTATTTAGTATTATCTCGCGCGAAACTTTTCCAGACAGAACCTTTGCGTATTGAGCAGGCCACCGGGTTGAAAAAGGAAACGTGACTCAGTTAGGAAAGTTATCGACCCAACCCAACTGAAACAAATTCTCATCTATGGATCGGGGGTTGGAAATGATACATTTTGACATTTTGTTTTGGGTGGGGGGGGGGGGAGGAGTGGGGAACACGATGCTCCCCAAATTTGCATTGATCTTCAGTTGTCCCTTGCATATGTGTGTAACATCTGAAAAATGTATTAATTATCTGAACCATGTCCAGCTCCTTAAAGCTGCCTCTCATTCTCTGGTACGTTGTCTTTCTGGCATCTGCACAACACTGGAGCGATCGGCGAGAAACGGGTAAAATACCCCATTAGAATGCAAATCAACATTAAAAGAGCACAGAACGGCCACCAATAGACACAGGACTTTCAGTAAGAAATCTCAGCTTTTGAGGGGCTTGTGAAAACGAAAAGTAATTTCTTTGTGCAACGTCGTAACTAGAAGCCTCCCAAGATTCTTTCTGCGAGGTTTCCATCGGTGCCATTCGTTGCATCAGTGCAGGGTTGACAGGAGCCCGGTGCTGTGTGTGACAGGCTCTTCATAACTCGCCTCTCAGACTGTGGCTGGGAGCTGCTTGGGGGGCGGGTTCTGGTGGGTTGTGGCGCCCCCTCATGGACAACCCGGCACCCGCACTGTGGAAATTAATATACATCCATAAAAAAATTATTGGCTTAAAAAATTATAGGAATTATCAATTGTACTTTTTCTCCATTTGAAATATCCATTAAAATATAGAAAAGAAGACGCAGCGGTCCTGTCACAGATTTTTCCAGCAGCTCGGCGCGACGGGATAACTTCGTTTTCCTTATTTTAAAGCGATTTTAAACGAAATATTTTATTGTCAAGGCTAAAAGTGGCACATGTTAGAGAAGTGTGAGTAACTCCGAGGACGGGGAATAAACGGGCTAAACAAAAAAAAAACTCATGTCACACAGCCCAGCCTGGTGCTTTGCTGCTGACACTGGTGACCCGAGACCCTCTCCGCTGCTCTGCTGTGTGGGGGCGGGAAGGCGGCTTGGGGAGGGAGTGGGCTTTGGGAGGGGGCTTGGGGAGGGAGGATGCTTGGGGAGGGGGCTTGGGGAGGGAGGGGGCTTTGAGAGGGGGCTTGGGGTGGGAGGGGGCTTGGGGAGGGAGGATGCTTGGGGAGGGGGCTTGGGGAGGGAGGGGGCTTGGGGTGGGAGGGGGCTTTGGGAGGGGGCTTGGGGAGGGAGGATGCTTGGGGAGGGGGCTTGGGGGGGAGGGGGCTTGGGGAGGGAGGATGCTTGGGGAGGGAGGGGGCTTGGGGAGGGAGGGGGCTTGGGGAGGGGGCTTGGGGAGGACGCTTTGGGAGGGGGCTTGGGGAGGGAGGATGCTTTGGGAAGGGGGCTTGGGAAGGGAGGATGCTTTGGGAAGGGGGCTTAGGAAGGGAGGATGCTTTGGGAAGGGAGGATGCTTTGGGAGGGGGCTTGAGGAGGGAGGACGCTTTGAGAGGGGGCTTTGGGAGTAAAGCAGAAGGCAGGGGAAGGCTTTGAGATGGAGAGGGCTTTGGGAGGTGGTTTGGGGAGGAGAGGGCTTGGGGAAGAGAGGGGGCTTGGGGAAGAGAGGGGGCTTTGAGAGGCGGGAAGGCTTTGGGAAGGGCTTGGGGAGGGGGCTTTGGGACGGGCTTGGGGGCTTTGGGAAGCCAGAAGGCTTTCGGAAGGGCTTAGGGAGGAGGCTTTGGAATGGGGCTTGGCAAGGGAGCTTTGGGAGGCGAGAAGGCTTTGGGAAGGGGCTTGGGGAGGGGGCTTTGGGAAGCCAGAAGGCTTTCGGAAGGGCTTAGGGAGGAGGCTTTGGGATGGGGCTTGGGGAGGGGGCTTTGGGAGGCGAGGAGGCTTTGGGAAGGGGCTTGGGGAGGGGGCTTTGGGAAGCCAGAAGGCTTTCGGAAGGGCTTAGGGAGGAGGCTTTGGGATGGGGCTTGGGGAGGGGGCTTTGGGAGGCGAGAAGGCTTTGGGAAGGGGCTGGGGAGGGGGCTTTGGGAAGCCAGAAGGCTTTCGGAAGGGCTTAGGGAGGAGGCTTTGGGATGGGGCTTGGGGAGGGGGCTTTGGGAGGCGAGAAGGCTTTGGGAAGGGGCTTGGGGGGGGGGGGGGGGGGAGAGGGAAGGCCGGGGTGGCTACTTTGGGAGGGGGTGGAGGGGGAATGAAAGAAATTTAATTGACCGTTACAAAATCTTTGATCTAAAGGAGCTGAGCGCTTGGCGGAACCATGTGTGATTGAATTGAGCTTCCCATGTTCCGCTTTCTTAAACAAATCTTCTCATCAATGTTCAAAGTGATACCCGCGCCCCAAATCACTGATGGACAATACCCCCTCCCCCGCCCCAGCTTGGTGCTTTCTTCCAAAAAGGAAGCGACAGCGCCGGCCCCGAGTCATACATCACACACACCGCGGTGTCTCATCGATAACGTTTCAATCAATTGTGTCTGTTCCAGGCAGCTTTGCTAATGCGGTTGGCAACGCCAAACATTTGATGAAGAAGCTGGTGGCGCATCCCAGTGGACCTCCCTCCCTCCCCATCTACAAGAGAACAAGAGAGCTAGGTCTGGGACAGGCGTGTAATCGCCTTTTTGGCGGTGACTGAGGAAGAAAAGAGTCAGAAATCCCAACATTGGTTTCGGGATCTGGTTTCAGGTAAGTGATTACAGATTTCATCGTAACAAAGCCCAGCTGTTAACCCGGCAGAACGTGTAACTCACTATTCAATGCAAAGTTCAATACACTCTGCACGGAGGCAAGCTTTTGTAATTGTACATGAACATGTACAGTGTCTGCCTTGTGTTCTATTTAGCACACTGTATATCGGCCCAGCAGAGAGGCAGCCTTGGGTTCAGATGTTGCCACAAACCACAAGTGATGGCTTAAAGCAAATTCTACCTGTGTTATTTTACATATGTTCATGGTGGGGTTAAGTTTATTTTGATTTCAACAGAATTTACTCGTTTATTGAACTTCCATAATCAAATCACACGATCTTGATCTTACACCTTGTGAGTTGAACTGAAGTGCCAATTCCACGAAGCACCATTAACTGCAGTAATGCCAGGTTTTATTTCAGTACAGATGTGCATACATGACACACATATCATTTTAGAAATAATGCCATCTCTTCACATCTGTGGGCTGCCACCTTGATGTGGCATTCCTGCCATCCCTTGAGTTGTGCCACCGGGCACTCCTTGCTCCTGGTAAGGCCACCCATAGCGCAAGGCGAGTGGGAGGAGCCAGACAATGTGTGGTCCAAAAGGTCCTCAATGCAGAACAAGGGAAGGAAGACTACTGTGCCTGTCAGCATTTGTGAAGGTGGAAAAATGCTGCAACAACAAGATGGTCCCTGTCAATAAAATCTGCCCGTCAGCCCAACAAGAGTTTGCAAACAGTGAGGGCACCCCACGGTTAAACAAAGTTATACGCAGGTCAACAACAATTTTTTTTTCTAATCATGAATATTCAAACTGACAGGGATCAGCAGATATGCAGAAGCTGAAAGACCAGTGGCTGCGGGATTGGTACTTCCTTGTCTGTGTTTTGGCACAGAATTAGTTAGGGTTAGGGTAGCCAATGGCTAATGCTGGCAGGGCGTGTGAGCATATGGATTTCTGTTACAATAATATGATGACCTACAGTAGGAATATTACTATATACTTTATATTTGCTGGATGCCATCCAATGCTGGGCACCAGTGATTGGGTAGTGTCCATTGACATGAGTAAAGACCACAGATGTGTAATGAAAGTGTTATTAATTGGCTTCTTGTTCTCAGCCAATGCAGATGGCAATGTCACAGCTTCCATTTTTATAAACAGAAAAGGTTGATGGAAATTATCATAGATTATCATAGAATTTACAGTGCAGAAGGAGGCCATTCGGCCCATCGAGTCTGCACTGGCTCTTGGAAAGAGCACCCTGCCCAAGGTCAACACCTCCACCCTATCCCCATAACCCAGTAACCCCACCCAACACTAAGGGCAATTTTGGACACTAAGGGCAATTTATCATGGCCAATCCACCTGACCTGCACATCTTTGTGACCATGGGAGGAAACCGGAGCACCCGGAGGAAACCCACGCACACACGAGGAGGATGTGCAGACTCCACACAGACAGTGACCCAAGCCGGGAATTGAACCCCGGAAATCAATTCCATTGGTTCCCAAATGCTTCTGTGCTCGCCTGTCACTATTATTTCTTTTATAATAATCTTTATTGTCACAAGTAGGCTTACATTAACACTGCAATGAAGTTGCTGTGAAAAGCCCCGAGTTTCCACATTCTGGCGCCTGTTCGGGTACACAGAAGAATTCAGAATGTCTAATTCACCTCCCAGCACGTCTTTCGGGACTTGTTGGAGGAAATCGGAGCACCCGGAGGAAACCCACGCAGACACAGGGAGAACGTGCAGACTCCACACAGACAGTGACCCAACCGGGAATTGAACCTCGGATCCTGGAGCTGTGAAGCAACAGTGCTATCCACTGTGCTACCGTGCTGCCCGTATTTCAATATTATGATCTAGGAGGTACAAGAAAACATGATCCCACTGTCCTCCGATCTTTCCCAGGTGGTGACGAATCTAGATTATTATCCAGTTTAATAGAATTTAACTTTTGAATCCTTTCCTCAGTCAATGCTAACGCACACAGCGTTGTTTAATGCATCCTAGACTGTTGTGAAACCTCAGGAGTTCCAAGCTATTTTGTGCAAATTGCTCATTTTGAAAACTTATGTTTCCCCTTTTCTTCCCTTTAGTTTTAAACACTCCAGACTCATGCTTTGATATAATTCCTTAGATGCTGCATGACCTCTCAACAGAGTGGCCATTCTTCACGTGGATTTAAGATGGCCAGCTGTTTTACTGGCCCTTGGCCCAATTTGTCCCTATCCGACATTTGGGATCTAGCTGGTATCACCTGAAAACCATCAATATCAGGTGTCTTGTTGTTTTTTCCTCTTTATCAGCATCTGAAGCTAATTTCTAGCCTTGGTCAACTGATCACATACCAAAACATTGTACCCACGGTACCACTGTCTGTTTGGCACAATATCTGTGTCAACACACTGGTTCCCTTGCATTCTCAGCTATGAATAGAGGCACATGTACCTCGCCTTAGTAAAGATTAGGAGTATTCAGAAATTCCTCTGCTCAAGATAGACTATCATTTCAAGTTCTTGATACAGTAATCTGTAAAGGCCTGGCTAACTAAAGTGGCATAATATTCAGAAACACCCCAGCTCATTGTTTTTCTTTGCATGTCACTTCGATCAGAAGCCAGCATAGCCTAATAGCTGTGTTTGTAAAGATGCCACCAACCGTAGTTGCATCTACCTGGAAGTGACCAAGGGCAAATCATCTTCACAAACTCTATGCCAACATAGAGGCAGAAGTGAAATAATGCCATCTGCTGCAAGGGCAGCTGCAGCTCAGATGGAGCATACAGTTGGCACAACCATTGAAGCTGGCTGTCAGAAACAGCCTCCAATCTCTCTTCACTTTTCTTCCAGACATGCACAACTTTTGAATTAGAAGACCGGTGTCCTGGAGTGGAAAACAGGGCCACCCTCCTTGCAATCACTTCATGCCACACCAGCCTCACTTCAGGAGCAATCAAAGAGAGAGAGTTGAGTGCTGGGCTACTTTTGCTATTTATCTATTGACCCATGCATTCACATTGGGTACCTTGCTCTTCACCTTTCCTTGCTATTTCGTAGCCATGTTTCTCTTCAGCTTTCCAATGAGTGGAGATATCTTTGGAACCTTTCCCAAACTGCTAACTCTAAGTTCCCATTTCTGATTCTTCCTTTTGATGATCCGTAACCTTTACCTGTACACAATCTTCTTTCCTGCTACCAGCGTACTCCCAAACATATCCATATCTGTATCTTGAACTTCAAAATTGTGCATTTCGGCTGACCCATGAACATTGAGTGCTATAATGATAAAATTAGAACCTTTTCTCAACCATTGAATAATTGGTTTATACCGGTAAATGAAAGCCTTTGCTAGTAAACGTTGGGAGGTAATTTGATTGTGGAGTTTATTCCAACTTTGCTTGACAACAATGTTTGCACTTTTCATTAGGGTCGTGTGGGAAAACGTGAGGAGCAGGAACTATGGGTGATTTTATTCTACAACCCCTGCCACTTCCACACCCCATTCCCTAGCTTTAGGTATAATAAAACAAACTATTCACCAACAGTGTCACAGATGGCATCATCCAGCACAGAATGGGGAGCAAATAAAGGATCTTTCTGACTTGTATGGATCAGTATTGAACGTACAAAATTGACAGGTGGGAAAAGACCAGCTGGGTCATCAAATCTTTCCCCATACAACTTGATGTCTGGAAAATAACTTTGGTGCCCTCTGTCAATTTACTGACTGTACTCCCATTCCCACCACTCATTTCATTAATAAGAACAGGGCACCTCAAATCCATGGGGGACACCAAAATTAATAGTCCTCAAAGGTTCTTACCAAATGTATAGAGCACAACCTGTCACGCAATTATCTCTTAAGTTCCCATCTATTTTTTTGACAATAACCTATTTCAGTTCCCTGGTTCTGATGTGTACCATTTTTTGAATACAGAACTATATGAGCTAGCTACCAGTGGAGGGGAACTCACCCTAACCCAATTGAAATACTGAATGTATATGCAAAATCCCCAATCAATTGTGGTATTTTAAAAATTCATTAATGGGATGAGAATGTCGCTAGCTGGGCCAGCATTTATTGCCCATCATTAATTTCACTTGGCTTGCCCAGCCTTTTGAGGGGGCATTTTTAAGAGTCAACCACATTGCTCTGGGTCTGGAGTCATATGTACGCCAGATCGAGTAAGGGTGGTAGATTTCCTGCCCTTGGGGATATTAGTGAACTAGGTAGATTTTTACGACAAGAGACAATTGCAAATTAAAAAAAAAATAATTTCAATTTCACTATCTGCCATGGTGGCATTTGAACTTGGGTCCGCTGAGTATTACCCTGGGTCTCTGGATTGCTAATCCAGTGATAATACCACTAAACAACTGCCTCCCCTATATGTCAGATATCGCAATGCATTCACATGCTGAGTTGTTTAAACAGCTCTGCTTTGTAGTATTTAGTTGTCCAGCAAAGCATGGAAGCTACTAATATTCCAATTTTTAATGTCTTTAAAAACTGAGCTTAAAACGAACCCCCAATTTATTTACGCTGCTCTTGGTGATCCAAATGTATAGCATTGATTTTCGCATGCACACAGGTGACACCCAGTTCCACCTCATCACCACCTCTCTCGATTCCTCCATTGTTGCTAAATGACCAGACTGCTTATCTAACATTCTCCACTGAATGAACAGAAATGTCCTCCAATGAAATAATAGGGAGACTGAAGCCATTGTTTTCGGTTCGAGCTCCAAACATAATTCCCCAATTGCTGACTCCATCCCTCTCCCTGACAACAATTCTGTGATTAAACCAGTCTGTTCACACCCTTGGTTTCACATCTGATTCCAAGATTAACCTTTGACCTCATATTCATGCCATCATTAAGACCACCTATTTCCACTTCCATAACATCGCCTGACTTTGCCTCTATCTCAGCTCATTTGACTTCTGGACTTGACTATTCCAATGTGCTCCTAGCTGTTCTGATGATCTTTCCCATTCCAACCTCCATAAACTCTGTTGACTAACCCATCAGTGGAGGACGGTTAAATCCATCCCCGAATAATTAGAGCTTGGTCATTTAGGAGCTTATTGTCACGAGCAGGCTTCAAATGAAGTTACTGTGAAAAGCCCCTAGTCACCACATTCCGGCGCCTGTTCGGGGAGGCTGGTACGGGAATTGAACTGTGCTGCTGGCTGCCTTGGTCTGCTTTAAAAGCCAGCTCTTTAGCCCTGTGCTAAACCAGCCCCATGAAGCATCATGTCCCACACAATGGATAGTTCAGATTTGGGACTCTCCCTGAAAAGGCAGGAACCATTGAACCTTTCAAATTTGAGATTGCTAAAATGTCTGTAAGATCAGGGTGTCAAGAGATATCAAGCAAAGGCAGGTAAATGTGGTTGAAGTACACATCAATCATAATTTAATTGATTAGTAGAATTGGCTGAGGGGCTGAATACCTACTCCTAAACCAAATACCTTTCTTAGAATGTTGACTCTTTGCCGGGGTACAATCTGCATGGACTAGTCACCCTTCCATATTTTACAAAATGGCCATTTACGTGTGACCCTCAATAGGGAGACTTAGCAGTTCTATTTGATCATGATGGTGGGGTTGGGAGAGGGAGGAATGGAGATTCATAATGCAACACGATTGTTTCCTCACCAATGCTTACAAACATAAAGGGCATGCTTTAATGGGAAAAAAACAAGAGTCTTGTTTTGGGCACATTAAGCGGGGTGTTTCTTGGTGCCGCTATCAAACGGGACTCTTTTTTTCTAGCTTCAGTGAGGCCACACTTAACTTAATTTCCTGCACTGAAGAGCTGAGCTGAGCTGAGCTCATCAGTTGATAGTAGGACGTACAGTAGGACAGTCGCACTTAGTGTAGCTCCCGAGGAATTTAAGTAACTTTGTGTATAAGTTTGTTAGTCGTCTTTCCACGTGTTTGACAATAAATCAGCATTCTGACTGAACACATATATATTCTGTGTATGTCTTCATCATCGGGGGAACCATGGAACACAACGCCGGGTACCTTGGCACTGCCAGTCTGGGACTCTGTCAGTGCCCCTGCCAGCCTGGCAATGCCAAGGTGCCAGACTGGCAGTGCCAATGTGCCCAGGTGACAGCAGGAGTGCGAGTGTATCACCCTGCCCAGAGTCCGACCACCCGTGGGCCTCCGCTGACCTGGGACTCCCCTTCAGGTGGCGTTATGCCTGGACCACTTTTGTGTGGACCATCGGCACCATGGCGAGGTCTCCCAGGCACAGACACTTGATACCGGGCCTTGGGAGACTCCAGCACAGACATATTTCAGTGTGGCTAACTGCTCACTTAAATGGAAAAATTTGGATGCCGCTCAGTGAGGGCGAGATCCAGATCGCGACGCCTCGTACGATCAAGCCCAAAAATATTCAGGACTGACAGATTCTCCTCTCACTAAACAAGGGGCTGTGGCTAAATGTACTAAATGACTCATCCCTGCCCTAAACGTAGCCCAGCAACCACAATACCAATCGCAATCCTAACCAAGGAGCACTCACTGGATAAACTGACCGAGCCATTAGGACAGCAGAATACATTGTCTTTAATCAGCTGTTAAGAGTGGGCCTCTGATTTCCTCCTCCTTTCAATAAGAAGAGACATAACATCCTCTTTGCCAATTGCTTTGGATGGACCAAGGGAGAGTAAGAGTTTGCCACATGGAGACTTTGGGTAAAAACGCCATGTTCAGAAAGGGAAATCTCCTTTGTCGTCTTGTCTAACCATCTTCAAGTGTTTCACACAATCGGATATGCCTGTTGCATACTCAGTGATTCAACAGCAGAAACCACAATATACCTTCCATATTATTTTCCATCATTTCAAGTTTTGTGCAATGGTAAACGTTTTCAGCTCAGGTTTTCCCGAGAAGTAAAATAAATCTTGGTTTTGGCAATTAGATATGTTCTTTTTCATCTGTTTCCATTTCCAAAGTCTTCCAGTTTTATTCACTTTTCCAGCTGAGAACGAATTATGAGATGCCTGTCAATGCTGTATTCTAGGCTGTTGCAACGACAACCTACAGTCTGCACTAGCCTGCTGAGACCCAAGGCTTAAACATTTGAAATACTGTGTATCAACAGCTATTAAAGTTCCATTTAAACAACGGGAGGTTGATGCATTTATTACAGTTATTATTTATTACAGTTATAGATGTTTCTGGTAATTTCCACAAAATATGGTAGTAATTGCAATAAAAAATAAAAAAGAATGTCTAATCACAGCTGGTAGTCATTTAATTGTCTGCATCATGCAAAGGACTCTGGAATGCTTTTCGCACGCCTTTAGACTAAATAGGACATCTAATTATTGTCCTTCGAGATTCATTCATCTGTGTAAAAAAGAATCTTTTGCATTAGTTATTGGCCTTTCACACTCATCAATGAGTTTCCAAAACATTGGCATGTTATGTTGCCACAAACCAACTTCCTATTGCATTATGGTAAAGGTTCAAGGTCAGATTACTGTTTCTTTTTTATTCTTTGTATAGCCCCACACTCTCTTTGCAGCTGTACTGAGCGTTTTGATCAATCACCACTACTCTGATATTTCCGTGTCCTCATGCTCATCTTTCCTACTCTGTCTAAAATTGATAAAATGGCACCCTCAATAGAAGATTTTCAGGAGCTAAGTTCTTACTGTGAGCTAGTCTCAGCGCAGTTTCACACACAAACAATTCAACATATCCCAGTTTCCTACAGAGGACAACCATATTTGACACCAGTAAGTGTAACCTCTAAGTTTATGGATGATCAAAGATGAGTTTTCATACAAACACATATGAAGACATGCCAGGACATGTGGCTGAGATTAATTTTAGAATTACATATGGGACCTTACTAGTTTGGGGCCTTTGAGTATCTGGGAAACAAAATCAGGTCTAAGTACACCTTTAGAATAAACCCATTGTGCAGCAGGTAGACTACCTTACAGTTAATTATAATTATGGAGATGGTTGTGTATCAAATTGAGGTGCTGAGTTTGCTACCATTATAAAAGCAGAAAATGCTGGAAATACTCAGCAAGTATGAGAAACAGATTTCTTGTTTCAGGCTGATGACCTTGTGTCAGATTTAGTGTCTAAACTCCTGTCGGAGATTGTTAATGCTGTGAGAAGAGTGAGGTAAAACAGTTTGCTTCCCTTTGTGACAATATTGGAAGCATCAGAACCACTATCATCACTGATTATTAGCTTGGTAGAAGAATCGGGCCTACCCTGGTTGGATTGTTGGAGCACATATCTCCAGGTAACTTTCACACTCTTAATCAGGGTCTAGGCAGCAAATTCCAAATGGTATGCACTTCTAAATGACACCCAACTTCATATCTATCATGGCATAGGTATCAAAAGAGGTCCACAAGCACATTAGCCTGGAAAATATGATGTTTTACATAAAAATTGTTGCTTTCTGGTTTACCTTAGCACTGATGTCTTGGGTAAGCTGGGTCTGCGAGGACTGCATTTACTGCAGTGGTGAGAGAGACAGGCTTCCAACACTTGAAGAAATGCAACTTGATTTTATTGAACTCTTAACTATTATACATGCTTTAACTGGGTTGACACTATGCTGACTTGACTGGAGACCTAAGGCTAACCTGACCAGACTATCTTACTACCATATGGTGTATCTTCTAGTTGCTGCTCACGAGCTCTGACTGTCTCAGAGGCTGGATCCCGAGAGAGCAGGAAAACTAGCGCCCTCTGGCTTTATAGTGGTCGTGTCCTGTCTGGTGATTGGCTGCTGTGTTCTGTGTTTTCACTGGTCATCCTGTGTGTCAATCACTGCCTGTCTGTGCACCATCATATACCTGTGTGTATATTATGACAAGCACCACAATTAATTGATCTTTCATCAAAAGAGGAAAGGTTAAGTGACATTTGGATTTATCCACATTCAACAAAACATCAATGTCAGTACTTCTTCAAACTTTGTCCCATTCAGCCACCTCTCCGTTTGAAAATAGAATTCCTTCTCCAAACATTTCTTCCTTTCACAAAGGTTCTCTCATCAAGACTCAAAGACAATTCCCTCTCCTCTATCCACCTTCTCGATCTGCAAGTGCAAACCTATTGTGAGCACTTTCAGCCGCCAAAGCTGTTTAATCACTGGGGCAACAAACATAAGTGATGCTGACAGGTGGGATGAGGAGTGGTGTTAATTTTGTCACCCACTGAGGTAAAAAATTGTAAACCCGTGTGCACAGTGTACAAGCCCGGCCACACCCATGTCTTTAAATACAGAATGGGGTCAGAGAGTAGGTGCCAGGGGTTGAAGAAGCCAAAGATGTGTGGTTAAATACTTCTTCTTTGACTCCATGTAAAATGATCCAGCTGCTCTAATGTGATACAATGACATGCATGACATACCGGGAATGGTGCCACACAGATTCTAACAGTGTGCTTTGAATTAGTTCCATTTTGAAAGAATTCTCAGATTTTATAGTTTGAAGCAGGTAAGCTACACATTAAGAGGAACATCTCAGTTGATCTCTTTAAGCCCCATTGCAAGTTCTGACAGGAGAGTTAAAAAAAAAATATCTAAACTCCTGTCAGAGATTATTAATGCTATAAGACGAGCAATACCCATGTGGTAAAGCAGGTTGCTTCCCTTTGGTTTTAGTATGGGAACCATTTAAAAATATTTAAGTTTATTCTTCAAGTAATTCAAGAACTCTGGGGTTGGATTTTACGGTCTCCTGTCAGGCATGTTTTCTGCGGTGCTTACAGGAGGGCACATAAAAATACAAGAGGTGGCTAGTCTGCCACCTTCTTGCCCATCCCTGACCCCATCCCCATAAACAGTGAGTGGGTGGGCGTGACTTGCCACTTAAAAAAAATAATGGGCTATTGTTACCAAGACATTGACTCGTATGTCACACTGGCCAAGCCATAAAGTGATTGATCAGGTAGACAGGCAGAATGAGGAGTCAACCTTTAGCTGTCTGATCCCTGCCTGACCTAAATGCCCAGGACTTGCTTGACCCAAGGATCTACTGAAGCACTTTGCGGGCCTATTGGAGTCCCAGCAGGGGCTACGACTCAGTTCTAGCACTGTTGGAAATCAGATTACGTCCCACTGAGGGGTGAGGTCTCACCCTCGGCCTGTCTAGCCTGCCATTAGTATGTTATCGCTGCAGGGCAAGCTTTTTTAAAAGCCCGTCAGCAGCAGGTAGACTCTTGCACATGGAATCCAGCCCCAGGAATCTTAATGATCTTCTCGCTATGGATGCATTTCCGACATTCGTAACATATAAAGATAGAACTCAAGGTATATGCAGATTTCACATGATCAGGTTACTAGATGAGATTTATGGGGCGGGATTCTCTGTCCCGACGCACCCATTTCCTGGTGCGGTGCGCCCCCGCTGTCAGGAGGATTCTCTGTCCCCGCATCTGACCAATGGGGTTTCCCATTGTGGGCACCCCCACGTCATCGGGAGATCCGCAGGCCTGAGTGTGCTGCTGGTGAAACGGAGGATCACGCTGTCGGAGAATCTAGCCGTGGTTCTTTCCTCGTTTCCTTAAAAAAATACTGCAGATGTGGAAAATTTGAACAAAAAATTATTCCTTGTTTCTTTCCTTCATGCTATTTTTAATTTACCTTTCACCCTATATTCCAGTTCGAATTCTTTAATCTGGCGTTCTGTCATTTTATCTCCTTTTTGTCAACATTCCCACTTCCCCTCCGAAAGTCTTCTGCACTTTCAAGCACAGTCTCAAAATGCACCTCGTCAACTGTATTTGTGGGCCGGTGTCCAATCCCAATTTGTTCAGAAGCTTAAGATCCATTGCAACATTAAAAAATAAAAAATAAATAAATTTAGAGTACCCAATTCATATTTTCCAATTAAGGGGCAATTTAGCGTGGCCAATCCACTTACCCTGCACATCTTTGGGTTGTGGAGGTGCAAACAAGGGGAGAATGTGCAAACTCCACACGGACAGTGACCCAGAGCCAGGATTGAACCTGGGACCTCGGCTCCGTGAGGCAGCAGGGCTAACCCACTGAGCTACCATGCTGCCCAGATCCATTGCAACACTGAAGGCACTATACAAATGCAAGTTGTTGTTGGCTTGTGTCAGAAATGAAGTAACCGAGAAAGCCTATAATTCTGCCTGCCTTTCCTGGAATGTGGCTTTTGATGATATAGCCAAACCCTGTCATACTCTTCCTTTCTGCGTTTAAGGTGCTCATGTTTTTATTTAAACAACCACGTGGTCAACACTTAATTGTTCTATTAGGTTTACATGAATAAAAGACTTGTTTCTTTAAATAAATGCTATTCAAGGAACTCGTCTGTTAAAATCGTTTATGCCTTTCTAGTTATGTATTGCATCATTCTATGTATAGTCCTTTTTTCTACAACCTAGAAAATGTCTTTACTTTTGAGTCTCACGTTTCGTGCTTAGACTGCCATGTAAAGTTGCTTATTGTCCTAGCCATATGGTGATCCTCAAAGTTCAAGCTCAAAAAGCTTGGGAAAAAAAAACTTATGACATGCATATAACACCTGGTTCAACATTGCTACAGTAAAAACACAATTACCTCATTATGCAGTATAAGTTTTAACGTCTCCTACTTTGCTGGTCTGCTTTACATACTTGTCCCATTCCTGGAGGTTTCCTGCAGACGTGGGTTTCCTATTCACCTTGGCCCATGGTCTTGAGAATTTCTGCTAGCTTTGCCTTATAGTACTTTAGGAAAACTGATATAATTGATCATTTCAAGTCATCAGTGGCTTAGTTCTTCCTTTCCTTCTTGCCTCTTGGAGATTTTCAGATCACGGTTTTCAGATTGAGTTATGGGTTGTCCTGTGCTTAAGTGGGAATGGGGAACTTTTTATCCTGATGAAATCCTGCAGCTGGTTTGTCTGAGTAGCAGTTGGTCTCAGATAGCAATCTCGGTAAAAAATAAAATCAAAATATTTAAAGAACCAAGCAAGAAATGCAATTCTGTCTCTTGCATCTCACTGTTGTCTTTCGTGCCTTGTTATTTGATCTAAGATCCCTTCAGCAAATTGTTCCCAAGTTTCAATATTTAAACTTTGGCAGTAGAAAATGCTGCTAACTATTACCTGGAGAATACAAACCACTTAGTAGAATTTTAACATCCAGTAGGGGAACAGGCCATTTTTAACACTATGAGATTATCTAACTCCATGTAGATTTTTAAAAATGAATTCTCGTGGTGTGGGTATCCTGGCAAGACCAGAATTTATTTCCCATCTCTAATTGCCCTTGAGAAGGTGATGGTGAGCCACTTTCTTGAACCACTGCGGTCCATGTGGTGTAGGTAAACCCACAGTGCTGTTAGGAAGAGAGTTCCAGATTTTTCATAGATCCCTGAAAGTTGCCACCCAGGTTGAGGTGGTTGTTAAGAAGGCATACGGTGTGTTAGCTTTTATTGGTAGAGGGATTGAGTTTCAGAGCCATGAGGTCATGTTGCAGTTGTACAAAACTCTGGTGCGGCCGCATTTGGAGTATTGCGTGCAGTTCTGGTCGCCGCATTATAGGAAGGATGTGGAAGCATTGGAAAGGGTGCAGAGGAGATTTACCAGGATGTTGCCCGGTATGGAGGGAAGATCTTATGAGGAAAGGCTGAGGGACTTAAGGCTGTTTTCATTAGAGAGAAGAAGGTTAAGAGGTGACTTAATTGAGGCATACAAGATGATCAGAGGATTAGATAGGGTGGACAGTGAGAGCCTTTTTCCTCAGATGGTGATGTGCAGGACGAGGGGACATAGCTTTAAATTGAGGGGAGATAGATATAGGACAGATGTCAGAGGTAGATTCTTTACTCAGAGAATAGTAAGGGCGTGGAATGCCCTGCCTGCAACAGTAGTGGACTCACCAACACTAAACGCATTCAAATGGTCATTGGATAGGCATATGGATGACAAGGGAATAGTGTAGATGGGCTTTAGAGGGGTTTCACCGGTCGGCGCAACATCGAGGGCCGAAGGGCCTGTACTGCGCTGTAATGTTCTATGTTCTATGTTTTTGACCCAGTGGCAGTGAAGGAACGGTGATATATTTCCAAGTCAGGATGGTGCGTGATTTAGAAGGGAACTTGTAGATGATGGTGCTCCCATGGGCCTGCTGCAAGTGAACTTGTGGTCTTCTTGTACAGCTTAGCTATTTGCTGGATAAACCCACTGAGCCAGGCTTGCTTGTTTGCACACTGGGGCATATCAGATAGTTAGAGTTCAATGTACAGAGGCAAAATGGGTTGGGAAAATATATACTGGTCAGGGACCTTGCTTGATTTCCATCCAATCAATCTCCCAGATGCAGATGAAATATAATTTCACTTTAAAGTTTAAATTTAAAGTCCAGCCAATTCTGATTATGTTTTTTGATTATGGAACTATGGGCTGCATTTTTCAACTAGTATGCCAGACCTTTCAGTACGTCATTGAAAATAGTCAGCAGAAATTTGGGTGTGTTTTCTGCTCAGTGTGAGCTTGATTGGATTGGAATTGAAAGCTTACTTGGAATATACAGAAAGTTTACACAATTTTCTTTATTTCTTGATGTTTGTGTTCAGAGTACTAAGACTAAGTATAGATTACCTGAGGGTCAAATCTATTAATTGCCTTTTATCATCTTCCTTTTGGTAGAAATCTGAACAAATTGCTTCTCAATTAAATGTCAAACATACAAATTTAATGTCACTTGCTCTTTTTTTCCAAGATTTGTGAATTAATTGATTGAACATTTCCTACCTAGATATCCTATCATTTCTGTGGTCACTGGGACTTTGCCCTCGTATGATGTTGCACTGCTGCCATCAGGGATCTACACTGGAAACCTGTTGCATTCAGTTGACAGCAGGGAGTGTGTTTTTTGTCCAATGAACCTTCAGCATTCAAATCCATTGTGACTGTAGGAGGAATCACTAGACTAGGTTGGGGGACCCACAAAAACATACATTCTGCATTAGCTCACACTACAGCATGGTAGCATTGTGGACAGCACAATCGCTTCACAGCTCCAGGGTCCCAGGTTCGATTCCGGCTTGGGTCACTGTCCGTGCGGAGTCTGCACATCCTTCCCGTGTGTGCGTGGGTTTCCTCCGGGTGTTCCGGTTTCCTCCCACAGTCCAAAGATGTGCAGGTTAGGTGGATCGGCCATGATAAATTGCCCTTAGTGTCCCTTAGTGTTGGGTGGGGTTATGGGGATAGGGTGGAGGTGTTAACCTTGGGTAGGGTGCTCTTTCCAGGAGCCGGTGCAGACTCGATGGGCCGAATGGCCTCCTTCTGCACTGTAAATTCTATGATCTACAGAAGGACTAAATGAGTAGCAATTTCATAAAGTACCTTCCAAGTGTTTTCAACAGCCTCCCATTTCTATCAGGTTCTGATTTATCTTGCACTTTATGGTTCAGATACTTGCCTTCTATTATCAAATACTTCTGCGCTTATTTTACTGCTTGCAATCTTGAAAGTTGGCAGTGTAGTGTGAGTGCTAACCCCTTTCAGTCCTTTGTTCCTCGAAAGCAAGTCCTCAGACAACCTGTTTGCTTGTATGCAGCAGCAGATCATGTAGCAGACAGCATTTTTCTTGAATTCATATGATGTAAAATGTTATCCTGTTATATTGTTTGTTATTTAAAAGAGAATTCTGTGCAATCTGATGGACAATATATTTGCTTTCCCTTTTAGGTCAAAATGATATTACATTTAATACATATCCTGTGGATATGCTCCACATGGATAATAGTATCATCAGTGCACTCAGGTAAGACTGCATTACTTCAGTGTACTCTTGCTTTGTCCTACATGTCTGCACTGTCGGACAGTGTATTAAATTAAAAATATTATTGTGCAACTAGAGTCACTTTATTGCCCTAACATACTTTAAAATAACCGGCCTGTTAAGTATTACAAGATTGCACTACTTGTGGGTAATTCTGCCATTTCAGAAAACTTGTTGTATTGACTAGAATAAATCAGTTGTTGGAAAGCTACATAATTTTAATATTGAGGAACTTGGGTGGAGCGATTTTAGATATTTCACAGTCTAGTAAAAGTAAATTAAACATTAAGGGCTCGCTATTCCTGCTTGATAGAGTTTCTGTTGGAAGTGTGGGGGTGGGGGGATGGTGGGAGGGCTGTGCGGAGGGCAGGACAAAGCCAGTAAATGACTAAAGAATCTGAATGGAGATGCGGACTGTAGAACTTCATAACATCCTATAGCCTTGCCTCCTGTGTGACAGCTGGGAAAGTGGACAGTGTGGTCGGTGGGCAGATAGACACGAGCAGTAGGAAGGTTCAGCTGGGGATTCCTGAAAATGGTAACCCCGGCAATAATTGGAATATGGGGTGGGGGGGAGGGAGTCAATGCTGGTGATTGGAGCTGCAGAAAGCCAGAGGCCTTCTAGAGGGTTCTGAGAGGGTTGCCCAGCTCTTCCTGGCATGCAAAAGGTCCTAAATCAGCCGTTTTAACCTGGGGAGTTGGCAGCTCCGGCATCCAATTCATTCACAAGCTCCAAATGGCAGAAATTAAAAAATAATAAACCTTTCCAAAAGAGTGAAGGAAATGGTGAGGATGGGAGACTTCTGCTTGAAAAAGTATTCTTCTTTGAGAGGAACCATTTTTTTAAAATTTAACTTGTCCCTAATTTACTACTGGTAACTCTTTTTTCTTCATCCTCAGCACATGACAGTGGGAAGATGATGAGAATAAAGATTAAGAGGAGCTCCCATGTAAAAGGCTCCCTTTCCAGCTTTGTGTCTCTTCCATGCCACTATTCAATGCTGGCCACACCCTCCCCATCCAACCATTCTTTCCAGGAGTTTCCTCGTATAAAGTGGACAAAAATAGAGGAAGGAAAAGATGGAAGGATCAAGAAAGAAACGTTAATTCTGGTGGCACAGAATGGTGTAATAAAAATTGCTGCTGACTATGATGGTAGAGTGGCAGTGCCCAAACATCCTGAGAGCCTGAGTGATGCAACGCTAACCATTTGCCGACTGCGAGCAAGCGATACTGGTCTTTACCGCTGTGAGGTAATGATCGGTATTGAAGATGAGCAAGACACTGTCTCATTAGATGTTACTGGTAAGTTTCTATATGCCAAGTAATATTCAGCAAATGGATTACCTATTGCAGTGAGATTGAAATCTGTCAAATGACCAATTATCAGATTAACATCTTGTTTGTATTGACAGCAAATGTTCCATTACAGAGGCACATGTAGACAGATTCCTATAGAAAACAAGCTTCTACAACTGGTCAAGCTTCATTGTATTTCTTTTAGATTTAGAAGTTTCTACTTTAATCAAAAGTGACATTTACCTGGAAGTACAAGATTGTAACATTTGTCCCAATTTTATCTTTTATCAACTTAATCCAAGATATGAGCACATGAGATGACTGACACTGCACTGTAGTGTTGACAGAGACCATATTGTTAAGATTCTTTTGATGAGACAGTGGCCAAATGTCTTGTCTGCTTATTGTGATACTTAATTCCCATTAAAATAATCAAAGAAGAGCATAGAATCCTCCTAACTCTGAATATCCTCCCTTAGCCAATACCACCAAAAGTATTTTGGCCTTGCTGGGCACAAGGAAATAATCACCTTTCTTATCATCTTAATAGCAGCTATACACTTCAATACAAATCATGACACATGAAGTGCTTTGAAACATTTCTAAGAGATGTGTTAAGGTGCGATATAAATGCAAGACATCCCTTCTTTATATGGTTACCATCATTAAATGTTTCCTCCTCTTGAGTGCATGGTTTCTCTGGGAATGAGTTCTGCTGACGGCAAAGGTAGAAAAGTTTAAAGATGATTTAAACAGCCAAATTGGAAATTGTTTTATTTCAGTTTGGGAGAAGAAGAAAATCAAATTTGCCTCATTCTTTAAGATATAATTCTAATCTGTGAGAAATGGTTAACTGAAAGGAAGGAAGGAAATGTAAGCAGTCATCCCAGTATTTACACAATAATTATTACATGGCATAGTCAGGGATTCTTTCTCATTGCAGTAACAACTTGCAGTTATACAGTCAAAGAGAGAAATATTAGGAACAGTGAGCAAGTAGTCAAAGAAGTGGGTTTTAGAGAGCAGTCGAAGGAAGATGGGAAGGTGAACAAGTAAAGAAGCTAGGAGAGAAATCCAGAATGCAATGTTGAAGGTAACTGAAAATACAACAACAAATGGTGGAGCAAAGGAAGGAAGGGTGTATAATGAGCTATTGTACTGTCAGAGGAACAAAGAGCAGGTAGCTTGCAGCAACAACTGAAATAAAATCTGCTGCAATAAATGAGTGCATCAATGGCCTGCATCAGTTTTCCTCCCTGTTGTGGTCAATTAAATTTGTCAATCCCTTCTGCTTTGCTTAAGAACAGTGGACATATGTTCAAAATCTTCAAGTGTTACTACGGCAATAATTATGACAAATATGATGTGAGTAGGTGGATGTTTTTTTTTGTCTGCTGTCACTTCTGGTGAAAGATATATTGATTAAAACATTGATGGGATCCAGCATAACAATATCCCAATTAATTTTTCACATTCCCTGTGAGAGAATCACCATTGTTGCAGAGGAAAATCCTGCCTTGTATGGCCTTGTTCAAGTTGCAAAGTGGGGTAGGTATAGGTTACTGACATCTCGGGCAACACCCTCAGTAATCCTTGATGATCAGTGAATGGAACTGATGAACACACATCAGAATCAGTCTACACTGATTCTGGGGATTGTCAAACCATGAATATAAACCTGCCCCTGTTTATTTGAAGCCATCTCAGGAGTGGCTAAGAAAACATTCTTTCTCAAAAGGAATGTAGTGCTAAAGGGATTAAAACACATTCAAAAAGTAAACCATGAGATGTACTTAGTGACTGTAGCAGTTAGACCATTTTTAAGGTCGCTCAATTGTAGTTGAAACAACCTAGGTTGGCCTACAAAACTTATTATCGCTTTGCACAGTTATTATAATTATTTATTAAATATTGCAGTGTTTCCAAAGGGTTGGAACAGTTTGTTTTACATTTCTGGGTGGATGTCAAAAATTAATCGCAAATGTTCTATGCATTTCTCCACCTCAATCCCTTACCTCTCCTTGTTTCTGTAAGCACTGACACACGTTCGATTTGATCATTACAGCCACTTCACTGATCCATCAAAATTATCTTCAAATGTAGGGCACCCAAGAATGACATAGATGATCACCACTGACAAAGTCAATCCTTTTTCCCACGCCTGCATGTTTCAGCAAGTCATGGTGTGATGTGCTGAATTTTCCTCTTCTTTGTCCAGACGTGTTGAGGCTAATTATTGCTCCCGTACTGCACCGCAAGGCTAAATTCAGCTGACTCAGCGCACAGGAATTGAACAGGGGTCGGTGCACCATAGCATCAGTTACTTATTCTGCAGGGCCTTACCAACCGAGCCATTGACCCACTTTATGAATTATGACCAATAATCTTTCTCTGTTGTAAACTGCTAAAGGTGTTTTAATTTGCTGTCCAAAAACGCCAGACAAATGGTCGACAGCCTTGCTGGGCTTCCTTGCCTGCTTTGAAATAATGGTGTCTGGGAGCTGCTGATGGCATATTCTCAAATCTTTCAATACGTGGAGCCTCTCAATTCACTTTCGTTGTTCCTTCTACTGTCTGGCTTCCATAATGCGAATGACACCTTATACTACTGCCATTTCCCCAATCTGGATAGGATACAGGGATATGTAAATGCAATGCTTGTGGACATCTATCAGAACTGGTCTCCACTGATTTGCGCCCAAGAAAGTAATATTTCCTCTAAAGAAGAGGAAAGTTAATCAATTTGTCATCTTAGCTCACTGTGACGAAGATCTATTTCAATGAGATTACAGGATTGTAGGCAACACTGCTTGCATACCCCAGGAAACAAATCCACCCATGCCTTTTGTGCATTTACTGAGTAGTGCCTTTCCACCCTCAGGTGTTATATTCCATTATCGGGCAGCAGCCAGCAGGTATTCACTGGACTTTGAATTGGCTAAACAAGTATGCCAGGAAAACAGTGCCACGATTGCGACCCCCGAGCAGATCCAGGCCTCGTATGAAGATGGGTTCGATCAGTGCGATGCTGGCTGGCTTTCCGATCAAAGTGTCAGGTAAGCGATTGATTACTGCGGGTAAAACAAATGTGTCGCTGCAAAATTTAAAAAGCAACACTTTAGCGATATAGGATGAAGTGTTAGGAAGAACGAGGATAAGCAATATTAAGTAAAGGGTGCAATTCTAAGGATGGTAGAGGAGCAGAGAGGTTGGATGAATGTGGCAGAATTGTTGACCGTAGCAGGGCAGACAAGAAAAATGGTTAAAAAGACACACAGAACGCTGGACCTCCTAAATAGAGGCACAAAGTACAAAAGCAAGGAAATTAGGATGAAGCCCTAGAAAACTGGTTTAACCTCCATTCTGGGCACCATACTTTTTAAAAATAAATTTAGAGTATCCAATTCTTTTTTTCCAATTCAGGGGCAATTTAGCATGGCCAGTCCACCTACCCTGCATGGGGAGAATGTGCAAACTCCACAGGACAGTGACCCGGGGCCGGATCCAACCAGGGTCCTCGGCGCTGTGAGGCAGCTGTGCTAACCACTGCATTACCATGCCGCCCTGGGCACCACACTTAAGGAAGGATGTGAAAACTTTAGAGATGGTGCAGTAGGGTTTTACGAGACTGACTCCAGGGATGAGGGACTTCAGTTACATGAATATATTGAAGATACTGGAGTTATTCTCCGTCGAGAGGAGATTCGATAGAGGTGTTCAAAATTATCAGGGGCCTAGAGAGAGTAGACAGAGGGAAACTGTTTTAATTGATGGAAGGGTCAAGAACCAGAGACACAGATTTAAGGTGAGTGTCAAAAGAACCACTGGTGACATGAGGAGAAACAATTTTACACAGTGCAAGGTGAAAAACTGGAATGCACTGCCTGAGAGTGTTGTGGAGGCAGTTTCAAACCTGAATGGAATTGGATGAGCAGAGAAAGGTTCGGGAATGGAACCAGCTGACTTCCTCTTGCAGAGGGCTAGCATGGCCACAATGAGCCGAATGAACATTTTCTGTGCACTAACTATTCTGTGAAGTGCCTTTGGCCATTTTCCCATGCTGTCGTTAAGAACATGTGCAGGGGCAGCAAGGTGGCACAGTGGGTTACCCCTGCTGCCTCATGCGCCGAGGTCCCAGGTTCGATCCCGGCTCTGGGTCACTGTTTGTGTGGAGTTAGTACACTCTCCCCGTGTCTGCGTGGGTTTCGCCCCCACAAACCAACGATGTGCAGAATAGGTGGATTGGCCACGCTAAATTGCCCCTTAATTTAAAAAAAGGACTTGTGACATTGGAACCCTGATTATGAAAGCTCTGCTATCTGCTTGTACGCTTTGAGCTGGAGCTACATAATTTGCCTTTATAGTGGTGCAGAAACTTTTACTGCCCCGTTGCATTTCGAGGTATTCAAATGATAGGTTGTTTCTAATACATCAAATCGGCCCGTTATTTCTCCGTTAAGAGATGTATATCAAAAGCAATGTTAGCTACTGCTTTGATGATTCTGCCAATACTCCTATGCAAATGTCTGCTTTGGGATTAGAAGGTGCCTCAAGGAGCTTTTAAATTAGTGTTACAACAAAATCTGGTTTTGGAAGAGTGCTGCTGGTAGGTCATTTATTTTCTCACCAAATGCAGATTGAGGACACAAAGAGTTTTATGATAGGCGCACAGTGCCGTGTTGGAATTGTCATTCTCCATTTCAATGCAAACATCTTCATTCAGTAGCTTTGATGGGACTGATTTAATGGTGGTATTGATGTTGTGATACCAGACGAAAGAAACTGGCTGTGAATATTTAGCAGGGGAGAATTGGGGTCAATAGATTCAGGAGCAGCTCACAATTCCCACCTAAATGAGGCTCACTGCAGGTGTAGGGACATACATACAGGTACTGCAAACACAAAGTGGAAAAATAAATGAATATCTGATTTCATTTAAGTGCTTTATATCCAATCTAATAACTCAAAGTGGAGGCACTGTTATTATATATGTAAAGGAATGGCATCTTGTACTTAATAATGTCCAAGGAATGGCAACATGATGATGGATGAAGCCATTTATTGTTGATGCTGTTGTTTCATGTATAAACAACAGAATATTGAAAGAATGAAAGAATGCTCCCTGTTTTTCTTTGAATAGAAACAGTCCGTGTTGAAATGCAACAAAACCTAGTTAATATCCAAGCTTGAATTGACAAGTGACAAGTAACATTCTTCAAGAAAGTCCAGAGTGAAACTCCCGCAATTTGACTCTGGAGTGGGGACATAGCCCATTATTGGAGAATCCCACCCCTGGTGTCAGAACGCGCCAGAGGCACAGAGGCAAGTGCAGCCCCCAGGAGTGCAGAGGGCCAGGCCTGGGTAGTTCTCTTGTACTACCCCTGGAACTGCAGGTCACTGAACCTGGCAGTGGGGGATTTAGAGGAAGCATAATTTTAACCTCGGTCCCACCTCCAGCTACACCTCCGTGGGACGAGGAAAATGCCACCCCTCGAGTCCAGATCTCAACCATTGCGACCTGCGGAATTTGAATTAATCGGTCAATTTGTAGGCTAGTGCCAAAAGAATTACCTTGTCAGTTGTTGCATTGTTGTAAAAAGCTAACTGTTTCATCCCTCAGGGAAGGGAATCTTACACCTGATCTCCAAAACTATATGGTGAACTTCTAATGCTCTCTGAAGCAACTGTTATTTGATAAAGCCTTCCACTACCATCGCGTCGGGCAATAATGTGGCTTTTCCCAGTACCACACACATTCAGACAACAAAGGGAAAGAAGTCTGATATCCTTTGTGTTCTATTGCTTAAAATTGTTCACCAGTTATTCACTGACTTATTTATAATGCTATAATGCAGTGATTTCTGATTTTTGCTTCTTAGATACCCAATCACCAAGCCAAGACCTGGCTGTTATGGAGATAAAAGGGGGCAACCAGGTGTCAGAACGTATGGAATACGAGACACCAATGAAAAATATGATGTTTACTGTTACGTGGGTGACACAAATGGTAAGAAGTATTTGCGATGGTCAGATGTTTTCATCAATAATGTTGCCCTATTGTCGGAAAATTGAACACAAAACTTCATAAACGTACAGTAAGGTTCTGTGCTGTCAACAGGATAGAAATTTAACTGGGCCCAACAAACTTCTTTTGGAGTGTTGTCATCATTTTCTGGGCTAACCCTCTAGTTGAAAATATGAATGGGAATTTTTGCATCTAATTTATGAAAATGAAAATTGCTTATTGTCGCAGGTACGCTTCAAATGAAATTATTGTGAAAAGCCCCTAGTAGCCACATTCCGGTGCCTTTTTGGGGAGGCTGGTACAGGAATTGAACCCGTGCTGCTGACCTGCCTTGGTCTGCTTTAAAAGCCAGTTATTTAGCCCACTGTGCTAAACCAGCCCCTTAACAGTCTTACACGGCCGTAAGATAATTGTTCAGTTGAAAGATGAAATCTTCAACATTCACTAAGTATTACATTTAAACAGGGGAGTATTACCTCCTTGGTAATACAAAGCGCATTTGCCCATTTGAGCCTCGGACATCTTTTAAATAATGTCGGTGAGCTGTGGCACCAGCTTGTTCAGCTTGCTCATTTCAGGCAACCATAATCTGTTTGCTCGCCTCACTCTTGTGAGTTTCAATCTACTGAGAGGATTTGTTACATTTATGTTCTCGAAATAGGCATATGGTTTTGTTTTTAGCCAGTGGTACTGCTTTTCTGCTCTTTCCTCTTTCATTCTCACTCCATTCTTCACTGATCCAGGCACTTCTATTCTGGTTTCATTGAATCTCCATGAAATGGGACCAGTGAAGCAGTAGTCTCTGATATATATTGTCCAAATGTCAGATAGATTTAGTGAATGACTGATAGTTAAAGTAAATAGGAACAGCGAAGTACTTCGTATGGATAATCACGGTTTTCTGTTTTTATAATCTGAGCCATTCATTAAGCTTCCTTCTGATGTGGCCATTGATCAAGCTCGAGTATCAATTGCTTGCTATTGATTTTGGGTACTTATTCTTCCCAAAGTGCTGAATCAGCAGAATCACTTGTGCCACTTGTCATTTGGAATCAAGCACTCGATTTGCATCAAGCTGAAAATAAATTAAAACCAGCAATCTAGGTATTAGCTTTACCTCATGATCACTGTGTTGGAATCCGTTTGGTTGCCAATTGCAACTGATGATGGATTATAGTAATATTTAAAAGATAAAGTCTTACCGGGAGATTGTGAGAACGGCAAGAGAACACTTTATTTTTGAATCTTGTAAACACACCTTGTGAGCTGTGTTTTATACTCATTACAGTTTGTGCAGAAGGAAGGGCTTCATATCACTTGGACCTGTCATGATGCAGGTTTCAAATGGCATCTTCTCTTTTAGTTGGAGTTAAATCTCCAATTCCCTGAAACTGAACACATTATTAGCTTCTTTATTGCAGCTATAATAAATATAAACAAGAATCATAATGTGAAAGAAAAGGTATGATTATTTTCCAGATCCTTCGTCCCCATGAAGTGAACATTTCAAAACTTGAAACTTATTATAATAAAAGAAATATTACTGTTATTGGGTTTGCTCATCGCTGGTCAGCTGTGTTAATTGGAAAGTTGGAACCAGAATGCCTGAAGTAACGAGCCTTTTGATTCAAATTTACTTCTTTAAACGAATAACATTTCACGAAAAGGTTTTCTTCCTCATAGCATTGTTGCCTACGGCGCTGAGGACCCGGGTTCGATCCCAGCCCTGGGTCACTGTCCGTGTGGAGTTTTCACATTCTCCCCATGTTTGCGTGTGTTTCGCCCCGCAACCCAAAGATGTGCAGGCTAGGTGGATTGGCCACGCTAAATTGCCCCTTAATTGGTAAAATTAATTGGGTACTTTAAATTTATATAAAAAAAGATTTTCCTCCACCTTATCCACAATGCCAATGTTTAATTGAGTAGTGACAAATGTCATAAAGATCTCTGGTTGATTCCTGATCCCACTGATGCTTAGGCCCTGCAATACTCAGACAAGCCAGTCAAATGTGAGCTTTTAACAATGAAGGTTTGCAAGATGTTTGACCACAAGGTCATGTCTTACTTTAGCCTCACATGCACACATGTTTTTAGCAAGGGCTGCTTTCACTGATCAGGGGCAACAATCTTGGTTGATCTTCCTCTCCCTAAGTCAGGAGGCCCATGTCAAATTGTAGCACCCTTATCTTCCTCCAGATCAATAAACCTGACACAGCATGCTGTGACGACCAAACCTGTGAGCTTCTTGTTCTGTATACGCTCAATAACTCACTGGATAACCTCACTGACACATCGGTGGAGAAAGCCAGACATTCTTCATGCCAATGACCACATAAAGTGGTGCAATATGTACACAGCAGGAGAATACTTGAGATTCTTTCAGTCATTTGCTGATGATTGTGGGGGAATACGATTTACATCTTTAGATAAGGAAAAGGATCTCTCTCAGCCAGAGTCAACATACAGCCCATTGTTGGCAGCAAGTTAAAACATTGTCATGGTTTCTGTTTTCATTCACCATATTAGCTTAGTGGGGCAGAGGTAAGGAGTTTCAGAGATGTTTCAACAGATGTGGGGCTGCCTGACTAAATTTCACATTTGCCATCTTAGATGTTTGCCATCAAAACAAGGACAAAATGCTTCGTAATGGTAGTATGTGTTAAGTGGGAAAGGGCATGCATTAAATCCGGCTATATACACTGAAAGGTTTATTTTTTTCACCAATGAGCTTCCGGATTTCACGAACCTGCTTACCTTTATTTAATTGAGTCTGCAATGTTTTACGAACTTCTAAAACCGCCCCCCTCCAAAAAATGTAATTTCTTCTAAGGTTTTGAGAACTCTACCTTTGCCAAACCAAACTCAAATTTTAATGAATCCTTCGCACACAAATTAAGGAAAGGTTCATTAAATAACTTGCAAAACATCAGTCCTCCTGCTGATAACAGCATGTGAACAATGAAAGAATAAGGTCAACTGTTTGTTATTCTGCATTGTGAACTGCTGACAATGCTGCTGCAACTGAACATAAGCTTCAAATGTGAGAAATGCCTATGGATCAATAATGTTTTTTTATGTTGGCTCAAATCAGCATGTTTTCAAGTGTATTAATGTTAAGTGTTTAAAAAAACCGATTCAATGAGTGAAAATTTATCCCTACAGTCAATATTTATTGTTCAGGCCTGTGAGGAAATAGTGCACAGCATGTTCCAGCAGGTCATTTATACATTAAAATGCTTGTTAGGGCTTTAGAAGGTTTTTGGGTTGATCCCTACTCTGTGCTATTCTCGCCCCAGTTTTTACAGTTGAGCTAAAGATGGCATCGAAAAAATTTAGCCAAGGTTTTTTGTTCCTGATCACAATCCGACGAGACCTGCCGCAAAGTGTGTGTACATAAGGCAAGAGAACGAGATCGGGCTTGCCTGTGAGCACCTTACAAATTGAACATCCAGTTATCACTGTCCAACCTCACCTCTAAAGAATATGTCACTTATTTGATGTACCAGAGGTAGCTGTGGGACGGGTGGCATGCGGCAGAGTCCAAAGCAAGGCGGAAAATTAAAAATAAAATAAAATGAAAGGATTATATTTTCCCTGTAGGTGAGAAGGATTAAAGTTGAGCTTCTTAAAGTTAAATGACGGTAATCACTTCTAATAAATAAGGTGCATGGTTCAGTAGTAATTGGTACTATTGGTGAAAATAATTAGGTCATGCAGCTGGGACCTTATTTGAACGGATATATTTTCTGTCTGAATTGGATGACAGATTTTCTTGAAATATTTGACTCCTTTGATGATTGGAATAACAAGATTGTTATCATTAATTAGTTATGGCTTCAAAGTTTGAAATTTGTCTCTCTCACAGCAGGTTACTTTATGCATTTGTTTTAAGTTTTATTATTTGAGTCTCTTTGTTGTATTCTGCCTCCTTAAGATCTAGTTACAAGTAGACCTGACTCCTCTTCCATAAATCAAATGTTATTCCAGCAGAAGTTTTTTTTACAGGATTTGTGTTATGCTTTGTGGGCTCTGATGTTACGGGTTGAACAAAGTAACAACCCAGCATATAGCAAGAGGGAAGTGAATGTGAGTTCCAGGGCTGTCAAGGACTTTCAGTCATCCACTTGAGTCACTAGCTGGGACATTTAAAAAAATTTATCTCCCAGGCTTCTAATTGGCCTTTTCAGCAGTCCATTATAGAAATGTCGGATTTATCTTATTTCAAACAAAACCAATGTGTTGAGTTGGAAGTCCGCATCCCTTTGTTTAGTTTGCAGCTTATTTGTTGTTTGGGGATTCATTTGGAGGTGAGGTGCATTACCTCATGGTGGGGGGAAGAGAAGAGGGAATTGAACATGACAGGCTGACAGAACAAAGATTTCCCCCAAGCACACAAAAATACACTGTTAGTGTCTTTTAAGGGTTAGCACAGTTGCTTCACTGTTCCAGGGTCCCAGGTTCAATTCCCAGCTTGGGTCACTGAGTGTGCAGAGTCTGCACATTCTCCCCGTGTCTGCATGGGTTTCCTCCGGGTGCTCTTGTTTCCTCCCATAGTCCAAAGATGTGCGGGTTAGGTGGATTGGCCATGCTAATTTGCCCTGTGTGTCCAAAAAGGTTAAGTGGGGATACTGGGTTACGGGGATAGGGTAAAGACGTGGGCTTGAGTAGGATGCTCTTTGTAAGGGCTGGCACAGACTTGATGGGCTGAATGGCCTCCTTATGCACTGTAAATTCTATGATTCTATGATAATGTTTACAATCTGAACCAGAAACAAAAAATGTTCGGTATATGGCTGAATTCTCCAGTCCCCCAATCCCGTGCTCCTTGGCGCGGCGCCGTTTGCTGGTGGCAGGGTTCTATACTCCCGCCACTTGTCCATGGGATTTCCCATTGTAGCCAACCCATGTTGTCGGGAAACCCGTGTATAGAGGCGGTTATAGGTTAATGTCTTGGATACTGGCCCTTTGTTAGAATATTCTGATTAAAGCATCACAGCCTGAAGAGACAATCTATTATCTCTTTACTAATACAGTGCTCCTCTTTAAGCACATTGCTACCAACCAACTACAAGGCAGAGGTGACTGTTTTGGAAAGTCATTGGTGCATCATCTTGAGAGGACTATGATGGTGGACAGTTAACAAAGGGCAAAAAAAAAAGTAGATATGAGTGAATACTTCAAACAGATATTGAGCAGACTTTTCCTCTTCTTGAGCCTAGCCTAGCCATATAGGATTCCTTGGGCTCTGCATAGGCAGGGAGGGTTGTGCACCCCAGAGACTCCTCATTGTCCAATTTGTTTTTCTTCCCTGCACTGCATCCAAGTGATCCATTGAACTAGATGCAGGAGTTGGAAAATCTGCCCCAATGATTGGTATTAAAAAATGATATTAAAATAAATGAACGAGATTTCTTTGGATGTGGCTCCTGAATATTGATGAGAAAATGAGAAATATGCTCCATGAAGACACAATGAGCAAACTCACGGCAAGGTGGTCGTACTGAGTTACGCAGGCAAGAAGGTCCCACTTTTGATCTCAAGATTCAGATATATTAACCTTTCCCTTTTAAGTGTAGGTACAGAAACAATAAAGGTAAAGAGAGAAAAGTACAAATTTTCTTTTTGTTTTAGCCTTCAAGTATTACTAAGGACAAACATAAAACCAGAAGAGGGAAAGAGGGAAACAAAAGATGTATCAGTAAACTATTGAAAATAGTTTAGGAAAGGGGATACAATACTTTGGTAACTTGGCAGTTTACATACCGATTTGTTCAGTTGTGTGATTTCTTAGGATGAGAACTCAGACTGATCTTTCTCCTCTTGTTCGATAGGGTTTGTGTTCCATGTGTCAGCACCAGGAAAGTTGACGTTTGCTCAATCACAGCGGGAGTGCAGACGTAGGAATGCACAGTTAGCAACAACTGGCCAGTTACACGCTGCATGGAAGCAAGGTCTGGATCGCTGCGACTATGGCTGGCTGGCAGATGGCAGTGTACGTTATCCAATTGTCTATGCCAGGAGTCAGTGCGGAGGGGGCCTTGTTGGAGTGAGGACCAAGTATCAATATGTCAACAGAACTGGATTCCCAGATCCTACATCAAAGTTTGACGCCTACTGCTTCCGAGGTAAATAAATATCTGGAAATTTGCACTAATATTGCTAATGGAATAGGAGGGTAGATTTTATAAATTCACCGTCACCTGTTGAGAATGCATAATGAAAATATGGACCTGAAGTTCAATAAGCCATATCAGATTTCTGTCCCATCAGCTCCTGATATCCCAACCTGGTGGGTGCGACTCCACGTTACGAGTACAATTTTGTAAAAATGACCTTTTTGGAGGGTCAGTGCAGACTTGATGGGCTGTATGGCCTCCTTCTGCATTGTGATTTCTATTACCTCTCAGATGCTATGAAGCATAAAGGGCAATAAAATGGGGAAAAAATGTGAAATAAATAATCTCCTATAGCATTGTTGATGTATGTATATTGAATTGTCTCTTAGCTCCCCCTGCTGCTTTTAGTAAATGGTGGTCCGGGTGTTATGATTTTTTTGAAGTGACTGTGGTCTCACGTTCTGCGATATGACTGTTGAAGGGAGTTCACGTGAAATCTTTACTCCAGTACAAAGGGGACAGTTCTCTTCCCAGCTCCTACCATGGAGCAACTTCAGTAGGGTAGAACTTCCAACTGCAAAACACTTGCACACCTGGCGTAAAGCTCCCTTTTGTATCAGGAAGCTTACCTGCAGAGAATGTTGCAGTATGTGAGGTCCTTTACTTCCAAAGGAGGCAGACGATATGAAGACTTTTTATTACGGAGCTGACAAAATTGATGCCAGTGAGTGTCTAGTTGATTTATGGGAATGCATATACTGCAAAGAAGAAAGTGACAGACCATAATATGACCATAAGATGTCGGCATAGATGTAGGCCGTTTGGCCCATCGAGTTTACTCTGCCATTCAATGAGATCATGACTGATCTCATCTGATAATCCTCAACTCCACTTTACTGCCTTATCCCCTTAACCCTTGATTCCTTTACTGGTTAAAAATCAGCCTATCTCAGCATTAAGCATACTTAATGATCCAGCCTCTACAGCTCTCTGCAGTAAAGAATTCCACAGATATACTACCCTCTGAGAGAAGAAATTCCTCCTCATCTCTGTCTTAAATAGGTGACCCCTTAATCTGAGATTATGCCCTCTCGTCCTAGGCTCTCCCACAAGGGAAATAACCTCTCAGCATCTACCTTGTCAAGCCACCTGTGAATGCTAAATGTCTCAATAAGGTCATCTCTCATTCTTCCATTGAGTACATGCCCAACCTACTTAACCTCTCCTGATAAGAAAATCCCTCCATACCCAGGAACAACTTAGTGAACCTTCTCTGGACTGCCTCCAATGCCAGTATATCTTTTCTTAGACAGGGGACCAAAACTGTTCACAGTACAGTATTCCAGGTTTGGTTCAACAACTGCCGTGTATTGTTCTAGCAAGATTTCCCTATTTCTACATTCCATTCCTTTTGAAATAAAAGCCAACATTCCATCTGCCTTCCCTATTACCTGCAGAACTTGCATGCTAGTTTTTTGTGATTTATGCACAAGGGTCCCAAATCCCTCTGTGTCGCAGCTTTCTGCGGTCTTTCTCCATTTAAATAATATTCAGCTCCTTTATTCTTCCTACCAAAGTGCATAATTTCACATTTTCCAACATTATATTGATCTGAGAAGTTTTTGCCCACTCACCTAACCAGTCGATCTCCCTTTTTATATCATCCTCACCACTTGCCTTCCCGCCTATTTTTGTGTCATCCGCAAACTTGGCAATAGTACATTTACTTCCCTCATCCAATTGATTAATATATATTGCAAAGAATTGTGGCTCCAGCACTGATCCCAGTGGCACTCGACCAGTTACAGGTTGCCATTCTGAAAATGCCCCTCTTATCCAAACTCTCTGTCTTCTATCAGTTATCTAATACTTTATCCATGTTAATGTACTACCCCCAACACCATGGGCTCTGAACTTATTAAGTAGCCTTTTGTGTGGTACCTTATCGACGCTTTTTGGAAATCCAAATCTATGACAAATGTATTCTTATTCCTTCTTAATATGCATGCCTAAATTTGGCAGATATCTTTCTTACTCTCAACGTTCACTGGGAATTTGTGGAAATAACTGCAGGCGATGAAGAGCTGGCAGAGTAGCTTCCTACTCATTTCTGTCCTGCCGAAGGAGTTACGCCTTCTTCTTTGAGATCACTTTATTTGATTCAGACGTCAGAAACAATAAATTAATTTCACTTGGTCTGTCAGTCTCCGTCAATGCCTTGAAAATTTGTCCATGTTTCTCAATGCTGTTTTCTTTTCTCTACACTTTTGTCACTCTTCTGTTTTCCTCTATTATCTCCTCATGTCTTGTCCTCCTGTCACATTTCTCTCACCTTTCTGGCCTTTTCTCTCTCTGGCCTTTCACCTTATTTCTATCTCCTATCTTGCTCTCCATTTGTTCTGCTTTTCATGCTTTCCTTCCTATTGTTAGAGCTGGACTATGTGTTAAAACTTCATAAATCACTGATAATGCCTGAGTACTGTGTTCAAGCCTGGGCATCACAATTTTGGAAGGATGTCAAGACTGCTTGTCAAGCTGCCTCGTCATTCTTTGTCCCTTTCCCTTGTGCTCACAGGGACATATACACACAGAGGAATCAATTAAAACAGATCTGACTGAGAATTTGATTGCTAAAGGAATGTTAATTCGTTTGGAGATAAAGAGATTTTTAAAAAATCATTTGGAGATAAGGCTGCTTGTACTAAATACTTTTTCTCTGCCGTCATCTGTGGCCAGGAACTTTATGAAAATTCAATTGGAAAATGTATTCCCAAGTGTGATCTTCGTCATGCAGACCAGAAAAATCCTAGATTTGATTCCTTGTCTGCAATGAATTGATTCGTCAAAGTTTAGGTAGCAGCTGGGAGACCACAACTGATTTGAGACCCCCATGATATGGAGGACCAAAACCAACTATCATTAACTGGTTATGCCTTAGCAGGAGTACCATGACTAACTCTGGGCATTGCAATTTTGGAAGGGTTCCAATGCCTTGTAGAGGGTGCAGAGGAAATTTAGTAGAGTAGGAATGAAAGATTTTTGTAATGTCGAGAGACCAGAAAAGCTAGGACTGTTTTCCTTCGAGCAGAGAAGATTAAGGGGAAATTTAACAGAGAAGTTCAAAATCTTGGAATCATAAAAAGTAGGATATTTGGCCTACCTTGCCTGTGATATTTTGCCTGTAATGAGGTATTATTACCTGCAAAGCATTGCTTAAAAGAGTGGTGGTAGCAGATTTAAGAACATTGCTACAACCAGGTCCAGAGGGGTGAATAAATTCCCCGTTTTCCATTCCTGAGGTTGGTTGTAACAGAATTAAAATTTTTAGAAGGTTATGATTTTTCAATTCAATATGTGCTTGACTGTATTAAAGCTATATGAAAAATAAACAGCCAGATTTCGTAGAATTAACAAGTAAGGGGATAGTTGCATTGTTAAAAGCTCACTCAGGTAAAAGTATAAGACTTATTAAATAAGTAAAAAAAACATATCCCAATGCTCACACATACACACACAACATGCAAGACAGAGCAAGCTATAGGGTGGAGGAGGTGGAATTGATAAGAATCAAAGTCCATGACAAAAAAGAAATATATGTTCCAATGTTCCATTGGTGGTCTTGAAATTCCAGTAGTGGTGTGGCTAATGTAAGCTGGTTGCTTTTCTGGTGACAGTGGGGGAAATTCACTGGCCTCCCAGTGGCATTTTTCTCAGCAGCAGGAGGTGGCCTGCCATTATCCGGAAGGTCCCACCACTGTCAATGGAATTCCCCACTGAATCCACCAAATGCCACTGGGAAAACTGCGGCGGGGGGTGTACTGTCAGTGGGACTGGAAGATCCCAGTGGCGCGAACAGCCGGAAGATCTCACCCAGTCTCTTCTAAGCTGTAATCTGCCTTTTTCAAACTGAATGCTATGACACTTGGGAGTTCTTTTCTATTAAAATTCTCTATCTCTGTGAGGTGTTGCAAAATGGAAAAGAGTTAGAGTCCCAAACATGAGAACAGCAGAGTGAGAGAGGGGCAATGTTACATTCTGCAGTCTTTCAGATGTTACTTGTGCATTCCTCAGACATTTCTTTTGCTGTAACAAATAAATAAGCTTATAATCAAAGCTTTTTGCGAGTTCGAGCAGGTGATAGCTGGCTATTGTCAAGGGACAGTCCATATTGATGAAGTTTTGATCTCCCATTATTAAAGCCATCAAGATGCCATAAGAACAGATAGATGTTATTAGTGCCCTCCTTGCAGAATGAGTTTCATTCGTCCTTCTTTGTTCCTGGTCAATTCTAAAGTCAGGACATCTGGTGGCCTGTTGTCCTTATGGGCACAATTTAATAGGAAAAAAAAGCCCCATTTTGGGCACAGTGTTTCCTGGTGCTTGCATGGCTGAGAACAACCCTGCTGTTAAATGGCACTCTTCGCTTTTGGGCCCCGGTGAGGAACACCCTGCCGAGGCCCCACTTAGACCAATTTCCTGCACTAACAAACTCAGGTCTCCAATGCAGGAGGAGACCACGACCCTCCACCGCAGCCTCCGAACCCCCACTATGCCCAGATTACCAACGGGTGGGAAGGGGTCCTTGAGCACCGCTGCACCCCACCTCAAAATGACAGGGCACCCCTCGGTGCGATCCCTGGCATGGCCAAGATGTCACCCGGGCACCGTGGCATGATTAGATGGCACTGCCAGGCTGCCTGGTTGCATTGCCAGAATGCCATTCTGGCAGTCCCTGGGTGACATCATGAGTGCCAGGGTATGACCCTTCCCAGAGTCTGACTACCCAGGGACCTCCGACCTCATGGGAGACCCTCACCCCAAGTGACGCTATGCCTGGTCCACGTTTGAGGAAACCAGTGCTAATTGGCGCCGGGGGCAGTCTCCGATACGAGGGCATTAGATCCTGGCTTAGGGTAGCTCTGGCACAGACATGCTCAAATGAGCCAAAGTACTCACTTGAATATTCAAATCTGGATCACACCCAGTGAAGGCGAGATCCAGATTGCAACACCTTGCAAGATCTCGTTTGATCTCGGGAGGCGTAACGTGCGTCGTCGGGATTTACCATCCTTGTCGTGTCCTGAGTCAGGCGTGACAAGGCCACGGTAGATCATGCCCGAAGTTTTGCAGAGTGTTCGGACAATGGCAAGTGCCAAGTCCCATCAGGGGAACTGCCCAAACATGCCCCCTTGTAAGATCTTTCAGAGGCTTCTGGAAATATGACCCATATGCTGGTCAGATGATTTCTGCAGAGCAGGATTTTCCAGTCCCACCCTCACTGAGATTGCCTGTCCTGCTAAAAGTCAATGGACTTTAGGCTGGGCCGCCACATCCCCCACCATGGCAGGGCCGGAAAATTCAGGCCAAGGTCTTTGCAGATCTAAATGGTTTTTTTCTATTTAAAAACAATCCAAGGCATCACAGCAGCCAATGAAATTAAAGATTAATGTTTCATTGTGCACATGACACATCACCGTGGGAACTTTTAAAAGGGAATTGAATAGCTACATGAGGGGGAAGAGTTTGCAAGTCGATGGCGAAGAGCCAGGGAATGGGACCAATTGAAATAAACAGGTGCAGTCGTATAGTAGCTATTTTAATGAACTAGTATCCAGAGTCCTGGACTAATAATCCAGAGATTTGAGTTCAAATCCCACTGGGACAGCTGGGGAATTTAAAATCAGCTAATTATATAAATCTGGAATAAAAAGCTAGCATCAGTAATGAAACTGCTTGATTGCCATAAAAGCCCACTGATTTATTCTTGTCCTTTAAGGAAGGAAACATGCCATCTCGATCTGGCCGGTATGTGACTTCAGACCCACAACAGTCTGATTTACTTTTACCTGCTCTTTGCAATGTTTAAGCAAGCCATCATATCAAAACTGCAATGAAAATCTATAAACCATATGACTTAAAACACCACCTTCTTAAAGGATGGAAAACAAATGCTGAACTTGCCAGTGACACCCACACCCTGTGAATGAGGAGAAAATAATTGGAAAGTTCTTTAAAATAGCTCGTAGACGTACAATGGGCTGAAGGGGCTCCAGCTGTGATGTACGATTCAGTAATCTGCAGGTGTCTGATCAGGTTGACTGTGATTTTTCCCATTATCCATTCACTTTCCGTCACGCATACTAACATACAAAACTTGGCTGCTGGGCTGATGTACCCGAGGCTTACGCCACTTGTGGAATAATAACCCACTGCAAGGGATTGCTATCAGGTCAGCACCTTCCACACCAATGACCCCTGTCACTTAGAAAGAGAAATGATGTGGAGATGCCAGCGTTGGACTGGGGTGAGCACAGTAGGAAGTCTTACAACACCAGGTTAAAGTCCTAAAGTCCAACAGGTTTGTTTCAAACACTAGTTTTCGGAGCACTGCTCCTTCCTCAGGTGAATGGAGAGGTATGTTCCAGAAACATATATATAGACAAATTCAAAAATGCCAGACAATGCTTAGTTTGCGAGCATTTTTAGGTAATTAAGTCTTTACAGATCCAGAGATAGGGGTAACCCCAGGTTAAAGAGATGTGAATTGTCTCAAGCCAGGACAGTTGGTAGAATTTCACAAGCCCAGGCCAGATGGTGGGGGATGAATGTAATGCAACATGAATCCTAAGTCCCGGTTGAACCGCCGCAACCATGCCACGACGCCCCAAGACCTGCGAACCTGGGAACATCACCACCTGCAAGTTCCTCTCCAAGTCACACACCAGCCTGGCTTGGAATTATATCGCCATTCCTTCACTGCCACTGGGTCAAAATCCTGGAACTCCCTCCCAGCAGCACTGTGGGTGTACCTACACCAGATGAACTACAGCAGTTCAAGAAGGTGGCTCATCACCACCTTCTCAAGGAAAATTAGAGATGGGCAGCAAATGGTGACATTGCCAGCAATGCTCACATCCCATGAAAGAATGTTAAAAATAAACATAAATCACATTGACATCCATTATTGCGTTTTTATGCGTGACATTGTGACAAAAAATATAAAATGTCTTATCTCCTCAAGCAAAAGGATCTTTTAAAATACTTTCCCTGAAGCCAACGTTATTTTAAAAAACTGGCAAAGACTACCAGTTAAAGTTTCAGGTTGGCTTCTTCTTTGAACTTTCTTGCCAAAAGAAATTTTGAAGAGCTTGTCCACCAAGGACGCAATGCTTCCAAAAAATGACTAGGTGCGCAATCTTCCAGCAATGCTGCCCTAGAAAAGCAGAGTGGCTGGTGAAAGCTGTGAGACCCCGCTCCCAGTATATGCCCGGCTCCGCAATTCCTTGTGAGATTCAACACAATCTCGCAAGACATTGCAAGGGGAATCCTGCCCAAAATGGGCAGGATAAGTTTTTGGAAAATCTGCACAATAGTGCGAGACAGCCTTACCCCTGAGGTACCTGAGGCTTCGGATTCAATCCCTTTGCTCGGGGGCCTAGGGCAAACGCCGATTGGTACTGGTCTCCACAAACGGGGACCAGACAGAATGGCACTCGTGGGGGTCTTGACGGGGATCAGAGGTGCCCAGCTGCAAGCCCTTTGGGCAGGGTGGTGCCCTGGCACTGCTGGTGCCAACTGGTACCTCGGGAATCTGCACAATAGAGCGAGGCTAGCTGCCTCGCTCTCATCTGCCGATTTGCCAAAAAGTGTGGGCGGGATTTACATTGCAACTTCTTGCGAGATCGCGTTGGATCTCGTGTGGCGTTGCGAGCCAGGTAGATCCCAGGAGCGGAGTCTCCCAGCCTTTATCTGCCACGCTGTGGCGAGCTGCTTTTCCAGAGCAGCATGACCATTGGAGTGCACCCTTAGTCATTTTTCTGGAGCTTGGGGAGTCTTTCACTGAAACTTGGAGCATGATCAAACCCAAATAAACCAGAGTCCGTTCTGGGCAGGATCAGCAGGGTTATTCCCGTCGCTTGTAGCATTTGTGGGGACCAGTGCTAAATGGCACCCGGATTAGGTCTCCTTGGTGAGGGGATTCGATTCTGGGAGCTGGTTAGATCTGTTGTCAGCATAGCTAATTGAGCTTTTTTTTAAAACATTTTTTCGATTTAGAGTATCAATTATATATTTTTTTCAATTAAGGGGTAATTTAGTGTGGCCAACCCACCTACTCTGCACATCTTTGCGTTATGGGGGGGTCAGACCCATGCAGACGCGGGGAGAATGTACAAACTCCACACGGACAGTGACCCAGGGCTGGGATTGAACCCGGATCCTCGGCGGCGTGAGGCAACAGTGCTAAACAGTGCGCCACTGTGCAGCCCGCACGGTGAGCTTTTAAGCTCTATTAACTATGTGAGTCTGTACCCCGCCTTATGTGTGCGGGATCAAGAGCACAAAATCTGGTTCGATCTCGCGATGAATACAGACCGATGGAAATCCTGGGAGAGTCTTTTCCCGATATTGATCGGCCGTGTCCCGTCCAGATTCTGGCGGGATGTAGCCGGTAAATCTCGCCCTTGGAATTTTTTTCAGCAGTGGGGAACTAAAGTCACCAGCATGACTGGCTCCTCAGAGATGGGAGCCCCGTTTCTGAAGAGTGCCCAGATCTCAAAGATCTTCAAACACCACACACATGGACATTGCAACCCTCTGAAGATATGGGCAAGTCTCCTAATCCTTGACCCCAGAGGGGCAACCTCCCCCCCCATCACTAAAAGTCCGCATTCCCCCCCCCCCCCCCCCCCTCTCCCACACACACCATGCAGACATGACGATATCGGGACATCCCCGCCCCCAAATCCCCCAAGTGGGCACACCCTGCTATGGGGCCGCTGAGGGTTCTCCACCTTTACGGACCTCCCCCTCAGCTTTCAGTCCAAACCCACTTTTCATGCTCACCCACCCTCACCCCTGTTGTTTGGTCCTTTATACCTTGTGAAGGAATCCACCAAACATCTCAATTTATCCAAACCAGAATCTCTTATTGAGACTTGGGTGGTAAGATAGCAATTTGTTACAGTGCACGTTATCATAAAGCCTGCTTATTACTCCTCTGGAATCTGCACCTAGCACCGACCAGTCACTTGTATGTCTTGTTATCCTCTCAATCTTCTTCTGAAGATGGCGGGATGTGTCTCCCCTTACATGGGAGTCACTGGCCACATGATATTTGTCTTGAGACCGCATAGTGTGTCTGCACGCATCCCGCTGCTTGGAGGTCACACAGCATCCATCTATGATACAGCTCATAGGCATATCACCACAACCCCCTGCCACGCTCATAACTCCCTTTCACCCCCCTTTAATGGGCGTAGCTCCCCCCAGTCCCCACCCTTTGGCAGTGCCGCTTGGCAGCACCAACCTTGCACTCAGGCACTTCCTGTGGCACTCAGGCAGTGCCAAATTACACCCCTGCGGGCACTGCCAAGGATTCAAATTTGTACAGACCAGTAATAAATGGTGCCCTGGTGAGATTTCGCAGTTGAGGCTGTTGAGTACAGGCGCTTGGGAATCTGGCGTGTGGGTATTTAATTGAGTCATTAGGCTCATTTGAATAGGCAGATCAGGATCTCGCCCAGTGAGGGCGAAATCCAGATCACGCCTGGCGGAGTATGTTGGGTGATTCACGTTCAGCCTGACGTAGAGTCTGATTTAAGGCTTTCAAGCGTTTCGCCAGTTGCTCCCAGATACGGCAGATACGGCAGCACGGTAGCATTGTGGATAGCACAATCGCTTCACAGCTCCAAGGTCCCAGGTTCGATTCCGGCTTGGGTCACTGTCTGTGCGGAGTCTGCACATCCTCCCCGTGTGTGCGTGGGTTTCCTCCGGGTGCTCCGGTTTCCTCCCACAGTCCAAAGATGTGCAGATTAGGTGGATTGGCCATGATAAATTGCCCTTAGTGTCCAAAATTGCCCTTAGTGTTGGGTGGAGTTACTGGGTTATGGGGATTGGGGTGGAGGTGTTAACCTTGGGTAGGGTGCTCTTTCCAGGAGCCGGTGCAGATGTGATGGGCCGAATGGCCTCCTTTGGCACTGTAAATTCTATGATCTATGATCTATATGCACCGGATCAGGCCCCAGTACTAATTCACAGCGGCATGTGGCCTCGATAGCGGGGCTGGTGAATACCGGGAGACTCAGGCCGCGAATGGGCTGCTTTTTGTAAATGACTCAGTTAAATATGCTGCTTGGTGTGATCCAGATCACGTCGGGCGTATTGGGTTTGGTGCATCACGCAACTTGGCGCCAGACCCAAAACCCGTTTTTGGCCCCTCCCGTTATGCATCTGCCATAACGTGGGCAGCACGGTAGCACAGTGGTTATCACTGTGGCTTCACAGCACCAGGGTCCCAGGTTCGATTCCCAGCTTGGGTCACTGTCTGTGCGGAGTCTGCACGTTCTCCCCGTGTCTGCGTGGGCTTCCTCCGGGTGCTCCGGTTTCCTCCCACTGTCCCTGAAAGACGTGCTGTTAGCTAATTTGGACTTTCGGAATTCTCTCTTTGTGTACCCGAACAGGCGCTGGAATGTGGCGACTTGGGGCTTTTCACAGTAACTTCATTGCACTGTAAGCCTACTTGTGACAGTAAAGATTATTATTAACGGGATCGGCTCTGGACATAACGTGGTGGGTAAATCGCATCCCAAGTTACTGTGACTAGTTCTTTGGCATTTGCGTTTAATGCAGGATTTGTCACTTTGCTGCTTCAGCATCCCTCTGGAAGAAAGAGCAAAAGGATGTAAGCGCCATATTTATTTTAACATTCACTGTCGTAAATTAAAATGGTTGATCTGCTTTCATGTAAAGATTGAATTTGTTAAGTTGGAACCGAAAAGCACATTTCCAATGAATCCTTTCAAGTAGACAGGTACTTCTACTCTGACCAGCGTCTGTGGAACACATGTTCTTCCTGTTATTCTGAATTATGTCATTTTTTTAATGTATCGCTGCAAAGTTCATTCAGACTCTACAGTCTGTCGGATATTAGGAATTAACTATATGAATGTTTCGTTTTTATGAAAATTAACGGAAACGTCTAAATATTTTTAAATTTTGTTTTCTTAATTTCACCCTTCAATGTCACGCAGCAACTGAATGGGCACTCTGCACAATTTATCAGGGCAATATTGCTGTGAAACAAGCCATTATAACGTTGAAAAAATTAATTCAGCCCTTTGAATCCATGCTAGCTCTCTGTGGAACAATCCAATTAGATCCATTCCCCTGCTCTAGACCAGTGACCCTGCAACCTTATTTCCCTCAATTTGTCCATCCAATTTCCTTTAGAAATCATTCTTAATCTCCCCTTCTTATGGCCAGGTCATTTCCACTCACTACATAAAAAGGTTCTTCCTCACATTAGGCGGGATTGTCCGATAATGGGGGTAGGTGTTGACACCATCGTAAATGCCGCAGCGTTTTACGACGAGTCATCTGGCTGCTAGGAGCAATGACCCCCCAACCCACAGGGGGCCAGCATGGCACTGGAGTGCTTCACGCAGCTCCAGCTGTGATATGGGCCCCAGCATGGGCGGCGCGGGTCCACGAATGCGCGTGGGTTGCCGTCTCCGCTTAGGCCCCCACGCAACATGGAGGAGCCCTACAGGGGCCCGGCATGGAGAAACATAGGCACCCCCCCAGGATTTAGCCCGCCCGCCGATCGGTGGCACCCGCTCGCGGGCCTGGCCACCGCGGAGGCCCCCCCCCCCACAGAGTCGGATCAACCCCCCCGCACACCAGGACGGCCCCCGCAGCCGGAACGACGCTGGCGGGACTCAACCGAACTCGGCAGGCACACAGCTTGTTGAGCGCGGAGAGTCGGCGGGGGGGGGGGGGTGGCGTTGGTGGGCCGTGTTCAGCGGCCCCTTACTGGCGCTGTGGCGACTGCACCGGTACCATTGCCAATTCTCCGGTGACCGGATAATCGGCATCCCGGCGTTGCGGGATTCGCGCCCCCACCCCGGCGATTCTCCGACCTGGCACGGGATCGGAGAATCCCGCCCATTACCTCTGCATTTCTTGCCCAGAGGCTAAGTATATATCGCCCAGTCCTTGTACCAACAGCTGTCAAGGACAGATTTTCCTTGTCTACCTCATATAAACTTCCAATTTCATTTGAAAATGTAACTCTTTTCAAATTGATAAGGCCATAATGAACCAGAAGGAACAGGAGTGCCCCGGAGTTGATTACTGGTTTGTGTCTTATTGACTAATTGTGTGTAGGGTGTGGTGAGATGGGATGGAAAATAGTCAAGTGTCCGGCTCCTGACCATTATCCTTTGACAATACTTGTTGGGAGTGTTTGTGAATGGGTGTTGGGTATGGCAGAATTGAGTTGGTTTGTTGTGCCTCCACGCAGTGAAATAGTTCGCTGGCTTCCATGTGAAAAAATGTGACGAGTTAGGCAATGCACCAATACTAATGGAACTGTCCCCGAGTCAGGAGAGGAAGAGTGACAGCTGGATTCTTAACATAAAATATACCCACATACGTTGCACATCTTGTTTCATACTTTCTGGTTACTCTAGATTAGATCAGCAACTTACTTTTAATTTGCGCGAGACAGAGCTCATAGTGTGTTTGTTTCTTACTGAATTTGTGAGAAAAGTGCACAGTTTTTAAAATAGGCTGACAGTGCTTCTTTCAAAATGTCCCTGCCCCAGTTTGATTAATGAAAAGTTGAAGAAAAATGCAAAAAAGCTTTTCATGTAAACAGATGTTGGTGAGATAATTGGATGTGGAGAGTTAATAGATTCATGCTTTTTTTATTGGGAAAATCTGTCTCACGTCTTACGTCACTGACTGCTACTAGAAGATACCACTGAGGATACAAGGGTGGTGGCGGGGGTAGGGAGGGGGGGTGGGGGGAGGGCGAGGAGGGGTTGGTGCTGCTGCGGGTGGGGGAGGTTAGAATAATGAAAAGCAGCTGTATCTGGGAATAATCAGCAGAAGTTGGAGATTGACCTACTAAGCACACAGAGAAAAACGATTTACGTGGCCTCCGTGTAATAAGTTAAAACCCTGCAGGAAAAGCAGTTCTAGACAATCGTCATAACAAACCTGTACTTTACAGCTGTGCACTGCACACACTCTGAATGTCCTCACACTCTAATTTTAGGGATATTTATCTCATGGACTCAATGCGCCATCTTCAAGTTGTTTCATGATCCATTCATGAATATGTTTTTAAGTTACCTATTCCATCCTGCCCTGCAGTTAAATATCTTGTCCAAATCCTTTTACCTCTAAGGAATGTGGAAATTTGACTGCAGAGTAAACATTCTGCAAAATAATTAAAATTGCAGCCCCCCAGAATTTGTTATGGAGGTCCCCTGCCCCAGCATTGAGCCTGCCAATGTTTGTGTGGTTAGTGGAGGCACATTATTTGCATGATGCTGACAGCTGTCATGTTACCATGGTTGCATCTTGTGTGCCATCCTTCCTCATTCCGTCACAGGCTCCTGTACTGACTGGCACCCCCTGCAGTCTGCACGCAGCACTGCTGTGGAGGCAGGGTGGGGAGGGATGACCGTAAAACCTACTTCTGCTTCGAAGGGAAAAGCCTTGTCTGGGCACTTCCTCCACCCCCCCCCCCCCCCCCCCCCCACCCCCATCCCCCACTTCAAATGCTCTCATGCCGAGCCTCTTATTTGCCTTGGGAATTAGGAACTCTCAGCAAGGGGAATCCCTATTCCTTCTGACGTTGATGCTCCTTGTGAATGTTAATTTGAGGCTCTGTCCCATACACAGAGAATTAGGATTTCCCAGCTCTGGTCAGGCTCCAGCGTATCTGATTCATAGCCATTTTCTAGGTGATTCTGCAGGGCTTCTGCGCAAAGTACAGCAGGAATCGAGTGGAAATACTGAGGAAATTTGGCTCCACCCAGTCCGTTACTGAGATTGCTGACTTGTTCATAAATGATTTGGAAGGTATAACCTGACAGTCACTTTGAGGATATTGTGATAGTGCATGTAAAATTATGTGGACGAGATATTCAATTGATTTCAGGTCGGCAGACCCTCAGAAAATTATCGCTCTTTCTTCATTCCTCAGCCTGGTAAAGCAGAGTTCAGAATAATTGAAAGCAGATATACTAAGGTTGAGTTTATGCCTTCACAATCCTAGCAGGGGACCTTGCCCCTGAGAGCACACACTGGAAATTCAGACACGAGCTGCGCAGGATTTTCCAACCATCTAGTTTGCAGCATAGGGTTGGAAGATGGCCCCCAGAACTGGTTCCCTCACTCACATCTGATTGCAGTTAATGTGAGCAGATTTTTCCTGTTGGCTCTGTGCTCATAGTAAAAACAAAACGAAATGAAAGTTTAAAAAGTTCCCAGACTACTTGCTCCTTGGAAATGAGCTCAGATTTTCTGCTTGGGTTCTCTGGGGACTTCACACCCGAGGACTCTAAGCTGCACTACGTTGATGATGCTGTGTACAGGCCTATTATGCGCAGCATCTCAATGGCAAACTAAATGTACGCTTGAAAGATAATTGGAATAAACTGCTTAACCATGTACATAAAACCTTTTTCCTTTAAAAAAAATTTTTTTTTTTAAAATTTAGAGTACCCAATTAATTTTTTCCAATTAGGGGGCAATTTAGCGTGGCCAATCCACCTAACCTGCACATCTTTGGGTTGTGGGGGCGAAACCCACGCAAACACGGGGAGAATGTGCAAACTCCACACGGACAGTGACCCAGAGCCGGGATCGAACCTGGGACCTCAGCGCCGTGAGGCAGCAGGGCTAACCCTCTGCACCATCGTGCTGCCCTCCCTTTTTCTTTTTTAAAAATAACTCTTTGATGTCTGACCTGAATAATGAATATGACCTGGAAAATTTAATATTTAAGATGATTGGCTGCAGCTTCCTACCCAGCTTTATAAACCTTGGTAGACCTTTTGTATTAATTTTATCATATTTACATTAAACCAGTCAGAGACATTTAGTCATTTGGTAGTAAATAACTTCTGTTTCTTTGAAAAAATAAACATGCTGTCCATGCTTTTCATCAGGCGCTCATCAGGACAGGTGCAAGAATACCAAATCTCAAAGCGAACAATGATTTGAAATGCATGGGAATAGGGTACTGATTGAATAACAGGTAGGCCCTATTTGGCAGAGCTATTGCCATGGCGAATGCACCATGGAGCTAATGGCCCCAATGCTTTTGTATATTCAAAAAAGGTGCAATACCTGGAAATATTCATTTTACCTGCAGAGGAGAGACCACTCTTGCTGCCAATTAGAGTCCATTTGCTAATCCTCAGCAACCTGTTTTCATGCAGTATAAATTGTTGTTCCCTTTGAAATTTAGCATTTTTGCAAATCTGTCCTGATCAGTGCAAGGTGAAAAGCTTTGACAGTACATCTCTTTTTTCAGCAATTCTCAAGTTTTGTACTATCAATTGACCATATGAACATATGTAGCTTCTGACAATGATATGTGAGCTACGTTACAAACTTGAATGATCACCATAAATTTGTTGTTAGTGTAATTTTTTGCATACTTGGGATTGTTTAGAAAGTGCTGCCCAATCACAGGATCATATCGAATGCTAGGCATTATGATTGGAATTTTCCGGCTGTTCTCAGCAGCGGGATCTTCTGGTCCCACCAACAACAAATCCAAGCCATGGATCTGACGGCGACAGAGGATGCATGGACTGGGAAACACCGTTGAGAGCGTCAGGATCTGCAAATAGTGGGCCCCTCCGCTGCCACGAAATACGTCGCGGGGACACACAGAAAATCCTGCCCTGTGTCCTGAGTTTTGCAAGCACGGGTTGGTTGTGTACGATCAGTACTCTGCCTACTGTGAATAGCTGAAGGGATGTCCTGTTTAATATGATCTGCTGCCAATCATTAGGACTTATGACTTGCATATCTGGCATCGCACCGGCGTTGAAATTTAAAATCCATGTTATTCACTTGTGTGGTAGCATCCTGTTAATGGAAAACACCGCTCGTGCTGTTATTGCATAGTAGCAGTCTGAAATGGCTAGCTTCATCTGTCGTTCAAATTTTTGAGATATGAGGTAAGATCAGGTCTGAAATTAGTGGCCTCAGGACCATTTGTTCTAATGCACAGTACACACACAGCGAGCAATAATCTGATTGGTGTGGGCTTTATTGCCCAGGATAGCTATTTCGATGTCAAGCTTGCATGGTGAGCAAATGGCTCAGGCCTTATTCACGAAATAGCCTTTCGAGCCAATTGTGCATTATGTGGGGCTGTAGGAAACTCAACATGTATATTGACTGGTTACAGTATGCTTGTGTCAGTCAATGGTCGAGAACCCATGAGCAGATTTATCCAACCAGCATGTCGATGAAAGGGAGCTCATTAGATTGCCCCATTTCTTTTTTTAAAAATAAATTTAGAGTACCAAATTCATTTTATCCAATTAAGGGGCAATTTAGCATGGCTAATCCGCCTAGCCTGCACATCTTTGGGATGTGGGGCAAAACCCATGCAAACACAGGGACAATGTACAAACACCACACGGACAGTGACCCAGAGCCGGGATTGAACCTGGGACCTTGGTGCCGTGAGGCAGCAGGGCTAACCCACTGTGCCACCGTGTTGCCCTAGACTGCCCCATTTCAATGGTAAATTTGAGTATGGGAGAGACCACATTAAGGTGAGTAAGAAAATTCCTTTCTTTGGATTGCTACCATGCCATGGTGGAGAGGCTCGAACATTCCGTTGATCCTGAGAGCAATGCCATCGGGAATTGTAAACTCCTAGTGGGTAACCAATGATGGTTAGGTCGGAGCAGAGGAACCAGACAAACTGCAATCCAAAACAAGTCCTCAAAGGCGATAAGGCAGAAGATACTCGTATGGTAATCAACAGCTGCTATGACTGAAGGAGTAGGGAGAGCCCCAGTTTTCGAGGTTCCCTGGCCACTGTCAAGGGCCGTGCGTCTGCTGATGTGCAACAGCAAACCAACATTCATGTCCCGCACCAGGTGTCTACCTGGAGGAAACCAACATCCCCCCCCCAGAAAACATTCAACCCTGCAGCGATTGGTGGGAAGTGACGGGGACAGGACCATGAGTTCTGAATGTCCTAGCATCTGACCGGCACATAGGCTGTGGAGTTTGATTCAGTCACCTTACTCTTGAAATAGGAACAGGAGAGCGTTTCAGCAGCTTTCTTCACGACTGAGCAACTCTTTTTAGGATCCACTCTGCTCATCCTGCATGGGGAAAGGGCTAGGAAAGGTGCCCTAATAATAACCTGTTCCATCCCCAACCTGGCTGGAAAACCACATCCAGGAGGTTGATATACCTGCCGTCAGAAAATCAAAGCTAGGGAAATATGGTGGCGCAGTGGTTAGCACTGCTACCTCATGGCGCCAAGGTCCCTGGTTCGATCCCGGCCCTGGGTCACAGTCTGTGTGGAGTTTGCACATTCTCCCCGTGTCTGTGTGGGTCTCACCCACAACACAAAAACATGTGCAGGGTAAGTGGATTGGCCACGCTAAATTGCCCCTTAATTGGAAAAAATGAATTGGGTACTCTTAATTTATATTAAAAGAAGAAAGAAAATCCAAGCTAAACTGATTTCGTAACTTGGTTTTGATTTCAAGCAAAACAATCGACCAGAGTGGAGAACTGCCCTTGTTGCCCGTGAACTCAGGCACTTCAACATTGACTTTGTTGCCCTGCAAGAGAGCTGAAGAGCAGGCAAAGGGCAGCTGAGGGAAGATAGCGGTGGCTATACCTTCGCCTGGAAAAGAAAACCCAAGGATCAGCCCAGGACACATGGAATCGGGTTCACCATCAAGAATTAACTCATCAACCGACTCTTGGAGTTCCCTGTCAGCATTAACAAGCGCCTCATGATCCTCTGCCTACTACTTCCCAAGAACCAGAAGGCAATGGTCATGATTGCCTATGCCCCAACCTGTGATGCCAATGAAGAGTCCAAAGAAGGCTTCGCCCTCCTCACTCTCCATCACTGTGAAGATCATCGCCCAAATCTTCACTAGCCGCCATCTCTGAGTCTCTGAAGAAATCCTTCTGGAAAGCCAGTGTGGCTTCTGACCAAACTATGGAACAGCAGACATTTTTTTCACTGCTCTGCAAATTCAAGACGAATGCCAGAAGCCCGACATGGCCTTCATCGATCTGACCAAGACTGTTGACTCAGTCAATTTGGAAGTGTGATGGAAGACCCTGTCAAAGGCTGGCTGTCCGGAGAAATTCATAACATCCTCTGACTCCTCGACAAGATTTTGCTGACAGTCAGGCACGATTCAACGGAAAAAAAAATCTATGCCCTGTTTTGGGCGTGTTTAGCGGGGTCTTTCTTGGCAGCTGCAGCGCCAAGAAACACCCCACTATTTAATTCACTTTGCTGTTTCCTTTGGCCCCGAGAAGTTAATCTCTGCTGTGGCACAATATTTCTCCCTCCATGCTCTGAAAATGGATCAAAGGCCTACCTTTAATTTTAGTGAAGTTATTTTTTTTTGATGAGGTGAGACTCATTGAGAAAGGTGCAGATTATTTTAAGCAAATAGTGTGAGCACAAAGCATGCCTTGAGGTGAAAATAGCCACAAGAATTCAAAGATCAGTTGTTGCCAGTGAGAACTGGTATTTGCAGTGAGGATAGGACAAGATTCAGAGTGTAGGAGCAGACCTCTTTTTCAGAAGGTTTTCAATAAATCATAACGGTGGGTATTTGAAATTTTTATATGATCTAGTATTTCAACTGTAAAAGTCTCTGAACAGCAAAAGTCCAGATTGTGTTACTCCAAAAGCTTTGGTTAGAAAGAACATTTTGAACTATGTAAAACTATGGTGAAGTGTTTCCATTGGTTGTGATGTTTTTCATAATAATTTGAGATGATCAACTTGGATGAGCAGACATGCAACTTTATACATCTGGTATAAAGTTAGTCATATTAGCTAATTGTAATTTTTCCTCTTGCATATTGGTACTTAATGAGTCAGTTGGCATTCCTGGGGCGGCATTCTCCCCTACCAAGCGTGACGGAGGGTGCCGGAGTAGGGGAGTGGCGCCAACCACTCAGGGGTCGCGCCTTCCCAAAGGTGGGGAATTCTCCCCACCTTTGGGGGCCAGCCCCGCGCCGGAGCGGTTAGCACCAGAAAACTGGCGCAAAAAACCGGCGCCCCCGGTGCGGGACTGGCCAAAAGGCTTTCGCCGGTCCGCGCATGCGCCGGCAGTGACGTCACTGCCGGCGCATGCGCGATGCAGGGTTCTCTTCCGCTTCTGCCATGGCGGAGGCCGTGGCGGCGCGGAAGGAGAAAGAGTGCAGCCAGGGCACTGGCCCGCAGTCTGAGCGGGGGGCCCCGATCGCGGGCCAGGCCACCGTGGGGGCACCCCCCGGGGTTCGATCGCCCCCCCGCCCCCCCCAGGACCCCGGGGGCCTGCTCGCGCCACTGAGCCTGCCGTTCCAGAGGTGGTTTCAACCTCGGTGGCGGGAGAGGCCTCCCAGCGGCGGGACTTCGGCCCATCCGGGCCGGAGAATCGCCGCAGGGGCTTCTCCGATCGGCGGGGTGAGATTCCTGCCCCCGCCACTTCCCGGTGGCGGAGAATCTCTGCCACGGCAGGGGCGGGATTTTAGGCGCCCCCAGGCGATTCTCCGACCCTGCTGGGGGTCGGAGAATTTTGCCCCTGATCTGAATGAGATGTGGAAAGAAGCTTAAATGCAGCATGCTTGAAACTGGAAAGTCTCTGGGCGCGATTCTCCGCCCCCCACGACGGGTCGGAGAATAGTGGGAGGGCCTTCCCGACATTTTTCCCGACCTCCCGCTATTCTCCCCCCCCCACGGCCGCCCCATGACACGAATCGCTGCTCGCCATTTTTTACGGCGAGCAGCGATTCTCCCCTAGCCGATGGGCCGATTTCCCAGGCCTTTACGGCCGTTTTCACGAACTCCAACACACCTGCTCTCACAGTTTGTGAAAACGGCCGCAAAGTGCCGTTCTGGAGAACCATGCCACCGATTGGCACGGCCGCACCACGGCCGTGCCAAGGGTGGCATGGGCCCGCGATCGGTGCTGGGCAGCGGGTCCGAACCCCGCGCACTCTTTGTTCCTCCGCCGCCCTGCTGGATCAGTCCGCGGGGCAGCTGAGGGGCATACCGGCCCGCGCATGCGCGGGTTTCACGCATATGCGCGATGACGTCATCCGCGCATGCGCGGATTGGAGCCGTCCAATCCGCGCATGCGCGGCTGACGTCATCGTTTGCGTCAGCCGCCGTTAACCTTGGCGCGCGGGCTTAGCGAAGTTCGCTAAGCCTGCTATGCCGAGGTTCACGGGGCCCCGCTGCTAGCC